>NC_063164.1:12420589-13037256 GCF_023159225.1 Perognathus longimembris pacificus
AATGAATAGGTTGCTCTTTGTAGCATGTACAACACTATGGTGTGCTCGCCACTTCCTGCCCAGAACTGAAGCATTTACCAGTCAGAGGTACAATGGGGGACATTCCTAGAGTGGCCCCCACCATCCTTGCTTTCTGTAGGTATTCTCTCCCTACCAATGATCAAACAGAGTCTAGCAAAGTGATGCCATTTCCCTGACTGTCTCATAAAAAAGATGATAGGAGGTATTTCTATGTCAGATGGCCTATATGTGCATTTTGCCTTTTTGATATTGCTAACAGCTTATACTCAGTGGCTGGTTAATTGGAGATAAGAGTTTCTTGGATTTTCCTAGTCAAACTGGCATTGAGCTGTGAGCCCCAGATCTCATTCTCTTGAGAATGAATTACATGTATGAGCCACTAGCTCCCCGCATGACTTTCCTTTTATGTAATCAGTTATTTGAGATAATACATTAGATTCATCTCCTCCTACAATGACCAGATATCAATATGATTTCTAACATGACAATCTCATAGTGTTGGACATATTTGATAGATTTGAGTGCACTGCAGTTCCTCTCGTTGTTGGAGTTCAAGGTGGCTCATCCGAGTGGAGAGGAAGGCTGTGCTACTGAGTTCCTGATTCCTGCTGCTGTTGGGACACTGCCAAGTTCTCTCACTCCTCTGAGGGTGAGTCCATTCCCCTCTCAGCCTGGGACGAGTATGTCTTGAAAAATTTCCAGTATTTTTATTTGTGAAATGGTCTTTAAAATCCATGATCTGAGTGCTGGGCACATTTTTTTTTGATCTTGCATTAGGGTATTGTCTCTAGGCCTTCTAAGAGAACAGAACTAACTACAAGGGAAGCAAAGATAAGTGTGTGAAATATTTATTTTTTGATATAAATATTTGGGCATTTATAAATATGTGTATATGTAAATATGTATACATATATTTATACATATATATAGTGAATTCATAGTGAAACTTTCCATTCAACTATTTAGTTATCCCATATTCAATTTCTCCTCCTCCTCTTCCTCCTCTTCTCCCTCTTTTGATGCTAGAATGGAACCCAAGGCTTATTTAATGTTCAACAAGTATTCTTTTACTGAGTCACACCCCAGCGTCTATATTAATGCTTCATTTCCTTTTATTGTTAATTAAGAATTTTATTTTATGTTGGGCACTAGTGGTAGCTCATGCCTGTAATCCTAGCTATGCAGGAGGCTGAGATATGGAGGCTTGAGGCTTGAAGCTAGCCTAAGGAGAAAAGTCTGTGAGACTCCATTTCCAAAAATAACCACCAAAATGCTGGACTTGGTATGGGGCTTAAGTGGTAGAGCATCAGCCATTAGCAAAAAATACCCAGTGAGCATGAGATCCCTGAGTTCAAATCCTGATAATGGTGTATGCAACACACACACACACACACTCTCTCTCTCTCTCTCTCTCTCTCTCTCTCTCTCTCTCTCTCTCTCTCTCAACCACAAAACAAAACAAAAAACAAGAATCTTATTTTTCAAGAATATAGGGCATGACAAAATTAGAATCCCACAACTATTCATTTGCTTTTTTCCACATTACTCATGCAATGATCTCATAACAGTAATTGTACTTTTGCCAACTCTGATTACTGAAAACAGTTACTGCTATTATTGTTTGCTATGCAACTGTCCTCACTTTCCTGTTCCTTCAAGGGCTACTCAGTCTCCATTGTCAGATCCCAGATGCACTTCCATATTGGCCTTTCCTCTTGATCTCCTTAGTCTACCTTCTCTTAAGTTAGTACTCGCTTGCTGTTCACTGCAATCCTTACCTTGGGTCCCTGGTCAGTGGTTGTCTCAAGCTTGTTTCTAAACGATTCCCTAAGAAGGGCTTGTGAGAAGAATATTTTCTCCATTGTTGGTTATGTGTTTTCTGTTTGCTTTGTACTGGAAACCAAGCTTTGCAGGATACAAAATCCTAAGCTCTCATTTTTGCTCTGTAGGAGCATTAAATGTATCAGCCCAATTCCTGCCCCCATAAATGCCATTCTTAAAAACCCTGCAGACAGTCTGCTTTCTCTTCTCTTTCTAGTCATGTGATTATCTGCCTAAATCTTTCTGCCAAATCTTTGTCTTTAAATCCCAGAGGAGATAGGATATATAGACTACAGAATAATACAGAATAAATTATAGTGTTGGTTGTTCTGGCTTGATATTTTCATGCTTCTGAGAATTACACACATTTTTTCATTTCAGGAATGTTGTCTGGAATTATAGTAGTAAAATATTTGTTTCATCCGTGTATTTTAATTTTTTTCTTGGGAGGATTTTTATGATTTTTTTCAGTTTGATTTTCTTTGCCTGTGTTCAATATTTGCTTGGTTGTCCATATTTCAAATATTCAATGCTTGGATTTGAATTCTTTTTCTTGCTTTTACATTCTTTTTCTCTTTTCTTTCTTTCTTTCTTTCTTTTTTTTGGTACTGGGGATCGAACCCAGGACGTTGCACTTGCTAGGCAAGTACTTTGCCACTGAGCTACATCCCAGCCCCATTCTTTTTCTCTTAATGCTGTCCCTTAGATTTTTCACTCAAGGCTAGCCCTCTGCCACTTGAGCTACAGTTAGCTCCACTTCCAGATTTTTGGTGGTTAATTGGAGATAAGAATCTCAAGAATTTTCTGGCCTGGGCTGTGATTCTCAGATCTCAGCCTCCTGAGTAGGTAGGACTACCTGAGCCACAGGCAGCACCCAGATTTCCCTGCTTTTAACACCATTTCAGCCGCTTTCTGTTTTCATACATATACAGGAAGCACTTCAGTTTCAATTTGTAAGACTGGTCTACCAATCCAACTCGGCCTGAAGACCAACATTAAGATCCCTCTGAATTCTCTACTCATGACCTTCAAAAGTTCTGATAAATGTCTGATGGGTCAGGCAAGTGAGTGTCACGTTTGATAACAAGGATGCTTGCTCCACCAGATAAAATTCCTCTTGATGCAATAGCCTACTTACGTGTCCTCTAATTAAGGCTTGGATCTTGATGCACTTGGGGCCTAGATGCTGTCCCTGAGCATTCCTGTTGAAGGCTAGCACTCTACTACTTTGAGTCACAGTGCCACTTCTGATTTTCTGTTGGTTAATTGGGGATAAGAGTCTTGGACTTTCCTGCCTGGGGTGGCTTTGAACCATGATTCTCAGATCTCAGCTTCCTGAGTAGCTAGGATTTATAGACATGAGCACTGGCACCTGGCAATATATATATATATATATATATATATATATATATATATAACACATACATATTACAATATACATATACATATTACAAAAAAGTCTTCATGTTTATATACTCCAGCTCATTAATAGCATTATAACAGAATGCATTGTGGGAATGGACATTCATAGCTACTTGAAACAAGGAGGAGAATCTGGTGACCTGTGGAAGGAAAGGTCTGCGGTCTGTGCTGAGATCCCGGTGCTCTTGGATCCTTCCTTTTTAGGTCGGTTGCTTACCTTTTCTTTGGATTCCCTAAGATCTGGGCCTGTGATCACCTCCTTACTTCCCTTAGCTTGAGCCAGGTGGGTGGGGGAGAGTCCTGTGGGATGAAGCACAGAGAGACAGCTGTCCCCATCTGATGCGGCGTCCCATACAGCCCCCCCCCCCCAGGGCGGGTCCAACTCCCCTGTGGGAAGGGCAGGAGGAACAAGCTTCAGTACTTCTGTCCAGTTGAATGTTCTTGAGCACAGTTCCAATTGAACAGATGACTTAGTTTGTGGGAACTCTCCTGACCTTTTCCTGCTTGTGTATTTGGTTATCATCTCTGTTTCTGCCAGACTTGATGGGTCCTTTTCACACAGAGCCTGAGAGAAGAATTATTGTATTTTATTTTAGATTTGAACTTAGAGCTTCCTTCTGGCTAACAAGCCTGCTCCTGCTTGAGTTACTCTTCCAGTCCTGAGATAAGAATTCTTGAGCAAGAGTGTCATTGAGACAAGACTCCACCAGCAGAAGCTAGGTAAAATGTGTGTCACCTTGAAGAAAGGGCAAGCTTTCTGTAATAAGGGCCAGTGAGGAGGCAGTTTTGAACAGCCCCTCAGAAGGATACCTTTGATCTCTGAGTACCCACATCAAGGTGGTGAGGAGAGTACCTATAAGAATCTGGGTGTGGCACCGCGTGACACTTCTAATCTGGCAAGGTGTATCAAGTGATTTCCAGCCTTCTGAATGCCAAGGGAGTATCACAAAGGTAGGGTATGTTTGTGTGTGTATATACGCCTGTCTAACTGCAAACCATATCCCTCTCGCATGCTTACACATGTACACCTTTTCATTGTACTGCTTTGCTCATCACATCTTTGGTCTACTGACACAAGGCTGAGGTCTGGATGTGCAGTTAGGTCCAGGCTTGGGGCAAGGATGAGCCAGAGGACTGAACATTGGCAATAGGAGATGTGAACCCCAGTGACCTGAAAGCAGGATGCTCCTCAAGCCAAATCCTTTCTCAAGAAGGGAAGATGAGGTAAAGTGTTTCCTTAAGAAGGTGGAGCAGACCAGTCCTGGTACTGGTGGGACTGGAAGCTAAGGAGGCAAGGAGTGGCATGTGTACTTGGGGTCATTTGCAAGTCAAGTGCTCTTTATTTGCAATTACTTGTGGGCAAATCTGTGATGTCACATACTTTGAGGTTTAAAATTTAGTTCTTTGGGTTTGTTGTGGTGGTCTAAGGGTGAGTGTAGAGGTAGTGTGAGTATTTGAGTGATGGAAAAATTCATATCACAAAGTCAAGTTCATCTTTAAGATGTGCAGTTCTTCTGGGCACCAGTGACTCATGACTGTAATCCGAGCTACTCAGGAGGCTGAGATCTGTAGGATCAGTTTGAAGCCAGGCTGGACAGGAAAGTTTGTGAGACTCTTATCTCCAATTAATCACTAAGAAGCCAGAAGTAGAGATGTGGCTCAAGTGGTAGCCTTGAGCAGAAAAACTCAGAGACAGCATCAAAGTCCTGAGCTCAAGCACCAGGACCAGCACGCGTGCGTGCAAACACACACACACACACAGATGTATAGGTCTGTGGTTTCTCTTTGACTTTTTTGTTTTCTTGATGAAAATCTGCCTCCAGAAGTGATGGGTTAAGAAGGACCCACTTATCAGAACGGTAAGTTAGTGCCATTAAATACTTCATGACAGCTTATAATCTTAGTTCAAATATACATTTAAAATAGTATGGCAAGAGATTTTACATACTTAACTTTCTTGAAGACATAGACTGTTGGAATGCACAAGATAGCCTAAGCTTTCCAAAGGGTTTTATTATTGAATGTACTAGTAAGTTATTTTTGACTTGCTATGTATGGAATCTGAGATCCTCTATCCAAATGGATGGGGATTAAAAAAAACCAAAACAGGCAAAGGCATTGCTTTTTTCATTTTTTTTCTTTATTAATTCAAAACCTCTTTGTTTGCTCCCCTAGTATGGGCCCTGCAGGCAGATAGTGGAGGGTAAATTTAGAAGTAAAAGAGGCCAAAATTGGGTAGGTCACAACCTATAGCATCTCTAAGTGAAGTGCTTCTATTTTGGGAGGGTGTGTTAACCGTGGTTCCCAATCAACTGTGGATCTGATAGGAGTGTCATACAGACCCACATTCCTCCTGTGTGTCTGAGGGTAGCAAATGCCAGAGTAGTCCAGCGCTGATGGCTCATGCCTATAATCCTAGTGACTGAGAGGCTGAGGTCTGAGGATAGCCCTTTGAAGCCAACCTGGGTAGAAAAGTCTGACAGACTCTTATCTCCAATTAACCAGCAAAAAGCAGCATGTGGAACTGTAGGTCAGGGGATAGAGTGGCAGTCTTGAGTGCAAAAGCAGGTCTTGAAGTCAAGCTCTGGTATCATTCACACACACACACACACACACACACACACATACACACACACACACGAAGTAAACAAAGTAACTGTCTTTATTTTTCTGAATTCTTAGTTTTCTCCTGTTTTAGGATACTTGGGCTCTCTGCTGAAGACTGTTGGAAATTTCTAGTTCATTTTGGTGACGATGTTGTTTTGGTTTATTTACTTATTTACTTATTTATTTAGTGGACCCAAATCCTGACTTTTGAATTTCTAGAGAAAACCTTATTTAAATCATAAGGCACTTGAGAAAGGCATTGTCTCTCTAATTTCTCCTCCCTGTATAGGCTTCCAAAGGAGTTTCAATTTTTCTATGATTGGGAAAAAAAAGCTGTATTCCTTAATAGCAAATCAGCTCCTATTTTCTTCCATTGATGTTTAATGCTTGAATGTAGTTGAAATTAAAAGTTGTCATCATTTAAGAGATGTTCAGAGCCCAGAATGTCTTAATCTAGCATGAAACCGAGCTAGGCTGTTGCTCTGTGAAGAGGCTCTCGGGAAAAGGTAGCTTTTTTTAACCAAATTACGAAATGCTATAAATTAGAAGATCCTGGAAACTGACTTTAGTCATGTGATAGGAGATAGTTCTTCCCAAAGAATGGATCTATTTAAATGACTGGAGAATCCTGTTTCCCACACCCAGAAACAACTAGGCAATGTTTCTGATCACATGCCTTTATAAATATATTTCACGGCTAAGTGTGTGGGACTGGATTTGGGTGGATACAGTTTTCTTAGTTGAAAACTGCCAAGGCATAGAAGTTGTTTTCTCCTGGGGTTTAAGAAGTGTTCTGAGATGCAGTGTCCTCCCCTTTTGCAAAACAAATCTGCTCATCAGCAAAGAGTCTGGTAGTGAGTTCATCCTTACCAGCTGTGGAGAACAGAAAGTTATAAGCCAGATACTCACAAGCCAGATAAGACAGGGAAGATTGTTTTTTCTTCTGTCAAGGGCCAGAGAGTAAACATTTTAGGTTTCTCAGGCCATGAGGAAAAATTGAGTCTATTACATAGGTATTTATGTATGTACTAAGGGCCATAATTGTATACAGTGTTTGTAATGCAGGTCTCCTAATGAGAAGAGTGGAACTTCTTTGGGAGGTGGATAATGTTTCTCCTAATTTCAGTTCAAGTTAGCATTCCTCCTCATCAAAGCAAGCTAGTGAACAGACAACAAAAGAGGTAACAGGCTGGATTTGCTAAAAGAACTTACCCTGGGCACCATACTTGAGTTTCTTTCTGCAGCCTGAGAAGATTAGAACAAAAGTTGTGGATATATACATATACATATACATATACATATACATATACATATACATATACATATACTGAAGTGCCAGGCTTTGAAGTCAGGCCCCATTTTACCACGTGAACCCCATTTTACCACGTGAACCCCATTTTAGAATCGAACCCTGAGCCAATCAGATTTGTACCTGTGTCCTAATCTTGCTTGTTTGAACACCTGATTGTTGTAACTTTGTTCTTTGCCTTTATAAGCCCTGTGTAATCACAGCTCGAGGCTCCCTCCTAACCTCCGCTGTGTAGGTGGGTAGGACGTGGCCCAAGTTGCAGCTCGCTTAAATAAAGCCTTGCCTTGCTTTTGCATTTCGGAATATCTGAGTCTCGGTGGTCTTCTTGGTGGTGGTTTCGCGACTTGGCACAACAATACATATACATATAGATAGTTAGATAGATCAACTGATCAATTGATAGATAGGCAGGGAGGGACAAGGGAGGATTGGTGCCAGACCTGGGGCTGGAACTCAGGGCCTGGGTGCACTGTCCCTTAGCTATTTTGCTCAAAGCTGGTGCTCTACCACTTGAGCTACACCTTTTACTCCTTTTACTCATTCATTGGGCATAAGAGTCTTAAGGATTTTCCTGTCTGGGCTGGCTTCCAGCCACCATCCTCAGATCTCAGCCTTCTGAGTAGCTAGGTTTATAGGCATGAGCCACCAGCACCTGGCTTTTATTTATTTTCTTAAGGAGCAAGGATCCCTCTACTTACGCTCCCAGCTTAAAGTCTAGGTCTTTGCTTTTTCCAAGGTCATCATTTCCCAGACCCCATTGTGAGAGTTATGGCCTTGGTTATAGATAACATTTCCTGTGTGTCTGTGTTCACATGACCACAATGGTGAGGGAAGCCCAGCTCTGGTATCTGCTGGCCTTTGAGCAGAGGCTGATCATTATTGGGGGTCTGCTAGTTATCATGTTCTAGGCGCAGCAAGCTATGCTCATTGTACAATTTCCACAGTACCTCTTATTTCTATCTTCATTTTCATTCTGTGGTCATAAGAATATGAGCACGATAGCTAACGCTATTGGGCACTTCCTGTGGACCAGACTTTGCTCCAGGCACTCTACATGATTGTCTTGTTTTACCCCCCACCCTAATGCAGTACCATAGCTCTCATTTTGTCGGTGGAAGAATGGAGGCATAAAGAGATGAACTGCAGCCTGAGTTGATAAGAAGATAAGAGGCTGATAAGAGGCAGCTTGAGAGTTAAACTCGGGCCATCCATTCTGTAGTCCTCCCATGCTGCCAAATGCTTTTGTCAACCTTAGAAGAAGAATACTTGCCTAAGAATGCACAAGACATATGTGTTAAAACTTGGCTTTGAGTTTTAGGAGCCTGGCTCCAGACCTCTTTTAATCCACCGCTTTTAGTCCATAGTCACCCATCTTCTGGAATGTCTGGGGCTGGCTGTTGTCAGTCGTGAGTGAGTTGGTTACAAGGTAAAGGGGGTAAAGAAGGATGGCCGGCAGAGATGATGGAAACCTGTTTCTAGACAGAAGGGCCACACAGGATGTGTTATGTTCTGTGCCTGAATCTTGGTGTTTTTTGGTTTTTGGTTTTTGGGTGCTTGTCCAGAGGCTCAAACTCAAGGCCTGAGCACTGCCTTTGATGATTTTTTTCTCTCTCAGGGCTAGCATTCTACCACTTTTGAGCCATTGCTCCACTTCTGGCTTTTTGGTAGTTAACTGGAGATAAGAGCCTCAACGGCTTTCCTGTCTGGGATGACTTTGAACTGCAATCCTCAGATCTCAGTCGCTAAGGATTACAGACTGAGCCACCAGTGCCTGTCTGAGCGTTAGATTTTATAGGCTTAGCTGGCCTTTTTTTATTTTCATATGGATCTTGGACAAATTATGTAGCCTTTCTAATTCTCAATTTCCTTTTCCATAAAAATAGAACTCATAAAACTTGCCCAGTAAGAGATTTAAAGAGAAAGTGTTCAAAACATCCCTGTCTTTTCTGATGCTTAGTTTCCTGTGTCCTCTTGGTTGGACTTGACAATGCCTGGTGGATGATTTAATCATGGAGGGTGTGTCCGTTGGCATCCAGCCTTCCTGTCTTTCCTGCAGGGCAGGCTGGAGAATTCTGACTGCAAAGGGTCACTAGGCAATGGTAGTTGTAGATGTCCTGAGACCCACAGATGTATCTTGGTGTTACAAATGGTTGAAACACGTCCACATTTTATTTTCATATGGTTTACACATTTCAGATCTGCAAAAATAAAAGCTCCTACCTTTGAATCTTATTGTAATTGCAAAATGGATTGGCAAACAATTTTCTTTGAGCAGTACTGCTGTGGTGAAACAGCAGATATAGTTCCAACATCCTTGTACAGCTTGGCTGATGTGCTGATTAAAGGAAAATGGCATGGTGAATTGAAAGATATTTTAACTACTATATCTAATTACAAAGAAGAACATGTTACTTACCAAAAGTTGAATGCATTCTATAATAAAAAACAAGAGCAATTAACAATCAAACAAGCAACTGCTTTCTTGACAGGCAGATGACACAACCCAGGACTAAGAAAATGCAGAAAGCTTTCGTTTGACGAGGAAAGCTGAGATGGTCCTTCCAATTGTAAGGTAAGATCCAAAGAGCATATGACTTTGTGGTTATAAGTCCAGGAGAGACTCAGGAAGCAGAATTGCTACGCTTGAGTTTGTGTTATTGAAGCAAAGTCTTGTTTATCTTTAAAATGGATAAAAATCTAAGTATTTACAACTGTTTCCAGAATTTTTGGTATAAAAGATATTCCACTCCTCCTTATGATTTTACATAGAGGTAGACTAGTTTTTTTTTTAATGCATGTTTAAATTTGCATATTTCTTTCCTGTATTACCCTCTATTATTTCTTATATTCAGAATTTCATAGTCTTGCCTTTTGACTATCCCACAGGGATTTGTGTGGCTAAAGAAATTAATATCCATAAAACACTATGAGCTTGAAGGATAAAAAGTCCTAGAAAAGTGAAAAATTTCCCAATGACGCCAGTTCCTTCCGGAATAGGCAGGGAAACGCAACATCTTCTCCATGTCCAGGCATGCATTGCTAATTGCCCAGCAAGCATTCTTCCCAGTTATCTGAGAAGAGGCTAATGAACTTCCCTTGTTGATCCATGGAATGGATCCTTTTATGCTGCATTCTCTGGGAACAGGGAGTATATATGATTTTTGTGATGAATAGGTCGTGGTTTCCAAATCACGTCCTATGTAAGAATTATCTGACGTGCTTGTTAAAATTGGCAATTTTATGCTTTCATGTTTTCTGAGGTCTTTTCAAATCAATCAGAATGTGCCTTCAAAAAGTATTTATTTATTTATTTATTTAGTATGCTAATCCTGGGGCTTGAACTCAGGGCTTTGGTGTGGCCCCTGAGCTTTGTTTGTTCAAGGCTAGTGCTCCACCACTTGAAAAAGCCTTTACTTCTGGCTTTTTGGTGGTTAATTGGATATAAAAATCTTAAAGACTTTACTGCTCATTCTGGCTTTGAATTGTAATCCTCAGCTTTCTGGCTCCTCAGTAGTTAGGATGTGAGCCACTTCAAAACATAGGTAAATTCTTTTCCAGGTTTGAGTGCATAGATCTAAGTGTTTTATAGTGACATACAATTTTTCCTTATACAAGTCATGTATCAATAAAAATATTTCTAACTTAACTTTTCAAATGACCAAAATTTGTAACTTGAATTATTGTCTGAAATTCATATCATGTTTCCATTATTGTTACATTATTCCTTTGAAGGGTTAAATGCAATGTGGATAGATGGGTAGAGATCCATAGATAAGGTCCTGTTAGAATGGAGAGCTATTAGTCAACATAGAAAATGCTGACAAATTTGGAATACTCACGTCACAGTAAAAGAAAAATATGTCATCGCTTTTTGTGTTGAGACACTTTTGAAATTACTTGATTAAGGGCCAAACAATGAATGATTCCCCACTTTGATTACATGCTTTTCATTGTTACTCTCACTCTGTGACAAAGTAAATGTAAAGTATATATAAAGTACATATAAATTATAGCTGGAAGCTGGGCACTGGTAGCTCACACCTGTAATCCTAGTTAGTCAGGAGGTGGATTTCTGAGAATCCTAGTGTGAACCCAGCTCATGCAGGAAACCCCATGAGACTCTTATCTCTAATTAACTACCAAAAATCTAGAAGAGGAGTTGTAGCTCAAGTGGTCAAGAGCTAGTCTTGAGTACAAAAGCTCAGGGACAGCACCTATATCTTGAGTTCAAGCCCTAGTATTAACACACACACACACACACACACACACACACACACACACACACAAATAGAGAAATAGAGCTGGGTAAATGAGGCTTGTTCTTGTAATTCTAACTTTTCATGAGGCTGAGATCTAGAGGATAGTTCAAACAGAGCATAGGCAGAAAAGTCTCTGAATCTCCAATTATCTTTCAAAAGCAAGTGGAGTCAAAGCTGGAGGCCCTAAATTCCATCCCCAGTTCTATGGGGGGGGGGGGAAAGCAATACTTTTTTTTTTTTTGAAAATTAGTATTTTAATGCATCCCGAGAAGCCCTGTGCTTCTGGCTTTCAATTGTTTTGTTATACTAGCTCTAGAACAAGTTCCAAGTATAAGGCTATCTCTGTAATCTCAGCCTGGAATTAGTTGTTTGTGCCAAACAAAGATTTCCTTTTTTTCTTTCATTATTATGCAAGAGACCACCAAAGTGATTCAGAACATTTTCCATTAACTTTCAAGGAATCTTGGAAAAGCCTAGACTATTAAATGACCTTGAAAACCACTGAGGGAGGGAGAGGGTAACACTGTTCAAAAAGAAATGAACTCATTACCTGACTTATGTAACTGTAACTCCTTTTTATATTACCTGTACAATACAGGAAAAACACAGAAGGAGAAAAACAATCAGTCTTTATCCCCTGTTCATCACAATAACTGAAATCTCCCATTAAATAATATTTGAGATATTAAATTGTATTTTAGGGTTCATCATACCTTTTGGGGGAAGTCATTGTTTGGGAGTGTAAATAAAAAAACAAATATTTTGAAGACTTTTGTTAATATTGTCCCCTTGCCAGACTGGATTGCATTGTTGTTGTGTTTACTGATGATCATGACTTCAAAGAGCTTATTAAGGAGAAACCTGTACTCCAGCATTGGTATTATTTTTCAGTATGTGTTTTCTTTGCCACAGTCTTCTCAACTCACTTGCCCAGTTGTTACTTGGTTCAATTAAAAACAGATAATGCAATGTCCAGTTTGGCTTACATAGACTGCTAAATTTCCCAATATTCTGTGCATGAATATAGGAAGTAGAGGAGGGTAGGGGCTGCCAATCCCACTGTGTCATGGACTTCTTTCTGTTCCTCTCTTGGATAAACCTGGGTCACAAGCCACACTCTATGCAGGCCAGGCTGAAGTTCCAGCATCATTCCATACATTAAAGGAATAGTAAAGCATGACCGATCCTTTCTAGGATTGCAGGTCCACACCAGTCATCAACGCCGAGCATCTCCTGAGGGCGTATCAACATCTAGAGATGACAGCAGTAGAGGGTGACTGGGCACAGCACCCACAGTGGCAGGGTAGACAGATGCCAGATATTCCTGGGACTGAACGTCCATGCTGGGACAGTTGGCATGAGACATTCTATATGCCCTTAAACTGTGGTGTCCCTCTGTGTGTCTGTGTGTGTATATACAAGTGTGCATTCCTGCCATCCTGATCATTCTGGTAAAGGAAACATCATGTTTTATACTGGTAATAGCATTGAAGATTTGTTATCTATTACCCAAATAAGAAAATCCATCCTGCTGAGAATCAGTGGCTCACAACTATAATCCGAGCTCCTCTTGAAGCTGAGATTTGAGTGTCATCGAGTAAAGCCAGCTCAGGCAGAAAAGTGGGCAAGACTCTATCTTCAATTAACCTGCAAAATTCTAGACTGGAGGTGTGGCTCAAGGGAAATCGCAGTCCTAAGCAGAAAAACAAAACAACCAAAAAGCAATCTAGAACACACAGCACCAAGTCCAAGTTCTAATACTGGCACACGCACATCATCCTAAGAATTTATATTAATATGTCTATGATTGAAAGACATTTACTAAATATGGAGGAAAGGCCCTTGTCCTGATAACAGTCTTTAAAATCCTTTACTTTATATCAAATTCTAGGACTATGTGTCGCACAAAGTCAAGGCCACATATACTGTCTGCAGCCTTGTTCCAAAGCTTCAAGATGAGTTTCTTCTAGGTCTGTATTAAATGTTTGTGGGATGAGCACAAGAAGGAATAAATCACTTGTAAGTTGTGCATTGATCTTTACTCATTTTACAGTATTTTCACTATCCTTAGGTTTCGTTTATTGATTTATTCATTTCATATTTCAAATGTTTGTAAGCTGCTTTCTTTTTCTTTTCTTAAATTGTTATTGTAAAGGTGATGTACAGATGGATTATGTAAGTCACATAGTGCCTACATTTCTCCTAGATGTTCCCTCTTGTAAGCTACTTTGAACCAAACACTAGAAAAATGACATATATTATTGCCATGTCTTTTCTGAGTGCTTATGAGCTATTGAATTTGGCTAAGTCCATCACAGATACTTGCTCACTTAATTTTCACTCAACTCTGTGTTGTTGGTTTTACTACTTTCACTTTTTGGCAAAAAGGAAGCACAGAGAAGCTAAGTCACTTGCTCAAAGTTACACTAACATTTTCTTCCTACTCCCCCCCCCACAACCCTATTCTTTTAGTGTTGTCGACTGATTTACAATGAGATTACTTAAAAGTTTGGAGGGATAAAATAAAATTTCTTGTAGTAGAATATCTTTATTTGCAAATCCACATTTTCCTAACAGCATAAGTCTTTTTGGGTATTTGTTGTTTTCCATTTCCCTTAGGATTTTTCCTGCATTTGGGGTATGTCATCTGGGTCGTGTCTTAAGTAGACTAGAATACATTTGTTGTGATTTTTTTCAACTGTAATTCTGTGAAAACAAATCATTTTGCTTTTCTTAGGCATCAGTTCAAACCTCATTGTGGCCATATCATTAATAACTCCATTATGTAGGAAAGTAAAAATTCATCTTAAATTTAACATCTGAATCAGTTGAGATTCTCTCTGCCTAGAAAGAAGCGATCACAAAGGTGGAATTTTTTTTAGAAGGACAGTAAGCATTATTTTATTTCAGACAGGTTTAGTTAGGTATTCCAAATCTAAGGAGCATTTTTTCCCCCATCTGAGTATGAGCTTTTATTAACAGAACCCGTATTTTGATCATGAGGTAAGAGTCTCATGAAACCTATTTCCTTTGGAAGTCTGCTCTTCATTCCAGCTCTCCTCAATAGAAATAATCCTGTTCTTATTTTGAAATGAAAAAAAAAAAAAAAAGAAAGGACTTTACCTCCTCAAAATGTGAAATCATCAGTAAGCTTTAAGCGTGTAGCTGTGGAACTTACTCTTCCAGAGAATTTCATGGTAATAACCACAGCCACATTCCAGATAAATTAAGTGTGCAGGAATTACTGCAGCCTAGGAGAGGCTGGCTCAGGCTCTCTCTCCACCTTCTATTATTGCTGTGTGTCATTAGCATATCAGATGTCACAATCTTCCTTAATCCAAGGTGAGACACTCCCCTAACCGAGGCACAGGTGACTTCAAGCAAACCCTGTCATCTGTTTTTTAGAAGGAACTCTAAACCATAAAACAATCTCATCATCATAATCTCTCTAGTCAATTCTGTAGGGTTTAAAAATGAAAATTTCTTTTCCAAAGTTGTATTTGTGTTTGAAACCGTGAAGCAAACCATGAACCAAAAAAAAAAAAATGGCATTGTTAGTCTATCTTAAAAACTTGAATCATCTGACTTTAGTGTCTAGTAGGTTCTGTAGGGTATAAAAATGGAAGTTACAATGGTTCTGAACATTTTTGTTTGTGAACATAAGGTCACAACAAACTGGTATCATTAATGTATGGCCACAACAAATCATCTGACTTTCCCTAATTACTGACCCTATTTGTGATCACGGTACTTTTCTACATGGATGTCAAATATGAGTCTTTGAAAAAGGCATAATGTTGTTTAGTTGTAATTGGGAAACTATGTGGGATAAAAACAAATCTCACTGGATTGACTGTTTCAAGGACGTGTTGTCTGTGTAATGTGCTGGAGGCTAAAAGCACTCATTTATTACAAAGACTTAAGTATTTGTTTGAAACAGTACTGTTTCTCTCTGATTCATGTGACTTATCATATGAAAATGAAAAGGCTAGTGATGAACTCTGTGAAAGAAGCTCCATTTTCCTAGTTATTCTTAAAAACAAAACAAAACATGTTTTTAAATGGCCAGAGGGGACAAAAGGACAAGCACAGAATTGGTGAAATTTTGGCTCAGAATTCCTTGGGAATTAGCAGTCATAGACCAAGGTTCTGGCCCAAAATATCATTGCTAGACCATGGGTTTCTATGGGGTTCTGGTCATGGTCAGTTTCTTGTTTTTCTTTTTACCATGAGTACACGAGGCCAGAGGGTGTTTGTAATGGGAGGATTTTAAGAAATTTGTAAATTTAAAACATTCTACACATATGAAAATTCCTTTTGAATATGTCATTTTATGGTTCTTTCTTTTTTCCCCCACCCCCCAAAAAAATCACTTAAAATCAAGCAGGACAACAGTCATCTCTTTTTAATTTTCTCCCTTATGTTTAATTTTATTGGTCTTTACCTGAATATTAAGAAACATCATGAAGGGAATAAATGGAAATCTGAATTTAAATAGACACCGGGTCATCTTTTGATGTTATTTCTTTGAAATGAAATATACCTTACATTTAATTTCAGAGCAAACAAACATAACTTAAATAATAATGCAAACGGATACAACTCGGGAAAAACCAGGTTTTCCGTGTATGTTTGAAAAGGTGTTTATATGATATGAATTAACTTGCTTTGTGTATAAAAAAAGTCTAACTCTTCAAAGAGCACACATGTGATCTTTGAGAAACTGAGTTCATTGAGGTTAAATTGGGCTCAGGGAGTTCAAGGTAGAGAAGAAAGAAAGAAAGGGGGAGATTATACCTCTTCTTAGGGCAGGAAGAAGCTTATTTCCAGGGTAGAAACTCTTGAAACCCATAAAATATGTTCCAGATCCAAGACTTGATGAGTTCATGCTTCCTATGTGGACACTTCTGCCATACAAACTTGGGACTGGTTTCCTTGCTGTTATTAAACGGGCATAAAATGCCCAGAGGGTATGTGAGAGAGACATTTTAAACATGAATTAAAAAATTCTGGCTGGCCATGTAGTTGAGTAATAGAGTACTTGTCTAGTAAATAGAGGGCCCTGGGTTTGATTTCTAGCCCTGTACAATCCTCCCTGCCTCCCACCTCGGACACATAAAAAGAATTCTGTTTAACACTACTAATCACCTCTTAATGCCAACAAACACAGAGCACGGATGAATATTTGCCACACCAGAAGCAAAGCATTCTCGAGTAGAAAATAAAGACTGATTGTTCATGCTTTGTGCTCTTCAGCAGCCTGGCAGACGGAGTCTTCAGCATGGGTTCACAGAGTGACACGCATGAAGGAAAACACACGGGATTGCTTGGGTGTTGGCTCAGGCTTCTATCCCTAGCAACTCAGGAGGCTGAGATGCCAGGACCGTGGCTCAAAGCCATGCAAGACTGGGAGACTCTTACTTCTAATTTACCACCCAAAAGCTGCAAGGGAAGTGTGGTTCATGTGGTAGAGTGCCACCTTCAGTAAAAAAGCCAAGTGAAAGCAGGAGGTTCTGAGTTGCAGCCCCAGTGCTAGCATGAGTGTGAATGCATGCACACTGGTATACACACACACACACACACACACACACTCACAGAGTCTCAAAACCAGACAAAACATCAACAAACCCCAAAAGACCTTCCATAATATTATGAAGAACATCAGTAGTATTGAAAAGTAATATTGGTAATCATTGGGCATTTCTTAATGCAGTGGAAAGCAAGAAGTAGCAAGAAGATTGCTAAAACTGCAATTTTGAAGTAGAATAAGCATAAACAACACACTGAAAAACCTGTACAATTATAATGTGGTATGAAAATATTCACAGTTTCTTTTGGTGGCAATGTCATAGAAACTGCTAATAATAATTCTGTGGTTTGCTGAAGGAAATGCTTTATTTCAGATGAGGTTAGTGAAACTGAACATGCAATTTCTTCCTCTGCCACATCACAGGCTTGATTGTGGTCTTGTGAAGACCCCTTAGAGAGCAGAAAACGTTGATCTAAACAAAAATGTCAGGTTGGGGTCACTCACTGCTCCACCTGCTTGACTTTGATCAAGATTTTGCCTACTAATCTTCTGGACATCTTACCAAATGAGCAGTATTGAGCTCAGTTAGCTCAGGGGTGTTATGCCAACGCAGTTTTAGCAAACCAGCAATAGAAGCAAAAGCTGCAACTGGCAAAAGACTTACTTGTCTTGAGATTATTTCTTTAAAAGAACAAGAAAATCAGCACGTCTTTCTTGTCAAGGACCCAGGCCTCTGTAGGTTTACCTACCTGTTCTGCATAATTTTACTTCACTTGTTATTATCTTATCATTTTAACTTTTTCTGTACAAGCATCTGTTCAAGTAACATGTAGTCTTTGAGGAAAATAGTATATATCACATATTGGTTTATTTTTGCATTTAGAGAATGCCCAGCAACCTCGAAACTTGGTATCTGTAGATGGATACAAATGACAAGCCATAAAATACAACTGTGTACACAACATAAAAAAATATCTCTTCTGGGCAGCGGGGAAGTTACATGACTTTCTACCTTATTCATCTTTTCACTCTTTCGAGAGATGTACATGTGAGACAGAGGATAAATAGAATGGGTACAGATGACTTAGTCCATAGAAAAGTGAATTGTAGGAAGCCATCCCATTGTTGTTTGAATGGAGTCTATTCTGTGGTCATCTTTTTGTTAGAAAGCACTTTCTCCGAGTGAGAAGGATTTGTAATCTCTTAGCTTTCAGGAAGTCTCAGTGAGATGATGGGTTTCTGAATGCCAGGAGGCAAGAATTTTGCCCTAAAGGGCTCTGTCTGAGGATTGGGAAAAGAGAATCCATTGATTTTTCTCAGATCCTCCTCCCAGCAACAGCTAGAAGGGTGGGAACAAAAGAACTTCAACCTCCCATGTGACTTAGTCATCCTTTTGAAAAAAAAAAAGATACTGTGGCTGAGCTTCATCATGTGGTATGTCTGGGCTGCAGCGTCAGGCACAGTGGGTTTAAAGCCCAGCTCCAGTACTTCTAAAGTTGAACTTGTGGGATTGGCTAATCGTTTTTAGACTTTAAGCCCTTTTCTGAAACATTGCAATGGTATTGGAACTTCTGCTGAAAATTAAGTAAAACAATAATAAGAAAGTACAAGTTTAGCACTTTAGTGAGAATGTTCTCAGGTGCAGTGGCAAAGAGAATCATGTTACATCAGATAGACCAAATTCGAAAAGAAAAATATGGGATCAGCCAAGGCAGGCGCTGGTGGCTGGTGGCTCATGCCTATAATCCTAGCTACTCAGGAGACTGAGATCTGAGGACCAAGGCTCGAAGCCAGCTGGGGCAGAAAACTCTGTGAGACTCTTATCTCCAATACATGCTCAGGGAAAGCAGGAAGTGGCACTTTGGTACAAACGGTAGAGTGCTAGCCTTGAGCACAAAGAGGCTCAAGGACAGTGCCCAGGCCCTGAGTGCAAGCCCTAGGACCAGAAAAAAAAAAAAAAAGAAATAAAATAAAAAATTGGATGTTTCCACTCATATGTGGTAGCTGGACCTAAGAGATAAAATTAGTAATAATAGGCTATCCTTTTTAAAGAAGGGGACAACTTTTTTTGTTGTTTGTTTATTTAGTTTCTAGTACCGGTACTTGGGTTTGAACTTAAGGCCTGGTCACTGTCACTGAGCTTTTTTGCTCAAAGCTAGCTCTCTCTACCACTTGCGTTCCATGTCTGGCTTTTTGGTAGCTAACTGGAGATGAAGAGTTGCACAGATTTTCCTGCCCAGGCTAGCTTCAAACCATGATCGTTCAGTTCACAGACTCATGAGTAGCCAGGATTATAGGCATGAACTACTAGTACCTGGCTAAAAGGAAGACAGTTTGGGGAGTAATGGAAACCAATGGCTGGAGGAATGGGGAAGATACAGGGTAGAGTATATATGAATATTCTAGAAATAAGTTACATATGTTTTTGAGACAATAATGAAATCCGCTAAAAAAGCTTTTAAGGAGAGGGAGGAGATGGCAAGGGAGTTACGAGAGAGTAATGTAGATGAAATAAATTTGACTGAAGAATAGTATACATCAAATATACTTTGGTCAAAGCATAGCGTATATGTGTTGTAAATAGCGCAACGAAGCCCATTTGTACAATTAATTTATGCAAATAAAAGTAAACAAGATAACTACTAAGATAATAGTAGAGCTTTTTGTGCTCTTTCTGTTTAGGGGTTATTTTAAGTATTAATAATGATGCACAACAATTGCTTTTTCTTCTCAGTGCTGGGCAATAAACTCATGGTCTTGCGCATGCTAGGCCAGTGCTGGACCATTGAGTTACATCTCTAGCCCTTGTTTTGATTAATCACTTTTTGAGATGGGTTTTGTGGCATAGCACAGGGTAATCGTATACTTGAGATCTTTCTGCCTGTGTCTTCTGTGTGTCATCATGTCTGGAGAGGATTTTCCTTTTTCATTGTTTTTTTTTTTTTTTTTTTTTCTGCCCAGAATTCCGCATCATCTTTACTTTTCAGGTTTATCCAAAATGTCCCAGCACCTTCAAACGAGACTTTAGGCAATAATCCCCACAGCGTTTTCTCTTGCATTTCATTGGTCAAGATGTACCACATGTCCATTTCATAGACCAATCACTGACAAGGGGCTGTGGGTTACCATAGTTCACAGAAATTAACCAACTATTGGCTTTTGGGCTAAGCAGGTCATCCTTCCTCATTACTGAGAAGAATGGAGGTTCTGTTCATGAACAAAAGCACAGGGATGAATACTTGAGACAGCCAACAGCATCTGCCATGTTAGTTCACATGCTACATTGAAACTGAGGAAAATGTAGGGCCCTGGTGCTATGGTAATAGTATGATTCTCTCAGTTCTTTACCGCGTGTGATCTTGGAAAAGTCATCCAGCCTCTGAAACCTCAGTTTCTTCCTCTGCAAAATGGAGATAAATAATTCTGTCTATTATTATTATTAGAATCATCAGGAGATGATGGTTGGACACCAGTGATGGATGCTTGTAATTTTTAGCTACGTCATAGTAGGAGATTGGAAGCATTGTGGTTCAAGGCCAGCCCAGAGCAAAAGTCTATGGGAATGCCATCTCAGCCAATAGGCTGAGGTTAGTGGCCCGTGCCTGTCATTGCAAGCCACAGGGGAGGCTGAAATCAGGAGGATTTAAGTTCTAAGCTAGCCCAGGCAAAAAGTTTTCAAGACTCCATCTCAACAGAAAAAAAGCTTGGTATAGTAGCATGTGACTGTCATTCCAGCAACTCAGGAAGTATAAAGAAAAGGATATGTTGGTCCAGGGAAAAGTAAGACCCTATCTTTAAAATAACCACAGCAAAAAGGGATGAGGGTGTGGTTCAAGTGGTATAGCACTTGCTTAGCAAGCACAAAGCCGTGAGTTCAAACCCCAGTACTACGCAAAATTCATAAGACAATGTATCTGAAAAACATTTATTAATTTTATTTGAACTTTTACACAGACATGTGAGAATGAAATAATTCAACTTTTCTGCGTCAAAGCTGACAAATAAACAAACCAACTCTCTTGTGGTTTCTCATATGATCTTAAAAACACTTGTATAGTTGTGTCCTACAATGAACATAAAATAATATGTTAGAGCTTAACAATTTTATGGCAGATGAAAATATGGCATCTCTATCCATGTGTAGAAGCAACACTGTGAGTGTCCAGAAACTCCATGCTTTCCTGTAATCTTTAAATATGCATACATGAATAGGCACACTACATAGCTTTACATCCATACACACAGTGCACAGTCACTCAGTGCATAAAGCCAGTACATAGCCACACAGGTAGCAGAAGAAACACAAGCTTTCTGTAGCACTCATTGTGTCAAAATTATCTGACAATATTTTGTGGTCTTTTAGTGATCATTCCCTTCTCTATTCTCACATGCTATGATTTACTTCATGAACATTATTTCATACCTGTTAGGTACCTTCCTAGACAGAAGTCTGTCTCTTCATGAAGACTTTTTTTTTTGGCCAGTGCTGGACTTGAACTCAGGGCCTGAGCACTGTCCCTGGCTTCTTTTTGCTTAAGGCTAGCACTCTGCCACTTGAGCCACAGCGCCACTTCTGGCTTTTTCTATGTATGTGGTGCTGAGGAATCAAAACAAAGGCTTCATGTATGTGAGGCAAGCACTCTACCACTAAGCCATCTTCCCGCCCCATGAAGACTTTTAAAAACAGGATTCTTCCCCAGAATTTCAACAATCATTTGAAGTTTGTTTAGTGTGATTTCCTCTGCCAAATTCTGAATCTTGGGATGTCAGATTAGTGTGGATGGATGCAAATCTTCCACGGGATTTACAGAATGATACACCTCTACATGTGTTTGCTTATGGTTATAGTTTTAATTATTTTGCTTCAAAGATTTCCCGTCGGTAACACAAAGTTTGAGTTTTCCAACAGGCTCATTCCCCACCCCCCCTCCCCCGATCATCATCCTCAACTTTACATTGTGTCATGATGCTTGCTAATTTATTAAGTAATATTCAAAGCCAGCCCAGGCAGGAAAGTCTGTGAGACTCTTATTACCAATTAACCAGCAAAACTCTCGAAGTGAAGCTGCGCCTCCAGTGTTAGAGCACTAACCTTGAGTGAAAACAAACAAACTCAGAGACAGTGCCCAGGCTCTGAGTTCAAGCATATATGCACATACACACACGCGCGTGACACACACACACAAACACCCAAATAATGACTGGAAACTTTCCCAATGTGACAAAAGCTATAAAATTCACAGATCTAAAACGAACAATAAATTCCAAGCACAAGAAACATGAAGAAAAATTACATCAACATACATCACAATCACATAGCTTCAAACCACTGAAAAGCATTTCTTTCCCCCTTTTCCTCTTTCCTTCACTCTTCCTTCTGTTTTATACACCACACACACACATACACACACACATACACATGCACACACACCTACACATGCATGCACATTTTAATCTGAGTGAAAGTCCCCTTGTCCCCAGCATTGGGTTTGATTAAAACTAAGCATTTGCTTTGTGTAACTACAGAAGGACAATTTTTATTTTAAAAGTTAATTCATCTGATCTGGCTTGGCAATAGCTTATTCCCTTAACCATAAGAACTTAGACTCAGGAGAAACAGCTGTTTCCATGTTCTTGCCTGGGAACCAGGCCCCCAGCAAATGCTTCGCATGCATATACAGTGCCTTTAAGCTCTTGATGATTATCTCCAGCAATTAAGATGCTGTGGCAGCTGGTGTCTGCTTGATTGGACCTCTCTTGAAACTCTGAGTGTTAAGAAGTAAAATGAGGAGAATGATCATCCCCACTCATCAACAAAGAATTCTTCTTTGGGTCAGAGAGCCCCTTAGGAGTAAGAAAAGACATTTTTCACTGTGGATGGTATGGGACAACACTGTAGAACCATAGAATAGATCCTAGAGCAGCCTGTCTCCTTCTTTAGAGTAAAAGAAATTCAAAAGCCCCAGGGGTATTTGAAATTATTTTCTTATTTTAGGTTAGATTCTATACCCAAGTTAGACTTGATTTGGATTGCTAAATTAGAGCTTACTGCCTTCTGGACATTATGATTGAATAAAATTTTAATTTGATAGTATAAAGTGACCATCTCCTTCTTATTGGTTACGATGGTGTTTGTTCCAAATGTTCTTGCCAGAAGATGGGGTGCTGGATCTTTATCTTCAAGTCCAACACCCCATCTTTTAAGTCTTTCTTTAAAATCGCAAATTCCTCTTCTCTTCTCCTCTACAGTTTTCTATCTCTGTGCTTTTGCTTATGTTTCCATAAGGTTCAAGTAGCAACACAGATTTCTTTTCTTTATTTTTTGGTGGTAATGGGTTTGGGCTGGTGGTTCTGCCACTCTAGTCATGTCTCTGTCCTTTATGCTGTCATTAGTTTTGAGATAGGGGTCTCTGTCTGTCTGTCTGTCTTTCTTGGCCTGGGGCAGCCTAAACTGTGATCCTCCTATTTATATTCCCTTTGGTAGCTGGAATGACAGGCACGGGCTGCCCTGTCCAGCCTTTTCTGTTGTGATGGAGTGTCACACATTTTTTTCCCCAGGTGGGCCTTGTATTATGCTCCTGTTGATCTTAGCCTCCTGAGTCATTAGGATTACAGGTGTGAGCCCTGGGTCTAGCTAGCAGAGATTTTTTTTTTTTCTTGCCAGTCCTGGGTTTGGACTCAGGGCCTGAGCACTGTCTCTGGCTTCTTTTTGTTCAAGGCTAGCACTCTGCCACTTGAGCCACAGCGCCACTTCTGGCCATTTTCTATATATGTGGTGCTGGAGAATCGAACCCAGGGCTTCATGTATACGAGGCAAGCACTCTTGCCACTAGGCCATATTCCCAGCCCCAGCAGAGATTTCTTATAACGTAGAAATACCATTTTTACCTCTGAACATCTTTTCTTGGTTTGGTTTCATTTGTATGGAGGCCGTCTCTCTGCTCAGTAGTTGAGTCATCAACTTCTCAAGAAAGGTAAGATTATCCACCAGGAAAGAATCTACAGTGCCTACATCCATGTCTAATGGCACAAAAGTTAAGGAAAGTTGAGTTGAGATACTAGTATATATACAAAATATAAAATTGCAGTGATGCAGTTTGTTATTTGGGTTCCTTAGCTCCTTAATCACTATTTATATGTATCTCATCCAAAGATATGAGAATTTCTGTCACACGAGAAATGTTAACTTGTTTTCTATACCTTTACGTTCCTACTAGAACTTAAAAACATCAACACATAATCACTGAAGTATGTTTAAATGCATTACATTTTCAAGAGTTCAAAAATCTTTAAGGCTATGTTTATATGAGGGAAGGCCAGTTAGGGAAACAAGCTTCTTATGTAAAGTTTTAGGTGGCATTTTTCAAGGTTAGAAACTCCATACATTTGCTTATAAGAAAGTTCCTCTACTAACACCGCACTCTGTACCAGGGTAATCAGTGCATGGGATTATGTTTTATGTCTACCACCACTGCCTTGAGCAGGGATATTTATGCTCCAGACCTCATTGCCAGGCTCTGCATTATTTCAAGTGATGGACTGATGCAAAGATGAATCACCTCCACTTTCTGAGTCCATCATCAGATAGCTATTGTTCTTCCCGAAGTCCCACTATTGTTACAACTAATTATTGTCATGATCTTTAAAACCTTTACTTTTACCAAAGAAACATTTTAGACAAGTACTCTCTTCCTCCATTGAGAAAACGTAGAATGCATTTCATCAGATTCTATTTAAATGCATTGGGAGCTTGTTACCTATCTCAATGGAATTCTGTGATGTTCCCTCCATCACCATGATTGTCTACCTCTAAATCAGCTCTATTTCCTTCTTTCCTCTGCTCTTGGTATCTGTCGTTCTCCCAGTTACCTGAAACAATGCTTCCAAGTCAAGCCTAATCTTTCCTTTCCATGGCTTTCTATCCAGTCAATCTGGAACAAACACTTGTCACTTTCTTCCCATGTTGTCTCCATTATTAATAAACTTACCTTCAGGGGTTTTCTTAGGCAGTTAGTCTTATGAATTCTACAAACCTTTATGGAGTACTTAGTATATGACTTGCAGAATAATCATGCTACTGAAATGTTAAGAAGGTGGTGACATGGTTATAGTTCTTGAGGATGGTAGAGACTAACATGAGTGACCATTCGTTAGAGATATGTTCAGGAGAGAAGGGGGGAGTGCTTAGAGTACTGTACAAATCCAAGCTGAGCTCTCCTTTTACCAAGTTTCTACAGCATTTACACAATTAAATGCAAACTCCTTTCCCAGGCATTGGGATGCTTCTACAATATGGAATCAATCTTAACTTTCCAAGTCAACCTTTCACTCTTCCTAGAAATATGGTACCCATGCTCCAGCCAAACTTTTCCTTAGTGATTCCTGAAATTGCCTTCAAGTATTCTGTTCTCAGCTCTCCTGCAAATCTCTGCTCCTTGCATTTTGTGATGAAATGCCATCCACCCATCAACCTACACTTGGAATGCTACCTTCTTTTATGTCTAGCTGACAAGATCTGCCTTTTAAAAAAAAAAAAATCACAGGTCCTATATTTTGTACCCTTATCTTTTCATGTCATTTTCAAGTTATGATTGTATTGGATTGTAAGTAAATGAGGCAGACAAAAATTATGTATCCCAGATGGCTACGTGATAAGAGAGAGTTGTTATATGAAAAGGACTGTGAAAGAGTCAGGACGCTGGAGCCTTTGCCACCGATTTATAACAAAGTCTTCTAAGCTCCTATTTACCAACAAAATGAGAAGACCAAATCTTGCCCTATTTATCTTTTAGTATGGGGACAAATAATTTAATATCTGGGTTTGGAAATGTCTGGAAAATGTAGAGAATCGCAGCGATCTGAGATCTGATGTTGACGGTAACACTTAAGAAAGACTAGGTTAAAGAACAACACAATTTAACACCAGGGGAGGAGGATGGGGCCAAAAGGAGATGGGTAGATGAATGAAGGGGAGAAGTGTGGGGAGAACGCAGTCAAGAATTCATTGTATAAACTTCAAAATGAAGAAAAGTAAGGGAAGGGCAGGATGGAGGGGGGTGAGAATATTGAAGGGGATGATACTGATCAAAGTGCATGGTATTCATAAACTGCTCTGTTAGATGCTACCTCCTCTGTCCAGCAACTTAAAGACATTTTTTTTTAAGACATAGTTAAGGACGCCTTAAAAAGGATTCCTGTGGCAACTGGAAAAATATTTTGTATATGTTTACTACTTTAAACGTCTACATTCACGGTTCAAAGCTTTGACTATCTATTGCTATAAAATAGACCTTACATGTTTTTAACCAATGTACTTTCATCCAAGGGCATCAGCAAACAACTCTAGATTTCTGAGGTGGTTTTTTTTTTTTTTTTTTTTGCCAGTCCTGGGCCTTGGACTCAGGGCCTGAGCACTGTCCCTGGCTTCTTCTTTCTCTACCACTTGAGCCACAGCGCCACTTCTGGCCATTTTCTATATATGTGGTGCTGGGGAATTGAACCCAGGGCTTCATGTATACAAGGCGAGCACTCTACCACTAGGCCATATTCCCAGCCGATTTCCGAGTTTTTTGTAAGCATCAAGTTCTTTCTAAAATCCCGTGTTACCACATTTTCTTCTCCCCAAAGAACACAAATTGTCTCATGTTCTTGAGCAACGTTCCTTTCAACAGCAAGTGACTCATCATTGACTTCTGTCTTCTAACATTGGGCATCCACATTCTAACTAGATTTCATCTACAATTTTTTTTTTTTTGGTAGAAGTCTTGTAGAGTTAAGCATTTATTTCTTTGCCTACACTGAGCTTGCCTTTCACCCCATTTCCATACCACCAGGAAGCTTCCTCTTTCATCTCACCTAGCCATCCATGATTGCGTAGCTGTAGTTAAGAAGCAAATACATTAGGAAATGAAGAGACAAGGCAGCTGGTATGTAATGAGTAACTGCTGTGGCAGGGGGCATCATGCTCGACAATTTTGCATACATAATCACACACAATTTCCACAGCCACCCCACGGAGTGGGCGCTCTCATCCCTACTTTATTGTTGGGTAATTTGAGGCTCCGAGGATTAGGGCAGGTCTTGATTCAAATCTTGATTTGGCCTTTGATGACTCCAAAGTTAGGATTCTTATTTTCCCTGATCCAGTGCCACCTGGTTTGGAATTCCCGAGGTATTTCTTGAAGGGCTACGTAAACGTCAGGCTTCAATAAGTTTGTGGGTGGCCAAGATGGGATTTCTGACTTTTATGTACTTGTAAGTCCTTAGTGCAGCCCTCTTAGATACCAAGGCCTCAATGCTGAGCAACAATGAATGCAAGATGCACCAAAGAAGTGTTTCATTCTTAGAAATTTTGCGACCAGTATATCGAGCACTCTGCCTGCACCGTTCTCTTCCTTGATCAATGTTTAGAACTACTTTTAGGATTTAGGGTGTGTTTGTTGGCCCTGGCTCTGGAGCTCAGGGCCTGGACACTGTCCCTTATATATTTTGCTCAAGTCTGGCACTCTACCACTTGAACCACAGTCGTATCATGCAGCATTTTTGCTGGCTAATTAGAGATAAGTGTCTCATGAACTTTGCTGCCTGAGATGGTTTCACATCTCAGCCTTCTAAGCAGCTAGGAGGAAGCACCATGCCAGGCTTTTTAATAATTGGTCTGTAAGCATTTCTATAATGAGTTATCCATTATCCATTGCATGTTATCTGGTGCTTATGCTTTCTTAGCCTTTTAATCGTGAATTCATAAATACCTTATCTATGATATGTACCAGTTCTCCTTGTTTTTGTTTTTGCTATTAATGGGCACAAAATGCTTAAAATAACAACAAAAACAGCAGCAACAATAACAACGAAACCTCCATAAGCATCGTACAGGCAGCTGTTCTTCTAGTATAGTGTTCTGCACTATTGGTCTCTTGGGAGAGATTACATGCTGTCTATGTCCAATGCACTGCAAACTGTTTGACAGCATCCCTGGTTTCTCTCCACAGAGAGAGGAGCAGATCTTTTCCCTAATATCATCATCCAAGGTCCCCTATAGTCATACAGTGACAGAGAAGGGAAAGAATGGACAGCTCTATTTCTGCAAGAAAATTCAAGTTTGTCATTAAAGGCTTCATTCAATTAACACTGAGAACATGAAATACATTTAAAAGCTATTTTTTCTCTTAACTTTATGTGATACTGACTGGTTTGCAAATTAAGTAATATTTGAATAATCTAGTTTTAAAATAAGAAAATGAGGACTTTTTTGTCCTGCTTGCTCTCTGATGGGCTGTATTTTTCCTAACTCATCTCGTCCTCTCAAGTTAATTTGACTTTCCTTTAAAGTGAATTATCACTCCGTCCCCCACCATTTAAAGGCATTTTGGACTTGAAATGAAAATATACGTGAGCAAAATTAATGGTTAATTACCCCAAAGTGGGAATAACCTACCAAAGCCTAAATCTAGGATGCAAAAAAAAAAATTAGGCATCTGCATTTTGACTAAGCTGTCAGATCTATTTTTCTGTCATAATTTAGGCAAACCCTTCATTTTCTGCTGAAATCTGTCTGAATGTGCAAGAGTGATAATGACTATGCTTTCAGAGAGTATTAATCCTGTTCTCAATGTTTACATGTTCTGATCATAAGACTGCCTTAATAATTAGGGGATTATTCAATTTTACTGCATTTCTCATTCTGCAAGCATTCAACCAACTTTAAATAAAAGTCACATATCTTTGGGTAATATTTTAGCCTTAGGGAAAGACTACCCTGTTTAGTCTTTACAAGTCCAATGGAGTATTTTTATTTTCATGTCAAACAGTGGGAAAAAAAAGAAAAAGAGACAGAAAGTATGAACATTGGAGTTAAGGAGACAGAGTTTGTATCTATGTGTATGCATTAATTTATTTACTTACTAGGTGCTGGCTTTATTGTGGACCAGATTCAGTTGTAGGTTAACAGTACCTAACAAAAACAGAAATAAAGGAGTAGAATATAAGAAAGTGGAGGCATGGCTCAAGTGGTAGAGTGCCAGCCTATAAAGGACAACATTCAGACCTTGAGTCCAGGTCTAGTGCCGGCACCAAAATAAATGAAATGAAATGAAATAAAATAAAAATTAAATGAAGTATTCCACTACAGATGAACTTCTTCACAAAAATAAAAATGTTATGATACAAAGAGAAATAGAATATAAGGCACATGTGTAATTTTATATATTCTAGTAGCCATGTTAAAAAAAATAAAACAAAGACAGGCACAATTAATTTAAATCATATTTAACCTGATCAAAAGATTATGATTTCTACAAATACCCAACACAGAATTGTTCAAAAGAGACATTCCATGTATTTCCCATTTGAACGAGTGTAGCACATTGGAAAGGCTTCATCCAATATATCCCAATGCAGAATAGCAACAATCCAAGTGTGGCGCACAGCTGTGTGTTGGTTACAGCTTGGTGGGAAACGTGTTTCCAGGCATCAAGGATGTAGAATTGCTCAAGACAGATGCTGGGTGGATACCCAATGCACGATGGTCCACACTTTCTTTATTCAAGACTCTGATGTGTGCCAGCTGGGTCTCAGGGAGGCTATCAGGTTCTCCTTGTTAATTTCATTCCTCCTTCTGCCAACTGTTTTATCTCTGACTATCCATGTTTTTACTTGATGGAACTTCCTTTTCCAGCTGAGTGCCTGAGCGTGGACTATACCTACTTGCTGGCATGGCTCAGGCTGAAAGGGCACAAGCATACCTACGTGGTGATGCTATTCCAGAGCAAGTAAGATAACTTGGACTACAACAAGAGATTTGAGTTGTAACACAAGGGAAAAAGAGGTCCTGCTAAGCATCCCGCTTCCTTCCTGACTCTGCCATTGAGACTCACGTCAAACTTCTGAAACAGCCACCCTGGACTATCCCAAGACGCTCCTTCTTTAACCAAACATCGTCAAGATCAGATCTCCTCTCTTACAGGGAGACTGTCCACATTTAGGAGAGAGCTTTTGAGGCATTCCTGGCGCACTGCTCAATTATAAACGGTGGGTTTCTGTGTTCACGTTATGGCTTGGGTTATGGAGGCAGAGAGAGTTGCTGGTCAGACAGCATGGCTGCACGGGGCCGCGCCTTGATCCGTGTTTCCTTCGGTGGGGATGGCATCCATGGTTCTGTTCCTCACAGGGTAGATTTTCACAGCAGCTTTCCTCTTCGGTGTGCCTGTTTCCAATTAGGAGCAGGATTCCTTCCAAGCCTTAGGAAGGTGCCAGGGTTCTGAAGGGTCTTCATGTTGGTCCCTCAAGTTGTTTACACTGCCTAGCTACCAGCTCACAGTATTTTCAGGGTTGCAGAAAAGAGTCATTGCTTGGTGCACATTCCTGGCGATGAGAAACAGAGCTCTCTTTGTAAATGTTTCAAGAACGGATCACTTCCAGGTAGAGAGGATGTGCATGCCACATACGCATCACAGAAGGTTATGTCCGCACCAAGACCATCTCCCACACTCCATTTCTTTTCCTATTTGTGTGTTTACCAGACACAAGGGGGGAATTCATGTGTCTACACACACACACACACACGTTCTCCTCTGTAACTTCTCAAGCTAGGGGAGAGCATGAGGCAAATGCCCATGTAGCACATGCTCTTCTGTTATGGTTTTATATTATTCTGTACTTTGAAGCAAATCTGTTCCGTCATGTTTTGATGGTTGTATAGTATTCTTTTGCATGATACGCTTTCATTCACCATTCAGTTATTGATGCATACCTAGTTTCTTTCCTGTCTCCTTTTATACCATAATAACAATGTTACAATATGCCTAAGTAGCTTGGCACGTAGACTTTCTATGGCATTAAAATTATTATTGCTTTAAAGTAGGTACTGGTGGCTCATGTCTGTAATCCGAGCTACTCAGAATGCTGAAATGGAGAATCATAGTTTGAAGCCAAGCTAGGCAAGAAAGTCCAGGAGACTCTTACTTCCAGATAACCATCAAAGAATCTGAAAATAGTCTTGTGGGTCTAGTGGTAGGACACCAGCCTTGAGCAAAAACACTAAGAGACAGTGACAGGTTCTGAGTTCAAGCTCCGCACACACACACACACACACACACACACACACACACACACACAGAGTTGTTATAGCTTTAAGAACACATTTTTATTAACCAAAGGCACATGAAATTCCCAATCAGCCTTCTTGATCAAAATGACATCATCAGTACTGTTGCATTGAATAGCTGTCATTCTGGTCCAAAACACAGGCATGTAGTTATTTCATTATCCTGTTCCACTTTATTTGGGAGACATATTTGATATATCTTAAGACCTTTTGAGATGCTGAAAATAGTTCTCAGTCTCTCTCCCCTTCCCCATTCTACCCTATTACACCAGTCAGTACCTTTGAAAATACGGGTTCTCTGACCTCTTTATTTCTAGCCACACAGAGACAAAGTGAGAAGCAAAGCTTGTGTTTTTGTTTTGCAAATTTTTAAACCAAAAATTTAAAAACTTTGACTAATTCCTTTAGTAGATTTGTCTAATTTGCCTGAATTAATTGGCCTCTTTGATAAACTGGGTCAGATCTTAGAAAAAATTTCTTTTTGTAGGCTGTGAATACCTACTGTATGGTCTGAGTGCCAACTTCCAAATGCACTGCTGAATATATATATATATATATATATATATATATATATATATATATATTTGCCAGTCCTGGGTCTTGGATTCAGGGCCTGAGCCCTGTCCTGGTTTCTTTTTGCTCAAGGCTATCACTCTGCCACTTGAGCCACAGTACCACTTCTGGCCTTTTCTATATATGTGGTGCTGAGGAATCGAACCCAGTGCTTCATGTATATGAGGCAAGCACTCTTGCCACTAGGCCATATTGCCAGCCCCACAATTTTTAATTATTACAATTTTTAATTTCATCTCGTTAAGCATAGTATAACCTAGTGATTTTATCTATCAGGATGTTTATGGAAGTGCTTTGTAAATGGTAGTCTTTTTTTAATCTCTCAGTAATGCTTCTGTAGTAAAAATTCCCCTCTAATTTGAGTCCTATAGATGTGAGCTTAAATTCAGTCTACATCACAATTAGTTGTATGATTTGGGAAAGTTGTATGTTTTTGGTATCTTTGGATACCAAATTCCATATATGTAAAAACTGAGTAGTATTATCTAATGACAGCAATTATCTGACTAAATTACACAAATTGAAAGCATTTAGTTTACTGCTTAATGTATTCAAGGCTTAATATTATTTTAAGTTATCATTATGGATAGAATGTATTTATATTTTAAAGAATATACCTGAAATCAGAAGATGCGTCTCAGTTTGCCTGATGTTTGTCTTGTATTTTTAAACTTCTTTGCATCTTTAATAGTTCCTCACCATTTCTTCTTTGAAAAAAATGCATTATCTGTCATGTGCTCATGGCTTATGCCTGAATCCCAGCCATTCAAAAGATTGAGATCTGAGGATGGTGGTTCAAAGCCAGCCTGGGCAGAAAAGGTCATGAGATTCTTATTTCTAAGTAACCAGCAAAAAGCCAGAAATGGAGCTGTGTCTCAGGTGGTAGAGTACTAGTCTTGAATGCAAAGGCTAAGGGAGAGTGCCCTGGCTCTGAGTTCAAATTCCACTGCTGGCACCAAAGGGGAAAAAGTATTATTAACTTTTGTAATGAATAGGTATAATTTGTTTTAAATAAGATATACCTCATTTTTGTGTTTGTTTGACTAAACATGGCTTCTGAAGGTTCAACCGTAGGGTACATTTTTGTAGTTTTTTCATTTTTCATGTTAAAAAAATGTATGTACCATTTTATGCCCAGGCACACAAGTGTAGCAGTTAACAGCTACCGTATCTACTGATAAGTTTTAGTAAAGGAAGAATTGACTCAGTTATTTTGAGACTGAATTATCAGTTTTTGAGGAGAGTCCAGCAAGAAGACAAGTTTGTTGAGGAAGCCTCCTGAGGTCCAAATGACATTGAAAGAAGAGATCTCTGAAAGGTTACAAAGATGAAACCTACAGAAATAGCAGTCATCGCAGTCCTGAAGACTCCATGTTAAATATCTCCTCTGAAAAAGAAGCAAAATCCTCAGGCATTGAAGCTATTGAACTAGGATCAGGGGCATTAGGGTGTACAGCTAATTGGAAAATGACTGGGGATGGATAAACCTCAGAAATTCTAATATTTAAAGATGTTCATGCGAGACTTTAAAAATACTTTTAATCAAATGGATGCAAATCCTTTGGGTTAAACCCTTCTTTTTTTCTCTCTCTCTCTCTTTCTCTCAATTACTAGTTCTCTTTCCTCTCAAACCAACCAGCATTCATGTTATTTGTTTGGCCTCGATCAGGATATCCTTCTCATGTATGACAGCGATGGTCTTTGTTGATATTTCACTTTGAAGTCAGTGCAGGGTTGCAGTACATGACGACTTTTACGATAATAACCGTGCATTGGAGCCAAAAGAATTCCAAGAGCTGAAGTTTGTTCCAGGAAGAAACTCTTGGTTTGTGATTTTAACCTTCCTTTTTCTATGCTCGAATTCTGTATTTATCTATAACTTGTTTCTTTAACAAGGTAGAGGCGCAACACTGAATATTTGTATTTCCAAGCATAGGAACACTAGCCTTCTTCCTAATTCCATTCTATTGATTCAGATTGTGGGACCGTGGATGGTATTTTCTTCTTTCTAGATTACATGTGATTCATTAAGAAATTGATTGCTGATCGTTCAAAAATCAAGGTTGGTTCTGTGCTAGATCACTAGCTTGGGCTTTTGAACAAAGATTAGGATTATTATAGTTTGATTACAAATGCATTCTAGAATTTTGACTAAGTTTAGAGATTCTAAATTGCTGTAAAGAGATAATGCTATGAATATCTTTTTTCTTTTTTTTTTTTGGTGACAGGATGGTGGAGAAACTAAAATATCATTACTTGAAGATAGCAGACAGTCAGATAAAAGGATTTCTATGTCTGGATGATTCACATTGGGAAGAATAGGATGTAGGTTGGAACAATGCAGCTATACAAAAGTATCAGATTTCAAGAAAGCAAATTTTGGGGAATTAAGGAATCTGGTAAATAAAGTGCCATGGGAGGAAGTATAAAATTCACCAGCATGAAAGCAGCCGTAGAATCTAAGACACCATAATTAGAGCTCAAAGAACCGCCGTTCTTCTGAAGAAGAATGTAGGACTTAAGAAAAGAAGCTATGTGTATGCGTGATACCGGAGAATGCAGGGAGGAAGCTAAGGGTGGACCTGAGAGAAGGAACAGTGTCATTCCCAAACAATTGTCCTGGTTTGTGCTTCAGAACGGAAGGGGAGCTGAGAATGAAGACAGAGAATGACCTAAAGAAAGGGACAGAAACTATGCAGACTAGTCATTTTTATTCAATGGTAGTAGCTGTAGGAGAGGTGGGCAGGTAATTTATATCCAGGAAAACAAAGGGAGGGGGGATTTAAAAGAAAACCAGAAAGACATACTTGAGAGAATAAAAACCAGAAATAGCTGAAGTGATTGACTTTAGACAACCAGTTTAGTTCTTTAAAGTGCAAAGTCGAGAGACATCTGGGGAGAATTAGGTTGTAGTTTAGTAAGGAGCTTTCTAGATTTTGGTTAAAGCAATGATTCATGTGAAGAAGAAGATTGAGAGAAAAGTTCACAAAAACTACTTAGGTCCAAAGAAGTAGATGGTCTGGGCATAGAAGAGAGCTAAGAAGGGGGACAGTTTAGAGAAACCCACTTGAAAAGGGATAGATTTATTGGGAAGAGGTGGGCCCTACTGAAATCTCTCCTACCTCCCCCTTTTCACTGATGCCTTTATCCAGCGTGGGAAATCTCATCTGCAGATACATTTTCTGCCTTCTCCCTTTCCTGTGCAGGTAGAAGGAGACAGGCGGTGTAAGCTTAGCCAAGTAGTCCCTTTCCCTGGGGACTTGAACTTTTTTTTTTGGATGCCAAGTACATTTTATTTTTTTCAAATTTTTATTATGAAACTGATGTACAGAGAGGTTACAGTTTCATACGTTAGACATTGGATACATTTCTTGTACTGACTTGAACTTTTAAGGAGTCATTGTGCTCAAGACTTTTCAGTTGCCTAGCCTTTAGATTTTATTGTTTCCATTTTATACATCTCTAAATTGAATCTTTTGGACTTTAGTTGATTTTTGCATTTTTATGAGCCATTGGGGCTCGAACTCAGGCACTTGACAAGCGAGGCAAATGCTCTACCACTCAGTGATTCCTTCCTTCCTTCCTTCCTTCCTTCCTTCCTTCCTTCCTTCCTTCCTTCCTTCCTTCCTCCCCTCCCTCCCTCCTCCCCTCCTCCCTCCTCCCTCTTTCTTTCTTTCTTTCTTTCTTTCTTTCTTTCTTTCTTTCTTTCTTTCTTTCTTTCTTTCTTTCTTTCTTTCTTTCCCCTTCCTTCCTTCCTTCCTTCCTTGCTTCCTTCCTTCCTTCCTTCCTTCCTTCCTTCCTTCCTTCCTTCCTTCCTTCCTTCCTTCCCTTCTGTCTTTGTTTCTTTCTGTCCTCCTCCTTCTCCTCCTCCTTCTCCTCCTCTTTCTTCTTCTTTTCCTTCTCCCTTCTCTCCCTCCCTCCTTTCTTCCTTCCTTCCTTTCTTTCTTCTTCCTTCCTTTCTTTCTCCTTCCTTCCTTCCTTCCTTCCTTCCTTTCTTTCTTTCTTTCTTTCTTTCTTCCTTCCTTCCTTCCTTCCTTTCTGTCTTTCTTTCTTTCTTTCTTTCTTCTCTTTCTTTCTTTCTTTCTTTCTTTCTTTCTTTCTTTCTCTCTTTCTTTCTTTCTATATTTTGTTTTTATGCTGGTACTAGGGCAGAGCTGAAATGTAGTGAGCAAAGCTATGACAAGGGTTATCTGATGGAGATATGAACAATTCATCTTTTCCCCTATTGGTTTATTGTTAAGAAAAGCACTCACTCACAAGCTGGGAGCTGGGAGCTCATGCCTTTAATTCTAGCTTCTCAGGAGACTGAGGTCTGAGAATCGCGGTCAAAGCCAGCCCAGGCAGAAAAGACCATGAGACATTTATCCCCAACTAACTACCAAAAAGTTCAGAAGTGGAGCTGTGGCTCAAGTGGTAGAGCAATAGCCTTGAGCAAAAAAAAAAAAAAAAAGGGTCAGGGACAGCACCCAGGCCCAGAGTTCAAGCCTCTATACCCAATGGGACAGCTAAGAGAAAAATATATCAAGTGTGGGTAAGGATATGGATCATGTGGAATGCTTATATATTGCTGACAAGCATATATTTGTATGATAAACTTGAAAACTGCTTGCATAATATGAGCTAGAATAATTGCTTGATGCCCACAAAACTGTATTAACAGGCTTACCTAAAGACTTATCCCAAAGTTTTCATAGCAGCAAAACCAAAACACAGATGGAGAATAATGTCCATCTAAGATGGAATAAGTACATGTAATGCATACTATAATGCATACATAAGATGCACACAATGAGCAATACATAAATGCATATCATGAGGCAATTTACTGCTATGAGAATGAATGAATTACAACTACCATTAGGATATGGATGAATCTCACAATTGAATAATAAAAGCCAGACATAAATGAGTGTACGATGTAAAGGGCTCTGTGTATAAAGGCCATAAATGGACACAAACAATTGATGGTATGAAAAGACAAATGTATAATGGTAAGGACCTGTTATGATATTATCTGAGGATATAGAATACTTTCCCTGCTAAAAATCTTGTGTTCCATCCATCTCTCTGTTCCCTCAACTTCTGGAAACTCCTTGATCTTCTTAATGCCTCCAGAGTTTGGGTTTTCCCAGAATGTCACATAGTTGAAGTTACAGAATACACAGTCCTTTCAGATGGAGTTGTATCACTTAGTCATAGGCATTAAAGTTTCCTCCATATAGTTTTCATGGCTTGATATGTTGTTTCTTTTCAATATTGAGCAATATCACATTGTCTGGATATACCACACAGTTTATTTACCCATTCGCCTACTGGAGGACATCTTGATCATGTCCAAGTCTTAAAAACCACAAATATAACTGCTGTGAGCATGTATGAGCAAGGTTTTATATGAATATAAATTTTCCATTTGTTGGATCAATGCTGAGCAACAGTAATTGTTAGATCTTAGGGTAAAAGTGTGTGTAGTTTAAAAAAATATTATCTTTAAGTGTTGTACAAAAGGGTTTCAATTTAATATGTCAATTTGTGATTATAATCCTTCTTGATTAATGTCATCCCTTTCATTATTCTCTCAATGTCTCCTAACCTCATATATCCCCTTAGTTTACCTGGTTACTTTTTCACACATGTACATTGGATATTATGACTCAATTTCCCCTCTCTTCCTCTCTTATTTGTCTGCTTCCTTCCCCTTGACCTCAGCTCCTACCCCTTGACAACACATGCTCCAGCTTTTTGGTTTTCATCATTAAACCATAAGTTAATTACTTGATGTGTCAAAGGAATTTCACCATTGGTATCCTTCCCTGCATATCCCATACTTCAGTTTATACATACGTAATTGTAATTTAGGTCTAACTTTCACATAGGAGAGAAAACATGAATCTTGTGTCTCTGTGAGCCTGACTTCCTTTACTTATAATTTTTTCTACCAACATCCATTTCCCTAAGTTATTTTCAAGGAAAATATTTTTAGTCTTCATCTTTATTTTTCATTCTTCCTAGTGGATGATTAAAATACCTCTCTCTCTCTCTCATATGTGTGTGTGTGTGTGTGTGTGTGTGTGTGTGTGTGTGTGTGTCTATCTATCTAAACATTTCTTTGATCCCCTTGTCCATTGAAGGGTGTCTCTCTGGGATGCTTCCACAACTATGACTATGTATCCTCACTTGAACTCTTTTAGATCAATGCCCAAGAGGAGTACTGCTGAATCATGGTGCGACCATTGTGGAAGACAGTTTAGAGGTTCCTCCATTGTGTATAGTGTTAAAAGCAACTGCTAAACCACTTCCACAGTGACTATATCACTTTGCATCCCTACCAGCAATGAATGAGAACTCTATGTCTTCAGCACATGGTGGTGTAGATGTTGAGGACTTTTCCTATTCTAATGGACCTGTCATGAGATCTTACTGTTGTTCCTATTAGTATTTCCCTTGATGACATATGATACAGAGGGTCTTTTCATATACTTACTGAGCATTTGTGCTTGTTCTTTGAGTAAAAAAAACTCTCTCAAGACCTTTGGCTTACTTTTAAATTGTGTTGTTTTCTTACTGTTGAGGCAGTGAAAAGTTCTTCATATATTTACCTATTTATCTGTATTATCTATCTATCTATCTATCTCTATCTATCTATCTATCTATCTATCTATCTATCTATCTATCTATCTATCTATGTATTTACGTTATGGACAGATCAGAAGAGAAGGCAAATAGATGAGTGAGAGATTTTCTTAGGTCAGTTACTTCAGCTGGAGTTGACTGTATCCTGGCGTATTAAGAATAAATGGTATTATTTCATCTGTTCTTGTCCTTCCTATTTCCTTCTTTGGTTCCTTTTTTCTTTTCTTTTTTTTTTTACACAGCATAACACATTGCCAGTGTAATAGGGAAAATATTTAGTGCAATATGTTGACGTAGATCTTTTGTTAATGTTAGTTCCTTGTGTTTCCCTTTTCTGTACTTCCCTAGCTTTTTCAGACATGCTCATTTATTTGCCTTGAGGGAGGTTTAGGAATTCTTCTTAGGAATGCAAAGTCGAAGATAAAAATTGGATATTATTTTAGCAGGTCAAAAAATCTTGAACCTCCAACTTTGTCTAGAGAGAAAGGATTTTCTAAATTCTTTTAAGTCTCACTAGCATACCCGGATGAGCCTGGAGCATTGGAATGGGTCACAGACGTACTCCTTAGCATTTTCCATGGCTCGGGACAGATGCCATTTTTCTCTTTCTGCCTGTGACATCTGGGCCTGGATGATACCTCACCGGTGGTGTTCCTGAAGCTCAACCCTCTAGGATAGGACTTAGATACGCCATTCTGCAAGGATACTTTCAGAGAAGTCTCTAGAAATGGATCAGAGAGCACAGTGTCTTATATCTGTCATACTAGCTTTTCAAATGGATGAAATCAGGAAGACTGCAGCTTGAAGATAGCCCAGACAAAAAATTCACGAGATGTGCAATGCACAATATTCAAGGTAGTACATATCTGTCATCTTAGCTGCACAGAAGGCTGAGGTCAGGAAGATGATAGTTGTAGGCCAGCTAGGGCATAAAGAAAAGCTTGTGAGACTCTATCTCAATGGAAGTAGCTGATGTGGTGGCCTGTGATGTTCCACCTAGCTTTGGCAAGAAGCATAAATAGGGAGATCATAGTTCAAGTGCTGGCCCAGGCCAAAATAACACCCTATCTCAAAATAATCAGTATATGAAAGGTTACAATCATAGCTCAGTAATAGGGCACCTGCCTGCCTAGCAAGCAGAAGGCTTGAGTTGAAACCCTAGCACTGGTAAAACAAGAACAAGAAATGCTACAATGCAAGATCCCATACCTGAAGGAGGCTGGAGAGAATATCATTTTTTGCCTGTCCTGGGGCTTGGACTCAGGGCCTAAGCACTGTCCCTGGCTTCTTTTTGCTCAAGGCTAGCACTCTGCCACTTGAGCCACAGCGCCACTTCTGGCCATTTTCTATATATGTGGTGTTGGGGAATTGAACCCAGGGCTTCATGTATGGGAGTCAAGCACTCTTGCCACTAGGCCATATTTTCAACCCCCTGAAGAGAATATCTTAATGACCAAATCAGATAAATTTGATTTGGTGGAATTAAAATAGACATTATTTTTTGTCAGTTGTGGGACTTGAACTCAGGGCCCGGATGCTGTCCCTGAGCGCTTTTGCTTTTGCTCTACCACTTTGAGCTGCACTTCCAATTCTGGTTTTTGAGTGGTTAATTGGAGATAAGAGTCTCATGGGGACATTTTTGCCTGGCTGGCTTTGAACCACCACCTCATATCTGAGACTCCTGAGTAGCTAGGATTACAGGTGTGAGCCACCAGCACTTAGTCTTGAAATAAAAATTTTGTCACTAATCACACTGATGGGAATTCATTGAACAAATCAGAGAAAAATGGGAATAATACTTTACTTTTCTGCTGTACTGGGAGTTGAGTCCATTACCATTTCAATCCACAAAAATTTATTTCCTTGAAACTATTTTTCAGAAGCTAACTTTGTGGGAAGGGATTGACAGCTCCCTGAAACAAAAGGCTTCACTGGAAATGAGATTTAAGTTGGACATGCCGGTCTACTTTTGCAAAACTGGAAGGATGGAGAAGGGACTACCATCGTTCTTCAAGTCCATTTCTTTTTCTGTCCAGAGGAAGCAATTGAGTTGGTCCTTGTCTCTCAGGATTTACATGCAAAGCCAGATGTGGACCCTGGAATTCCAGATTTTTCCAGCCATGTGTGTCTGCCCTACCCTACTGCATCTGCTTTCTAGCTTGAGTTTTTTTTTTCACATCCTGGATACCAAGTCTTGAGGCTGTGGACTTGGTTATAATTTCTCTTGGCATTATTTCCTAGTATGGGAAGTATGCTAACTGTGCATTTGAAATTAACTAGCCACTGGGATCTGTTGACAATGTGGACCCAAAATAGCCTTGTATGATGAAATTAATGCTGTGTAAAATCTTCAGTCTTTTAAGGAATGTTTCTCTGCAAACTCTTTGGAAAAAAATCCTCTTTAAAAAAATATTGGATTCAATCATCACCATTCCAGTTTGGAGAACTTTTATTTATCAATGTTTTGATAGGGCATAAATTAAAATGCATCTATCAACTGTTATTATTTTCCCAGACCAGTGAATGGGAAATTAACAAAGCCTAGGGCTGAAAATAATTATAGAAATCTATATTTTCATGAAAATTCACAGAGCAACTGCCCAAGTGTTGTATATAGAAGTATATAAAATAAAAACGTAAGGTGGGCTGGGTGTTGGTGGCTCATGCCTGTCATCCTAGCTACTCAGAAGGCGACATGCTGAGGACTAAGGTTTGAAGCCAACTTTGTGGCAGGAAGATCCATGAGACTCTTATCTCCAGTTAACCAAAAAGTTGGAAGTGGGTCTGTGGATAAAGTGATAGAGCACTAACTTGGAGCACAAAAAATCAGGGACAGTGCCTAGGCCCAGAGTTCAAGCCCAAGAACCAGCACCAAAGCCAAAACAAAACAAATGCATCAGTGAAAGCCAAAAGGTGGGATTGTGGGAGAAGCTAAATGGGATGATCTAGAAACCATTGAATGAAAAATGAGTAAACATTTAGGGCAAGGAAAAGAATTCATCTTCACAGACAGAAATTTGAATGATCCATGAAGTAGAGTTTCTCTGGTCTATTTACCTTTAGACTCTGAGTTGCAATCTAAGATATCAAAATAACTTCTACTAGAGAAAGGTCACCTCTAGCAACAGGCCATGTCTGTGCCTGTGTATTAGACCATTGGTCATATCCAAGATGGCAGAAAATACTGTTACCTCCTTTCTGCACCTCACCTCTGGGTCATTGGAGGACTCGCTCCTCCTACCTGTCACTCCAAGGCTAGCATTTGTAGGGCCTGGGGCTTAGTGGGTGACTCCTAAATGTGGACTTCATAGCATATGAAGAATTGGCCACAATGGAAATGAGCCTTATAAGTAGACCATTGGAAAGACAATTTGCATAAACTACAGTGGCTTCCATTTAGAAGAAGTGATTTCTAGAAGTATTTTTTCTCTAGTGAAATGGTTTCAAGAAATGATAAAATAAAACTCAACTAGGAAAGCCAATGGGTGACTTCCTTTCCTCCAATCCTGCCAAATACAGAAGGAAAATGCTTGAGAGAGCCCTGGAATGCTCTTAACTGGATTTTTGTCTACCTTTTCAGAAAAAGGCCTATGTGAATATATGCATATATACACATATGTATTGTTATCTCTATGTAGAGATCCATACTTCTCTCTGTACTGCTCTTTGTTTCTTCAAATGAGCTCATAGAGTATCTCTCTCTCTCTCTTTTAATTTTAATAGTTCTCCTGTGCCTTGCTGTTTATCTCCTTGATTTTAGGAACTTATTTTTACACGGTAGGAACAAATGTAGCCACTCTCTTCAGTAGTTGCTCTGTATTCTACTTTGTGGAAGTACCATTGTTTTGGTTGTAAATCATTATTTCTCGATTTTTATGGTACATGTATCAATGTCCTTTGAAGATGTTGTCTATTGTATTTGTTGAATCAAACCATCAAATGTTTATTTTATTTTATTTATTGTTCCATTTTATCCATTACTGGGTTTTAACACAGAGCCTCAAATTTGCTGGGCTGGTGCACTACCACTAGAGACATGCTTCTAGCCAAGCTTTTTGCTGGTGATTTTGGACTCTAGTGAACTTTTCTGCCTGGGATGGTCTCAAACTGTAATTCTCCAGTTCTCAGCTTCCTGAGTAGCTTGTATTATAGGCATGAGCCACTGATGCTTGGTGGTTACTTATATATTTTTACTTTTTGCTGTCCTGGGGCTTGAACTCAGAGCCTGGGGTCTGTTGTCCCTGAGCCTCCCTATAGTCAAGGCTATCATTCTACCACTTGAGCCACAGCACCACTTCTGGGTTTTTCTCAGTAGTTTATTGGAGATAAAGAGTCTCATGGACTTTCCTGCCCTGGCTGGCTTTGAAATGTGATCCTCAGATCTCAGCCTCCTGAGTAGCTAGGATTATAGGTGTGAGCCACTGGCACCCAGCTTATTTAAAATTTTGATAGATATTCTCAAACTCTCTCCCAAGAACATTGTACCATTTTGTGTGTTCACTAATAAGAATGTTTTGTACTATTTGGTATGTTCACTAATCATCAACAAGCAGACCTAGTTCAGTAACTCCAGCAAATACTTCCGATTTTAACCAAACTTTTAAATGGCAAATATTTCATCTTGTAATAAACAAATGAAATAATTACATTGTTATGATTAGAATATATTTAACCATGTGTGAAATTAAGCATCTTCATGCATTTATTAGCTATTTGTATTTCATTTTCTGAGAACTATGCATTGATACTATTTGCTTACTATTTCATTCGACTGTTGCTGCTTTTTGTTGTTGTTGATTTGTTAAAGTTCTATGCACATTAGGATACGCCTTGTGTCTCTCTGCTTATTATGTTTTTTTTCTATGTATATATGTATTTACTTACATACGTTTGAATGTTTATTTTTTCTATTGATATTTTAATCTTTTTGGTTTTATGAAATCCCAGGTGATTTAAATTTAGCTTCATTTTTATATTGCCTCAGCTTTTAAAAATAAATGAAGTATCTGGGTGCCAGTATCTTATGCCTGTAATTCTAGCTATTAGGAGGCTGAGATCTAAGGATGGCGGTTCAAAGCCAGCCCGGGCAGGAAAATCTGTGAAACTTTTACCCCCAATTAATCAAAGAAAAAGCTAGAAGTGACACTGTGGCTCAAGTGGTAGAGTGCTAGCCTTGAGAAAAAGGAGCACAGGGATAGTGCTCAGGCCTAGAGTTTGAGTTCGAGGACTGGGAAAATGAATGAATGAACAAATAAATAAAAATAAATGAAGTATGTATAGGCTTCTTCACCCAATCCCAATTTTATTTTACTTTTTACATGATAAAATTTCAGAGGCAAACCACAATGGAGATGCTGGAGGAAAACTCATCTCTTTGGACATGACAAACTCAGTATGGAAGTACTTCCTGTCTTCCATGAGCGAGTGTTCCTCTGATACACCTGGGCTGGAAGGTTAACACAGTCTCCACTAAGGAGACAGCACAGATGCCAGTCATCTAAATGAGGAGATCTTTTGAAGCGTTACCTTGAGGAAGGCAGGTTTGTTCATAGACAAGGTGGAGATGAAAGAAAGCATTGCTGTTTGAAGGTGAGGTAATTCTCTACCGTACTTCACATTTACATGCCAGGAAAGTACAGTGAGTAGAAATGCAGTTGGGCTTATTCTCATAAGAATTAATTTGAAAATATGAAATATGGCCCAGGCGTCAGTGGCTTACACCTATCTACATCCTTCATATGCAGGAGACTGAGACATGAAGATTGAAGTTCCCAGCCAGCCCAGGTGGGAAAGTCTGTGAGATGTTAATCTCCAATTAAGCCCAAAAAGCTGGAAGTAGAGTTGTGGTTCAAGTGGTAGAGCTCAAGGACAGCCCTCAGGCCCTGCGTTCAAGCTGAAGTACTAATGTGTGCACTCATTTGTGCCTGCCCACACACATACCCACAGACACAGACACAGAAATGTGTTCTGACTACCCAGAGGCCATGCTTCCTACTTATTGATACTACTCAAAAACTTACTACATCACATTAAAATCCACTTACATAACAATAGGGAGACAAAATAGGGAAATTTTATCTTCTTTCTAATCTGAACATAATGGATTCTGAACTTGGTCCAAGAATTAGAAAGCCACACTAATGTGCTAAGCTACACGAATTCTTAGGAACACAAAGAGCCATGAGGAAACCACCGATTGTCTGCTCCTACCTTCCTCATCTTTATGTGGACATTGATAGCTGAGGAGAAATTACAGCCAATTGCAGTCCAAGAGTCTTTGCTTTGCTTCTTCTTTATCCTTCTCTGAGAGCTTAAACAGAGTTTACACAACCTTACCATTGGAAAAACCACATACTTGTTCTCTTTCAAAGACAGAACTGTTTGCCAGGTATGGTAATACATGCCTGTAATCCCAGCATTTAGGAGGATGAGGCAGAAGGATCATGAGTTCTTGGCCAGCATGGGTTACATAAGGACCATCTCTAGGTATATAAATAACACATATGTATATAAATACATACATGGCAACATATATAAATAAATAACAGACATATATATGTGTATATATATGTACATATATATATAATACAAACAAATAGACAAGCCAAACCTTAAAAAACATAAAAGATATGTTGCACTTTACTACACACGCAAATGCGTTTCTCAAGGGAAGGGAGCTTTCCCTTTCCTTGTAATCCTTGTGTTTCCCTTGGGCTGGTCCAGCACATAAGGAATGCAGACACTGATTTACATGGCGGCTGGAACTCTCTCCCTTGATTCAAACAGTCACCCAGTGTTGTCCCTGGCCCCTTCCTGAAGGACTGAAGTGATGGTTACATCCCAGGGCATCTGGGCTTGGGTTACATCCCAGGGCATCTGGGCTGGGTAGGCTGTGATTTGTTCTCATACACTCCCCTGCCTGATTGGGTGCCAGCCTCCTCCATGTATGTCTAGCTCTATCTCTGAGAGAACCTCTTGCTCTTTCCCAATGCCCTGCTGCTAATCTGTTTGTTCCAGGTCAGAGTACAGGACACGCCAGTGTTTTATGTAATCATGTATGCAATCTTTGGGTCATTTTTCTTTCCTTTGAATCAGCAGAATATCCTCCCAAAAGTTTCTCTTTACATTTCTAAAGTCTTAAAAAAAAACCAGGTAAATGAGCCAATTAAGACATTTAGCTTCTTATGCAATGGAGAGGACTGATTTGCCATAGGTTGCTTTACCCATGTAGCTTCAGGATGTTTAGAGAGGACGTGATCATCTCCAGGGGTGGCAGATCTTGAGGTGGTGGCAGGAGGTTGGAAGTGAGGAGGTGATGAGCTCAGGGTTAATTCCCCAAACCCTACATGTTCCATGCAGTCTGCTGCTGAGATCATGGCTATTTTGTAAGTGCATGCCCAGTATATGGTCTTCCTCTAGTGTCTTCCTTTGTTTTTTTATATGAAGATACAAGATTCCGTGGAGCCCATGTAGGTACCTTATTCATAGAGGAAGCCCGTTGATTTGTGAGAGTAAATTTCCTCTTCCAAGTATGGTTAATGGCACTTCCAGAATGAGCATGCAGATTGCTTGGTAGAGGAAGCAGGCAGAACACAAGTGAGCTGTAATACTGTGTGTATAGTTATGGAAGTAGAGCAATGACTCAAATGGTAGTCAGTCATGACCAAAAATGCTAATAATGAGCAGGAGATCCTGAGTTCAAGTCAACTTCCTCCCTCCAGCCCCCCAAAAAAGAAGAGAAGGTTATCAGACAAATGGAATGAATAGTTTATTTATTTTTTTAATTGAAAATACAATTGGAGACAACACATCCAGGTACAATAAATCAAAGTTGTTTTCTTTTATATTTAATGAATGGAATCATGGATCAGACCTTTTTATTGATCTTGCATAGTGCATTCTTTTTTATTTTTCCAGAAAAGAGAAGCGGATTCCAAAGCGATGAAGGGAGTTGTTGGACATTTCTCAGCTTTTAATAAAGTTTACCCTAGAACTGGGGCCTCCTGGTTTTCACTTTGCTGTCCTTTCTGTTACATGCTCTCTGACTTCCCTTCTGGTAGCAGAGACAATGCTTGAAGAGAAATGTGCCACTCTCAAGTTTGGATACTCACAGGAGCCATCAGGGAAGATCGTGAACAATGTATTTTGATCACATTCTCCCAACACTTTTCCTTCTCCTATCTCACGCTTTGTATCTTCCCAGTCTTCTCCTTTCATTCTTTTCAATGGCTGAATACTCCATCATGTACAGAGCATGTTTTCTTGATCCATCCATCTGTTGGTTGGCACTTAATCTCATTCCATAGCTTGGCTATTGTGAATAGTGCCACAATACACATGCATAGCTCTCCTTATGTGTGCTGACTTCTTTGGAGTCTTTTCCTAGGAGTGGTATAGCAAAATCACATGGTAGTTCTATTACTTGTTTGAGGAATTTCCATACTGATTTCCATAATGTACTCCATATATTTTTAGTTCCCCGTACTTCCCCAGATGATCTTTTGTAGCTGGGATTGAAATCCTTTGGTAAAACAGAAGAAGTTATTCTAACACCTCGTGCATTTCTCAATTTCATGAATCTTGGGATTATGTACTACAATTTTTTTCCTTAAACAACACAACACATTCTCCAATTAACCTTTTTTTTTTTTTTTTTTTTGGCCAGTCCTGGGGCTTGAACTCAGGGCCTGAGCACTGTCCCTGGCTTCTTTTTGCTCAAGGCTAGCACTCTGCCACTTGAGCCACAGCGCCACTTCTGGCCATTTTCTGTATATGTGGTGCTGGGGAATTGAACCCAGGGCCTCATATATATGAAGCAAGCACTCTTGCCACTAGGCCATATCCCCAGCCCCTAATTAACCTTTTTGTTGTTGTTGTTGTTGTTTGGTGGTCATGGGACTTGAACACGGAGCCTAGGCTGTCCCTATGCTCTTTTGCTCGGAGCCACAGCTCCACTTTTGGTTTTCGGGTGGTTAATTGAAGGTAAGCTTCTCAAGAACTTCCTGCCTGAGCTGGCTTTGAACTGTGATCTTTAGATCTTAGCCTCCTGAGTAGCTAGTATTACAGGCATGAGCCACCAGTGCCCAGCCTTTTTCTTTAACAAATATATTTTTTTAAGTTAATAGTTCTCAATGCATTTGAAAAAGAAAGAATAGTTATTTGTCTACCAATCAACAGAAGTGAAAAACTCTTTGGAGTAAGCTTAAGCATCTCTCATGTTTATTTTCAGGTTCTTCTGTTATGATTATAAGACCAAACAAGGAGAAAAAAAAATATCAGACCAAAATTTTGGTACCTTGAATACTTCTCTCCCCTTTCCCAGAGCAGAGCTCATTTAGAAAGAAGAAAGTCTCCCAAGCTCTTCGGAGCTTGCAGATCCTCTCAGTCAGCGGAGACACTGCTGGGTGAAGGAATGCACCAGCTGGGTCAGGACAGTAAATACCTCATCCACATCTTGGTAGGAGAAAAGTAGCTTAGCAAGAAGTTTAAGAAGGTCAGTTTTCATGCTCACAAAACGACTGGGGAAATCACAGACCACAGACATGCATTTAGGAATGCCAAAATTCAATAGCCGAAGATATGTGGAGCTATTATTTTTCTTGGCTGAGACTGATAATTTTCTTCTTTTCCCCCCTCTAAATTAGGGCTTTAAAATGTTGTTGCTACCACTTATTTCTCTTGGCATGTTCGATGACTGAGTTTCTTTGTTCCCACTGCCTCTTCTGTGGACCCTCTTCAGCTCCTTCTCCTGAGTAAATACTCTAGCCTTTCTGTGGCTTGTGTAGCAGCTTAACACTCCTTTGGTAATTTTCTCCCCTCTGGCTACGGGGTTCTGTCAACCATGCTTTTTGTAGATGTGAGTTCCTTCTGTAGTTTCCGAAATGAAGAGAGTGGAGTTGGTTTTTTGTTTTATTTTTTTTTCTGTTGTTGTTGTTCTCTTGTGGACAATTGTCTTTGCCCTGTCTGTTCCTCAGTGTCTCAAGCTGGACTTGTGTTCCAATTTCACACTCAGTCCTTTCAAAGCCAACCACGGGCTCAGCCAAATGCTGTGGTTCCCCGGGTGCACCGTGTGGGGTATGTCTCTGCTGAGTTGGATTCTATTTGGCATGCGTACTCCTTTTGCTGTTATTGTTGTTGTGAAAAACAAACAAATAAAACTGAAAACGAAGACAGCCGGAGAGCTTTTCCCTTAGTTTTCATTTTAGGTCTACTGCTTTCTATTTGAAAATATCATATTTCTCTTTTAAAATTATTTTTTATGATGCCCCATACCACCTCAAATCCACTTGGCTAAAAAAGAATTGCCCCCTTTCTTCTAAGTTTCTCTGCTTTGCCGTTGCTTTCTACTCCATAGCTGTCAAATCCAATTGTGGAAAACGAAGAGCAGACGTGGAAGATCCCCAGCCCTCCCCACATGCATGCAGATACCTGGGCTTTTCTAGGTCAATGTCAAGTACACTGATCCATAAAGAAAAGGCTGGGGATCATGGATGTACATTAGGCTGGATCTTTCCGTCATCCTCCCACCAAAGAAGCTGTACAATCAGAAACAGAGTGGCTGCCTTCTGTCCATAGAAGTGCTTGGCTTTCTTCCCAAAGCCTTTGAATCTTTAAAGCTAGAGCCTGTTTCTTTGTTCCGTAGTTTGAGGATTGTGGCTATGTAAACATGAAGAAGAGAACCTGATTTACAGCAGAAGGGTGAACTTGTATGCTAATGGCTAGGCAGCACTGACTACCTGGGAGGTGGGAGAAGACCAGCGCTTTGCCCACCCAGGCAGTATATCTTTCTCTCTCCACCTGGAGGATAGCTGAGGGTCTTAGGTTACCAGCACTTAGATCTCTCCGTATGCTTCTGCTATGCTTCTCTGAAACATAACCCAGGATGCTAAATTGGATTTATACTTTCTTCGATTAAGTTGGGCTGGCTGCATCATCTGTTCTCCTCAAGAAACTTGATGGATGGTAAGGATAATAAAATAAAAGTTAATAAGAAATAAAATATATTAAAAACTTGATGGATGGGGTGGCAGATCATACCCACAGTTGCTATATGCTTTTCAATCTTTTTTTTCAATTCCAACTTTTAAAATAGCTTACAAATGGCGTAGGGTCATTAATGTTGTTTTCCTTTTAAAAAGTTCCATTGCATACTAATGAGCAGTTTAATGCTAACAGAAGCTACATTTCCATGCAAGCTAAAGTTTGCCATATGCTCAACTCCTGTTTCACACAAGCACTAAGTCTTCAGAATGCAGAGTTGCCACAAATATCCAAGTGAAGAATTAGGTCCCATGTACAAGTATGTGAGTGAAGAATTTGTCTCATGCATATACTCTTGGAAAAAATTTTCCCATAGTTTTGTTTTCTCTAAGGTATTGAATAGGCCAATACTTGTCCTCATGTTTCAAACATTTCAGCCCCCTTGAAACATTTTGATTGCCTCTTGCCTTGACTAGAATTGCACAATAGTATGTTCCAAATGATATCTTTTTCACTGGCTTCATATAATTCCAGAATAAATCCTCTGCTTCATACACTCTGCCCTTATGTATTATGGCTTCTATTTTTACTTTACTTCTTCCTCTGTTTTTCCTTCTACCATTTCAGCCAACATGTTTCAAATTTGCGGGGCTGTTTATATTTGAGACAATCATATTTGAAACCAACAATACTTACTTTATTTAAAAAATATTTGTCTTGATACAATTCCCAACTTTGGGACCTGGCACATCAAACTCAATAGAGAGATTGCAAGCCTTCTTGGGAAGATGGGAGAGAGTCATGATGTAATCAGCAGAGTTCATGTGTTGACTCCACCCTGGTGAAATTAGTTCCTCCACTTTATTATCTTCTAAACACCACAGTGACAGAAACATTAGTGGAATGTTTAGTAGTGAAAACTAAATCTTCTTTGTGCAAATGAGATTTGAAAAAGAGCATTGGTCACTTGGTTCTTTATTTCATTTCACTCAATCATGAGACATCTGGCTAGGTACCTGAGATATGACAGGAATGAATAAGTGTGTGTTTGTGTGCATGTGTGTATGTGGTACACTACCATGTGTTTGTTGGCAAGCTAACATCTAAACTGTAGCTTTATTGGGTAGGAAACCTCTCATGGAGCTGAGGATCATCCTACTGACAAAGTATAACCCAACACCAAGTTTTCTCTGGTACAACTTGACTTCCTGGGAGAAATCTAGTTTTATGATTCTATTTTAGCTGAGACTCTACTGCAATTAATATCATTAAGTTACGACATTCAGACAGAAAGCTTATTAACGTCCATCCATTAGTTCCTGCCTCCTTTTTTTGTTTCTGCCTAGCCCATCTGCTCAGAATTGCTCCATTTCACTTTGGTTGACCAGTCTTCTCTTAACATTCATTCTAAACTCTTGATCTTGAACCTTGATTCTTGAAATGGTGGGAGGTTCATCTCATTCACCTACCACTGCTGAGTTTTTGACCAGTTTCATGGCTGATATTTACTACCAGTAGCCAGATTCACCTGTTCTAACTTAGAAACTTGTCTCTGAGACAGACCCCTTTCTCTCTTTCCTTCCTTCTGGCTTGAATTCTAATAACTTTCCAGCCAATTAGAGTTATTATTGCTGCTTTTTACTTGAGTTACCCTAAGGTGGATCTGAGACAAGAGTTGGGAACATGAATTAATGAAGGTGATGATCTCAGGATGATAAGAAGGTGCATGTATAGGGAGTCAAGGAAGAGAAGATGTTAATGACCATGATCCATCCAGTGCCTTGGGGACCATCTAAGAGGCTGTGGTGGAAATAACTCAGAAATTTTACCTGATGAGGTTTTAAAATTTATTTAACTACCTTTAGTGGTAATGCTCATTTTACTCTTTTTGCTTGCCTTCCTTTCTTTCTTCCTTCTTTCCTTCCTCTCCTCCTTCTTTTCTTCCTTCCTTCCTTCCTTCCTTCCTTCCTTCCTCCCTCCCTCCCTCCCTCCCTCCTTCCTCCCTCCCTCCCTCCCTCCCTCCCTCCCTCCCTCCCTCCGTCCCTCCCTTCCTTCCTTCCTTCCTTCCTTCCTTCCATTTTATTTTCTTTATTCCTTCTTTTTTTTTTTTTTTTGAGACAAAGTCTCACTACGTAGCCCAGGCTGGTCTCAAACTCATGATCCTCTTTCAATCTTCACTCCTTCAGTGGGCTGTATTTAAAGGTACAAAGCTTGAGGTTCACTCTTTTTTTATTTTGTCAATCTTGGCCTGGGCTCTGTCCCTGAGCCTTTTTGTGCTCAAGGCTAGTGCTCTACCACTTGAGCCACAGTCACACTTCCAGCTTTTTCTGAGTAGTTTATTGGAGAAAAGAGTTTCACAGACTTTCCTGCCCAGGCTGGCATTGAACCACAGTCCTCAGATCTCAGCCTCCTGAGTAGCTAGTATTACAGGTGAGAGCCACCAGCACCTGGCTTGAGGTTTATTCTTAACCAGGACAAGTGCTAGGGGTAAGAGGCTATCAGCATGTTTAACAAGTGTGTACCATGCTTAAATGACCTCTACGTGGGTTATGTCAGATCTGGTGCTAGAAGCATTCAATACACTCATTTTCAAAGGCATTGTGGCCAGGAGTTAGGATGTAGTCCTGGTGGCAAATTTATTTCCTGGGGGAATTATCTTTCTGCTTGCCTTTGTCCCAGCGTATCAATACTGGAACTCCCGAAAGAATATTAAGTACCCTTTTCCATGGTAGGAGTGGACAGAGAAAACATAGAGGAGAAAACCAGAGATTAGAACAGAGATTACAAAATATGTATGGTGAGCTGTAGCTCACCAAAGTTCAAGGTGCTCAAAATTATTTTGTCATTTGTCTCTAGGATGATTCCCTGTGTTTTCCACCTAGAAGTGCCACATGAGTGTTGAGTGGCCAGCATTGTAGTGAATGATAGGTCACATCATTGCTGCACATGCTCCTCTGAAGTCACATAGTTTCTAACGGGCTCAGAGGAAATGTTTTGCTGTGTTTTTGAGCACAAACTACCCATGCACTGGGTCTGGCATTCCACTGAGCTCAACTCCTGTGAGCCATGGCAAAGTGGAACAAAGACCTGGATCAACTCTGTTTCTAATTCTGAGTTGAGGGAAGTATGGGAAATCTAAATGAAACTCATAGATGCATAGTTTATTTGTAGATATGGTTGTATAAGAGGTTTGTAATGAGTTGTATATGCTTAATTTGAATGCTTGGTAAATTTTGGTTATACGCTTATGCATATGGTATGTGCATTAAACCAGTCTAAGGGTTGCCTTTGCTTATAAAGTCTTCATTTAAGAGCTCAGGCAAAGCAGGCCCTGCTACACATCTGGTTGTTCCTTTGTTCCCAGGCGGTGACTAATTTTGATCAGATCTACTTGCACCTCCTGCCTTCCAAGTAGAGAGAAGATAGATTCCAGAATTAAAATGCCAGCATTGATGTTTATATAGAGAAATGTGAAATTCTTTGATAGGTCGGAGAATCTTAGCATGCTGCACTGGAAATGAACTTGAAAGAAATTAAAAAATAGTAGTTTATGAAGCAACAGTGATTTTCCCAAGGCCATGGAGATAACGGCTTGTCTTTAACTTGGATACAATTTTGGTGCTACACTTGTTTTGTTGATAGCAGACTATCCCAATTTTGATTAATGCTAGTGTCTGGCGTCATGTAAAGTTAAGACCCTTTTATGGATTCCTTTCAACACAATAGAAGATATTGCGGCCATAAATTTCCTCAACTGCAGCAGCTGCTGTGCAAGACAGTAGTAAAAATTCTAACATTAATCTCGCCCCACCCCCTTTTTTGAAGATTTTTAGTACTTTATGAACTTTTAAACTGCCCTTTATCAATTGAAGTAAGGCCATAGGGCAGTAGCTTTCCCTAGAAAGCAGCTAGAGACAAGAGGAGTCTTGCTGGATATGCATTAAGGAAAAACACTGGAAGAAAACTGAAGAGTAAGGTTGTTAATTTAGGAAAAGGGTATTTGTAAGAACCTTTCTCTTCTAGCCAGGCAGAGCAATGAAAGAATGATCGGGTTGGCAATTGGCAAAAGGAAACAGGAGGCTAAAAGTCACCGTAAACACTCTTTCTTTGTTTCTTTCCAAAGAGTGCCAACACATTTTTAATTCTCAACAGATACATTATACCTAGAGCTAAACAAAGTACAGATTTATCTTTCTGGGAATAAGTATGTATTAACTCTACCACAGTTTGGAGAAGGATTGAATCATTTATTCCATGGTCAGTAATAAACAAAAACACACAAAGAGGAAATTATTCCCTGCGCACACCATAGACCTCTCACTGTCTGGTTTTGTTTAATAACTATCAGTGTTTATAACTATCAATGTTTTTTGACTTCTTGTCAGAAGAGATCACTGCATTGTAGTTAGAATTTATCCAAACAAATGGTGTGCCTCTCTTTGATGCAATGGGAGTGATTTTTTTTTTAAAGCAGTGGATTCTTTCAGAGTTTATAGGCCTCACTTTTTCCTTTGTACCATTCTAAAAGCTGAACAAAATATTTAAAAATACAACATGCTAATCACAAACACCACATTCCAAAAAATAAGCAGGGAAACAAAAAGACCTCACAGTAGAAAACCAAAATGGTATTGAGAACTTTGCTTCAATAGGGGAGATTAAAATGCATTTAGAACTGTAACTGATGGTTTAATCAAATTCTCCATTAAAATCCATGGAATAGTCAAGAGGTGAAGACACCTGCGACCAGGATACTGAAATTTGAGAAAATGATACTTGCCCTTGATGGAAATTGGAGGTAATTGAATTGCAATTACTGAACAAAATTTGTTAAGTGACATTCTAATAAACTCTGCTGAGGTAAATCCCATATTAATGCAAATATAATTTCTGATTCTCCCTCCTTGAAGCAGCTGAATGACAAAATTGAATGCTGTTCCCTAAACATCTAAACAACCGGCATCATCATAACTGCTTAGAACATCCTTTGTCTGTGTTCTGATCTGTAAGTCATAAGTCAGAAATCCGTGAAGCTGTGGCGATTAAGATGACTGGAAATGTGGAGAGGATAGACATAGCTTAGCCCTTTGACTACAGGGGACAAATCGAACAAAAAGTTGAAAACTAGGTGCTTGTCTTGAATATAATTTTTAATGCAGTATTGAATGTAAATGTTACCTCACAAGCGCTAAAATGAAAAGCCAGATGAAAAGATAAAATTGAACTTTGTCATAAAGCTCCTTGAAGTTATAACGTTTTGTTGAGTTATAACTCTAAGTTATAACTTTTTGTTATTTTTAAGTAGCTGTACAAAGAGGTGCCATCCACAAATCAGTTTATAAGTAGAACACTCTTATTGATGAGAGAATGATTCTCTCCCACCTCTCTTCCCCACCAATTCCCCTCAATTTTATTAGTTTCAGAGGATATGCATTGAATATTATGACTGCATTCTGAGAGAAACACTTAATGGCTGCTCGACTTCAATTGTAAGGAAACATAGCTGAAAGACCAAAATTGGGTTTGTTTATAAATGACACCAGGAAACACGTTCGAAGCTGAAAACTGAGAAAAAAGTTGATAGAGGAGTAGGAAGTGGGTAAGAGAGTGTAAATACTTTCCATCTGGAAGAAATTAACTTGGTGACACAGAAAACACCTAACTCATGTCTGAGTGAGCACAGAAACCAGGTCATGCTTTACGTACTTAAGAATAAAATGGGGTTTCTGGACTCTAGAAATCTATAAAATAGCAGTCATTTGATCGTGGCTTGGCTAAAAGCAAATGGATAGTTGCTCCGCTGCTCTAATAAAGTAACTCAAGCTGGGAGTGTAACAATAGAAATTTATTTTCTCATGGTTCCAGAGGCTAAGAGTCTGCTCTCAGGGTGTTGGCAGGGTTGATAGCTTTGACGTTCTGTCTCCTCAGTTTCTACATGGCTGTGATCTTCCTGTAAAACACATGACCTTCTCTTCCCCATTTTTCCTCATTTCCTCTTCCTATGAGGACACCACTCATTTGGATCAGATCTGATGGAATCACCTCATTTTACTTTATTTCCCTCTCTAAAGACCATCTCCATCTACAGCACATTTTCTGGTTCTAGGCATTAGGAATTGAACAAATGAATGTTTTAGGAGGCACTGTTCATCCCATTATTGATGCTTTTTGAGACATTTGGAAGTTTAGTGGCGCTGATAATACTCTGAAATGTCTTAGTTGCTTAAATAATAGTATGTGGTGGCCATATTGGGAAAGTGAAGTGAGAAAAGTAAGGCAGTTCTTTAATTAAATGATATAAAAGTCTCTCTAGAAAAATAGTAGTTACAACCTTCTGTCCTAGTTTTTCTCTATAACATTGCTCTGTGGTTGGTGGTTCTCAAAGAAGCACAGTAGAACTGTCATAGACTCGTGCAACTCCCCCTGTGGAGTAAATGGGACGAATCATTACTATCATGGAAGCCAAGTCTGAGAGTACCATAAGTACCATGATTTGAAAATATGTTTTAATTTCCTGATTGTAAATTTCAAAGAAGAGAAGTCTGGAGATCATTATATTAAGTGGAATAATCCAGGCTCAGAAAGATAATACTACTTCATGATCTCACTTATCAGTAAAGTGGATTTCATGGAAGTTGAGAACAGGCTGGTGGTTACCAGAAGCTGGTAAGGAGGGAGAGATGGGGAAAGGCTGTTTAATGGGTGTTAATTAAGTAAGAACTTCTGCTATGCTCAATCACAGTAGAATGGTGATACATACTAACAATGTACTGCAAGCTTCAAAAAGCTAGAGAAAGGAGTTTAAATGTTTTCACCATAAAGACAGAACAAATGTTTGAGGAGATAGGTATATTTAAACTGCCTTAAACAGTACACAATGTGTAAATGTAATGAAATATAATATTATCTCTAGATTTGGACAGTTTTCTTTGTGTTTATGTATCGGTTTTCAAAATTTTAGTAAAGGAAAAAAATCCCTATCTAATCATGTCTCCACTGGGCTAGTTGCTTCCCACGTTGTCAAGTCTCCACGAAACAATGCAAAGGACTTACTTTAGGATTCATGATAAGAGTAACTTGGGGCTGGGGATATGGCCTAGTGGCAAGAGCGCTTGCCTCCCATACATGAAGCCCTTGGTTCAATTCCCCAGCACCACATATACAGAAAATGGCCAGAAGTGGCACTGAGGCTCAAGTGGCAGAGTGCTAGCCTTGAGCAAAAAGAAGCCAGGGACAGTGCTCAGGCCCTGAGTCCAAGGCCCAGGACTGGCAAAAAAAAAAAGAGTAACTTGTAGGCATGTGAACCCATAAGTCTTTTACGTTAAATAGTTCTCCTGCTGATGAACGTTAGCATTGTATAGTCAGGAGAAATGTTAAGGTCAATGAATCTAAATATGTTTGACTTTCCCTACGTAGTTTGAACTTGGGCAGTCCTTCCCAATATGTAGGATTTAGGCTTGGTGAAAAGCATTCACATTCCTTGTTTTGAGGCATTCCTTGTTTTGTAGCATCCATAGGGGTGGGATGGGAAATTTTATAGATGAAGATCTTTTCCCAGAAGTTAAATCATTTGCCCAATGCAATAGAGCTATCTACCAAAGATACCAGGTTCAAGTTTATTGTTGTTTGTATTCCCTTGTATTAGCAGAGAACCAAATCAGCCCTGTAAGCTGACTTGCTGTGCAACAGAACATTTTTTTCCTTTTGGAAATATTTAAGAAGACATAACTTGGCATTTTCCATAAGACAGAGAAAATGATTACTGTAAGTCTTGTATCTTCTTTTCCTAAACTTTCAGCATCATTTCCTTGTTTATTTCTCAAGGCACCCCCATAGGAATGATACGATACTTTGAAGGTTCCAATAATGCTCTTTTTACTTTCCTTATATAGGCCTATTTTTCATAGTTGATATGTTTGAGAAGAAATAATCACATCAAGAAGAAAATAAAACCAATTAATAATTTTTGAGTTAAGAAGCCCCTGGAGGGAACAAAGTAGAAAAGATTACTCCACGGGGATAATTTCTCCTTAAAAATTACAGGATATAGGTGGGCTTTAGTGGCTCTTGCCTGTCATCCTAGCTACTCAGGAGGCTGAGATCTGAGTATTGTGGTTCAGAACCAGCCCAGGTAGAAAAGTCTGTGAAACTCTTATCTCTCATAAACTACCAAGAAAGGCCAAGGAAGATCTTTGGCTCAAGTGGTAGAATGCTAGTAGTGAGCAAAATAAGCTCAGGGGCAGCACCCCAGCCCTGAGTTTCAGCCCCACAACCAATTAAGCAAATAAACAAACATGAGATATTTAAAATTTGTCAAAATTATACTTCTAAAACCTATTCAAGTGATCTTGTCTTACTCTATTCTTTATTTCCCCCCCCCCCACAAATTTTCTTTTCAGCTTTTTGGTAGCTGTTGGATTACCAGGAAGCCTTGTATTTCTCTGTGGTAGCACTCATCTGACCATATAACAGTTGTGACAGTTTATAGCAGTTGCTGATTGGCCTTTTTTTTTTTTTTTTTTTTTTTTTTTGCCAGTCCTGGGCCTTGGACTCAGGGACTGAGCACTGTCCCTGGCTTCTCTTTGCTCAAGGCTAGCTCTCTGACACTTGAGCCACAGCGCCACATCTGGCTTTTTCTATATATGTGGTACTGGGGAATCGAACCCAGGGCTTCATGTATACTAGTCAAGCACTCTTGCCACTAGGCCTTATTCCCAGCCCTGCTGATTGGCCTTTTTATCTCCTCCCTCCCCCAGCTAGATTCTAAGCTTTGTACATTCACCGCCACATCCTCTTTGACAGTATCATTCAAGTTCTAGATCAGTGGACCAGCAGAGTAGCATTTCCTGGGAATACCTTTCCCAGTCCTTCTGAGTCAAAAATTCTGGGGATGAGACTCATTAAAGCGGGAGAAGCGCTGCCCTAAAACACTCAGAAGCATCCATCTGCACTGTGCATCTCCTACCTGGCATGCTCTGCAGGTCCTCTGGCCCCTGGTTTGTACTGTATGTGCTTTGAACACTCACTTAATTGGCAGTGAACGCTTTGCCAGGGGAGCGAGTGGTCCCTAGACCAATTGGAAGGAAATGATACCGAGGCTCTTCCAGCCAGTGATCAACAGAGCAAAGTCTCCCTGGAGGGTCTGCCGGGGACAGAGCAAGGGAGAGCCGGCTTCTGGTTGGTTAACAGTAGGAACAGAAATTGCATGGCGTCCGAGCTACCAGCAACCACCAGGATGCTGAAAGCCACGGACGAAGGGCTGTTTCTCCTCACATTTACATTTTCTTTTCAACATGTTGACATGAAGACAGTATGGCAGCAGCAGATAACTTACTCCAAATTGCATAAGATGTTTGCCCTGGTGCAGGCCAGCCGCTGTGCCTGCATTGAGTGGAGATACATGGAGACAAAAGCACATATGGCCAAATGATCTCCTCAGTTACACATGTACACATCCTAATGACTTCAATGGGAGTTGCCCATAACAACGAAGGCTAGGATTTGGCTCATATAATTGAAATTGAACTAGAGCCCAATTTGTAATACTTTAGTGGAAAACCAGTGGTGATTATAAGCCTAGCGCGTGATTAAAGCTTCACCTTCAAAATCTGCTGCCCAGAGACAGACAAAAAAAGTTTTAAAATATCATTAAGTTATATAGTTTTTTTTTTTGACTTGTAGTAAAGAATGAATTTTTTAAACTTCCAGCCTAAGAAAAGAATTAAAGTATTGAGGGAAATTGGATATTCAGGGCGGCTGTTTTCCATTACTCTATAGCTAATGAAAAAAAAGTGAGACTTCAAATAGGATTCTGCTTTTATTGTTTCTTTTCCCCCGAAAGGACCTTCCTCACATTTTCTCAAACCATATCTGTAATACTTTTTCTTTGAAATAGATGTAACCCTGGGAAACAATATTCAATGACTTTTCGAATTTGTAATTTTCAATGATTACTTTATAGCCAGAGGAAGGGTGGACAAATGCAGTCATACTATTCAATGCATATGTAGGTAAATTGAGATGGTCGGGTTGGAACAGATGAGGGAGAATAATGAAAGGGGTGTCATTGATTGAGATGCATTGTACTCACATATTAACAAGTTGAATTGAAATCCCTTTGTGTAACAGGTTAAGGATAATGAAATATGACAATTAAAAATCCATATTCCCATTCTCTATTGTCTAACAAACTGCCCCCACACTGAGCAACTTAAAGCAGTTGTGTGTTTTGCTTATAGCGTATCTCCAACAGGCCTTAGCCAGGGCCACAGGTGGCAGCAGGGCCCACTCCCTGTTTCCCTTCGCTCACTTGAATGCCAGTCTCTCACACTGTGGCTGATTCAAAAGTCCTGGGCTTCCAGCAGCACAGAATTTGCAGGGGAGAGGTCTTTCTTCCCCACATGTCTTCCAAATGGCAGGAAGTAGATACTGCCAGGTGAGTTAATGCTTCACCTGAGGCTGAAACAAACCCGCTTCCATCACATCTATTGGATAAATGATTCAGAGGACTCTAGGCAGGGAAGAAGATTCTGCACATGATGCGAGGTCTGGTTGAAAGCACACACATGGACATGAAACACATTTGTGGTTACCAGCTATAGAAAACACAGTCTGTACATTCCTAACACCCAGATGAGCTTAACGTATTCTTACTTCAGAAGCCATTACATCATTTTGTGTCTAGATTAGAATATCATTTCCTTGCCTCCTCTCCCCACACATTCGTAAGTGGCATGCCATTTTTCTTTTATGGTTAACAAAGACAGAAACCATTTCTGATACATAGGAAAAACGTAGCCTTCATCTTATCTATTCCCAGTGTAATGGACACTAAGGTCTCTGAGAAGGTGTTTATAATAGCAGCCTATTACTTCCTTGCCTTAGCACCTCCTAAAGCTACATTATCATAGAGCATATCAAGAATTAATATTGGTGATACATAAAGCAAAAATTTCTAAACTCTTGTCCGTGGATCTAGTTAATAAATGACAATGAAAATGTTAGGCACAGGGGCCTTAAATGATTTGTTTCAGTTAGTGACAAAGCTGAAACATCAGTTAATGTCCTGACACCCATGTTGGGCCTCTTCATTATTCCTCTGAGCTTCCATCAGCTTCTGTCTAGATACAAAAGAAAACAGGTGAGCTTTAGCTGTGTGTAATCAATTCCAGTCATCTGACGATGTTCCAAACTCCTCTCTCCTTCACATCTGGAAGAATGCAAGCTTGTTCCATAAATGTGCTTCTTTTCCATTACCAGCATGTTTGCAAAGACTAATCTTAAATGTAATGTCAAACCTAGACATTTATTTGTAAGGTAGCATTGAGGAGACAGACACTCTTGTCTTTTAGATCTTTGTTTTGTTGTTTTTTGTTTTGGCTTGCCCCCCCGCCCGAAATCCTCAGTTTTACGAAGGGGTTTTAATTCAACATGTCAATTTATGAATGCAGTGCATCATGATCAATGACAACCCTTTCTTCTATTCTTTTTTATTTTCATTCTTTTTAGCTTATTGTGACATAAAAATGAGCTTTGAACAAAATTCTCTAGCTGTGTCTTCTTGCAGGATTCTTTGATTTATTCTTTCAACAAGTGTGTATTTCCAGGTATCCAGTAAGTTATGCCCCAAGGACTAGGACTACATCAAAGAAGAAAGTGTAGGTCATTTCTGTGCTCAGAAAATTACAATTTGATGATGCTGGAGATAACAAATACAAAGATAGAAGATAGAATGCCAGGTTGTGTTATATGTTAGGAAGAAAAAAAATAGGACCAGGTTAAAGGGGAGAAGAATACAGAAAGAATAGAGAAAGTAATTTCAGTAGCGTCTAAGATGAGAGGAGGGAGATAGTCCTGTGTCTAGGTGAGAGGCAAGCGCTTAAGTGGGCTTGGTGTGCCCAGTGGAACTGACTGTCAGGAATGAACTGAAGAATGGAGGAAGGTGAGGTGATGGAGGTTGGACCTATCTCAAGAGCTACAGTGGGAAGGAAAGGACTGTAAAAAGCAATGACTCCGCCTAGGGAGTCTTCATACAAATGGGAAGCATAACTGCAAAACAAGGACATGATAGTAGGATTAAGTTTGGAATGTCTATTTGTTTACAAGGAGTTCCCCTGCCCCTTCCCCCCCAAATAAAGAAGAGTAGGGAGGAAATTAGTAGAAGACTTTGGAAGCATCTTGAAGACCGACAGCCTGGATATGCACAGGTATACATATATGTTTCTAAGTTGGGCCATCTTCAATGTACATGTGTGGAAATGGAATGAGATAACTTGAAGAGCTGGATGGGGTTGCGATAGATAGGGAGAAAGAATGAGGAAAGGAGCGATGCTGGTTAAGACACATAGTACTCAGACTGGCAGTTCAACTGGAACCCCTTTGTATGACCTCTTAAGAATAAATAAAAGATAAAGATAATATTTTTTTAAACAAGCAGGGCACTGGTGACTCATGTCTGTAATTCTACCTATTCAGAAGGCTGAGCTCTGAGGATCAAAGTTCAAAGGCAGCCCAGGCAAGAAAAGTCCCTGAAACTCTTATCTTATCTGGAATTAATTTAAAAAAGAAGCTTTAAATGGCCTTGTGGTGCAAAGTGGTAGAGCACTAGCTTTGAGCCAAACACTGAAGGCCAGCTCACCCTGAGTTCATGCCCAGAATGGGTATGCCCACGCCACACACACGTGTGCATACAAACCTGTGCCAATTTTTAACATGCCTGCTATAAGGATTACAGTTAATAGGGATGAGAATTTAAATGTACAATCTTACTAGACTCCAGCTCAATTATTTGTATAGCTCTTCTAAAGTTTAGTCTGATTTATGACCCATCTGAAATAGAATAGTTTTAAGAGTCTATCATAATGACATTGTTAAATGTGAAGTAAATCCCACTGGGGATATCAGATGAGAACTGTACTGTCAATGAATGATACATTTTAGCATACACACACACACACACACACACACACACACACACACACACACACACACTGGAATTCACATGAGATTCTATATCCTTCAGCATAGAATGGTCCCATATTGCAAGGAGATCTTAAACACAGATCTATGCATATTTATGGAATGCAAAACTGAGACTTGGCATGCTGCCCCCAAACGCTGCTTCTGAAAATGTCAATAAAGTCCACCTGTTCCAGCCTCCCCCAGATCCTCCGTAGATGCAAGGCAGGCTGCCGAGTCCTGATGCTTCTCTTCACATGTGATTTCCAGAAACTGCTCTCACTACCTTGGATTCCCTACCAGAGAAAACAAAACAGTTCAAAGCAAGTTTATCAGGAAAAGAAGAAAAATGAGTAAGAAGCCCTTTGACAAAGTCAATATCCTTCTTCCCTTTACAACTCTTTCTAATTAACACTTTTTTTGAGTGTAGTAAATTGTATAAAGTGGTTGCATTGTGCTACTCATCATGCAAGAAGATGACGAAGTACTTGTTATTGTATCACTCTCTCTGTTTTAATGTGCTGATCCTGAGGCTTGAACTCAGGGCCTGGGAGGCTTCCATGAGCTTTTGTGCTTAAGGCTAGCATTCTACCACTTGAGCCACACTGCCTCTCTGGCTTCTATTGAGTCATATTTATGGAAATAGAAATCCCATAGGCTTTCCTGCAATCCTCACATCTCAGCCTCCTGAGAAGCGTAAATTACAGGCATGAGCCACCAGGGGCTGGCTCATAGGCTTTCATTTCTGTTTCTTGCTCCTCACATTTTTTTGGGGGGGGGCAGTTTTTGAATGGGTTTGATTATTCTCTTTTTTTTTTTTTTGCCAGTCCTGGGGCTTGGACTCAGGGCCTGAGCACTGTCCCTGGCTTCTTTTTGCTCAAGGTAGCACTCTGCCACTTGAGCCACAGCGCCACTTCTGGCCATTTTCTGTATATGTGGTGCTGGGGAATTGAACCCAGGGCCTCATGTATAGGAGGCAAGCACTCTTGCCACTAGGCCATATTCCCAGCCCGATTATTCTCTTTTCTTATGCCTTCAGCTGCTTTGTCCTAAGGCAGTTGGGGAAGGGCTGTGCAGGGGCCGGGAGCTGGGCGCTATGGATGGGACATTCCTCTCACCTGGCTGGTTGGTATGGCCATGGCTTTTCCCGCTCAGATTCCCTTCTGGAGTCCTGAAGCCGACAGTATGCAATGAGCAGCAGGAGTGAGAAAGCCACCTCTTCAGACTTTGTGTCCTTCTCTGAATAGGCTTCTGAACTCCCCAGTCTTTGTGATTCTGTACTTTTTATGCACAGATTATTGTCATGTAATTGTTTCTGTAAGTGGCTTAAAGACCAAGTCAATTAAAAAATTTAAGCTTATTTGGTCTTGGCATGCACCCCACATTTCCATAACTTAGTATGGCATCCTTTTGAATCAGAAGCTCAGATGATTATTCCACTCTTCTCCCTCCTCAGCTCTAAAGCCATAGAGAAGTTTGGGAGTGTGGAAGAAAACACGCAGATCCCCGCACGCCTCCTGGAAGGCCTGTTCCCGCAGCTCACGGTGGAACACCGGGTTGGTTACTGTTCTCATTTCTTTCAAATTGGGGCCACATGGCCTCCTGACAGAGTTCCTGGAGGAGGGAAACGGGATTTTAATCCACAGAAGTTAACTATCTTGGAGACTGCTCTGTTCTCTTAGCAAAGTCACACTCAGCTTTTGTCGGTGTCTGAGTTTCCATGAGGCCACCGTTGTGGAATTAGCTGGCGAAGGACGGGTCTCCATGCGGGCATGCCAGGGCTCCTGACCAGATCCACTTCGTCCTCCTAGCCTCCAGATGTTGCCAATGACTGCCACTTTCTCAGCATCTACATTTGTATATTTATATTGTGTGTATGTGTGTGTGGGGGGGGCATCAGCATTAACATCCTGTGAGCCATTTCTGCATGACTTGTTTTATAGAGAGAACATAGAGGACCTCCTCCTCCTCCTCCTCCTCCTCCTCCTCCTCCTCCTCCTCCTCCTCCTCCTCCTCCTCCTCCTCCTCCTCCTCCTCCCCCTCCTCCCCCTCCTCCCCCTCCTCCCCCTCCTCCCCCTCCTCCCCCTCCCCCTCCTCCCCCTCCTCCCCCTCCCCTCCCCCTCCCCATCCCCTCCCCCTCCCCCTCCCCCTCCCCCTCCCCCTCCCCCCCACGCCATTTTGTATTATAGTTTCTTGAATTCTGCTGTTTCTATTTTTGTCCTAATTTCCCAAAGTCAGGACACTGTCCACCTTAGTGGCATGGTTACTTGGAGATGTTAAATCTGTGATGATGTTTTAAACCTGTTTGAAGGTGTTAGACGGAATCTTTGTTTTCCAGAGCTTCAGGTGTCTGGGATGTGGGAGGCTATGGGTTGCTCCTTGCTCCCTTTTCACTCAGGATTTCACTCCCATTTCACATCAGATTCGAGGAGGAATTGGATGGGTAGGTTTGGCAGAAAGAGCATGATATGGCTGCTGCTTTCTTCTTCCTCCTCCACCTCTTTCTCCTCTTCCTCTCTTCCTTCTCCACCTCCCTTCTCTCTTTTCTCTCCTCCCTCTTCTCCTTTTCCTCCTCCGTTTCCCTCTTCTTATCTTTTAGTTCTCCTCTTTTGTTTCTCCTCCTTCCCATTTTCCATATCTCCTCATCAATCCACTCTGGCCTACTGCTGGTTTGGAGGCTTTCCTCCATTTACCCAACTACAGTTATCACACAAATGGATGTGCCTAGTAAATTCCAACAGAAAGTATTAACCCATTCAGCCATCATTTTAGAATCATAGCTTTCCAATTACCTTTGGCTTTTTCTTCTTTTCTTCCGTCTTCATCAGAGTTGTAAGTCTGATATTTTGATCTCTTAGTGTCAAATTCCTATCTATTTCTCTTGAAGTTACTATATTTCTCTTTAACTTCCAGAGAGGCATATTGGTACTATCTTTAAGTCTGGAGACCTATAGGGTTTCCCGCTCCTCACTTTTTCACTTTTAGGGTTGTTTTAAGAGACTGAATGGGGAGAACATCTTTGTAAATAGAAACGAGATCTGCCTTCAGAACTAATTTAGGCAAACGCTAGTGGCCCTGGGGAAGTTTATGTAGCAACATAGCACTTGTCAGGATAGAGTGATGCAATCAGTGATGTTGCAGATGGAAAAGGTGACTGGGCCTCTCTGTTCTGAAATCTCTTGGTGCATAACCATGTATTCTTTGGGGCTATAGTCCTCCAGCTATAGTTTCTGCCATTTGCCCACCTGCGCAGCAGCAGGGATTCATCAGAAACTTAATTGGCATATCATACCCGCAGACATGCTGTGTGGGAAATGTAGCATATAGAAAACAAAACTTGTAGTTTTCAAAACAAATGTAAAAAGATATTACACAGGGTGGTTCTGGGGAGTGGCAATGGGGACCTAACAGAGGTATGAGATGCGTTGTGGATGTTAAAACTGAATGGGAAGGGAACTGAGGTTGGAACGGTTCTGATGGTTTTAAATGGAGTCCTTGGATGCTGGCTGACGGAGCTGAGTCCTCCTCACCCTTTTCCAGGCTGACTTACACTTTGTTCTGACTTTTCTGATATTTGTCTTTTAGAGGGGAAATAAGCTTCATAAAATATTTTATTTTAGCAATACTACAATTGTTTTTCTTGACATTCAAGGAAGAAACACTAAAAAGACTCTCTGGAGGAGAATGTTTCCTGTGAAACCATAAGTTGTTCTGATAAAGTCTGTTTATGGACTTGCAAGCATTTGGATGGAGAGACTAAGTATTATCAGAAATTTCACTTGTTTCCCAAATACAATTTTATGTTCTTCAAATTATGAAGATCTGGAAGAAAAGAGTTTCCAACAGTTATGCTTTTTCTCTTAAGTATATGAATAGCTGCAGATAGAACATTTTCTTTTCCTTTGTATTCCAGGAAAACCTCTCAACCATTGGAACGCAAAGGGGGGACTGAAGTACTGGGGTAGGGTGCCTACTCGAGTTGTGTAGGCAAAGAGGGCTTGGTTTAGGCAATTCTGATAGCAGATCTTCAAGCGAATGCCTTTTTTTTTTGGTTGTTGTTGTTGTTGAAGGTTGGATTTTTTTCGTCCTCTTGTCCAGTTACCTCCCTGACTGTTGGCCAGGACATTTTTCCTGTGCACCTGGGATAAACCTCAAGGAAGCAGTTGTTTTTGGATTTCTTGGAAAATTCATAACAGCCCAATTTTAAATCATGGATGCTGGAGAACTGCCTGATTGTGAAATGTTTTGAAGGTGTTATGATATGTGTAGCAAGGCCCACAGTCTAGACACAGAAATAAATAAAAAGTTCAAAATTGGACTGTGCATAGGTAGAAACCAAATATTTGAACAACAGCAATAAAATGAAGGCTAATTGGATGTGTGGGGAATTGTGTCTTGGACTGTCTTATTCATAATTGGCAAGAAAGTACCAGATTTAGGAGAAAAATTCAGTCAATGAGTTTATCCTAGCATTTTTTAAGCAGATTTCTTTATAGTCAACTCAAAACCGTGCAAATTGGGCCAGAAAAGGAGACCTGTACACCTGGGAAAGTGGTGTTTTCCAGGGAAGCTTTGGAGGGGGGATGTAGATGGAATGGAAGAGTCCACTTGTAGTGAAATTTGTTAAATTAAACATTGATCAGGTTAAATTAAACATTGACCATACGGAGGCCATTGATGACATGAGCTCCTTCAATGCCCTCCTCAACTCTTCCCCATTGTAGCCTTACATTTGGTTTAAGTAGGATGGATCCAGAGCAGTAGCCTATAGGGTGGACTTGGAAGGCCGTGACCCCAGTGCAATTCTGCACTGGCTGCTGGGGTGTGCAGTTTACAGGTGAGCATGTGACCAGTAGGGTAAAATATGGGGTTGTTTTGTTGTTTGGTAGCTAAGTTAGAAGTGTGTTCTCTGGTATATTGATGTGTTGTGCATGCATGCAAGGCCTGGAATTGCTAGTCGTCCTGTTCTCTATGGAGGAGGAAGCCAGTTTTTATTTAATCTAACTAGAACTAATCAAAGTGTACTATATTCTTGGCCACTGGAGTTAGTTCACAAAGTGGACACATGGTCCATTAAAAGACAAAACTGATGACTTGTTGAATAGGATATAAGTTCTCACCTCATTGGAGTATTATGATCACACACAGACACACACACACACACACACACACACACACACACACAGGTATAGTGTGCAATAACAGAGCCTAGCATGGGAACATTCATGTCTAATCCTGTCACTTGGCAGGCTGAAGTAAGAGAATGTCAAGTTCAAGGCCAGCTGTGAAGCTGGAAGTATAGCGTCCACTTGGCCACAGTGGGTAAAGGTGACCTGAGGACAAAGCTATCATACTGGAGGATTCAGAGGCCAGACAACTGCAAAAAAAAGAGAGCGAGCTGAAACCTAGATCAAACTTTTCCTAAAGTTTTTCTCTTCCCTCAACTTTTGAGTTTTCTGAGGCAGTATTTTCTTTTACACATAAATTAATCCATTGAATTGGAAGCATGAGTCAATTTAGATGAATTTGAAGCAACAGTACTCCCTCAAGAGCAGCCATGTGCTATCCTGTTGTATGCTGTCATACCTACAGAAATGCATATTAATTTTTCAGAAATGTCCTAAAAAGAACATTGACGTGTAAAGGACAGAGAACAATAAAACATGCAAATTTAAATCTACACCTTCACTATGTAGGTCAAATGTCACAGTCACTTAGTTTCAACTGATTTACTGGAGAAAACACAAAAGCATATAATAAGAATCAGATGTACTACAAGTTGCATATAACTAATTGGATTCAAGAAAATCCTGGAGACGTTTCTGCTTGTTTTTTTTTGAGCAATCCAACAATTTAGTCAAAATAGAAACTGTCTTCTCTCAGTTCTGAGCAACAAATGAAAAAATATACAGTACAACATAAAAAAGATGCATTTTGTTCCATTGAAAGACATACACACATACCAAGAAAACTACAAACATATATACACAAACACAGAAAAAATTATACAATGACACACATACAAACAATTTACCCAAACATAAAACTAAACTGTCTCACATGCTGAAATCCACGAGTACCAATACACAAAGAATGCCTGTCCAATCTCAGTAGTTACAGCTTGCTCTAAAGTGACAACACAAACAATGGAAATACATAGAGGTTGTAACATTTATGATAAAAAATTAATATTGGCACACTTTATTTTTTTAAAGAAAAAGAAATCAAAAGACAAAACTGATACATTCAACTGTCCTAGGACCAAATCAAACCCTAATGCAAAATTAAGAGAATTAGGAAGTATCCTGAGTTCTGTTCTGTAGTGTTTTGTTTTGTTTTAGCCTAAATCTAGCAAGGTAATACAAAACAGGAAGAGGAAGAAGAAAAAGGGCAAGGTTCAAAGTAATGAAGATGAAGGGAGAAGAAAAGAAAAACTAGAGTCATGTTAATTAGCACATCAACAGCAGACAAAAGAAAGGATCAGATAGGAATGTATAGGCTATATTTCTAGAATCTTCATAACCATGATAATCACCATCAATCTGTCAGGCTAGCTAGATGATAATCACATCCAAGAGCCACTTGAGTTGGTAACATCTGAAATTGTAATTAAAATCTTTTGAATCTTTTTTTTTTTGAATCACAAGAATCAAAGAAAATTTCTAATGATGATAATTCTAATACCTCTTTTGCCCACAACCCCTGCTGAGGGGGGAAAAAATATGCCCGGCCTACAAAGCTTGCTCAATAGGCTCTCATGTTGTATACCTTGTTTGTCTAGGCCCTGTGCTCATAGATTATAAAATAAGATGTGGGCGCTTGATTCCAGGACTGCAAAGCCATAGGCTGTCCAGCAAATTTAGCATGACCTGGCTCTCAAAGACAAACTGGACCAATCAGATTTTTCCATCTCTGCGAGTGAAATTAAGAAAGACAAAAGAATGCCAGTTGGCTATAAAGCAGAAACAGCAACATTGCCTCGAGGTGAATTTGAGGCATCATAAGCCAAAGCTGTGTGCAGCCAGGAGTAATGGAGACGCAGATAGTTGGAGGAGGGACAGAAGGAAGCCTTCTAGGGAGCATACAGAGTACTCTCGACATCATTAGGCACATCGATGGCAGAGCACAGAGCCACCAACTGCCTCCCTGAAGATGCTGAGATCCCCTAGTTCTTCTCCGAGGTGGGATCTATTACAGCACCTGTCGTGGGAGAAGGGATCCATGGGGGTGCCAAGTGAATCATTGCAATCAGCTCCCTAGTCCTAGGGGTAACTTGAGTATTTCTCTCCTGCAACCGCTCCTGCAAAGGAGATGGCTGAAATACTTTACGTGGCGTTTCTACCTCCAAGCCTTAGGTTACCTCTAAGAACTCACTGAGGAGCTTGCTAGAAATACAATTATTTTTTGGAGCACAGCTGAAGATTCTGATTGGATGTGGACAGCCCCAACCTCTGTGCCTGCCTTTGGGATCTATTGCCTTGGTTCATGTTGTTCCTATGGAAGGAATCTATAAAGTCTGTGTCCCTCAGACTTCGCAGACTCAGGATTCTTTTGATTCTTCCAAAGGATCATTATTACAAACCCAAAGAGATTGTTTTCTTAGGGTGCCTTATATCTGTGATTTAAAAAAAAAAAAAGAATCACATCAGGAATTAAATCTGTGGAAAAAATGGAAATAATTGAAAAATCCATTAAAAATAATAAACCAATGACATGTTTGATTAGCTTTCGGTGACTGCTGTAAAAAAGTATCACAAAATGAGTGGCTTCATTAGCACCAAAGTGTTCCCTCACCATGTAGAGGCTTCACGTCTAAAATGAAAGTTGACAGTGTGACTGCTTAAGGCTCTAAGGGAAAGTGTGTCGCAGGCCTCTCTCTCAATTTCTGCTGGCCTTGGGCATCCCTTGGCCAGGCATGGCTTTGTCCCTGTGCCTACCTGCGAGTCCAAATTCTTTCTTTTTGTAAGGACATCAGTCAGTTGTAGACTAGGATCCATCCTAATGACTATACCTGAGTCTGATCATCTGTAAAGACAAGGTCAAGTTCATAGGTTTTCCAGACAAGGTCAAGTTCATAGGTAGTTTCCAAAGAATGTCAAGTTCACAGCTACTTTCCAAACAAGGTTACATTCACAGATACTTTTTGAGTTTATAACACTTGTGAATGCAGGTAACGTGTGTGTGTGTGTGTGTGTGTGTGTGTGTGTGTGTGAAATGAATCATACTTTTCAAAATAAAGTTAGTGAGGAGATGAATTTTTTAAAATGTTTTTTTTATAGATCTCTTTCACATTTGGCTTAATAGAAGCCAGCTAACTCAGTTTCCAATTTGCTGGGATAAATTGCTTTGATTGAAGTATATGGAGAAAATATGGTCATTCTAACTAGTTATTCTAATGGCCTCCTCAGCTGCTTGTAGAGGTTTTTTTTTTATGTTAATCTAAAATTTAGTAAGCAGTAGTTTCTTAAAAGTTATTGTTAAGTGGAATTAGAAATCATATAGAAAAGTCTTTGTTGATTCAAAATCCATCAGTTTGTCTTACAATTCAAAAAATGATTTTGTATGTGCACAATTTTGGTTTTTGTTGATTTTTTTTTTGTCAGTCCTGGGTCTCGGACTCAGGCCCTGAGCACTATACTGGCTTCTTTTTGCTCAAGGCTAGCACTCTACCACTTGAGCCACAGCACCACTTCTGGCTGTTTTCTATATATGTGGTGCTGAGGAATCGAACCCAGGGCTTCATGTATATGAGGCAAGCACTCTTGCCACTAGGCCATGTTCCCAGCCCCACGTGCACAATTTTGTAACACCATGTAATATTCATTTCAAAACTAAAAGTTCTTGTATTCTTCTAGGAGTTTCAATGTTTTAGGTCTTACATGAATATTTCTGATCCACTTTGAGTTGATGTTAGTACAGGGCAAACAAAGTAGTCTAGTTATAGTCATCTACATGTGGATATATAATTTTCCCAGCACCATTTGTTGAAAAGGCTGCGTTTTCCCCCAAAATACGTTCCAGGCTCCTTTTGTCAAAATGAAGATGGATGCAGCTGTGTGGATTCATTTCAGAGACTTGGATTACGTTGGCTTTTGTGTCACCACTATGCTTTTTTTTTTTTTTTTTTTTTGCTATGGGTCTGAAGTATAGTTTGAAATCTAGTATTGAGAAATTTCCACTATTTCTTTTTACGATCAAAATTGCTTTGGCTTTGTGAGATCTCTTTTTGTGCTTTCATATGAATTTTGGATTCATTTTCTAATTCTATAAGAATAACATTGGGATTTTGATGGGAATTGTACTGACTCTGTAGATTCCTACAAGACAAACCCTGCCTGAGATATAACTTAATAGTGGGGGTGGGGGTACAGAGGGTACAGGAGGGTGAATAAGCTCAAACACCTTATGTGCTACATGTGAAAAGGAAACAATGAATTTTGTTGCGATTGTTCTGGGAAGGAAGAGAGGAATGAGGGAGAATGATGGGGAGGGGGATGAATTTGATCAAGGGTTATTGTAAGTATATCTAGACATGTCAAAATGAAAACCCTTTGTGCAACTAACAGATGCTAATAACAAAAAATATAAAAGTAAAATATTGGTTCCTTGAGTTGTACAAACTTTCCAAAGATTTTGTTGAAAACTCCTTTGCATGCTTGTGAAAGAATTCAAAGAAAAAAAGGTGCCTAAAGTCTTAGTATAGATATGAAAATATTTCTTATTTTATGATTTCCCCCTAGAAGGTCTCAGGGACTCCTGATAGACTCCCTAGATAACAATTTTGAAAATTCTGTTATAATCGACCTTGGCTTGAGGAAATTCTACCAATATTGCAAGTTCCACCTTCAACGCTACCTTCTCCAGGTATTTTTATTGATGCTCACAAACAGGTATAATTGCTTCCTGCCTTTTGTGCTTCTCTTTGTGTTTTCACTGTATAGTTCTGACCCTGTGAGCTTCAGGAACTGTATCTTTTTCACATTTTTATCATACTAAATGAAGAACACAGAACTGTATGACAAAATCTGCTTTAAGATCGGTCAAACTCATTGTTTTTTCTTAAAACAATTCTTGAGCTTTTCTTACTCAAAGAGACTTAGCTTCCACTGCTTTCTAATGTTTACCATATCACAAATTTTCCCCATCAATTAGTGCAAGTCTGACTGTCTATTCCATGAAGGTAAATATAACTTGCAAAAGTAAGTCAGCCACCTATGTTTTTTTGTAATTCCATAGTCATACATTGAAATTTTCTGAGTGCTTTTCCCTCTCCTCTGATTGCTGTGTACCTGGCAAACTTTGCCTTGTCCTTTACAGTATAAATCAAAATACACCTTTCTTGACTTCATGAGGTACTCTCGCCTCCTAATGTAATTTAACTAGCTCTCTATTGTGTTCTGATGGTTTGGCTTTATCATTTTTTTGAGAGGAAACCTCTCAAAGATTTCTGATGGTTCAGAGAGAGTGATCTATTTTTTTCCTTTCTGTTGTACATAGCTTGTAAGGAGAGATGCTATGTACTCCCTTGTTCATGTCTACATGAGTGGAAAATGAGGTTCTCTCAGTCATCTTAACATGTCACAGGTCATGTCAGACGCCGTTGTTTTCCAGAGGCAGAAATCCAACAGGTCAAGTGAAGTTGGCAAGTCATGGGGGTGGTGGCTGGTGGGTGGATCCCAGAACTGAAGGAATCGCAGACCACAAGCCTCAGACAGAGAGGAACGAGGCCTCTTTCAGGAGAATCACATACTTGAACTTGGACCTGAGTGCTTTGGAATTCTTCCTCTCATCTTTGCTTCTCTCTGTAGAACAGCTTTCTCAAGAAGGCAGGAACAGTGGCCGCTGCCAAAAGCTCGTGGGAGCATAATTTATCAACACTGCCACCTACAAGGAAGAACTTCTTCTTCCAGCAGTGGTGGAATTAACTAATAAGGGTCAGAAGAACTTATTTTACATTATCTGCCAACTTGCTGGACATGACCGGAAGGGAGAAGAACTGGCCCAGATTGGATCACAGACAGGCCCATCTTATGAGGACTCAAGAAAGAAGATAGCCACAAGGCTCTGATCTCACTGAGAGAGCTGGGGAGGAAGGTGATGGGGAGAAACAAATCCCACCAAGACAACAAGTGGTGTTTTCGGAACAGAGGGTGTGTGTATAGGGGTATCCTAGACAGTCTAATCACTAATGGCAATTCCAATAACTGTGTGCTCTCTCTTTACAAAATTCTATGTGAAGACATTTGAGAATGCCAAGTGAGCCAGCCATGGCCAATTTAATCATGTTGTATGCTTTGGAGAAGTGACATCAATTAGTGTCAGTAGCTGAATGAACTTAGTTATTTAATAATTGCATTTTAATATTTCAGGTTACATGCTTCCCTGGTATTGCAAATCGGCTCTTCATAAGGAACTGTTTTGTTATTATTTGCCTATGGGCGGATGATATGATGAAATTACACGGTGCCACTGGATTTTACACAGAACTGGCATCCACATTAGTGCCTACCAGTCTCCCCAGGACTCATCTGGGCCTGTCATTCAATGTGATCTTCTGAGGGAAGCCATTGACCTGAAAGGGCCTTTCTTGCCTGGATAAGGTGACCCAGAGCCACTGGACACTCACATGATATGGCCCATTAAACTTGCCTTGCAATAGCCAGCACAGAGCATAGGGTGTACCGGCTGACAAGAGCTCCAAAACAAACCTGAGTTCTAACTGCTTCACACAACATAATCCAGTGTCATAGGAATGCTATTTTTATTGACCCTCACTTGATTATATTTCTTTATTACCTCTAAATGTTTATGATCGCCCTATCACTTGTTGACAACCTAGTTTACTAGCTTTGTGCGGTAGAATGCTCTGTACATTCATGGTCTCATTCGGATGAATCTTTTCCAGCTAAGATCACCATTGTTGATCTTAGGATACAACCCTTTTCTTAGACCTTGCAGTACATTAACTATTTCCTCTCTTCATGTATCTTATTCTGCCTTTTTTACCCTTTCATAACCCTTAGTACAGTTTATAATTCTTTACTACTGTACGTATGTATTTGGTTAATGTTTTCTGTAGCTATAACTGCATGAAGAGAGGTATAGTATCTTTGCCTATAGTTGGATGTGGTGACCTTTTCCAACATAGGATGGTTGCATTTAGAACAAGCCCAACTCTCCCTCCGCATACTTCTCCATATTCCATACATATATATATATACATATATATAAATACATATGTATATTTGTTCAATTGTTGAATAAAGTAGGAAGAATGTTTTTGCGTGTGTGCTGTGAGGCTTAAACTTGGTATTAGATGCTGTCCCTTAGCTTTTCTGCTCAAGGCCAGCACTCTACCACGTGAGGCAAAGCTCTATTTCCAGCGGGTTTTTTGCTGGTTAATTAGAGATGAAAATGTCAGGAACTTTCCTGACCTGATTGGCTTTCAACCATGATCATTAGATCTCAGCTTCCTGAGTATCCAGGATTACAGGCATGAGACATTTTATTTTTTTAATAAATTAAAAAATTTAAATAAGTTAAACCAATTTATTTGTTCTAAACCTATTTCTTAAAAGAATTAGATTCTTCCAGGACATAAAAATCTACCTCATGAGCAACAAGTAATTGTAGGTAACAGAGGAGTAGCGGGTGGCAAAGGGAAATTGTAGGCAGGCCAAATCCAAGGCCAAGAGAGGTTCTGATCTTGTAAATACTCTCCATAAATGGCCTACGTCCCATGATGCTCTTGAAGCACGTATGTTTTCTATTTGAATTCACAGATGAGGAGGCATCTGCCTTCTCACTGTGAGCACTTGCAGGTGGGTAGTGAAGGCTAACTGCTTCTCTCTTTCAGTGGCCTTTGGTTCCTTGCTCTGTGGGCTAGAGCCTGACCCACAGGAGCCAGTGGAGTGGCCTTGCCTAGGGCTAGAACACATGGCCTACCCTTATCCACCGACTACCTCTGAGCAGAGGGAAAGATGTGCTGAAACCATCCTCCATTCTCTGAACTCTAGCATGTGTTTGGCAATTAATTGGAATCTTTTTTTTTTTAAAGACACAGTAAATTTAAAAAAAGCTGTATTTCCTCCCCAGCACTTCATCGATGTCAGTGTTTATGGAGCCTCATAGATATGCTGTGTTCGCATCCTTCAAAGTTACACTATTTATGTGCTCTGGTTCTATTATTCATAGCCTAAATGATGAACAAGACATTCAAAAGACAGAAGGAATTGATTCATCTTGTTGCACCTTGTGTTCTGGTTCTCCCACGGACACTAATTAACCATGTATCATAGGCATCCCACTTTGTTTCACGCCATTTCTGACTTTCACTTCCTTCCTTGTGAAAGATCTTTAAAAGCTAGACAATGCTGAGTCTTTCTAGGCTTAGAAATCCAGGCAGAGAATCAGGTATCATAATTTATATTTGAGATATCAGATCTCATAGACAATAGAGTATTGCTCAAGGAAACAGGGCAATTCATTCATGTGTGCATGTGTTCTACACTCCTGCCTAGTTCTACAGTGTAGCAGATGCCAGCTTGCACCCTGAGGCCAACACTTTAGCTCTGCTACTTACTTGATTGTGATCAAGTTACTTAACTTCTTTGAGCCTTATCATCTGAGCTATAAAGAGGAACCATGACATTTGTACTCAACTCACAAGATTGTTGGAAATATTATTTGTTAAGATGTATAAGATGCTTAGAACATGTAATATATGTTCAATATATGCTCAGATATTATTTCCTCAGAAGCCATTTCATGCTAGAAACACTACGGAACATTGGAGGTATAATGATGGGGCAGCTAAGCTTTACTGATCTCTCTCTTTCTCTGCCTCTCTCTCTCTCTCTCTAATGTGTGCCAGTACTAGGACTTGAACTCAGGGTCTTGTGTTCTCACTTAGTATTTTTTACTCAAGGCTGATATTCTCTACCACTTGAACTACACTCCTACTTCTGGCTTTTTGTTAGTTAATTGAAGATAAAAGTCTCAGACTTTTCTGCCCAACCTGGCTTTAATCTATGCTCCTCAGATTTCAGCCTCCTGAGTAGCTAGGGTTACAGGTGCAAGCTATGGGAGCCTGGTGAAAATCGGTGATTCTTGAACCTCATTGCCTACTTTAATCACCTAGGAGTCTTGTAAAATGTCCTTTCTTGAGTCAGCCTCAGCAACTGGGGCTGAGCACCCGACATAAATGGTGTTCCTCTGGCTACTGGAATTGCTATGGGTTGCGGCTGTCATCCTCTGTGACCCAGGAGTCTTGTGTCTTCTTCCAGCATTCATGAGGTTGAGGCATGTTGACGTGGAGCTTGTCAGGAGGGTAAGATCTCCCATGCTTCCTAGTTCTTGACACAGCCCCATCTAACCATGAGTTCCTTGAAGTTGCCACTACAGATATGTAGTTTGCCAAACAGAGTGTGGACAGTTTCTCATAAACAGTCTAGCTTATCAAGTAAGTAGCATGGAGAAAAGGGATGGGGCTCAGGAACTGTTGGGGAAAAATGGGGAGCTCTGAGGAATTAAGGGACTAATGTACAATGACATGCAAAAACTTTGTTTTGACCCCTATATAAGTGAACACACCAGAAAGAAACTTTTGTTAAAAGCCAAATGATTCAGGCCAGATATTTTGTTAAAAATAAGCTATACTTGTGCTCTTCATCTAAAAATAAGTAGGGGTTTCACATAGGTAAAATAAGAATAAAAATGATAAATAAGACTGAGTCATGTACCTTATGGCTTTCACAATATCGTAGGGACATAGACAAAAAGAAATACTTGTGTAATGGGACAAGAATCTTTAAGACATTTAAAAACATTTCTTGCAGACTATGTACCTTGAGAGAGCATCAGTGTTGGGTTTAATTTCTTAACGCAGGCACCACAATCTGTTATGTGGTTTAATTGACTATTTGCTTTATAATCAGTCCAAAATATCGTTGATTGTGTTTCCAACGGAGGAACAGTTAATATCATAAATTTCTTTCCAATACTTTGTCACTAGGTAGTAGAGTTCATAAAGGACAAATAGAAGGGTTTTTTTCCCTGCAGAAATAGAGCATCCATTCATCCATGGCCATCCATCCATTCATCTAACCATCCATCCATCCATCTATCCACCAACATATTTGCTTAATTGGACTGAAAACTAGAGACACAAAGATGTAACACTAATTTCTCATTCTTAAGAATATCAACACTTAAAGGGAGACCATATAAACTAATGGATGCTCTACAATTGCACAGGAACTGTGATAGAAGTAGATCCTAAATAAAGGAAGGGAAGACCATATGTTAATCCACAGAGACTAGATAAACATAAAAAGAATTCATATTGGAGGTGATCCTCGAGATACATATTTTTAAATTTTCTTTTTCTTTTTTTGCCAGTCCTGGGGCTTTGAACTCAGGGCCTGCGCACTGTCCCTGGCTTCTTTTTTCTCAAGGCTAGCACTCTACCACCTGAGCCACAGTGCCACTTCTGCCTTTTTGTGTTAATGTGGTGTTCACTTCTCACTATAGACCTACTTAGTTAATACCACATTTCATCAAGATCTCCACATTCATGCATAAATAAAAGTCTGAGAAAACCCATGACTAGAGTCTAGGTTAATTGTTCTAAGAAACTACCTGGGAATGGAATGCAAAATGCAAGAGGATTAAGAGATAGCTGGAGGGAGCAAAAGTGAATTTTGTTAAAAAAAAAAAAAAGAAACATTTACCCAGGCTCTGGTGGCTCACCTTTGTAATCCTATCTACTCAGGAGGCTGAGATCAGAGGATCACAGTTCAAAGCCAGTCCAGGCAGAAAAGCCCGTGAGGCTCTTTTCTCCAAATTACTCCCTCCCTGCAAAAAACAAGCTGGAAGTGGTCACAAGTAGCACAGTACCCAGGCTCTGATTCAAGACCCATGCCTGACTCCATCCTCCTTCCCAAGAAAAAAATGAGGCAGCTGGTCCTACTGATAGTCAAGAAGGAAGGAATCAATTGAAACAGAAAGACCAAGAATAACGGGAATAAAAAGAACAAGCAGTAAGGTATGGAGATCAAGAACCCACACTCAAAACAGGGAGAAATCAGCCCCATGTGAGAGTATGGACACTTCTTCTTTTGGTCTAAGTGATGGTGAATGGTGGTTATATATTTGTTAACTTCCAGTTAGAGATTAAGAATGAATGGAACTGTGTCCAACAGTCTCATCTTCTTTTCCTCTGTGAAGTAGGAGACAGAATCAGGAGCATGTGCAGGAGACAGGACTGAGAGAATGGGTGAGTGGTGGTTAAGATGAGGATCCATGGAATGTGGGCTGGGTAAGAAAACACGGCATAGAAAACACGAAGGAATGAATTAAGAGAAAGGGTGATGACCTAAAGTAGTGTCCTGAAATATATATTGGAGCTCAAGACACTGCCAGAGGGGTTGTTGGGGACAGTGCCACTGGTGTCTAGGTCTGCAGCTAATAATGAAGGGGAAGAGGTTGTTGAGATAACAGAGACTGGGGAATCTGAGTAGGGGAATCTCAGGTAGACTGAAATTGTGAGTGGAGACAAAAGACCTTGGATTCCAATGTTCTCAAAAAGGAATTGTTTTGATATCCAGGGGACAAAAGGGGAGGAGGTGGGGTAGAGGCTGGAGGAGGAAAAGTAAAAACTTAAAGGTGACAGTGGGGATTGCAGTGATGTGAATGTCTCCGCCAAAGCTCATGCCTCATCTGCTAAATTTCTATCACCTCCAAAGGGCCAATCAAATTATGACCTCATGGGCTGGGGATATGGCCTAGTGGCAAGAGTGCTTGCCTCCTATACATGAGGCCCTGGGTTCAGTTCCCCAGCACCACATATACAGAAAATGGCCAGAAGTGGAGCTATGGCTCAAGTGGTAGATTGCTAGCCTTGAGCAAAAATAAGCCAGGGACAGTGCTCAGGCCCTGAGTCCAAGCCCCAGGACTGGCCCCCCCCCCCAAAAAAAAATCAAATTATGGCCTCATTAATGGTGAATCCAAAAGCTTATTAGCTTACACCCAAGCCTTTAACACATGGACTTATGCTAATGTTTCATACCAGTTGTTACTTGTGGAGTCAGGAACTAAAGATTTTTGTTTTGTATATTAAGCAAGGCTATGAAGAGTACTTTCAATTGTAAAATGTAATTTACATTATTATTATATTCCTTAGCTTTCTATATTTAGACACATGCCAGATACTTCTATTCCTTATGGATGATTTCTGAACTGGTTCTAACAACTATGATAATGTATATTTGTTAAATATCTATGTATCTATCTATGTATCTATGTATCTATCTATCTATCTATCTATCTATCTATCTATCTATCTATCTGTCTATCTATCTACCTATCTGTCTACCAATCTATCATTTATCTCCTGCTTACCAACATCTATCAACTATCTGTGCCTATCTATCATCTGTTTATCTACATCTATTTATTATCTGTCTGTCTGTCTTTATTATGGAGGGGGGTTGGGGAGGAAAATTGGGAGAGCAATGAGGGAGAGAGTAACAAGTTTGACAAGAAATGTACTTACTACCTTATGTATGTAAATGTAACTCCCCTGTACATCACCTTGACAATAAAATGAAATGTAAAAAATAAATATTATGATTATGACTAGGTTGAAACTTAGAAGCTAGCTGAGATGGGAAAGAAAAGAATCACACACATGCTATAACTGAGTTTTTCAATATTCTGACTTACGTATTGGTCAAGTGCTTCTTGGTGAAATTTCTTCAAGGTGATACACATTTATTAGGGTAGCCTTTGGTTTGTGAAATGTGACTTGTTCACTAACTATATGCTGTCATACTATTAGTTTGCTAGTGTCTTAGTCCATCTGTGTTTCCATAAGAAGCTTTCTGTAAAAGGAACTGGTTCTCAACAACAGAAATTGGTTGCCCAGAGCCCCAAAGGTTGCAAAGCCCAAGCTGGCAGATGAGCACCCCCTTTCTGGCTCAGAGATGATGCCTTGTGGTTGGGTTCTCATGTGGCAGCAGGGTGACTTTCAGACCTGTTTAAGGACAATAATTTGTAAAGGTTTCATTCTTATCCTGCTGACCCAGCAACTCTCAGATGCCCCATCCCCTAATAACTCCACATTGAGAATTAGGTTTCCACGTATGAATTTGGAGGCACAGGAAATTCAGGCTATTCCAATTCCTATCACTGCTTGCTAATAGACCTAGAATTATTTAAGTTTTTTGAAAGGAAATATCCTATTTAGTTCTTAGGTGAAGCTAAGTGATATACATTTGGCTGAAATGGAATGGAGGTACAACAGGCAATGGGGGAGACAATCATTAAAATTATTAATAGCTGAAAGGTCAACATGGAGTTGGTTCAAGTCTCAACTCCTTATTCCTTCAGCAAGTTATTTGATCTTTTAAGCTTCAGTGATTTCATCTGTAAAATAAGATATAGAATATAAGATTCTACCATTAGGAGCCATCAGAATAATTAAATGAGATGATACATAGTAAGTCTTCCGACAGTGCATGGTGCCAGGACCTGGATTTTATTAGTAACTTTAACCTCACAGAAATCTGCATAGTGGACAGTAAGGAAAATTACATTTTTTTTTGGTTCAGCACTACAAGGAACTCTGGAAGAACTCTGAGAAGGAAATGAGATACAGATATTTCTATATACAAAGAAAGTTACTGCAGGGGAAGGAAGAAGGATGGATAAAATTGGCAGTATTTGAAATGCTGGCATGTGAGAGACCAGTGCAAATCTGAGCAGCAGGATTTGACGGGAAGCTCCGGTGTGGCTGGCGGTCACTCAGGGGGCGACAGCAGAACACTGGCTTGCTCTGGACCTCAGTTCTACCATAAGCAGAATCAAGACAGCATTTCCTGCATGATTTGTAAAGTGAAGGTGAGGATCAGATGAGGTGTACTGAGCATAAAAAGTGCAAAAAGGGAATAAATATGTTGTATGAATACAGGGGTAGAGAAAAGACAGAGTTTTTTCAAAAACCCTACAAATTACCCACTCTCTCCCTTTTTTTCTTTTTCCATTTGAGAGGGACAAACAACGTGGAAACCAGTCAAATAATTCTGAGTTCTATCGTCCACAGTAGTATTTGAGGCCAAGAAGAAATGCACAAGGAAGACTTTGAATGAAGGTTCAATCATTAGGCCCAAATTCTGTTCCTTAATCTCCTTGGCTTCGTCTGCCACCTACAAAGCAAGTGATAAAACTACCCACTCTTTTTCTCACAGGGTTCTTTTGAGCACCAAATATATAGCAAAAGTTTAAGAAAAATGAGTTTGATACAAGTAAGCCATTGCTAATTTTATACATTTAAACTGCAGGTATAAAAATGAGATGAGGAAAAAACAGGTAAAGTCATGGCCTGTCCAGAGGAAGGAATATTATGCCATGGTGCTCACTTGTCTTTAAGAAGAAAATATTTTATGAACTGACATGAAATGCATAGAAAGATACAGACACACAAGGACATGAATGTAAGACAAAAACCAAAAATAAACAAATAAATAAAAGGAAAAGAAGTGTACCAAAATATCACAATGATTTATTTTTTGATATGAAGATTGGAAATTCATTTCTTTCCCTAAAAATATTCTTGCAGTTCCCAACATTGTAATACTAAGCATGAATTGCTGTTTAATAAAGGAAATAGTTATTAAAAAAAAAAAAACCAAACCAGCAGCACAATGTGTGTCAAGAGTCTACAAACCCATTGTGTGACTGAAGAGCTGTCCGGTAGACGTTAGTTAACTCTGAATATAAATGCCTAAAAAACAAGTCACAGAAGGAGGAAGCCTGTCTGATTCCTGGCTATCTGACCATTGGTGTTCAAAGGAAGAGGAGAAGAAGCTGCCTCAAACAGGCAACCAAGTTCTGGACAGATGTGGTGTCCGCTTCTACTTCCTTCAAGGACACACACTGAACTTTCCAGCATGTCTTGTTCCGGGTACGATCAGAACCACGTGAAGGCTTTTAAAATATCACCGGATGACATGTTACAGAGCAGCTGGCTGGCTGGAGGGGTCCCATAAATGTCACAAGGAAACACAAACCAATAGAGAAGACAGGAGACAATAATAACAATAATTCTTCACATTCGCATGGCATCTTTCATCTGAAGGGCTCAAAGTGCTTCACAGATGTTGCATCCATTAAAATGTAGGCGGCAAGCATTATTCTCTCCGAATTACAGATGGGGAGGGACTGTAATCCTGTCACTCAGGCTAAAACTGGAATGAACACGTAATTATCTTTGAGAGGAAATCTTTCTAATGTAGCCTTCCTCTGCCGCCACTTCCTATTGCTTCTGAGTGAGCCGGACAAGGCACCTCCTTGGGCTTATAATATCTGCTTCAGGTATCCAAACACTGAAATGAGATCACCGCCCAATCTCTGGCCCAGACGAAACATATTTAGCTTTCCTTCAGAAGCCCTCACTTCCCCTTTCTCATTTCCCTACGACCTGGAGGTCGTTTGCAAGTGAAGTAACTGAAACCAGGGCCTGACACTGCCATGAGCCACTCTACCTGAAGGAGACACAGTCTCTAGGTTACATGTGTGTTTTTGCAGCTGGCTCTTACGTCAAGACATGTTGTTTGTGTTACTTTTCCTATGAAGGCAATGACTTCTCTTCATTTCTGATCCTCCAAACCTTTCACATTTATTTATATCTTTGAGTCAGCTATTGAAAAAATTATTTTTATTTAAATTTTTTTTGGTGATGCTGGTGTTTGAACATACGAGGCAAGCACTCTACCACTGAGCTTTGACCTCCCACCCCGAAACGCCTTTAAAAAAAAAATCTAAGCAAATGGACAATAATACCCTATTATGCTAACATGACTATTGTTTTTGCGTATGCTGTCTTTCTTTATTCATAGTAATCTTCTAGCACTGTTAAGGTAATACCATACATTTTTAGTGTTATTGTGGATGTTGTTTGTTTTTGTTTTGTTGTTATCTTTTTAGGGGGCAAAAGGGGACATAAGAATGGAGGGAGGAAGGCTGATCAAATGCAGCCATGATATTTAATACTCACTATGTAAAAATGGGTTATGCAATTTATGGGCAGGGACGGAAGAAGGAAGTGGGGGAAAGTACAGGAAGGATTGACACAGACCAAGAAGCATTGTACTCATCATTACCTGATTTATGGAACTGTGACTCCTTTGTACAACTCCACAATAATAACAATAAAAAGTTGGAAAAAAGTAATACTGTACATATCATTTAAAAATGTTTAACTTTGTATTTTTAAAATTTCATTTTACTCTTAAGATCACATTATCTTGCAAGCATTTTCCCCCCCTCTGGCTTCCTGGAAAGAAAACCTGATTTTTATATAATCAAGATTCTAAATTTTTATTATAATTTGTTCTGTCGCACTGTTAGAAGATACTAGAAGTGCCTCCATTTTTTTTCCCATCAGTGTAAGATGTACTTTTCTGACCATCTTCATACTTATCTTTTGTCCTGCAGGTTATTTTTTTAGGAACTTTAGACATTGTTGGATATCTATTTCCAAATATTTCCCCCATGGGTGCTAATTATAATGTCCCAATAATGTCTGATAAAATTATTTGCATAGCAATTGCCTAGGACTAAGTTTTTATTCTTTGAATTCTTGAAATATTTATCGTGCTCTAAGAAATCCAGATTTCGTGCGTGTGTGCGTGCACGCATGCGTGCATGAGTGTGCGCATTCGCACACGTGAATGTTCATGCACACGTGTGTGCTGGTACTGGGGTTTGAGCTCAGGGCCTGGACCCTGTCCCCTTAAGTTTTTCACTCAAAAACTGTTCTCTACCACTTGAGTCACACCTCTACTTTCAGGGTTTTGGCCTTTCTTTTTTTGGTTGGTTAATTGGACATATCAGATTTGTCTGCTCAAGCTGGCTTTAAATTGTGATCTTCAGATCTCAGCCTACTGAATAGCTAGGATTACAAGTGTGAGCCACCAGTACCCAGCTTATTTTTTTTTTCTTTCTTTTCCTTTTTAGAGCAGACTAAATATTCTCCCTCATTTTTAGGGGTAAGGAGTTACATGGTAGATGAAGGATGGCATATAAATAGAGAGTTTTAGAATCTTGATAAGAAAACAGTAGCCAGGATGAAACAGGGACTTACCATTTCTTTCACTGTATGGTCTTGTGATGCTGCTTCTTTTGAAACCTTCTTTTCTAAGATAAGTGAGAAGTCTTATTGGTGAGGCTTAAGGGTGAAGAAAACAGTAAAAAGAGCATTGGTGCTTCAGCGAGGACTATTGCTGTGATAGCAAATGATGTGGGTCATGCAGTGTGCTGCATTTCATTTTCTGCTCAAAAGAGCAGCACTTGCCGGGCATCAGCAGCTCACGCCTATAATCCTAGCTGCTCAGGAGGCTGAGAGCAGAGGATGGCAGTTCAAGGCCAGCCAAGACAGTTAAGTTCATGAGTCTCGTATATCCAATTAATCACAGAAAAAGCCGGAAGTGGCGCTGTGGCTCAAATGGTAGAGTGCTAGCCTTGAGCAAAAAAAGAAGCTGGAGACAGTGCTCAGGCTCTGAGTTCCTGCCCCAGGACTAGGGAGAGGGAGAGAGAGAGAGAGAGAATGTCCAGCGAACTCCCAGCCCTGGAGTTGGGAGACTGCCCATGAAAAAGTAAGGCTTAGGGCTGGGAATGTGGCTTAGCGGTAGAGTGCTTGCCTAGAATGCATGAAGCCCTGGGTTCCATTTCTCAGCACCACATAAACAGAAAAGGCCGGAAGTGGCGCTGTGGCTCAAGAGTAGAGTGCTAGCCTTGAGCAAAAAGAAGCCAGGGACAGTGTTCTTCAGGCATTATTCCTTTACAATTTGTGTTTTGAATGTATGCATATATGTATATATTTATTTATCTTCATAGAATAGTATGAAAAAACAATTAAGCCAGTTTTTTGACAATAGGTAGGGAAGGAAAACCACTTTTGAGTTTAATCTGCCCTTAGAACTAAAGTGATTTTCATATGTGTCTAAGAGTCAAACTGGTTGTGCATGCAGACACCCCCTCAGACAGACTGATGGCTGTTGGTGATATAGTTAATATTTGGATCTAGCTCTGATCTCTGTGAAACCTTTTTTATAATATAGGTTTATGAGGAATCATGGCCAGGAACATGCCTACATATACTCATTCTCTCTCTCTCTCTCTCTCTCTCTCTCTCTCTCTCTCTCTCTCCTGTTCTCTCAATTGCTGATATATATTTTTCTTCTTTCACTTCCTTTCTAAAACTATGTTTTTCATGATCTCCATGTTTAAGCTGTCTTTGTCTCTAAACTTAAGTCACGTTAAGCTCATAGACATGACAACCAGCCCTTAGATAAACTTTCCCCCTTTGACCCTTGGAAATACGGCCCCTTGATCTTAAATATTGAAATTTTCTTCTTTGGACATTAATAATCCTCCTCCCCTTTCAGAGCCTGATGCAACTTGGGAGCATAGCTCGGAGGGAGCTGATTTTCTTTTTGAAATCAAATGTAGCTCTGAACTTTCTGGAACGTAGGTTTTCGGGATATCAGGAAGTATCTCAGCAAAGCAGACTGGCTGTCTTCGTGCATTTCCCCACGGTGTCTCTCTCCCATAGCCCTCTGCCTTGATCATGTTGATGTGGGGTGAAATGAAGGAGAAGGCAGATTCAGGACATACTTGATTTCCAGCTCAAAAATTTGGACTGGCTTCATTAGTAGAAATGCTGCAGATGATTGAACAATGAAACCTTTTCAAGTAGGAGATAAAGTAATGGGAGGTGGCAGGAGAGAGGCAGGAATGCAGACAGTGTAACAGCACAGGGTGACTGTGATAAGATCTTTGGGAATCTGAGACAAATCGGACTCAGGTTTGCTAGGTCTCCACCTAGGGCTGTCTTTCCTCTCTGCCCAGGACTTAATTCTGGCACTTTCCAGTAATTTCTGCTGTGAAACAGACACGGTCCAATTCCTCCCTGCTTCCTTTACATATCTTATTCTTCAAGGGAGCTCAAGAAGGGGGTTGGCTTACCTGTTCCAGGTACCTTTGGTTGCTGGGGAGCAAGGGCTGTTTTTAGGGGGCCTGCCCTGTCTACCTGAGAGTCACTAGGGGGCCTCTCTTACCTAGAGTTGAACTGATTGGTTTCAAAAATTATATTTTCCTGGAACATCTTGTTGACTTGGAATTCGCTGGCAGTTGAGAAACCACTGCTCACACCTGAACAAATCAGTCTGTTTTTCCTGAAATGTAGCACATGTTTGCCTCCTGGCACACACTAAGGCAAATGACGGATTCAATTGTCTGGCCTAGGCAGACCGTGGTGAGATCAATATGGCCATCATGCCGCTCTCAACTGGGGATTGCAGAGGACCAAGACCTAGACTGATCGATGAGTAGTCCAATTATGTAAGGAGTTCACATGAAAAACCTCAAAGGAAGGAAAGCCCAGTGAACATATCTAGAAATAACTAGAAAAGGAGCATCTAGCTTTTCCAAAGATAATGTTTGAAATATAATCTTTGCATAGCATTTATGGCACATGCGCATGCGCGCGCGCACACACGCAGAATATCAATTGCCCATATTCTATACCTTCTGTTGGAAAACAAGTAAACTCTTTCAAGTTTTAGTGTTCTGGTCCATATCATCATTATAGTCATCAACACTATTTGTTACCACTTTTTTCCTTTGGGCAAAAAGCCATGCCAATTTCCAGGGCCATCTGAGAAAACGAGTGTGACAGACTGAATTTGAAACGAATACTTTAAAAAAGCATTTAACCAGATGAACCTTTGAGAATGTTTTGCCCATGTCTAGACCCAAAGGTAATGACTTTTTCTTGGTGGGGGGGGGGGGGAAGAAAACCACAGACAAACAGGAAGCACATAAGAAGACAGGTAGATTAGAAATGAAAGGCATTTTTTTTTCCCTCTAACACTCCCTCTCCAGGGGTTGAGTTGGCTCCATGTTCTTTCCTCACTATCTGTGAAACGGCTCCACATATGTTTTAAATGTGACTCAAGCACCAAGTGCATTCTGGGACTGGGCTCTGCATTTTCTGCCTAAGAGAAAGACTCTCTCCTTTAGCCCATAGAGCAGTGCTGGATAAGCTTTTGGCCACTACCTGCCCCAAGCGGGGAAGGGTTAGGGATGGCAGTTGAAGGTATTTCAGATGTCCTGTGGAATAAGCTAACAGAGCCCCAAGAGGACCCAGGAATGCTGCAGAATGCATTTCATCCATTAACGTACTTTTAGTTATTTTGTAAAACTAAAAGCAAACATATTAGATAAAAACCCAGAAAAAAAATACCTTTCCAGATACTGTTCTCTCAATGAGACCTTATGTTGTTGCCCAGAACCAGTATATGAAGCTGCAGTTATTAATTAAGCATGGCCTCCTAAGCTTTTGAGTTTATTTCCTCTTTTCCTCATTCTTTTGGTCAAAAAGGACAATCAATCTCATTGGAAGTCTTTCTGAGACAAGGTCTCATTAGAGTCCAGGCTGGCCTTGAACCTGTGCGTGTGGGACTGAACTCAGCCTCCATTGGTGATTTCAAAGAAGGCAGAGTGGATGCAAACCCTACATCTTTCAATAATCAAGATCAACATTCTTCCCTCTAGTTCTAAGTGATAATTATCATCTATTATGCATTGATTCATTGTTTATAATCTTGCATACCAAGTGCCAACTTGCAAAAATGGGCAACAGCTATATGTTTTATGCAAAGGAAATACTAGAGTAGGACTTCAGGGCTACTGGGAATATATCTTTATGGTGTGTGTCCTGCTAAGATGTTACTTTAGTTGCTAATATAATAAATGTGGTTATTTCAAGAGACAGTTTTAAAACACAGTTACATTTTATTACTGCTTTAAAAACACTTCGTACAAATCCCATATCACCAAGGAGTGTGTTAGTCCAATCTTTTACTAGTTCAGCCCTTGTCCTGTTTATGACCCACAACAGCCCATAAATGTGATTTGGCCAAAGCAACAGAGTCCATGTATCTAGCTTCTACAACTAGAAGGTATTTAACACAATCACTTGGCTTCTCTAACACGGATGCCAGTACCCAGATTGGCAGGCAAACATCCCATGGAGCTAGCTTTTACTAGAGACACACAGAATGTTTTAGAGAAGTTTGTCCTAATTGGTGTGAAACATCTTGAATTGCTGAAGTTCTAATGGACTCGAAAAGCCCCTGGAGAATCAAAGAACAAAAATGACGTAATGGTCTTTAAAAGATAAAATAAAAACAGAATGGAAAAAAACCCCTTTAATTCATTTCAGAAAAGAGATGTCAACTCTTAGTGCTTGTGGATAAAGTTGCCAGATAATCTCTCTCAATTCCAAATCCTTTTTTTTTTTAAATAGGAAGGAAGAGACTATCAAACAACTAGTGCCATCTAGTGGTCATGTGAAAAAAAGCTGGAGAATCTCAACAACGGAAGAGATGCTTTCTTTACCTGCGACTCACAAAATAAGCTCCAGGTTTCTGGGAAGTCTGGCTTAAATGTGCGTTGCCACCTGTTCATTAAGTGATGAAAACTCAGCGGATGTGGCAACAGTTCGAGATCGTTTTAGTAATGAAGTCTAAACCGAAGTATGGGTTGTCGAAAAGACACACACAGAAAATAAGCCACAGCTTGGTTGTGTTCCCACAGAGTCTGAGTTTTAAAAGACCCAGAATGCAGAGCTTCACCTCTTTTAGACTATTGTGTTGATGTGAATTTTCTGTTATTGCTAAACAATGAATAGGTTTTAGTGTGAGATGACAGAATCAAAGGGTCTGTTTGGAAAGTGGCGCTGTGGCTCAAGTAGTAGAGCGATAGCCTTGAGCTGAAGTACTCAGATTCAGTGCTCATGCCCAGAGTTCAAGCCCCACAACCAACAAAAACAAACAAAAAGGGTCTGTTTGCTGTTGTAGAAGGTGGCAATTGAGTGCTCTGGGGACTTGGGTGAACCGAGTTCTATCTTCGTTTTATTATTAAGCCTGAAATTTGGCCTTGTAGTTTAGCAATACCCATGACTGTAACACCAAAAGAGATCAGATAACTTTTTTTTATCATTATAATTTTCTTCATTACTATGAAATGATAGTAGTCAATAGACCCAGACATAAATTTGTTATTTAATGGGAAGTAAAGGAGCAAATTTGTTACTATGCCATCATGTTAATCTTGAAAACATTCCAACATTTTTCCAATATAGCATTCTCTTTATTTCTATGTAAGCATTATGCTGAGAGGAGACTGGTGTGGTCTTCATTAGACTTATAGAGTGCTTTATGGTATCCAAAAGGTAAAGAAATAGTCAAAGGCAGATATGGTAACTCATGCCTGTAATCTCAGCTACTAAGGAGGCAGCCAACCAGGATCATGAGTTTGAGGCTAGCCCAGCAAAGATGGCAAGACCTTGTCTCAAGAACGAACTAAAAACAAAGGCATAAAGTTGGGGAGTGCTGTCGCTTAAGTGGTAGAGAATTTGCTTGCTTGCCTAGCATATGCAAGGTCTGAGTTTAAATTCCCATCAGTCCTTCCTTCCTCCCCCAGGACAGTTAATCCATTAAGGTGAACAACAAACTTGAATAGTTTTGCTCAGAGTCTTTGGAAGCAGCTCCTACTTTCCAGTCCCCTCTCTTATGTTGCCTGTCTGGGCTTGAACATACCCATTTATGACAATTCGGAAAACAGACACGGGATTTAAATGAGTTAATAGAGGTTGAGTGCTACACCAAGTACCCAGGCCCGAGAGCTCCCCAGAAGTACTAGCACTTGACGTCATTGTGCAATTCAATGATGTTTAAAAACTCCCATTTAAAGAACTCCGGTCGTGACCTGAATGTATCGCTGAAACTTCTAGCAATTCTGATGATTACACATTGGAAGTGACTTCCAAACTTACAGCATGCTGTTGGCCAATAGAAGGGCCAGGAGCCAGTTGTAGACATCATGTTTCCAAGCTTTGTTGAGGTTGAAATGAAGGTGCTTTTTCCTACACACACACACACACACACGCACACACGCACGCACGCACACACACACACACACCCTTGCTCCTATGTACTCTTGCACGCATGCACTCTTCACAATTCCAGCAGCCCTTCTTATTGTGGCACAACTACCAAATTAGCACAGCCTTGTTTGCATTCCTCAGGGAGAAGCAGGGTCTTTTTCTGCAGGAAGGACGGGCAGTTCATGGCTCCTTACTTGGTTTTAAGCACTGACTTCTAGATCTGTTGTAGGGAGCTCCACAATGGCGGCTTCCTGACACTCCTGCCACCAACTGGGTTATCCCCTGCATAATTACAGGACTCTTCTCAGGTCTTTCATTTGCCCAGAAGGAAGTCAGTGCCTTGGCTCATCCTGTTCTGCTGTCTTTCACTGCCCCCATTGGCCAAAGACAAAACGAACCCCTGGAAGGTTAGTTAACCCTAAAGCTTTCGTCTTTATCCCAGGCTAAAACCAAATTACAGCTTTCAAACGTTGGTATTAAGCTTGCAAGCACACAGCTGCAAAGAGAGAAAAGGAGCATATTGCAAATATTGGAATGCTTGCTCATATTTAAATCTCAAGCATAGGCAATTATGCTTCTTTTGGTTTGTTTTTAGTTTTATTTCTTTAGCACTGGGGCTTGAACTCAGGGCTTGTGCTATGTCTCTTCCCCTTTCACTCAAAGCTAGTGCTCTACCACTTCAATCATAGTTCCACTTCTGGTATTTTTGGTTGTTAATTGGAGAAAAGAGTCTCACAAGACTTTTCTGCCTGGGCTGGCTTCAAACCACGATTCTCAGACTCAGCCTACTGAGTAGCTAGGATTATAGGTGTGAGCCACCAGCACCCAGCAGTAGTTACGTTCAAGAAGGTAATGCTTTGGCAACTTAGAGTCAGTGGATTAAGTAAAGCCAAGTAGATTAATTTTTTTTTAAACTTTTGGCTGGTCTAGGTCTTAAACGCTGAGCCTGGTGCTATCCCTGAGCATTTGTGCTCAAGGCGAACACTCTACCACTTGCGGCACATTCCACTTCCAGCATTTTTTGGTTAATTGGGTTGGCTTCAAACTGCAATCCTCAGATCTCCACCACCTGAGTAGCTAGGATTACAGGCATGAATCACTGTCATCCAGCTTCAAGTAGGTTATTTAGAGTTGTCACATCCCCTTCTGTAGCTGTACTGATCAGAGCTTCTTTTTTTTTTTAATTTTTATTGTCAAACTGATGTACAGAGAGGTTACAATTTCACGTTAGACATTGGATACATTTCTTGTACTGTTTGTTACCTCCTCCCTCATTCCCCCTCTCCCTCCTCCCCCTTTCCCTCTCCCCCCATGAGTTGTTCAGTTGATTTACACCAAAGAGTTTTGCAAATATTGCTTTTGTAGTCATTTGTCTTTTTATCCTGTGTCTCTCGATTTTGGTATTCCCTTTCAGTTTCCTAGTTCTAATACTAGTCACCATAACCTAAGAACCAGGTTTTTCCTAGAACTGGGTGCATCTTGGCTGTGAATTATGTCACCTCTCTTTCCCAATACAATGTCAGATTAGCCAATCCCCAAATCCTATTCACGTACTGTCCAACACTACAGCTGACTAGCTAATCACAAGGGGCCATGTTACTTTAGTTTTGCTTCCTGTATTTCTATATGGTTTGTATCCCAGCACAAGCAGGTCGATGCACCTCAGAAGTCTCCATTGCATACTCAGATGATTTGGAGATGGGAAGGGATTCGCAGGCCCTTGGGTCCTTATGAAACATGCTAAGAAGGCAAGTTTGTCTTCCTCCGTCCTCTGTGATACCTAGATTTCATTGAAGATCTTTAGGAATGAACATGATTTTGAGCCTGTAGTAGTCAGCTTTGCTTCTTTGTAAGCACCAAGAGCAGAGCTTCTCATAGAATCACCTCGTGCCTCTCAGCCAACCGCAGATCCTGAATCAGTGGGTCTGAGTGAGCCTCCTAGTCTGTATTTCTCCTAAACTTTCCCAAGTGATTGCTAATGCTGTCACTTCTCCCAGGACCACAGTTGTGAGTAACAAGGCAATCAAATCATCTGATTACAGGGATTCCTTTTAATTATAGTGTAAATGAGTGTTAGGCCTGGTGCAGCTGGTGTTTGCGTGCTGGTGGCTTTGTACTCTTTCCAGCAGCCCTTAGAGATTTCAGGAACAGTGGAGTAAACTGTGCTCTTTCTTCAAAGCCTCCTTTTCAGGTGCAGTGGTGGTAGAAGGCAAGGTGAGATGCAGGAAACCTGCAAATGTCTTCTCCCGGGTCCCTAGCTCCTTTCCCAGTCCCTTTCTGTCTTTTCCCATTCATGCTCCCATGTTTTCCCCTTTCCATTTCTACTCTGCAGTTGAAGGACAAGAGGAAGCAATATATTTTATGGTATGACTTCACAAAGATTCACTTGCATATTCAATAATGTTTATAAATACTTGGTAGTGACTGGATTCCTATTTGGCTTTTTGTACAGTGTTATGGCGCAATGATTGCATACTTCTTAACCAAATGATTGGATCACTTGTATAAATGTCCCAAAACTAGTAAGATTTCAATAATTTTGCTCATTAAAGTTCAAAAAAATTGATTTTGAATGCTGGGCTGAAGATATGACAAAGCGGAGGCTTACTTTCCTAGCGTACATTAGGCTCTGGATTCCATTCTAACACTGCAAAAACAAATCTGCTTTGAAGCGTGTGCTATTTATTATGAATCAATCACTATCTATTTCATAAAGCCTTTAGTTGAAAGGATCCTGGATTAGAATAAGAGTTTATTTGATCTCAACTCGATCTTGCTGAGTGACTCAGAGACTGGCAATAGAAACTGCACCTCCTTTTTTTCCCTACTTGTCAAACCCACTCCTTTGCTAAACAATTATGTATTGAATCCTTATTTTGAAGTAGTTAGACATCTATAAGGAGTCAAAGCTTAGGTATCGATTCAGTTCTTATGTACTTTTAACCAAAGGGCTTTTGGAAGTTGTGTTTACGTGATCCTAGGAAGTAACAGGCTCACTGAAGGGATGTCTTTAGTGCTTGCTGTGATTTTGGTTTGCCTAGAGGCAGTGACCCCCACCTCCCTTCCCTATGCCCCATTATTTTCTTGTATCTGAGATTATGTCTGGGAGCCCCGAAGATGGAGCAGGCTAGTTTTTTATAGCAACTTTCTCTGTTGGGTGATGGCCAAGGAAGGTGTCTCGTTGCACATAAATCAACCATAGCTAGCGAGCTGGGGCCAGCATTAACTTGGGTGGGCTCAAGCATCAAGGATGTCGGCAGGACAAGAGGAAGTGTTGAAGAAACCTAGGACCAGATGGGAATGGGCTGCAGAACTTTCTCAGCTCAAGGGCTCATTCCAGAGCCAATGGTGCAATCTGTAGTGTTGGAAAGGTCAACTCTGTCATGGCTCTAGAGAATAAGCACATTTGGAGTGGTATCCTGCCAGCAATGGGGAATCCAGAGAACAAGCTACACCCTCCAGGGGAGGGACCGGGCAAGGACACAGAAAGGTGTTGAATCCATGCCAAATGGGCTATGATGGTTCCAGGCAAAACTCCAGACCCAGCAGTGGGCTGGATTACCAAGCAGGAAATTGAGGCTGAAGTCTTGTTAGAGAACAGGGCTACAGCCTAGTGCTCAGGGATCCTCAGACATCAGGCCTACAGCAGGAAGATGAATTCCAGACTCCACATGCTGGTGTTAATCCCTGCCTTGGTCAGGGCTGGCGGCTGCATAGCTGGGCAGGGAAGTGTGTGTGATTGGACAAGGCAGGCAGAAATTGTGTGGGAAGACTCAATGAATGAACTCCCAACATTGTCACCTCCACTCTACCCCTTACTGGAGAATTACATTATATGAGCAGGAAGCCAGGTCCTTAATTCAGACTGTTTTCGTAAGCTCCAAGAATAATATTGTCAAGTGTGCATACTTCTGAGAAATATAGCAATTTAAGCTTGGCCTCTCTTATGCGAGACTCTAAAACAATGCATCTTATCTTGGTGACAGAAAGATCAGGGGTTTCCTGGGTCTGGGCTGTAAGGATGACAAACTCAAGGGAGAAGAAATATTTTTTGAGATGGTGACAATGTTTTACATTTTGATTGTGGTGGGGGTTTGTATCGTTGTATACATTTCTCAAAAAATCATTGAAATGGATAGTTGAAAAGAGTGAATTCTGTTGAAGGTAGTTTAGACCTTAACATTTTATTTGAAGACTGTCTTTTTAAAAATTGTTATAGTAAAGGTGACGTGCAGAGGAGTTACAGTTGCATAAGTCAGGTAATGAGTACATTTCTTCTGAATAGTGCCACCTCTTCCTTCATTTTCTCCCAATTTTTGCCTCCTAACTCCCCTCCCAAATTGTCTAGTTCATCTTCAACATAGTGGCTAGTGAGTATCACTGCTGCATTTGTTCACCATTTTTCCCACCATTTCTGTGCTCTTCCTTACCCTTCCCAAATCAGACAAACTTATATATGAGATAAAAGGTACAGAAAACAAAAACAGTAACAAAGGAGAAAAAAAAAACCCAAAGGCAAAATAACAAAAACCACTCTTGTTTCCATTTCTTGACGTTCATTTTGATGAACATCATTTTATATGATCATATGCACATAGCTATTGAGCCTTTGTGATCCTCTCCTAAAAACATCCTCCTTTGGTCTCACTGTGTGAATGTCTAGAGTCTTGTATAATTTATTACATCCAATCATATTTTTTTTTTACCATCCTCTGTGTTTACTTTTAGATTTATAGACAACTAGAATAGGTAACTAGAATGTTACAACAAATGGGGAAACCATGCAATCTATGTTTCTTTGGATCTGGCTTACTACACTTAGTATAATTTTTTCCAAGTCTTTCCATTTCTTTATGAATGGTACAATGTCATTCTTTGTGATGGGAGAGTAGAATTCCATTGTGTGTATATATATGACATTTTCTTGATCCACTTGTCCACTGAGGGGCATCTGGGTTGATTCCATATCTTGGCTGTGATAAACAATGCTACAATGAACATGGTTGTGCTGGTAGCTTTCTGTGGCCTGGTCTGTGGCCTACTGTATAAATGACCAGGAATGGAATTGCTGGGTCATAGGGAAGCTTCCTTTTTAAAAATTATCTTCGAGTAGTTGTACAAAGGAGTTGCCATTTAACAAAGCAGTTTAGGAATATAATATATCTCAGCCAATGTCACCTCTTTCAACATTCTTATGCATCCCTCCCTTACCCAATCCTTCCTTTCCTCTTCTTAATTTTGTAGGAAATACATTGGATTCTGTCTGCATTTCCCCTCTTCTCCTTTTTGTTCATCTACCCTTTCTGCTTGACTCTATCCCACCCCTTTCAAGAACCTATTTCCTGGTGTTTCATTTTGCCAACTCTGATTTGGCCTTTCTAAGCAATTACACTATTTGAGATCTCCCATGAATGTCCCCTGTTTCAGTTAATTGAAGACAATCACTCTTGATTCTGTATCTTTTATATCATTCTTCATCTATTGCCCTTCTTTGTTGCTTCTTCTTAGAACAAAAACTTCTGAACAGTACATCCTGGACTTCTAGGATTCTCCTCCCAATCTCTTACAAAGAAAAGATATTTGTGAAGGCTCAGGGGCCTCAACATTGCAATTCCAGGAGTCAGCTCCAAACCTTCATCTCTTGAGACTTTCCTGCAGTGCTGGACAGGGCAAGTGACTGCTTCTTCTTGGACACACTTGTGTCGTGATATCCCCACATCACTGGCAGTTTACCCCCTGTCTCCTTCTCTGAATTTTGGAGGATTTCCCTTGATGATCTAATTCAGACTCAGGGCTTACAAGTCATCTCTGTGCCAATGATTCTGAGTTGTACTTCAGTGCAGATTTAGCTCTGTTCTCCAGACACATACAGCCAACTACTTACTCATCCCCCCATCTAACTCACAGTACATGTGCCCCAGTCTTATTTCAGGGCTCTGTCAAGCCCTTACTTATTAGCACGCCCATCTCTCCTTTCATCTACTTGTATCAGTGAAGGGCAACACTCACCTTCCAGGTTTTAAGTCAAAATTTGGGAGTCATCGTTGGCTCCAGTCTATATAAAATTCCAGTGAACTTCAATTGAGTTTACCTCAGAAAACAACTAGGAACCAATAACATTCTTTCATCTTATTTTGTTCCAAACTGTAGTTGTTTTATGCCCAAATGATTGCAATAGTGTCCTTGATACTCTTCGATGAGTAAACACATGGGTTTAGATTCTCCTGTATAGTGTAGTTTCCACATGGAAGTAGGATGAACCTCATGAAATGGAAGTCAGATCATGTTGTTCTGCTGGCATGTGAGTGGAGCTTTATTCCAAAGTCTCTAAAATGGCCTGAAAGTCCTAACGTGACTTGGCCTTCTGCCTTTCCTTTGCTCAACTCTGCTACACTTGCCAACTTACTATTCTTGGAATTCACTGGCCGTCCTTGATCTCAGGGCTTTTGTATGTCATTTCCTCTCTGCCTGGAATGCTCCCCCATAGATACTCGATCTCTTTTTCATTCCTCAGGGTGTCACCCACATGACACTTCCTTAGAAAACATCTCTGTAAGTCCTGTAATCTTTTCTGTGCCCTTCTCTGTGGGGATTCACTATATCTATTCTTCTCCCCCACCATGGGATTCATCGCTATCTGAAATATTTGTATATCAACCTCCTGAGTAGCTGGGATTACAGGTGTGAGCCACCAGCTTCTTGCTTAATCTAATTTTTATACTACAGAATCACACTGAATGTCATTTCTGGGAAATGCATGTATGATAAGGACCATTATAAGTTAAGTTATTATCGTAGCTCTGGAAATTACTTACCAGTTCTAAATCTGGCTAACTTTATCAAGTGTTCTGAAAATGTTGTCAAATAGGACTGAAACCATGAATTATCCCATGTTGGAGAGATTGTTGGTAATAATGAGAAAAGAACAGTCCCCTCTGTCAACCTATAGAATTCCTCTGTTTCCCTGTGTTTTTGTAGAAAAGCTAAGGGGATGTTCTGGGGTGTAGAGACTGGAATAAAATTAGCTCAGTGCTTCCAAATACAAGAACTTTGTGATGAGACAGAATTTGGACTTTGGCTGGAAGTATCAAGAAGTGCTTGAGTGCTTGCCTACTCTTCCTGAGGCCCTGGGCTCAACCTACAGTTCTGTAAGGAGGAAAGGGAAGGGGGTGATGAGCTGTATCATGCTGTGTGGGAATGTTCTTGAACTAAGCTTATCGGATAATAAAACACCTTCAAGGTCTATAGTACCTTAAGAATGAAAGAGTGAGCAAGTCCTTAAACTGTGGTTTTTGAGCAGGTGATTTAAGCCCACACACAAATAAAACAATCATTCTGTCATATTCTTGTGATTAACGATAATAGTTTCTAGTGACTATAAGCTTACTCAGGTGTGCTGTTTGTTCAGTGTGTCGTAACACAGTGTAGGTCTTGCAACCATGCAGGTTTGCTGGATAATTACCTTATTGAAAACCAGATTACTGATTGTCTGGATGTCAGCTCCCTGAGACTGTGCCAAATAGCTCTCAGACAATTGGGAATTACCACCAGTTCTTGCCTGATGAAGATGCCTGCATTTTTCATGTCATGTGTGAAGCTGTGGTGGGTGAACTGGTTCATTCACACTACAGCGGCCCTACGAGACTCACCCTTAGCCTGCAAAGGGGCGGGTGGTCAAGGAGAATGTTTTCTCTGGGTGGGCTGGGGCTCAGAGAAGCAAGGAATCTGACATTTGTTCTCTGATAGTCTCCTCTGTCTGGGAAGTTCTAAATGGCTATTGACAGCCAAATAGAAAATTTGATATTCTAGAAGAACATTTGTTTCAAAAATTTGAATACAAATAGTACATGTATGTGAATATAGACATGTACATGCATGCACACACACACATACACACTACTTATCTCCTACTTTCATATGGTAGAAAACTGGTTCCAGAACACCACATGGACGCCAAGATCATCAGATGGAATTTTTTTTTATACAAAATGATGTCATTTTTATAAATAATCCACATATATTTATGCACTTTAATGGTCTTTAACTTACTGGTAATAATATAACGTAAATGCTGCATAATTAGTTGTTATAGTATGTTGTTTAGGGAATGACAAAATGAGAGAATATGGTATATCGATAATCACTATAGGGAACTGGGGAAGTGGGGAGATGGAGGAAAAATGAGGGAGGAGGTAACAAGTTGGATAAGTAATGTACTTGCCTTACATGAAGTGTAACCTCTCTGTAATTCACTTTGACAATAAAGAAGAAGAAAACAAAAGTTAAAAAAGTACGGAGGTTCCTCAAAAAGCTCAGCATAGACCTACCCTATGACCCAGCCATACCATTCCTAGGCATCTATCCTGAACAACAGGTCTCAGGATATCAAAAAGACATCTGCACATCCATGTTTATCGCTGCACAATTCACAATAGCCAAAATATGGAAACAACCCAGATGCCCTTCTACAGATGAATGGATCCAAAAAATGTGGTACCTATACACAATGGAATACTACATAGCGATTAGAAATGATAAAATATTGGTATTTTCAGGGAAATGGTCAGAACTTGAACAAATAATGTTGAGCAAGACAAGCCTAGAACACAGAAAACAAAGGGGGCATGATCTCCTTGATATATGACTGTTAAGGTGGGGGGGGCACTAGAGACCAGGTCTGTGAAACAAAAAACTTCTTGTCAAATGGTATTTCCCACAGGTTTGGTTCAGCGACCTTACATTATGTAACTAAAACCAAACAACTACTAAACATAAAAAGGTCTAAAATAGACCTCTCAGTGGATCACAATAGCTCAACAGCTATGTATATATGATCATATAAGACAAGGATAAGCAAACTCTATTGTTGACGTTATATTTAAAGTTCTAGGTGAATTTCCTTTGGCATATGCCACGTGGCTACTGTATATGATTTTGGTGCACTGGGTATTGTATATATGTCTACCTGACCTAGGGAAGGGAAAGAAAAACGAGGGTGTAAGATATCACAAGAAATGTACACACTGTTCTATTATGTAACTGTGCCCCTTTTGCATAACACATTGTCAACAAAATTTAATTAATAAATAAAAAAAAGTTTAAACAAAAAGACACAACAAACAGCCAGGTAGAGTCCTAGCTACTCAGGAAGTTGTGTATAAGGATCATGGTTCTATGCCAGTGCGGGCATGAAAGTCCATGAAAGTCCAATTAAACATGAAAAAGGCTCAAGTGGTAGAGCGCTAGCAAACAAGCTCAGGGACAGTACCTCAGCCCTGAGTTCAAGTCCCAGGACTGATGTACATGCGTGCATTCACATACATACCTGCTCTCTCTCTCTCTTTCTCTCTCTATTTCTCTGTCTCTCCCCCCCCCCCTCTCTCTCTCTCTCTCACACACACACACATACACACACACACACACACACACACACACACACCACCCCAGCAAACACTGAGCGTTATAGTTCATCCCTGTAATTTTAACTACTTGGAGTTAGAGATCAGGAGATTCAAAATTTAGGGCCAGCCTGGGCTACAACCCTGTTTGTTAAGAGGATAGAACTTGTGATCAATTGATGTTTTCGATCAGAAACTATTAGACTGCCCCCAAATAGAAGGTACCAGGTGCTCATTTTCTCCTAGGCCTGAGTTGCTCTTACACCACTGTGTAAGAGCAAAGAGTCTGCCAATTTTCATTGCAAGATGCATTTTTTTAAATGAGATCATGCCATTTTCAGACACGTCAAAATATAAGAAAAGTTCATCTTAAAGGTAGTGAAGAATGGTTATGCTTGTCCATGTCTTTGAATCACATGAAATGTGTCCATTTTAAGTTATCATATCATAAATATCCTATATGATATTTGGATATTTAGATTAAATAACCAAAATTGTAGAGTTCTGAGTTAGGAAGATGCTACTTCAAAATCATAGGGCTCTGAGTTATGACACTCTTAAGTGTATGTTAAAAATTGTTCAGTAGTACAGATTGAGTCCCAAATTCAAAAGATTCAATTTTGAAATACCCCCAAATCAAAAAGGTTTTGAGTGGGCTGGGGATATAGCCTAGTGGCAAGAGTGCCTGCCTCGGATACACGAGGCCCTGGGTTCGATTCCCCAGCACCACATATACAGAAAATGGCCAGAAGCGGCGCTGTGGCTCAAGTGGCAGAGTGCTAGCCTTGAGCGGGAAGAAGCCAGGGACAGTGCTCAGGCCCTGAGTTCAAGGCCCAGGACTGGCCCAAAAAAAAAAAAAAAGTTTTTGAGTGCCAGCATATGCTACATGTGAAAAATTCCTCACTTGATGTCAGGTGATGGGATCCATTCAGAATGTAGGTGTCCTAATGTACTGTCTAAAACTACCTTCCGCCTATGTGTCTATGAACATAAATGGATGTAGTACCCAGTTTTGGGTCCAATCCTCAAGATGTGCCTGAAAATAATATTTCAAAATCTTAAAAGAACTCCCAGCCCCAAACACTTCGATTCCATAGAATGTTGAATATGCAAACTTGAATACTCACCTTGTAACTGATTAGTAGTGTATATATATATGGACAGAGAGATACTCAGCAAGTCTTGTACCTGATGAAAGATGGAGAACTGACATAGTACGATGATTCAGTGATAGATATATGCATATATTAAATATGTATGCAGAAATGCATGCCTGTTCTGTTTTTGTCCATTAGTGTATATTCTTTGAGAAGACTAGAATGATGTCTGTGTCCTTATTCACTTTGACTTTCTGAATTCTATTCAGAGATTTGGCTATCATTCCTCAACCTTACTTAATGGCATTGATCTAATTCTAACTGTTCATGTTGCCTAGCTGCTCAGGAGGCTGAGATCTGAAGATTGTGGTTCAAAATCAGCCTGGGCAGGAAAGTCCGTGAGACTCACCACCAAAAAACTGGAAGAGGCACTCAAGTGGCTCAAGTGGTAGAGCACTAGCCTTGAGCTAAAGAGTTCAGGGACAGTTCCCAGGCCCAGAATTCAAGCCCTACGACCAACAAATAATAATAATAATACAAGGAAGTAAATAGATGTTAATGTCTACACTACTAAGAAGTCCTAATGTTAAAGACATGGCTAAATTTAGGCTACAGTGAGAAGCAAGGTCTAATTCTTTTGGCTTTATCTAACTCTTTGAAACCATCAAAGGACATAGCAAAGGAGAGCCTAGAGCATCAAGGTGCGTGATGGGTAGTGACAGAAAGCACAGTGTTCAAGTCCAACATTCACAGCCCTGACCAGCCAAAGGAAAGCATGTGTTGTTTGTTAGTCAGCCCCGGGGCAACCCCAGAAACCTGCACAGGATAAGCATTATGAAATTGTGTGATCCCTTAACGTGTCACTTATGAGGCTAACTGGAACCTAGGCCACCATTAGCAGTTTACACACAATAACAACATAACAATTTTATTTGAATGTATTACTTTCAAGGACAGAAGGGGGAAGACATAGGTGTTTATATGTAGGGTTTTTTTGTCAGTACCAGGATTTGAACTCAGAACCTTGTGCTTCTTTAGTTACATTGCTTGGCTAATGCTCTACCATTTAAACCACATTCTAGCCTTGCTTTTTGATGGCTATTTTGGAAATGGAGACTTAAATTTTTTTCTGCCTGGACTAGCTTCCAATTACAATCCTCTGGGTTTCAACCTCTAGTCATTAGGTCAACAGTGCCCAGACCCAGAGAATATATATATATATATATATGTTATTATATATATAAGTTATTATATATATATATATAAGTTATTATTTGAAAGAAAACATACAAAACCATTTGCTGTGGAGCAATTTCCTGTATTCCAGACTGCTTTTAACCAGTATTTCTTTGAATAGGAGCAAAAGTACTTCCCATTTCCAGGCAAAGAGTACTAAGATTTCTCAGTGTTGATGACACACCTCAGTATATCAGAGCTCTGTCATCTGTTCCTAAGAAAACCTAAGATATTTCCTAACCGTTCAAAGGATTGGGAAAAGCTAGAACATAGAGTTTCCACATACTTACATCTGATTAAAGGGAACTATCGTTTTTTTTGCCAGTCCTGGGGCTTGAATTCAGGACCTGAGCACTATCCCTGGCTTCATTTTGCTCAAGGCTAGCATTCTACCACTTGAGACACAGCATCATTTCCAGCCTTTTCTGTTTATGTGGTGCTGAGGAATTGAACTCAGGGCTTCATGTATGCAAGGCAAGCACTTTACCACTAGGCCATATTACCAGCCCCCAAATATCTTATTTTTGAGTGTCTTTCACATGCATGTTTGTAGCTACTCCACTTGAAGTATGGAAGCAGACAGTAATGGAACTCACTTGAAAAAGAACAAAATCATGGCAAGTCAGCTTAAAGCGATTATCCAAGACTACGCATCTATGAATTGATAATGAACTTGGGAATGTAGTGTCAAGACTGAGGAATTTGGGGCTGGGGGTATGGCCTAGTGGCAAGAGTGCTTGTCTGGTATACATGAGGCCCTGGGTTCGATTCCCCAGCACCACATATACAGAAAATGGCCAGAAGTGGCGCTGTGGCTCAAGTGGCGGAGTGCTAGCCTTGAGCAAAAGGAAGCCAGGGACAGTGCTCAGGCCCTGAGTCCAAGCCCCAGGACTGGCAAAAAAAAAAAAAAAAAAAAAAAAAAAAAAAGACTGAGGAATTTGTAAATTGAAATTAGAAAGTTAACCTTGATTTTTAGTTGTAAAAATGATTTTAAGCTGTAAAAATGGTTCTTTTAGGTAAGGTTGAAGTGAAATATAAAGATTAGTTGTCAACCCTCTTGTGGCAAATGCCCTTAGTGACAGAAATAGTCAAGTATAAAGTTTATAAGACTGATTTTTTTAAAAAGTCATAATTCATTTTTTCTTATCACAAAATATGAGCATGTTTGCTTTACCCCATCATTCATAGTTTGAGACTGCAGAACATAATGTATACACATAGAATTTGGGCAAAAGATCTGCTGGAAGATATCTTCTTGGCCTGTTAGTAGTTGTGCACTGTTAGGCACTGTGGCTCATACCTGGAATTACAGCTATTTGGGAGGTAGACATAAGAGAATTGTGGTTTCAGGTAAGCCTGGGCAAAAGACCTAATCTCAACAAACATCCAGGCGTGTTCCTATAACCTCAGCTACATAGGAGGCAGAAGTCAGAGTCCAGCCCTGGCAAAAGCTTGAAACCCTGTCTGAAAGAGTAACTCAAGCAGAAAGTATAGTGGCTGCGACTCAAGTGGTAGGATGCTTGTCTTAGACACATGTGGCTCTGAGTGCAGACCTCTCTGTCCTGTCCAACAACAACACGACCATGCAATGTGAACGGGATACTTGCCTGCTAATCCAAGAGAGGCCATTTTGAAGGTCAAATGAAATGGTGCACATGGATAATTTATTCAAAAAGCAACAGAATGGTTCGTTGTAAACACCCCGAGAGCGATCCCAGATATTGACTTGACAAGTAGAATATTTTCCAATATCTTTCTGATCTTAGGAAATGTTTAGTTCTTAAATATTTCCACTTTGCAACAAACTGTTATTTTCTTTCTCTATAAATTGAATTTTAAAACCTTCCTATATTATCGTAGGTTTTTTTTTTTAGCATTTTAAAATTGGCTTTAATAATACCTTGTTTTTCTTTTTTGGCAGTACTGGGGCTTGAATTCAGCTTGCTGGTTCGGTTGGTGCTGTACCACTTGGGCCTAGTTTCCAGCCTGGCTAGAATACTATTTATAATTCACATTGTTTAAGATGTTGCTGTTTCTCATTATGACCATATTATTTCTAGATTTGTAGTATCATGTTATTTCAACTGTTCATGGAATCTTTGATCTCTCTAGAGTGGAGTGTCTATCATATGTCAATTACTATTCTGTGTGCTAAGATCAAGCTACCTCCATGGATGGACAGAGAAAGATAGGTAAATATTATATGTGTGTGTGTATACACATGTGTATATATAACACTTTATAATGTTGAATGTTATGAAGAAAGCAGTGACTCAGAAGTAATGGATGGTGTTTATTTTGTTGAACTTTGCCTCTGCCTTTCTAAGAAGTTACACTATTTGAGTTTTCCTTGAATCTACCAGATTTCAGTTAATGCATTTGTATATACTTGCACACCACACAATGTATTTACTTATATATTTGTAAGCTAATTCTCACTTCTACAAATGAGGGAAAATATATAACCTTTTTCCTCTCTGGGCCTGACTTACTTCACTTAACACAATTTTTTTCCAGGTCCTTCCATTTCTTTTCAAATGATATAATATCATTTTAATGGAGGAGTAAAATTCCAGGTGCATATATTCTATTATGTATAATATACATATATGTGCATATATAGTATTATATATACATATATATGTACTTGAAAGAGTGTGATGGAGTCAGGGGGATAGGAATAGATGAGTGAAGAGGAAGATATGTGGGGGACAATGCAGTCAAGAATTCACTGTATATCCTAAAAAATTCAGAAAAGTGATAGAAAGGAGGGAGGAATAGAGGAGGGATGGGTGAGAATGTTGAAAGGTGTAACATTGATCAAGATGAATTCATAAACTGCTTTGTTAAGTGGCAACTCCTTTGTACAACTACATAAAGATTATTAGTAATAATAATAATATGAATAATACTAATGATAAAAGTAACTGGGCTGGGCAGTGGTGGCTTATACCTAACTATTCAGAAGGCTGAGATCTGAGGACTGTTGCTTGAAGCCAGTATATGTAGAAATGTATGTGAGTCTCTTATCTCCAATAAACCACCAAAAACCACTGGAAGTGGAGCTGTGGCTCAAGTGGTAGAGTGGCAGGCTTGAGTGGAAAAGTTAAGGAGCAGCACCTAAGTCCTGAGTTCAAGCCCCAGAATTGGCACAACCCCCAAAAAGAAATGAAAATAATGGATAGGATATAGGGAAAAAACAAACAAACAAACACTTCAGGCTGAAGGAAGATCAAGTTTGCTGTGTCTTGAGACAGAATTGTAATTAATTGTTAGGACCTCATGTTGACCATGACTAAAAGCGTGATGGAAGTCTCTGGTGAATTCAAAGCAGGTTGATGATTCCAATCTCCACGCATCCCATGGCTACAAGGAGCCATGTAGTAGCAGTGAGGGGGCCTCTCTGGCTTCCTTGTGAGTTGAGTACTCAGATTTGGCTGCAAACTTGGGATTGGCTGTACATGCTACCTCTGACTAAAGAAGAATCAGTATCAATGGATTAGCACTTCTCTGACTTCCTGGTGAACACTCTGAGATGAGTCTTATAAGGTCCCCGCAAATCCCGGACCCTAAGTTAGGCATATGTCATGGCAACTGATCAAATATTACATCTTGGTCTTCCCTTTCTTCTTGCTGTCTCATTCCATTGTCCTTTCCTCCTACTCATATTCCAACTGAGATTTCTTCAAGCCAGCCCTTCTTTCATTCTGGAAGAAGAGCCATCTGGCCTCCTTACAGTAGGCCGCATGGGGTCTCATTGGGAATGACCTGAGTTCAGTCTCAGAACAGTCCCTTGATGGGTAGAGCACCTGTGACCAGAAAGAAGAATCTCCAGCTGAGAAGTTGTAGCACCTGGCTAGGATTCACCAGGGGACCTAGGGGAACACATGTAGAAGCAGATCCATTCTTCAGAGAGCCATATCATAGTTGAGATGGGAAGGAAGAGGGAAGGAGATTATTAGTGTGCAAGCACTTACTTCAGCTTTCTGGCCCAGAACAGTATTTCTGAAGGCTTAGCCAAAGTGATGGCCTTCAGTAGGTGAGGAGGGGCTGGCAGACCTGGCACAGCATAGAAGAGACAGGAAGGCACAGCAAAGAGGGAATGATGCTGGGATGGATATTTAAAAGTGTATTTTTATTATCTTTAAGTGGTTGTACAAGGGAGGGACCACGTAACATACCAGTTGGTGAGTACAATGCATCTTCAACACTGTCACACCCCGTTCATCCTTTCTCATCCTCTGGGATGGATTTGTGATGTGAAACAGAACCCAGGAGAATTTCTGATAACATTTCCTTCACCAAGAGTGAGAAAAGAATTGGTGATGGGGGAATTTCTGCTTCTGAGAAGCTCAGAGAGTGGTTATTCTTGGAAGATAGGGTTGATGGAGGAGATGGTGCCTTGTTTCAGGCTACCCAGAAGAACTGTAAGTGACAGCATTCTGGGGGGGTGTTCATTAGGGACCAGAATTTCTCTTGCAGACACAAAATGGTGACTGATATAATGGGCAGCAAAACGGGATGGTGGCCATGATGCATGGACCTTCAGTTCTTTGTGGAGATGGTTACTGGTGATGGTTTTGGCAGAGCAGGGGGATAATATTGGACTCCTAATGAATACAGTGAGCAAACCTGTGATTTAGTAAGGCCCACAAGGAAAACAGCAGCAGCTACCATGGAAAATTGCAGTTCCCACATCAAAGTCAGATCATAGACTGGGAGCTCCTCAATTGAAGGGGAATTCAGTGTCCGTGAAGAAAGTTCCAGTTTATACTGAATCTTCTCAGAGGAGTCTGTGGCTGTCCCCCAGATAATTGGGCCAGGGCAAGGAATACCCAAGCCTTCCAAGACCAATGGGACTAAGATAAAAATGCTCACACTAATACCAGGGAAGGTAATAGATTCTTGGTCTTTCAGGTAGAGTGGGGCTTTTAGAGATGAGGAGACAAATGACTGTCTGGTCCAAGTCTGTGCAATAGTGTGAGATCAATTTGTGGGGGCATCTACGTGGATGCTAAAGACATAGAGAGTGTATTAGAAAATTCGACAGCGGGAAAGAGAATGTGGGTTATACCCAGGAAGTGGCTAGATAGCTGCTGGAGGAAATGGTAACAAGAGGACCAGGCTGGTGACAGGGCCTCCTCCAGGACTTGTCCATGTTAGAGAAGAGAAAAGGTCCAAGAGCAAGGACAAGGGGCATGTGAACAACCACCCAAGCCCAGTTTTGAATGAAGACAGCACATCAAACTGTAAACAAACATGACACATAGACCTGTAAGGAAGGGACTATGCATTGTAACTTTTTCCCCCAGGTTAGGTTTCTCAGATAGTTGCTTCTCCTAGCTCATTCTTTCTTAGGTGATTTTGTTAACTCCTAGTGACAACCCTTAGACACTGGCCATGTATCCATTGGGCCTCTTCCTTGGTCTTCATAAGGTACAACTCTGCTCAGCTCTCCCCACCCCCAAACCTGTACTCTGGCTGTTGCAAGCTTACTAATGAAATAGTGTACGAAGGACTTTAAGGTTATTGGTAAAAGGCTGTCCCTAGACACAGGTGTCATTATTTCAAGATACCAGGTGACTCGTTCCACCAAAACAGTCACAAAACATTTTCTTACCAAAGCAACTGCATCAGTACTTCTTATACTAGTAATTTTAGTTCACCTTAATTCTTCAGGACAATAAAAAACATTATGGAACTACAAGTCGCACAGGAGTTGCTTTCCTGCAGCCTTGTGTTCCATAATGCCAAGTCTTAGCTAAGGAGAATTCTGTACTATGTATTCCTTACTTGTTTGCTACTTTCCCAGCACTCATCTCTTTATTGTATTCATCAAGGGGGTCTTAATTCCTCAAAATGAAAGGATTAGAGTAAACAAGAAATCCTCCCATAGAAAGAATTTCCATTCCATTTATGCTGGCAGTCTTTATATAGGCTCTACTCAAGATGATCTTAAACATATATTAAAATCTATAGAAATATAAGTGTATATGACATTTATTATATATACTTGACACAAAGTATACCAGAAAATAAGGTGTAACACTGTCAAGATACTGCTGGACCTTTAGGCTAGAAGAGCTAGGAGCTGCATATGTCTCTGTCTTGCTGCTATTGAAATACCTCAGATGCTTTTTTCTGGCCTGTCTTTTGATGCATCTGGATGACATTCTCTGATTTTTAACCCAGTTTGATTCATTCAGGTAACTTAGCCTAGGTTGTAAGGTACAGATTATGGCTCTGTTCTTTCTCTACTTCTGAGTAGGTGTTGCAATAATAATGTACTAAGAGGTCTATCTGTGTCTTCCTTCCCTCCTCTTTCTTTTTCCCTCCCTCCCTCCCTCCCTCCCTCCCTCCCTCCCTCCCTCCCTTCAATGCACAAGGAAAAATATCCCAGTTGTAGCATACTCAAGACAGATTACAAGTGGTCTCTCTCTCCACTGGATCTGCAAGGTGGAAATGTGCCATCAACCCCTTTGGCCAGAACATACAGCAGTTCAGCTTAGTCACCTGGATGCTGTCTGACAAGGATGGCATCCTGATGTGGAGGACAAAACTGGCAGGACTGGAGGATTCTCCACTGGCCAGGCCTTGAGCTTCTACTTGTTGAAATGCTGCTTTCTTTCGTAGTCGCATTTTCCATTTTACCAACAAGCATCCTCCCTAACCTCCAACTGAAGCTGTGGTTAAGTTCTTCAGTTGGTGCCTCCCTCGGGTTTCACCATGAACTTCACTATATGGAAATTACAGATTTTAGCCATTTCCCAGTATTCTCTAGATCAAAGTTATGGGAGCCAAATGCAGTGCCTTGTTGCCTCATGAGAAAGCATTCTCTGGTTTTCTGCACTCTTTTTTATCCCTGAGCCACAGGGTTGATTGTTGATTTTGGAAACCTTAGTTCTCTCAGCCTTGGGATAGGTCATGGTCTGGTTTCTGTGTCTCCCACCAACTTCCTTTGATCAAGCCCCCTCCATATATGTGTTCTCTTCTGCGTTGGCTGTGCTTGAGGACTCCAAGCAGTCTGTCTGTCTTTGAAGGTCTGACTGACCCTGCCAAGAGTTCAGGGATGTCTTTATTCTACTGTGGAGATGCTTGTGGAGGGTTGTCTTTTAATAAAAAAGGATATGCTACCATTACTCTGTTGCTTCTGTTCAGTGTGAGGTTACTTTCTGGACACCAAGATCGGGAGAAGAACATAGTAACATGAAGCGTGCCACACAGGGACTGGAGAGGATAGCCCTTAACTGAAATGTTTACCCATCCTCCTGCTTCCTACCCGGCTTTGACTGATTGAGACAAGTTACTTTGGTTGAGTTGCAGCTAAGTTGTTCCAGCAGGCTCTATGACTCGTGTGTGTGTGTGTGTGTGTGTGTGTGTGTGTGTGTGTGTGTGTGTGTATGAGAGAGAGTATATCAAAGAGACAGGTGGGAGAAAGGTTTTAAAAAGACTACTATATAGAGACTAGAAAAGAATACAAAATATAAAAAGGACAGCAGAGTAATGCAGACTTTCTGAATTCCAAATAAAACCATAATGAGTAAATTATATTTCCTTTTTCACCTAGTCAAGGTCACCTGTCTTACTGTCCCCCTTTTTTTTTTTTTGGCCAGTCCTGGGGCTTGGACTCAGGGCCTGAGCACTGTCCCTAGCTTCTTTTTGCTCAAGGCTATCACTCTGCCACTTGAGCCACAGCACCACTTCTGGCCATTTTCTGTATATGTGGTGCTGGGGAATCGAACCCAGGGCCTCATGTATATGAGGCAGGCACTCTTGCCACTAGGCCCCCCCCTTTTTTTTTTTTAAATTGAGCTTTCCACAGGGGGCTAACCTCTGCCTCTCTCTTTATCTACCCACCTTTTCCTTCATTTTACATTTACCTTTCTTTTCTCAGATTTAACCTGAGCAGTTCACCCTGACTCAAGTGTTCAATCCTGGCTCTTTGTGGTTTGTATATTTAGGTCAGCTATGCAGGTTCCAGTCCCTGTTTCTAGAATGCTCCAAGCAGGGTTCTCAGGAGGTTCTTCAGAGTATTTATGCTAGGACCTCCAACATTTTTGTTTGTCAGATGGTATATTCATCCTCTTACACATGCCTAGTCTGTTTTGAAAACTAAAAAAATATGAAGGTGTTTGGAGATTCTCAGATAGCCAGATTTCTCATGACTGAGGAGGGTCATGTTGAACTGCCAACAGAGAGCAGCAGCAACACACAGACAACAACATAAGCAAAGCAAAAGCCTGACAGTGCAAAGATCGGTATTGGTGCTGGAGATTTCTTTCTCCTTCATCAGCTACCTGTGGGGCAGTGTGGGGTGGAGGGGCGGGGGGAAAGGTTTCCTTTGTTGAACGTCTGTCCAATTTCCACCTGTCAGGAAAGCTGAAGACAAAGAAGACTCAGAAATGCTAGTGGATTCTTTTCTATCCAGGAAAGTAGTCAGAGTAGAGCCATGGCCTTGGAAGTCACTTTGGCTCTCAGCACTGCGTGACATTTTCAATATAAAGACATTAGTGGGTGGCAGTCTGTGCTGGGTGCTGGTGTGATCTCCATAGAGCAGGCAGGGTTTGGACCTCAAAGGGACTTGGCAACATGGAGTCAGGGTGGGGTGGGGGGTGGCTGCCAGGTATCTAGTTGGGCAATCTGGAAGAAGGTGATGATATTAGAGAACAAAGAGGCTTTAAGAAGAGCAGGTTTGAGCAGGTGGGGCTGGGAGTGGTGGGGAAAGTTTGTTTGGTTTGGTAGGTGTTGAGTGGTTTGTCATTATAGCATCCAAGTGGTAATTCTGCAGAGGGTGGATGGGTAGGTTCAGGGTTTAAAAGAGACATTCAGAACTGGGTCTGTTTACTGAGGCTGTTACTCAGCATTCTGATAGTTGGTTTCCTAATCTGGATAAGGGGAATAAAATCGCCGCCCTACCAAATTCATCCCAATTATTGCTGAGATGTTTTGTATGTAATGCTTGCATGCATGTGACCCTGCGAAACTGGCACGTGAACTGACCGAAAAGGCGCCCTTCCCTCAGGGTGCTTGTAACCAACTGGGGCAGAGATCTTTGCCTTCAAAACAGCGAGGAGTATGGATTTTGGGGGATTCTTCTGAACATTTTATGGAAGAAAAGGGTGTAACATTGGGTAAAATTTCTAGTGAAGAAATTCTACAGCCTTTAGACTCTGCTTGCTGATCAGGAGATGGCAGAGAGTGATGCTGACTTTATTGTTGTTAGGTCCTCTCCCTGAGGGCTCCATGTAGATGCCCCCCACCTCATTAAGTGTCCACCCAGTTACCTGGGTAACCTGCAGACCTGGAGGCAGTTAACTCCCCTTTCCTGGCGGTCACATTGTAATTCACCTGGCCACACCCCTTGCCCCTGCCCTAGATATAAGGCAGGGCTGGGTGGGGGTCGCTCTTTTTCTCTCCCTTCTCTCCCATCTCTCTCTCTCTCTCTCTCTCTCTCCTCTCTCTCTCTCTCTCTCCCTCTCTCCCTCTCTCTCTCTCTCTCTCTCTCTCTCTCTCTCTCTCTCTCTCTCTCTCTCTCCCTTCTCTCCCATCTCTCTCTCTCTCTCTCTCCCCCTCTCCCTTCTCTCGGGCCATGGATCATCTTGGCCACAGGCCAGCAGTTCGGTAATAAACGTTCTCTCCTGCCTGAATACCGCATGGCGTTCTCCTTTACCGGCTACCTACTTTAAAAACCTAACAATTGTAAGAAGCCTTTTCTAGTCCGAGTTATGCATTATTTACTTATTTATTAAAACTTTTTTTGGGGTGGGGCTTGTGCTCAGGCTTGAACTCAGGGCCTGAGCACTGTCCCTTAGCTTTTCCACTCAACGTTAGGGCTCTACCATGTGAGCCCCAGGTCCACTTTTGTCTTGAAGACAAGACTCTCAAAGACTCTTAACCTGCCAAGGCTAGCTTCCAACTGGAATCCTCAGATCTCAGCTACCTGAGTAGCTAGGATTACAGATGTGAGCCACCAGTCCTTGTCTTTTTTTTGTTTTCTCTATTTCCCATTACAAGGTGACAATGTAGGATGCTTCCTCTATTTAGAAAGTGAACACTCGTCAAAAACTTGGCCACACTCTATCTTTCCTATAGCGATGGACAGTGTCTGCCTGCTAGGACAAGCTCAGTCACTAGCAGGGCTCGGCGCTCCTTGCTCTCAGATAAGAAGCACCTCAGGGCAGAGACCACCGAACAGTCAGAGCAGGACTCTCCCAGGCTGAGAGCCCTATGCAATTGCAGGTCCAGACTTCCACAGGGTCACTGTTAGAAGCACTAGAGAGTGTAAGAAGTCATAAAGTCAGCCTTCCTTATGAAGTGGACCAGCCTGGAGTAAACACAAGGATTATAAAAAGAGATAAAGCTTTCTTCCCTTGAACACATTTTTTTTTCTCTTGGATTAAAGTATATCATTATCTCTATAAGGTCGAGTTTATTTATTGATAAGTCTGTTTATTTATTGACCTAGGGCCTCACTAGGCAGAACGCTAAACCCTTTTGACTCAGCTTCCTGAGTGCTGGACTACAGCTCTGCACCACCATGCCCAATAAAGCTCAGTGTCCATCACACATTCAAGGTGGATGACTTAGAATGTTTCCTTCTTTGGGAAAATCGCCATTTCATGGTTAGGAAGTGGGTATTCACACACAGGCTTTTCCTAGCTTTCCTTGTAATTACAGCATCTTTTCTCCGCCCTTTTGTTTAGGAATTTTTAAGCCCTGAACAAGGTGAGGACCCGATGTTAGGACATTCTGAGGAAAGGAGTGGATGGAACTTACTTCATTTAGCATCTGAAAGATACAATTCTTCCCTGGTCCCTTCCTATGTCTGCCTCCCCTCTGCATTGTCTAACTTTGCTACTGCTTTTGTCCTTGACCTTTTTTCTTTAAGCAGGGCTTTGCCATTGGACCATCCATTTTGAGAGAATGTGTAAACTACAAAGGTCCCAAATCTAATGTTCCATTTATTGTTAAGGACAGTTTTGCCCAAACTAAGGAAGCCATTCCTTCTCGGCCTCAAAGATTAGGCTTCTTGAAGAGTTAATCTGCTTTGTAAACAGATGCAAAGGTATAAATGACCTTGTTTTTCCTTTGTGAAAGAATTGCTGAGAATGAATCCTATAGATTATGAAAAAAAATTCCTGGATTTTTGAAGATCAAGGATCTGTAGAAAGATTGTGGGTGGATTAGCGAAATGCATGGCATTTACTCTCCTGTTATGGAGAAACCAACTTGTCTCTTTCCATTCTGATTTTAGAGTCTCTTTCCATTCTGATTTTAGGTGGTGGTGACACTTGGGATTTTCATCTTTAAATTTTTGAAGGATGACATTATAGATAGACACATAAAAAACCAAACAAATGCATAAACACACCAACTAGAACCTAAGGCACAAATAAGTAGGAGACAAATTCTGCCCACTGAATCCCTCTCTCTGGTTTGAAATTTGGTTTCAACTTCACATTGGCCCTGTTCCACAAGCCCTCCACAAAGAGATGAAAAGCACCCTGAGAATAGAGGTAATAGCTGATACAAACATGGGTCTTCGCTGGGGAATAATGGCAGAGGATTCTACTAGATCAGTGTGGGCGGCTTACCTGGGACTTGGTTGGGAAGCCTCATGAGCACAGCAAGGACCAAACCTCAGGGCGGTGAGGAGGTGTGTCTTTTCTTCAATCAATTCCAGGTCCTTCTCGGTGCTTGACTCTGGGTAGCAAAAATGGACAGATGAAAACTTTTTTTTTTTGGTGGGGGGGGCAGTCCTGGGCCTTGGACTCAGGGCCTGAGCACTGTCCCTGGCTTCTTCCCGCTCAAGGCTAGCACTCTGCCACTTGAGCCACAGCACCGCTTCTGGCCGTTTTCTGTATATGTGGTGCTGGGGAATCGAACCTAGGGCCTTGTGTATCCGAGGCAGGCACTCTTGCCACTAGGCTATATCCCCAGCCCCAGATGAAAGCTTTTGATCACAAGGAGTTAAGATGAATTTGTCCCAGGTCTACAACTGGCCAAGAGAGGAAGGAGACCAGATACATCTTTATAATCATTTCGCCCTCATGATTTAGGGGCTAGGGGAGGAGCCACACTTTGTATTAGACCGTTTTGGGTGGCATTTTCCATAAATTTAAATCTTGCTATGAATGCAAACTAGAGTGCAGACTGTCCACTCTCTAGCAGTTATGCACGTGGGCATTCCCATGTAAACCGAGCCTCATTCAATAAGTGGGATTATCTACCACACAGCTGGGCCATTCTCCGTCCAAAGAACGCTGGAGGGAAGCCTTTGAGAGCCAGCTATATTCTGTCACTTAAGCAATCAAGTTCTAATTTATATTTTCTCTCAATTTGGACTGTAAGTTAAAGAGTTTCTTTTTCTTTTTACCAATCTTTTCTGAAGATAAGTAAATAAATTAGTGCATCATATTTTTCCCAGGGGCAAAGCAATCATAGCTGTGTCATACTTGTAATTGCATTTTATGTCAATGATTTAATCATAGCCTTAGGAGAGAGATGGATGTCATGGAAGGCTTCTGCTCATCCTCTCATAGAAAATAGGGACAGCTACAGTTTAGCTTGTCCATTGAAGAATGTGTGACTGTGCATCTGCCTTAGGATGTCTCCAGTTCTTAGATGAAAGGGGACAGAGCTTTGTGGGGTGCTGAGTGAGCTGAACCGGAGAAATAAAATTGCTTTAAATCTCACCTTGATACAATCTCTTGTCTTAAACAAATTTGACTTTGAGCAGGTCAAACTTCAATATCCTCTGCTTGAAAATGGATTTAAATATTATATAGGGTCTTTGTGACAATATAGAACACAGTTTTCATAAGGCATGTTCTAAAAGACAGGGTAGAAGATATATTACTGATAGAGCAAAGGTTTTTGTTTGTTTTGCTTTCTGTTTTAACTTGAACTTTGGTTGCTAACAAAGCCTTTTCTTGGAGTACCGGCTCATATTTTTTTAATTGAGCATACTTGATTTTTCTCAAGATTACCTGAAAATTAGCTGTCTTCTCTTGAGGGGGGGGGGAGGGAGGGAGGGAGGGAGGGAAGGAGGAAGAGAGAGAAAGAGAGAGAGAGAGATAGATTAAAAACTCATCCCTTTAAAGGATTTGCTTTAGGAAGATTTCTAGAGAAAGTTCTCCCTCTAGTGAGGCCCAGGAGAAAATGTTCATGAATTTGTAAAGTGGTTGTACTGTGCTTTTTAAAAGAACTGTTTTCCAAATTATTACTCAATTCTGCCCTTTGAATACAGTCCTCTTTTGTTTCCTAATTTAGCTTGGCTACTTAGATATTTACTCTATTGATACTCAAGTAGACTATTACTTTGTTTTATAATATTATATAATCCTCTGATTTTTTGAAAGCTACACAAGGCAAGTAAACTTTTCAGAATTAGGTCAATTTATTCTTACTGGGTGGTGTTTTTATACCACAGCTAAGCTAATGCTAATGTTACCACTGTGTGAATGCTAAATAGAATCTTGCCTTGATTTATTTTGCTTTGGTTTAATTTCAAATTAAATAACCTTAATCAAGACCTTGAACTAAGTGGCTGATGGTGTGAATTATGAAAGACTTTGCTTTTGGTGAGCAAAAAGCAGGAAGAGAAATGAACCTTTTCTTCTAGCTTCTGAGTAGTAAGAGATATTTAATCAAATTAGCATAAATACACTAAAAGATGAGGTTTCCCCCCTAAAAGCCTTGACTGCTTATATTGTTCTAAGTGGACATAGTGTCCATCTTCGCCATGCTTTGAGCTTTATGCAATCATTTTTCTTCTTTCCTGGGAAACCTCATTTGAAAAAATGGAGCAAGGAGAATCTGCACAAGCCACAGAGTTTAATTTACTTCCTTTGTTTTCCTATTACATATCTTCTCTTATTTCTGCCTTTTAGCAAAATAAAACTTAGTCGCATCCCCGATGGAAGTGGCTGATATTGGTAGACCAGAATCCATTGTTGAATTTTCAGGAAATTTGTAATCCAATTTTTCAAAGATTCACTATTGGAACATAAATGGTGCAAACCTAATTTGCATAAATTATATTTGAAACAAAGGTTGTCAATATGGGAAACCACACCCCCGTATTTAGCTTAGGTGGGAATGACAGTGTGGTATTTGCTGTCGAATTGCACCTGGGCCAGTGTCTTTTAGTTCTTCCAGGTCTCTGTCCAGCTAGCCAGACCACCTACCACTCTCCATGACTACAGTCCCTGGTTTTCCCCACAAAAGAGTCCCATAAAACTCTCTACCTGTCAGGAAGATTCCCTTACCTTTGCCCTTCAAAGTCACCCCTGAGTAACCTTATAATGCCACCTATTTTCATCTTGCACCCACAAAGCAGAGCTCTTGTCTGAAACCAAGATCTGACTTCCCTCCTCTTCCTGCTAGCTCTGCATGACCCTACATAGTGAGAGGTGAGTGGAGCAGGGGGCCTCACACAGTATCAGTGGGGGCTGGGAGGGTCTGGGCTCTTCTCATCTCCTCTGGCTCTGCTCTGCTCAACCCTTCATATGCCGTATTCGTATTATGACTTGATAGATTCGGGGGTGGGGGGCTTGGCTACGGATAAGGAATCCTGGCTGAATGGTCACTGTAGTCTCATGTGGGAAGCACAACCCAGTTTAAAGACAGGACCTAAGTGTGGAATATTGTGCTGGCATACTCTACAGGGGCCCTTCCTCCTTGTACTTGCTTTACTAAAATACAATGAGCTGCCTTCTATTTCGGTATGGAAGCCTTGGCATGCTACTGGATTTCTAGACATTTCTCAGACATGGCAGGTCCTGAGTCCTTTGTAAGATTAGTTTCACACCTGCTATATCACACATGTGCCTTGGAACATGCAAGCCATCTCTTGCTCCCCCAGTCTAACCAACAAAAATGCCATTGATAGGGTAGATCAATGTGCTTTTCTGTTGTCTCTGACTGTGTTATGTCAAAGGGCAGGGAGTCAATGTAGCCCCAGGGGCCAACCTTGACATGTCTGAGTCCTGTTGTTTCATCCATGTGAATGTTGACTGTGAGTTAGCCTCCTTTCTGACAGTGGTGAAATGCACAACTTCATCAATGGCTGTACACCATGTGCTTGAGGCAAAGCTATTCCAATGAGCACAGCAACTACAATGGAATTGTGGTCCTCAGGTTTTTCCCTCCAGTCCCAAAGAGCCAGGATGGTGAATTGAATATGGGTTTGATGGGAACTCTGACTTTGCCTCTTCTTGATTTAAAAAAATTATTTATTTATTGTTAAAGTGATGTACAGAGGGGTTACAGTTTCATATGTAAGGCAGTGCATACATTTCTTATCCAACTTATTACCTCCTCCCTAATCCCCCCCCCTGCTTGCCCCTCCCCATTCCCCCACCATGAGTTGTACAGTTGGTTTACAGCATGTAGCTTTGTAAGTACTGCTGCTGCACTGGTTTGTCTTTTATTCTTTGTCTCTCCATTTTGATATTCCCCTTCCCTTCCCTAGTTCAAATACATGTATATACAAAATCCAGGGTACCAAAGTCAGTTACAGTGACATCAGGGGTTGTTGTTGTTATGTTCAATAAATCATGTGAAAACATGCCTTTTTCTTTTGTCTTTCTTCCCCTTTTCTTGACTTTTAAGATCACTGACATTTTCTGACCAGAGGGAGAGAGTAGGAGGTCAACCTCAGAGACTTTTGCTACTCCATAGCTCTGACTTTTGTCCTTCAAGCATGATCATCACAGTGATTGATCGCATTTGAGGACTGGACACAGGCAGTGTGACTCACTGTGTGCTAAACATGCTGAAGCCCAATTATTTCGTGGCTCCCACCGGCTGCCGTTCCAACCTGAGTGGACTTGGCTATGCTTCAGGTTCACCTCAGCATGTGCTTGGCAGGAGAGGGTGCAGTCCTTTTTCCCTGGTGACATGACCATCAACCAGTGGCTTCCATCTCTGAGAAACAGCTCACTTCTGGGGTCCTGAACAGGGATTCCTGCCATTTATCAGGGCTCATTCCCTCAGTTTCCAGCTTGCACTGGACAACTTTGTATTTTATTTATTTATATACTGATTTATTGATGTATTTATGTGTGCATTCAGTTATATTTTATTTATTTATACTTTATTATCTTATATTTTATTTATTTATAGTTTATTATCTTTAAGTAGTTGTACAAAGGGGTCTCAATTTAACTCATCAGTTTGTGAACACAGTGCATCTTGATCTATGTTGGGCAAGTTTTTTGTGTGTTTTGTTTTTGTGCCATTCCTGGGGCTTGAACTCAGGTACTAGGCAATGTTCCTGAGCTTTTCTGCTCAAGCTTAGTGTTCTTCCTCTTGAGTCACAGCTCCACTTCTGGCTTTTTGATAATTAATTGGAGATAGGAGTCTCACAGATTTTCCTGCCCAGCCTGGCTTCAAATTGTGATCCTCTGGTCTCAGCTCCCTTAGTAGCTAGAATGATAGGTGTGAGACACTTGTGCCTGGCTTGGATTAGTTTTAATACTGCCCTTTTGCAGGTATAAACTAAACAGTAGTCTGTCAATTGTCTATCCTGTTCTGTCCCTACAGCTGCTGCAATCTCTTAACCTTCAGGTCCCCTTGGCTGCTGTTCCAAACCTTATGAGACCCCTAGGCTCTGGCACTTGAGCCTCTTGCTTTGGTGTCCTGTTGTCTGATAACTGTTTATGAAGTGAAGTTTGTGACAGCTTTCTACTCTCAGCCTTGGCCTGCAAAAACCTCTGTGATGGGCAGTGTCTGCACCAGCACATTGGCTGGTGTGTGTGCATTGTATGCTTTTATCTTCCAGTGAAAGAGAATCATCCTGAGGGCCTGCGGGCTCAGCAGAGCATATCCAACACACGAGGCCCACTTTCCTGAGACGTTTAAGCTCTTCTTCTACCGTCTGCCAGCACAGTTCTGTCTCTTCAACGGCATGGGCCACTGCTTTCTCCATGCCTCTAGGAACCCTGCTAGTTACAAGTTAGCTCCCTCTCCTCGGGTAACTGCCCAGGTGTGAATCCTGCTTCCTGAGATCACACCCTCAGTTGAGTTGACACATTCCTCCTTTTGAGGTGACACATTCCTCCTTTTTCAGTGTTACGGTCTGCTTCCCGAAATCGGGCATGCTCAACGTGCAGCTGGACAGCATCCCTGGAAATGGATGCTAGCTTAGTTTTCTGACTCTTTTGGGATAAAGCTCTTTCCTCCTGTATCAGGTCAACATAGCTTCACCTAAGCTATGCCAAAACCTGTATAAGCCTAGAGGTTGGGGAGTCCTGGGGGTCACCAATTGGGTACTGGAAGGATCCTGGGAAGGGCACCCACAGGTCCTGCTTCTCCAGAGAGCTGGAGAAACCATTTCTGTTTTATCCATAGTGTATTCTTTTAAACATTTTTATTGTTATTATAAAGGTGATGTATGGAGGGATTACAGTTATATATGCCAGGTAATGAGTAGATTTCTTTTTGGACAACGTCATCCCCTTCTCTCGTTTCCTCCCCAACCAATGTATTTTATGTGCCTAATTCCATGTCTGTTATTTACTAGTGTATGGCTTGAACAACTTGCCTATAACAAATGTTAACTTCCCCTGAATGTTCACGTGCTTAATCTCTTTCTTTTTAAAAAAAAATTAATTTTTATTTATTTTTTATTGTGTGTGGAGGGTCAGCTCTTGATTTTTGTTAAAAAAATATGTTAATGTTTATTTTTTTCTTATTGTCAAAGTGATGTACAGAGAGGTTACAGTTTCATATGTTAGGCATTGGATACATTTCTTGTACTGTTTGTTACCTCCTTCCTCCCTCCTTTCCCCCTCCCCCTCCCTCTTTTCCTTTCCCTTTCCCCTCCATGAGTTGTTCAGTTCATTTACACAAAGCAGTTTTGCAAGTATTGCTTTTGTAGTCGTTTGTCTTTTCATCCTGTGTCTCTCGATTTTGGTATTCCCTTTCACTTTCCTAGTTCTAATACCAGTATATACAGTTTCCAATGTACTCAGATAACATACAGTGATAGTACAGGTACAACCACAGGAAGGGGACACAAGAAGATCATCAACAATAGAAACTATGGTTTCACATGGCATGTTGAAAGTAATTACAACAGTGCTATATCACTTGTTTCCATAACATGGAGTTCATTTCACTTAGCATTATCTTATGCATTCATAGGGGCATAGTTATTAGGCTCTTGTGATCCTCTGCTGTGACTAGCCTAAACCTGTGCTAATTATTCCCTATGAGGGAGACCTTAGAGTCCATGTTTCTTTGGGTCTGGCTCACTTCACTTAGTATAATTTTATACTTAATCTCTTTCATATCTCCTAGAGGATGTCATCCTCATTCTTAATCCCCCTGAGATGGGAACAACCACTAGTTCTTATTTTGAAGATGGGTAGTCTGTGTTTCATAAGCCCATGACATCCTACACATTTTGATGCTAGAGCTAAGCTATTAGTACATGTGGATCTTGAATTATTTGCTACCTTTGATGTGAAGCTCCACACGAATAAGGAATCAGAGAAATTCAATATTTGTTTTGTGTGCATATTCATGATTGCATGAGGGAATAGATTAATTCCAATAACTTAATGAGAGAGAGTCAGAAATATTTTGTAATTCATTTTTTACAGGCATGTTGAAGTCTATTCTTAATTCATGCATACTCATAAGGAAAGGTCAAATGTTTAAACTTGAAGTGAAAAAGCCATTATTGAACTCACTTTCATTATCATCTCCAACTAGTAAACAAGCAGTATGTTTTATGGACTGGGACATGCAGTTCTTTTTTTCACAGGAGGAACATGCTTTTTTTTTTTTAATGTGTGCCTTCCTCTTATTGCAAATCAACTTTTATGTCTGTCAAACACCAGCACACATTCCAGTGATTAACAATCCCATGTTAATGTGATGAAAGAAATTAATTTTAGATGTGTTTGGAGTTTGGGAATAATTTGTGTAAAAATCAGATCCCGCTGTGATTCAACCATTTCCTACCAATCTGAAATATGCTGCCCTGGAAAACGTGTTATTGGCACATTTATCATAGATCACAGCTCATTATTTCAAGGGCTGACAAGTATCTCCTTGCACATTTATTAGGGAATGCAGCCTTAATCATATCTATGCTTTTAAGAGCTCCTGTCCTATTAGATTTGTGGCTTTTTTTTATAGAAGAATTTTAAAATGGAAAAATCCTCCAGACCTGGAACTGAAAAGAAGATAATTTTATAGAGTATTTAAAAAGAGTTATAAGGATTCACCTACATAAAAAAGATGGCTCCTATTTTATTTTTATGTCCTGATGAGCAAACTCAATTTTTTTTATTCCATTCAGTCATTCTAAGCAGTTAGATCCTGAACTTATAAAACTTTCTGCCTTCCAAAAATTTCATACTTGCTTTTACCTTTCTTTACCATTTTTATACTCATAAGACTGGGATAGGTAAAATGAAAGTAGACAAAATGATATAGCTATATAGATACAAAGTTATCAATAGTAATACTAATTTAGAAATTTTTCAAATATTTATTTATTTACGTATTTATTTTGTTGCCAGTCCTGGGGCTTGGACTCAGGGCCTGAGCACTGTCCCTGGCCTCTTCTTGCTCAAGGCTAGCACTCTGCCACTTGAGCCACAGCGCCATTTCTGGCCTTTTCTATATATGTGGTGCTCAGGAATCGAACCCAGGGCTTCATGTATATGAGGCGAGCACTCTTGCCACTAGGCCATATTCCCAGCTCTAATTTAGAAATTTTGTAAAGAACAAATATCTCCAGAAGGTTGTATGTCTTTAAAAAAATTGTTCTTTAACTATTTCAACTTATATCATGTTATTTGCTACTGTTTAGAGTACAGTTTAGAGTATCTTAGATATAGCAATGAAGAATATAAGCCCTACCATACACTCTGGCTCCCAGATGCATTTTGCTAATGGGAAAGCAGCAGGAAGACTTATCCCTAGGTCTTGGCACAGTTCAGGCAGTGCCTGTGAACTCCCATTCCTACTGAGTCTTTCGGGCTGTCACTTACCTCTGTGCTTCTGTTGCCGGTGGTAGCATATTGTCCCCTTCCCCCTTCAGTCCTATGTGACTGTGGACTTCTTGTCAGAGTTAGTCCTTTGAGAGCTCAACTTCCGTTGTCCATATCCCATGTGCCTTTTTCATGCATCATAAAATCAGTGAATTAACACAACCCCCAACTTCCTCCACCTCTTCCTTTCTCTAATAACTCTGCATGGACTCACCTCACAGGAAATCCAGAAGTATTGGGGAAATGCACATTAACTTAAAAAGAAAATAGTTGACAAAACTGTGATTTTTCTCATTCTACACAAAGATCTAAACACTGCAAGTAAGTAATATTTATTATCTGAGTTGAGCAGTAAATGTCATTGAGGTACATATTATCTCAGGAACAGATATGTGTTCTAACGAGTCTCCAAAAAGCCCTCTCAAGCTTATAAATTTATGAGGAGGAAATTCTAGAATGGTGTTCTGCTGCATTACCCAACAAAATAATCCAGCACATAGGGAGTCTGCAATCATCAAAAACCACCATTCTTGCATTTGTCAGCAACGCTTTATTGACTACTTTTTATATGATAGTCACAAAGATAAACACAACATAATTACTGCCTCAAGGCGTTTGCAGTCTTAGGAGAGAGCTCTATAAACACTAAGGTCCTCCATAGTATGTTAACTGAATGCTTTTCTTTTAAAAGTATTTTTAAATTATCTTTAAGTAGTTGTACAGAGTGGTTTCAATTCAACATGTTAGTTCATGAGTACCATGTGCCTTGATCAGTGTCCCCCCTTTCACTGTTTCCCCCATGTGTCCCAACCCCACCACCCCCTCAATTTTCCCAGTTCCATTTTCATATACATACATGGATTACTATGACAGCACTGTCCTTTGATTGAGGCGACTACAAGATTTTTTGTTACAGAGGAACACTGAACAGTGGAAATCAAGGAAGTCTGACTAGGAGAGGTGACAGCTGAGGTGAATCCTGAAACATGAGCATGAATTAGCTGAGTAATGAAGAGTGAATGGAGGGTAGGAGCTTAAAAGAGACACTATTAGAGCAAAATTACCTTTGCGGCATATTTTCTCTCTCTGTGTATATATATATATATGTGTGCATATATATGTATATATGCACATACATATATACATAGGCTTATACATATATATTCTTATGTTTTGTAATCACAGAGATGCTTCTGGCTTTATTTTTCGATCTCAGGATGACTACAGCTGTTGTGAATCTTTTGTGGTTGTATATAAATTTTAGGATTATCTTTTCTCTATTTTTTTGTGGAAAAAAAGGACTAATTTCACTTCCGTGCATATATACAAAATAATTGGAATCAGAATGTTGAAAAGATATCTGCATGTCCATATTAGTGGCAGCATTATTCAAAAATGTGGAAAACGTAAATATCTGTTCAGAGTTGGACAAAAACACAAAATGTGGTATAGACCTATGATAGAATATTACTTAACTTTAAACAAGAATGAAAATCTGTCATTTGCCACCTCATGGATGAACCTGGAGGAATCATGTGAAGTGAATGAAGCCAGTTGCAGAAGGGACAAAAACTGCACAATTCTACTTCTGTGAAGCATCTATAATTGGCAAGCTCACAGAAGCAGACAATGTAAGGGATTGAGGATGAAGAGAATGGGAAATTGTTCAATCAACATATTCAAGTTAGAATAAATGACTAAGGTCTAGATACCTGCCATTGGACATAGTGACCAGAGCTAGCAGTATGATACTGTGAACTTCAAAACTGTTAAGAGAGTAGATCTTATGTTAAGTGTTCTTACTACAAAACAAAACAGAAATAAAAGGACACAAAGAAATGTTGAGAAGTCTAGCAGTGTATTGCTGATGGGGAATATAATGGAACAGCCCAACTATTCTTTATGAGCAGAGGACAGGTCATTTATAAAGAGAAAAGGGAACCAGGTCCTGGTAGCTCACACCTGTAATCATAGTTACTCAAGAGTCTGAGGTCTGAGGATGGTGGTTTGAAGGCAACCTGGATAGAAAAGTCCCTGTGAGACTCTTTATCTCCAATTAACTACTCAAAAACCAGAAGTGGCACAGCGGCTCGGAAGTGTTAGAGTGCTTGAGTAAAAGAGCTCATAGACAGTGAGTTCAAGCCCCATGACCACCAAAAATAAAAAAAAGAGCTATTGTGGAATAGGGTGTGAGAAAATATTGGTGACAGTGGATAAACCATTATGAGTAGCCAGAGTGGGAATTGAGCAAGGATGTACAAGGTTATTGCTGATTAGTACTGAGGGCCATCAAGAAGTAGTGGTAGGTCTATCAGAATTAGATTGCCTTTATTAATCACTTATTTACTATGTGAAATGATTTTACTATATTTGTTTCAGAAGACATGTTTCTGTTGAGAACCATTTGCCTTCTACCTAAAGAAATTTCTTTTTTTTTTTTTTTGGCAGTCCTGGGGCTTGGACTCAGGGCCTGAGCACTGTCCTTGGCTTCTTTTTGCTCAAGGCTAGCACTCTGCCACTTGAGCCACAGCGCCACTTCTGGCCATTTTCTGTATATGTGGTGCTGGGGAATCGAACCCAGGGCCTCATGTATATGAGGCAGGCACTCTTGCCACTAGGCCATATCCCCAGCCCCTCTAAAGAAATTTCTTTATTACTTCTTTGTAGCTCTGATGACAAATTCTCTTCAGTTTTTGTTTAGTTTGAAATGTCCTCTTTTGTCCTACTTTTTAGGGGGATAGTTTCACAGAATATAGAGTTCTTCACAACTGCTTTCATATAGTACTTTAGAAATGGTGTTCCATTGTCTTCTGGGTGGCATTGTTTTTAGGGAGAAGTCCGTCATCATCTACATCAGTATTCTCCTGTACTCTTGCATCATTTTCTCTAAATGCTTCAAGATTTCCCTTTAATGTTTGTGCTTCAACAACTTTTCTGTGAGAAGGTTTTCTTTGTACTTTTCCTTACTGACATTTGCTGAATTTCTGTTATCTGTAGCTTAATCTTTTCATCAAGTTATGAATATTTTATCTATTATTTTTAAACATGTATACAAATCTAATGATATCAATGTTTGAACATTTAGTCATTTTTTCTCTTTGCTCTTCATTGCATATTGCAGATCCCTGTCCTCATGTCTACTGATTCTTCTACTGTCTCTAATCTATCTTTAGTACCATCTAATAAATTATCCATTCCAGATATTATGTGTTTAGTTCTAGAGCTTCCATTTTAGTCATATACATCTCCTTGTTGAAATTTATTGTCCTTGTCACTAAAATCATATGTTCACATAGTTGCTATTGCTAGTATTTATTAATAAACTTTTCTTTAAAAAGGCAGATAGCAGGCTGGGGATATAGCCTAGTGGCAAGAGTGCCTGCCTCGGATACTCGAGGCCCTAGGTTCGATTCCCCAGCACCACATATACAGAAAACGGCCAGAAGCGGCGCTGTGGCTCAAGTGGCAGAGTGCTAGCCTTGAGCGGGAAGAAGCCAGGGACAGTGCTCCAGGCCCTGAGTACAAGGCCCAGGACTGGCCAAAAAAAAAAAAAAAAAAAAAAAAAAAAAAGGCAGATAGCAACTGTTTAAATCTCCATATGCCCTAAAATAGGCCACAAATGGAATTTGACTTCTGGCCCATAGTTTGCCAGTCCTTCTTCAAGTCTTCGATCCAGAGTTTCAGATGAACTCAGTAGCATAACAGATGACCTCAATCCAGACAGGAAATGATTCCTATAAGTATCAAGGGAAAGTTAACTCAAATTGTCTAGGATACCATAATGTTTCCTAAGCAAGGTACAAAATTTCAAGCTCAGAAATGGCATATTTACAAAATTTAATTCAGGCCTGTGAAATATATGACCATAATATCAGCAAAGTGAGAGATGGTGATTTGGGATTGATCATGGTTTAAGGTCTGTCCAGACAAAAAGTTAATGAGACCCTATCTCAAAAAACAAAACAAAAACACACAACACCCAAGCAGGGCTTGGTGGTACACACTGTCCAGTTAGGTGGGAAGCAGGGATGGGAAGTGCTTCTTCTCTAGTTGCACATGACCTTGTCCTTCTGCCTGCAGGTCCTTGGCACTTAGAAGTTACATATGTGGCCCTTAGAAGTCACAAATTCCCTAGTGTATCTGAACATCTTGATGTTGAGCCCCTTCTGCCCACCCCCCAGCCTCTTTGCTGGATACATAAATCCATTGAATCCCACCTCTCCCATATTTTCCATCTAAATCCTTTGTCTTGGAAAACATAGAAGCCCATATCTCCTAAATAGTCTCAATTTCCTATGTGCACACTTACATACTTTTCCTGCTTTAGGTTGATTTTTGTAGCAAATGAGGTAACTTTTTAATGAAGTTGAAAGTGAGTCCTTTAAGCAATAGATCCATGTGCTGTATAGAATGAGAACCCTAGTAAGCTTTACAATTGACAGCAAGGAGCAAAAAACAAAAAAAACAAACCCACCTTTTTCTTTTAAAAATTAATTCATTTTTGTTGTAGGGAGTTTAGGGACTTTCCTTGTGATTTCTACCCATATAAACAAGGTATCCTGATACACCTGACCTCCATCCCACTCCTCCATCCCACTTCTTCTTAAAAATATTTTCATAAGTTTTATTGTTCTATTTTTGTACATGCAAAGAAACCACATGGGGCCTATCCAGCCTCCTTTACCCTCTTTGTTTGAGCTCCCCCTCTAGTTAATGCCCATTTCCCCATCCCAGCCTGTTTTACTTTACTGTCATTCTTTTATTCTTTTTTTTCGTTCTAGTATATTAATTGCAACAAGGTTCACTATGGAATTTCAGACATGCATATATAAAACATTCTTTTTCTGGGCTCTTCAGATTAAAAAGCTCAGAAATAGCTTTGTTACACATTAAATGCTCCTTTCTTTGGGGACAAGGAGTTCAGATGTAAGCACTACTCAAAAAATCTTTGCAGGATTAATAAATCTATTAAAACAATAGGTCTGCCACATACCCCAACACTTGACACACATCTACACACAAGTAGCTGTAATGGTTTAAAAATATATGACAGCTATGCAGGAGGCAAAGAGATAGGCAGCTCACATTTTGAGGCCAGCCCCAGCAAAAAGAAACAGTGGAGATCCTATCTCAAAAAGCAGGCTGGATGCTAAGGGGCAGGGCGTAGTTCAAGTGGTACAGTGCTTGCCTGGCAAACATGTAGCCTAGAGTTCAAACAACAGTATGGGGGAAAAAGAGGAAAAAAAATCCAACCCCCCATAAAACATCTCCAAATTCAAAACAAAAATACCAAAACTTAAAATGTGCATAATTGAAAAAGTTTTAAGGAAATTGAAAGCTTAACTTGTCAAAGAATATCGATAGCAACTCACTGAGTGGTGGTTTTAACTTTTTCTTCTGGGTAATGCATTAAACTGGGAAGGAAGTCTGCTCAAAGCAGAGGCGCTGGTAAGTTTTCTCTGAATGAACTCTCCTCTATGATTATGCATTTATCTCTTTCAGTTGTCCTCTTTACCTCAACATCACCCAGCTCCTTCAGGAAATGAGACTTTCCCAAAGAAAATGTAATGACCGCGTTCACTAAAGGAAAAGTAATAGAATTTGTGCTGACTGATTAGTTTTCCTCGCACCATTAATGCTTCCTTATGATGGTAATGAAAATCCTGAAATATTAACTCGATTACAAGTTTTATTGTGAAGAAGGAACTGCCGATTTATAGAAGTTGAATTTCTGGCCTGACACCCGTTTTAGAGGGTTGGCAAAAGCAAGGGAAGTGAGTAGAGGATCAGTGAGGGGAACACAAATCTCCAAGTGTAGACGTTGGAGAGGTTTTTAACAGCCCTATTTTGTTCTGATTAACTCTCCTTTCCCCAGAAGCGAAGAGGATGTCCTCTGCTCGAGCAAGGCATTTAGGACAATCTGTCATCTTTAATGGTACCACTAATAATAAGAAAGCCATTTTCAGGCTCTTCCATTTTAATTAGATGCCGGATAACTCTCACCATAGCTCTCTCTATTCTTTTCTTCAAGAGCTTACATATAATAGCTCTTGTGGAAGTCTTATTTTACAGACAACTGTTTGAAGTCATTCAGATGAAAGTAGATAACTTTTATGTATTATTCTCTAGAGGCAGATTAAAATTTTTTTCTGGGTTTATTTATTTATTGGTGTGAATTAGTCAAACCAGGAGAGTGGACGGTGGGTGAGAACAGACCTACCATAAGCTTTCCTGCCACAAGTAGAGTTTATTGTGGTAGATAATAGAAACCTTCAATAGCTTAGAACAAGTCAGTATTACAGGTCTCCTTCCTAACTGCCTTGCTCCCAGGTGCTGATAATAAAGGAAATATGTCTCATATTAAATCATCTTGTTATGTAAGCTGCTATCACCATGTGACCATAAGATAATCCTCTAGGGTTCTCTCGTAGTCCATCAGTGAGGTCTTCTCTGTCTCTGAGGCAGTGTCCTTCATTGCATCATATCACCAGATCCATTGCTACTCCAACAACAAATTGTCCAGTTGGAATTGGAGGACAGCATCCTCCATCAAGATGAAGAACTCTCTTCTGAATTCAAGGTCAAGAGTAGCATGTGGATAGTGTGTCATGCTGCTGGCTTGCTGACTTCCAGCACATAATCCACTTTAGTTAAACAGTGCTTATTTCCTCTATGGATATCCTCATGAAAAAAGAAAACCCTTTAGTGCTGCTATAGATAGTTTAGATGTTGGTGGTTCAAGTGATGTATACCTCTCAGTGTTCTGTTTTGTGCTTAGGAAGTGATACTAAAATGTTAACTAAATATATGCACTTCTTTGTACAACGTGAAACTGATAACACAGCAATTAACATCCATGAGATATTTAATCACCAGGGAGCTTTTACTTTCTTCCTGCTTCATTTCTATTCCCCCTTTTCCCCTTCCTCCTTCCCTCTTTCCCCCATCTCTTCTCTTCCCCTTCCTTCCTTCCTTCCTTCCTTCCTTCCTTCCTTCCTTCCTTCCTTCCTTCCTTCCTTCCTTCCTTCCCACCTTCTTTTCTACCTTTCTTCCTCTCTCTCCTCCTCTCTCCTTCCCTCCCTCCCTCCCTCCCTCCATCCCTTCCTTTCCTCCCACCTGCCTGCCTGCCTTCATGCCTTTTTCCCCTAATTCCTCCTTGCCCTTCATTTAACAGTATTCTCTCAGTGGCTACTTGGACAGTCAGAAGATCTAGGTTGGAAAACAACTATTGCTACTCTATTAGTGTCAGGGTGACTAATGAGATTTCCCAGGACCTTAAACTTTCCATATTTAAATAGGGATCGTTTCAGGCAAATTGGTAGTTGATTGGCAAATTAGATCACTTGGTTGGCTGTAACCTGGGAAAGGTGTTACGGTTCTGAAGCTGGGGCTTCTCATCTTTTAAGTACAGAGTGTGAGAACCTACCTAATGATGTTATGGCAGAAATTAATAACATATTCTTCTAAAGATGCACAACACGGAAGACGGTTTGTTCTTCAATAACCGAGTTTTTCAAGTAAAAGGCCCTTTGATTGGGTGAATAATTTGGTAAGCAGTGAGAAATGGAGAAAGAATGGCCTGGAGGCATGTGAGAGGGACCATAGATGACCTTTACACTGCTTTCTGTAGGGGGTTAGAGTGACTTCCTGCTGGGGTCAACTGTTTGAGTGAACCTCTAAGTGAGGAGTAGGGAGGACAATTTCTCGAAATGTGTTTATGAGCTGGTGGCATGATGGGAATTGAGGTATCTCATTTGGAAATGGACAAAGCTTTATGAAATAGGTGATATAGTCTCCTTTCTCTTTGTGAATCTCTTTCTGAAAATTGTACATTAGTCCACCTGTGTTTACTGTTTTGTCTTATATTCAAGTGTAATAGAGAACTAAGTCTAGAATTAAGGTAATCTCCAAGGAATAAAAATGACACCTACTTTTAAGCTTGTCCTTAGGAGTATGGTGGCTTTAAATATCTATGCATCATGACACCTATAGGAAATCCATAAATCAAGGCTGGTACATGCTCAATGCCTTGTAAATATGTACTTTTGTTGCTTATGATTATTATTAGAATATATTGCTCTTAGTCAACACTAATGTCCTTTCATTGCCTTTATGTTTGGGACTTTCACTTAGACTTGATACTTTCTCTATTTTTAATTAGCTCTTGGTTTTGGATTAACATTTTGGCACTGATGGTGTAAGAACTTCAGAATCCTGGGTCTGGTGAGATATTGACTCCTTTTGGTCCAGTTTAGATCCAACAAAGTCTTTTTCCTGGGTTAAAACCAGTCCTTATATGTGCTTCTCCAGGATTTGTAAAGCTTGTTCTCAGAGATGGTTTAATCCAGTGTGTGTGTGTGTCTGTGTGTGTGTGTGTGTGTGTGTAATTTTTATTTTTTATTGTGATTAAGTAACTACATATATTTCACAGTACACATTTTAACCTTAATAATGATGAAAAATCATCATTCTAAAATATCAAGCTTATGAACTCTATGAACTTTAACAATAAAGCCATTTCTTCCAGATCAGGTGATATGTACATTTCTTTCCTTTTCTTTAGTATCGTCTGTTCCCTCTTTGTCTCTCATTCCCTCCCTCATATCACTACTGTTTTGAATTGCTTAGTTCACTTTCATCAATGTCCAATGTGGCTGGTGAACCCCTCAGCTGTATTTTTCACCCACTTTCCACTCATTCTGTGCCCTTCTCCCATCTTCCCTGAGTTGTGCATGTGAATACACCATATATAAGGTAAATAATATAAAGTTATCTAAAATAATAAGACAATTTCAGAAAAGGAGTCATCTAAAATAATAAGACAACTTCAGAATTATTCTATGTACATATGAAGAGGTGCTTGGGTCTTACTATTTGGTGCTTTTCCCCTTTTGGTCTCACTCTATATTGGTATTGAGTCCTGTTTACTTTGTTATATCCCATTGTATTTTAAATCTAATACCTACATGTCAGGGAGACAGTGAACTGTTTGTCTCTCTGTTCTTGGTTTATCTTACTCAACATGATTTGTGTAAAATTCTGTTGTATATAAGTGCCATAATTTTTGGATCCACTCATCTGTAGTGGAATATCTGGGTTGTTTTCATATCTTGTCTATTGTGAACAGTTCAGCAATGAACATGGAAGTGCAGGTGTCCTGGTCATATCCTGGTTCCTGTTGCTCAGGGTAGATGCCTAGGAGTGGTATGGCTGGATCACAGGGTATGGCTATGTTTAGTTTTTTGAGGAACCTCCAGATTGCTTTGTAGAGTGATTGTACTAGTTTACTATCTACACTAGTTTATTAGTTTACTAGTTTACTAACTGCACTAGCAGTGCAGTTAGGTTCCTTCTCCTTTGAATTCTCACCAGCATTTTTTGTCTGAATTCAGAATATAGGCCCTTCTGACTGGGGTAAGGTGGTATCTCATGGTTGTTTTTATTTGCATTTCCTTTATAGCCAGGGTGAGCATTTCCTCACGTGTGTTTGCCACTGTATTTTAAAATGGTTGCTTGCGTCTCTCTGAATTTAAGGAGAAGAGGTTCAGGAGAGCTTGGGAATGACAACTTCAGTTGACAGATAAAGCAGAAAAAATAAGTAATTTGGAGTCTTTATTGGAGTCTTTGGTAGAAGCAAAATCTTCTGACCTTTAAGATTTTATAGGTCACATATCCACATTCAAAGCCTCATGAATAATTGAAGAACACAGATACATCTGTTAGAAAACCCATTTGATTTATTCAGCTTCTGGTTGTCTCAATTCTGGGTTACTTATTCAGAGCTGCTTCTAGGTAAAACTGGCAGCTTCTATTACCCAAATCCCAGATCTGTGTGCTGATGTCTATAACTGTGAGTAATATAAGGGTTGGCTCTTTGAATTATATACAGACTATATTGTGATCATTTAAGAAGCTCAAGTATCTTTATACTCTATTTCTAACACTTGTACAATGGCTAAGTTAGCCCTAACCATTTCCAGAATGACTGCTCTTCAGATATCAAGTGCTAGCGAGGAAATCAGCCAGTATCCATAAGGCAAAGTGAAGCGAGACGTCTCAGGGGAGCCTATTTTGGCTCTGGCCTCTCAGGACAGCAGACACACCACTGAAGAAAACTAACAAAAACAAAGACAAAAAAAAAAACCCCACTTAGATTAACATTGGAGAAGAAATCTGTCAAAACAATAACTCCCAATGAATACTTCTTTCCCAATCTGTTTTCAGTGTGAAATGCAGGTAAAGAATTTTGGAGCCTTGAAAATTCTCATTAAATATTAAAGCTAATTTAACCATCTATACATGCATGTTTAAAGTCAGGATGTACGACCTCCCAGATAAATACAGAAACACAAAAGCATCTGTTCAGTATTTCTTTATGCATATATATAACAATAATAACACATACAAGCATTTTTATGCTTTTTAGTTATGTAGTTATATGAAGAATGAGGCTAATGCTTTTCATGTGTAGAAATGTGTCTATACTCAAATAGAAGTATTTGTTTATTATTCCTAACCACTTTCTAATAGAGTTAGCCTAGCAGGTTTTGCTTTACACAATTCTAATGTGAATTTCTTTTTATTGAAAACACATTTGGTTGCATAACCCTGCCTCCCTCAAAAGGCAAATAATTTCTATGCAATGAGCTTTCTCTGGCTATGAAAAACTAAAGTTCTATTGAAAAGTAAGTTAGAGATAACTAAACACATTCTTAGACTACCTTACATTTGAAAAGAACATGGTTTTATCAAAGGCCCTATAATCAGATATGATAAAAATGAAACATCAGAGGTTGATTTACCTGATAATTCCATGTGGACACTAAAACTCTCTTTTCATTAGGAAGCTGTGTAACTCAACATGTTTGGGGATACTAAAACCTACTAAGCATCAAAAGAATGAGAAAACAAAACCAGGCACCAGGAGAAAATATTTGCAAAATACAGCTGTGATAAAGTATTATGAAAATTTACAAGGAACACTTCAAACTCACAGTGAACAAAACCCAACAACCCAATTATAACTGAACCAAAAACATGAACAGACATATCACTAAAAATGTACCAGTGGAAAGTAAGTATATGAAAAGTTGTTTAACATCATATGTCATTAGAGAATTACCACTTGTAGTAGATACTGCTACAAACCTATTAAAGTGGTCCAAATAACAAAATACCTCCAAATGCAAATGCTGGCATGGGCAGGAAGTAACAGGAGCCTTTTCATTTAGAGCAAAATTGTCTATTACATTGGAAGACAGTTTGGCAGTTTCTTCAAAATTAAATATGCTATCATCATATTGTCCAACAATCACACTTTTTGGTTATTTGCCCAAATGAAAGGAGAACTTTTGTTTACACAAAATCTCAGGCATGAATATTTATACCAGTTTTTTTTTCATAACCCTCAAATCCTAGAAGCAACTAGGTAGGCAAAACAACACACTATAATATATCCAAGCAATGGAAAATGATTCAGGGCTTTAAAAAAAAAAGGAGTTATAAATCAAAGTATGGAGAGACATAGAGGGAACATAAATGCAAATTACAAAGTCAAGTCAGACAATCTGTAAAGGCCACGTGATTCCAACCACATGATCTAGTGGAGGAGGCAAATTGCAGAAACAGTGTAAACAGAATTGGCTGCTGAATTAGGGCAGGCAGAAGAGAGGGACAGGCAGAATTCAGAGGAAATGTAAGGCAGTGAAGCTTTTCTGGCTGACTGCATCATGGTGGCTTTATGTATTAGCCATTTGTCAAAACCCACAGAATCTACAACACCAAGAGTGACCTCTGCTGACAGCTGTGTGGTGGTGACATGTCCATGCAGGTTTGATTGAGCCAAATGGACCTCTGGGGTGTGGGATGTCAGTAGTGGGGGAGGTAGGTGTGTGTTTCTGGTCAGAGATATGATATGTGGGAATTCTGTATTTTCCCTCCTCAGATTTGCTGTAAAGCTAAAATTCTATAAAAAGTCAAGTTTCTTAAAGAACAAAATAAAATGACTAAGCTCATCTCAATCTAGAACCTTCTGCTGTTGAAAAATAGCAGAATTGATGGACAAACATGTCATGGATTCAATTTGTAAGTCAAAAATAGTATTCTTTATATTGAGGCATAATTTGACTAGTATCACATTAAAATTTAGGAAAATTAACTCATATTAATCATCCTAATATTCTGAAGGGGATTTACAGAGAGAGAAAACTGCTTAAAATATGAATCTTTGATTGTTTTTTCCCTATTTGTGAGCTCTCTCTCTGTCTCTCTCTCTGTCTCTCTCTCTTTCTCTCTCTCTCTCCAGTATGGGGCCATGCAGGGCTTGGGCACTGTCTCTTAGCTTTTTCACTCAAAGCTTATGTTCTACCACTTGGGCTATAATGCTGTATGTCTCACAGACTTTCTTTGTCTAGTCTGGCTTTGAACCATGATCCTCAGACCTCAGCCTTTTGAGTAGCTAGGATTATAGTTATGAGCCATCAGTGCCAGGCTTCTCTTTTTATTTTTCTTCCTCTTCCTTTATAATAGGAAGAAAAAGAAAATGCTTTCAGTGCCTTAAAATCGAGAATATGCAGGTTTGCATTTTCTGTTAAAAATGAGCCCACTCAAATTCTCAAGAGACAAATCTGCTTGTTCAAGATTTCTTAACCAGAAATACATGTAAATATGCATACTTCTCAGAAGGCTCATATTTTGTGGTTTTTGTATTCTTAAAATAAAATGACATATGGAGGATGGATGCCAATTTATCATTTTATGAAGAACTCTGCTTGGTATTCAGTATCATGATGAGAATCAGAGGAGTGGCCAATGACCTTAGATTAATGTTATTTACTGAAGGGGTGGGTATTTTTTGAGTATCTATGGGCATAAATTTGTTAGTAGAGGGCTGGGGATATGGCCTAGTGGCAAGAGTACTTGCCTCGTATACATGAGGCCCTGGGTTCGATTCCCCAGCACCACATATACAGAAAACGGCCAGAAGTAGCGCTATGGCTCAAGTGGCAGAGTGCTAGCCTTGAGCAAAAGGAAACCAGGGACAGTGCTCAGGCCCTGAGTCCAAGGCCCAGGACTGGCAAAAAAAAAAAAAAAAAATTGTTAGTAGAGGAGAGCATGCATGGTTTGAGCTTAAATTTGTTTCTTGCTAAAGGACATACATTTTACACCTTTCAATAATGTCTTATAAACTAAGTTACAAATCTTTAGCACGTCTTAAAATCAGCTGAGAAGATTATAAACAGTAGTATTACCTTAAAAGAGGAAATATAATGAAATAGAAACTATCAACGCACAAGAATCTTGGAAATGGTAAGTATTTATCCTTCAACATTAGTTTCAGGGCTAAGTGCTAAAGAATGAATTTTAATTTTTTATTGTAGGCTGTAAGCTCAATCATTTGAGAGTCTCTGCATTTAGCCACCCATCTGTCCCTTTTGCCTTTAATAATACCCAATCTTCTTCTCTCCTAAGCACTACACTCCAAGACCTTCATGAATGAAAGGATCTCATACAGAATGACTGTGGTGGTATGGAATGCTGTGTAGGGAACAGCTGCTGACCATGTGAAGTGGAGGCCCAGGTGCGGCTTATAGACAGTCCTTGTGATCAACCACAGGGCCTGGGTGCTGTCCTTGAGCTTTTTTGCTCAATGCTAGTATTCTACCACTTGAACCACACCTTCTACTTTTGGCTTTCTTGGTGGTTAATTGGAGACAAGTCTCATGGACTTTCCTGTCAGAGCTAGCTTCAAACCTTGATCCTCATATCTCAGCCTCCTGAGTAGTAGGCTTATAGTCACGTACTACCAGTGCCAGTCCCCTCCTGTAGTTCTTGGAATGAGCTTTCCTTATGGAACTTCAGAGAGCCACTGATGTAGTATCCTCTTTCTGGGTGGTTAGTTTAGTAGGTGAAGAGAAAGACAATGGTGTGGTATCATTTTCCGGGTAAGGAAGACAACAATGTGGAATTCTCTGGGCTCTGAGTTGGGGGATCAGGAGAATGCTTTAGATCATGAAGATGTTTCTATCCATAGGAAAGTTTTCTTAATGTGCCAGCAACTTCTTGCCTAATATTTACTTTCTCTCTAAAGATTAGTATTGATTCCCTAAATGTGTAGTTTGCTCTTTAAGGATTTATGGCTCAGATTTCATTTGTACCAACTCATCTGACAATCTCCAGCGCATTCTAGAATAGACAGCTGGGGCCCCATGTTTAGAAAGCATCCAGAATACACAAGTAACTTGGACTCCATCACACTTGTTGAATAGAAGAGAAAAGCTAAGCAAAGTGGAAATGATACGAGCCACTGATATTTGCTGAGTTCTTATTAATGTTCTGGGCATTTAATATGTTTTATTTCACAGCAACCCTTTGTAGCTCTTACTACAATTCCCTTCACTTTCCACAGGAGAAAATCAAGGCTTGGGAGCAGTGAAATCATTTGCCCAAAGGTCACACTGGTGCAGCCGTCAAGATAAAATTCTAAGCTTGACAGCTTAGCGTCTAATTCTTTGTGTAAAAGTCAGACCAATGGCTTTGTTCTCTGGGTCGAAGCAGGCAGAATCAGGCAGGCAGTAAGCTACTGATCATGGAGAACAGCCCTGATCATGGAGAACACCCAGCGGCTGGTGGGGTGGGGATGTGGATGCAGCATTGGAGCTCCTGTACTAGTTGGTGTTAGACTGTGGGGCTCATCCAGCTGCTCACTTAGCTGACGTAGACTGCAGAGCCCAGAGGATGTGCTTCCAAGCTGTGTCACCTCGCTAACTGCTTATGCTGTGACCCTGTGACATGGCTATTAGATTGAGCCAGGCCAAGCCTGTGTCTTCCCATAGCTGTTGGTTTCCTACACTTCCCCTTCCTAGCTCCCTTCATGAGATTTACAAAACACAAGAATCGGCAGAGCACACACAATGAGACCTCAGTCCTCTGCCTCTGACTGCGTAGCAGCACTGTCCAGTTGACAATGCTCCAGCCATAACAGACATTTCTCTGTGGCCTGGACACTTGCGATTCCTTCCTCCAGGCATCCTTACGTGCTCTGCTTTACCTAGGGTGGCTCTTTTCTTCTTTTATTTTTCCACTTTCGAATCCTCCCATCCTGCAGATCATCCCATCCTGACGACCTTGAGTAAGGACCAGTGTTTCTCATGTGGGAGTCTTCATGAATTCACCCTTTTCTCATTTCTTCCTTCACTTTAATTCCAGTTAAAATGGACTTATAGTGTAAACTTTATACCCAGGTTTATTTTTTTAACAACCCCAAATACCTGAAGCCCTGTTTCTTAATTGATACTTGGTGAATGAATGAAAGCATTGATTTATCTAGACATTAATTACTTAACTTCTGTCATTAGAATGTAGGTTTCTTGTTGGTGGTGGGATCTTATCTTTCTAGTCTACCACTCTCTGCTAGGACCTAAAATAGCACCAGCAAAAATCAGGGTATAATATATATCTTAAAAATAAGTCATGTAAACTTGCACTCCAAACCTTTGGCTGACTTACTTCTTACATTGTCAAGGTCCAAGGAAGACATATAAATGGATATTCATACTCCATATGTCTCAGTATTTATAAATCAGACAGCTACATTATATACAATATGTTCTGTTCTATTCTTCTACATTGACAGATATTTTTTCATCATAGTGTGGAAAAATGGAAGTTTAGATTTCAGGGCTCTTCTGAGTTCTAAAGTTCCATTCTGAAGTGTTAGGGCAGGGGCAGAGGACAGTCTAATCCTCTTGGCTTTTCTCATACTTTGAAGAACCTAAATGAATATAGACTTGGGCCCCTTAATAGATACATCCTTGTCTATACAGCCTTGTCTATTTGTGTCTTCAAAACAATTGGTCTGGGGCTGGGAATATGGCTTAGTGGTAGAGTGCTTGCCTAGCATGCATGAGGCTCAATTCCTCAGTACCACATAAACAGAAAAAGCAGGAAGTGGTGCTGTGGCTCAAGAGGTAGAGTGCTAGCCTTGAGCAAAAAGAAGCCACGGACAGTGCTCAGGCCTGAGTCCCCAAGCCTCAGGACTGGCAAAACAAAAACAAAAACAAAAACAATTGGTTCATGATAGATACCTCTGAAGCCTAACGTTCTGCCATCAGATGTATATACAAGTAGAAGTCTTGTACAGGTCCTAGAGGTTGATGATGTGGGGCTGTGTTCGAGCAAGACATTCCAGGTTCTTTGGAGCATGAAGTTTGGGGAATTGGTTCTAAGGTCAGGATCACGGGATGTCCGTACTCCTTGGACTCTCCTGGGTGGAAGAGAACAGCCATGTAGCATTCATGGCCTTGATCACTGGGCAGCTATGTATGTGAGGGGGAGGTATCCACTGAGATGAACGTGAGCAGGTAGGGAGACTGGAAAAGAGGGAAGAGGAGAGGTTATTTGGGATGAATGTGTGGTTCACTAGGCCGCTGTGTCTCAGTCTTTATGTGCTTAATTACGGTCTTACCTACTGCTGGCAGATAAATGGTGATAGAACGTGGTTCTTGAGCATAGATGGGGCAAGATGACAGGTTTTGACCTAACAGGTGATAGGCTCTTTTCAGAATATGATTACATTCATAGCATCAAATCATCCCAGGTAGGAGCATAAAGCTGGGGAGTTACTTTAGTTTATTTCCCAGTGAACAGAAATTGATGAAAACAATAGTTCTCTGGGGGACGGTTGGTGAACTGTACGTATGTAGTACATAGAAGTACGTAGAGGGAAATCCTATTCTGCTCAATGGAAAACAGCACACAGCCACAATGCATGTCTGGAGGCTGATACGATTTGGGAGCCTATGCAGAAAACTTTCTGCAAAGGTAAATTTGCATCTAAATTCGATTCAGTGTGTTTGGTTTTTCAAACACCTTCTAAGTGTAGACATATCATAGACACTGCAGACACATCATAGACACTGCAGACACACAGGAACTTCTCAGGAGTCTAACTGTAACAAATATATTCTTTTCTAAAGAGATGCATAGATTTTTGGGCTACGGTAGGGACTGATTACATGTTCTACCAAACACAAGCCTGTAATCCTTGGCTTCTTACTATTTTATTAATGAAGTCTTAGAAACATTTGACTTTTCTTATGAGCTTTTAGATATAAAAGATGAAATGAGAGTTGCAGTTAAAAGAAATAATTTAACTTTAAAAATCACAATTCTATCAAGGCAAATATTAAGGGTCTTTTATTTTTTATTAATTTGACTTGAAAGGTCTTAAAAAATGCATTAAGGTTCTACTGTGTTTCACTCCAATTGTAATTTGTTTCTTTCTGCCTTTAACCTCTGTCTTTCAGGCTTTGTTTCTTCCCCTTATTTTCATTTTTACCCCATAGCAGTGTTACAAGGCATCACCTTTCTCTGTAACATGCCTGTGATAGTCAATAATTATGTGATTTTTAAAAATGATAAGTTCTTCTAATTGCTTCAGCTAATAAAATGGCATAGAACTGATAAGCCTGAATAATACTACTTAATTGCTTTCGCTAAAGATAGAGTTGGCTGACATTCATTATAGTCTTTTAACTTTGAAGAAGCAACATAAATGTTAAAGAAAATGACTACAAATTCTCTGGGGGGAAATGATGCTTGAATTTTCTTTGCATTTGCTGGGAAAAGAATCTTAGATAGAGCTTAGTTGTATGATCCCATCCTTTCATAAAATGTACTGTTTTCTAAAAGGATAATAAAGCCTAGCAACAGATGAAAAAATAGATAAATTACATATGATCAAACTGTTAAAAATTGATCAAGATGCATTGTACTTATAAACTGCTATGGTGAATTGAAACCTCTTTGTATAGCCATTTAAGGATAATAAAATATATAAAAATAAAAACATAATCATACCATCCCTACTTCACAAAATTAAAAAAAATTCTTTTTATTCTTATGTAGGGTGTTTGCAGCTTATACCTATAATCGTAGCTAGTCTGGAGTCTGAGATACAGATGATTGCCCTTTAAGGCCAGCCAAAGCAGAAAAGTCCTTCAGACTCTATCTGCAAAATAACCAACAAAATGCCGTGCTGGAAGCATGGCTTAAAAGGTAGGGCACTATCTAGCAAGTACAAGGCCCTGAGTTCAAAACTTGGTACTGGTAAAAAAACAAAATTCTGTTTGTAAAAGGATACCATCAAGAAAATGAAATGATAACTCACTTGAATCTAGAATATAGAAGCAAATTTACACTCAACCGTGAAAAGACAATAAAAAAACAATGGGCAAAGGATCTGAATAGACATTTCTCCAGAGAGGATGCATAAATAGCTTGTTAGTGCATGAAAAGTTGTTCCCCATTGTGAGCCATCGAGGAAATACAAATCAAACCAAAGTGACATCCGCTTCATCCCACTAGGATGGCTAGCATATAAAGGACAGATGGTGACAGATGTTGGCAAGATTTTGGAGATATTGCAACCTCAAATACTGCTCATGGAAATCTTCATGGCCCAGCTTCATTAGGAATGAGTCTGACAATTCCTCAAATGATTAAACATAGTTACCATATGACCCAGCAACTCTAGTCCTAAGTATATAACCAAAAGAAATGAAAGCACACATTCATAATGGATGCAATTGTGCTTTTAGCTGCTGAATAGATACCATAAACACATTATTAAAATGCATATATAAAAGCAGTGCGGTGGACTATTATTCTATAGAAGAAAGAATGAATTCTGGTACATATCACCACATGGAAGAACCTTGAAAAGGTATTGTTAAAGAAGGCCATAAAGAAGGCAAAACAGAACAGTGTATATATCCATTAACATATGTCCAGCCAAGAAGATGCATAGAGATGAAGTCAATTAGTTTGCAGTCCTGGAATACTTGTGAACAAATAGACAGGAACTAATGGGCATGGTTTTTTTTTTTGGGGGGGGTGATGAAAATGTTCCAGAATTAGATAGTGGTGATGAGTAAGCAGCTCTAAAAACAACAAAAGCCTACTGAAGTGTAAAGTTACATGGGAGAAAGTAAATTATATGAAAGTATATCTCAGTATGACAATAGTCTACTGTTATTTTTTTTAATCTTTATTTCTTGTTTCAGAGCCTCTTTGGGACTTTCAAAGGTACTGAATGCTCTTTCAACTAAACCACAGAGATAATTTTACTATTTCTATTATATCATGCCTATATGTTTTCATCCTTCGTTTTCTTCTATTTAGTAAAAATTTAATCAATTCTATTTTAACTAGTTTTATGATAAGTATCACAGAGTAATCATAATTTTAAGATGTCATCTTTTCTAATGCACCTGAGTATTTAAGTGCTTAGTGTGTTTGATTCTTAGAAGATCTGGGAAGAATTTCACTTTGAACCCACTGAAATTCTCCCCATCTACTCTGTGACTCCCCAGTCTAGCTTCCACTATTCTTTTCTGGTATCCAACAGTCCCCTCAGAGGATCCCCTCCTGCATATTTTCCCGGTGTTATATTTATTCTCCACACTGAAGCTCAAACTTTTATCGACTGCAATAAGAATCATTCCCCAGTGATAAAACTGTGCAATACTTCTTGATCCTTAAGATAAAGAAGAAACATCTCTGGGGGTTCTTTGGCCTTGGGGAAGGTTTGGGCCCTCCCTGCCTTTGCAACCATAGCTCAGACTACTTTTCTCCTTGCTCATCGCCTCCAGCCCCACAGACGTCATGTGTTTTCAGAAAGTACACACTCCTGTTGTGGAGCTGCTGTGCTCACTTGCTCCTTACTGCTGGCTTACCTAGATGTGTACCAGGTCTCAGGAACAGTTAGGTTTGGTTTCATGGCAATGTGTGTCTTTCTGCCTTAGTCTTTGCCTTGGATTGTAATTACACATTCCTTTCTGAATGATTAGAACTTACTGTGCCAAAACAAGTCTCCATTCACTCCTACCACACCAGCTCCTCACTGAATCCAAAACAGTGGAGGACCCCAAGAAAGCAGGCCCTAATTCTGAGTGTGGAAAAAGAAGATCCTGTGGAGGAGATGGCTGTTTGGTAGAATTAAGAAGGGTGGCTTTTGCTAAGCTGAGAATAGGGCTGAGAGAACATGGGCTATAGCACACAGATGCAGAAAATAATGTGTCCCAACAGAAGTAAGCAATGTGATATGTGTGTGTGTGTGTGTGTGTGTGTGTGTGTGTGTGTGTGTGCGTGTGCCCCACATTACAAAGACATTTGGAATAATAGAAAGTCACTGAGTATTTCCAACAGGATAAAAACTAGAAAGTCTTTGTGTGACATACACACACACGCACTTCACACATACTATGAATACAGTTGAAGAGCAATTCCAGTTGGGTTGATTTTCTGACTAGGAGACTTTTGTCATTTCAGACATTTAAGTATTGGGGCATCTATGTCCTAATAGACATTTCCCATATGGGGAAACTTTGTATAACTGGAAGGGTAGGTGGCCATTACTAACATTTAGCAAGTGGAGGCCTAGAGGCTACTGAATACCTCACAGGGTATAGAACTGATCACTGCCAACAGTGGAGAATTATCCTACCCCAAATGTCAGGAAACTGTGCAGTTGAGATGTGGGATTGGTTACACGAGGTGGTGTAGGAATCCAGTGGTGTACAGATGCATGTGATATTAAGGCGCTTTGATTTTTGATTAGCATTACAGATGACCATACTATGACTCCACTCTTATGTAGGTAGTGATTTGCTTGCTAGAGGACACTGTTTGTTCCAAAGACTCAGATTTTGTCCCAGTGCTTCATGAGAATGAAATGTGATCCTCTGTTATTTGGATGAACTCATCCATGTGCAATAAAAATTTTAAAGTCAGTAACTAGGCACAGAAGATTTAAGTGATTTTGTGCTTCTCTCTTATTGTGTTGGATAACTACCGATTTCCCACTTTCAGTGGAGCCAAACAGAAGAGAAGCCATTTGGTTTGTATTTATTTATTAATTTTCTTAAAGGAGCAGAGCCACAGATTATTAAAAAAAATGTGTTTCTGAAAGTGTGATCCAGAGACTCCTTGCTCAGAATTACCGAGAATTCCAGTGCCAGATTTCCTGTGTTCCACTGGAGCTGTAGTAGGTCAGAATGTTTGAGGTAAGGCCAGAGAATCTGCATTGCCCAAAAGACTGAAGATGACTTGAAGCATTCTAATGCCCGAGAACCACTGGACTATGATAAATAAGAGCTGACAAAGGGTAGCAGGCAGAGCCGTGGTCCTGTGGTTTTATGTTTTAGATCAGACATTCTGCAAACTTGGATTAGAATGGATAGATCCCTAGAGCGTTTGGGTTTAGCAATTTCTTTTCTTTTTGCCCTGGAAAAGGGGCCATGAAAATATTCTGCACCTGAAGATACAGTTCCATTTTCAATAAAGGAACCTGCTGTTTGAGCCCTTGGTACAGCCATTAGAATGAACAGCTGTGGACAGAAGCAAGCTGAGTCTATATTTAGAATGTTCTGTGTGGCTGAGTCTATGGCAAATCCATTCTTATTCCTCGCAGAAATGCCTGGGTTTGTGAAGCAGAGAGCAACTCACACTATTCTAGCTCTTCAAGCTGAGGGAAATGTAAGGTTATTTATGAGTCCCTTAGGAGGGTTGCTACATCTTAAAGCACATTGCTCTTCCTTGTCCACACATCAATTCCTAAGTAAAAACTAACATTGCCCCTTCGGTTCCTATTTTATGAGTTGGTACACTTTTCCAAATGCCAGTGTAAAGTCTACTGATGCTAATTGCTGCTGGAATTACATGTTTTGAGAAAAGAATAGGAGGAGGATGAGCGCAAATTAATTCAAGCCTAATTTGCATTCCTTTGCCTACTTTGAATTGGGACCAATTTGTGAACAGAATTATCTCTCTAGCCTTGATAGAGTTTTTAATAATGCTGAAAGTTTCTTAACTCATGGCACTGCCTTCCTAATAGAGACACATTGCACAGCTGTAGTCTTTGGGCCTTGTAACATATTGCTAATAATTGGGCTAATAAGATTTTAAAGTTAATTAAAAGGAAAGGAAACACCATAAAATCTGATGTGCTTGTACTGGTTGGTAACAGATTGACCAAACAAAATGGTGAACAGGAAGGAAGGATCAGATATGTACTCTTTTTAATAAGTTACTCATGATGACCTTTTCAGTAAAGTTTGCATCTCTGTGTTTTTCTAAAAATAACTGATAGCCATTGAGAAAGAACCACCAAACCATTGACCCATTGAACAAAAATGACTCCATGCCTCCTGTTATCTTGTTTCTTCTTAAGCTATTTCCTAGACAATCAGAGTTGACAGGCACTTTGGTGACTGTTTTTCTAAGTCAGTGCCCCAGAGAATCAGGGTGGGTCCAACAACCCTGCATTGGGGCTCTTCATAGTCTAGTTGCTATGCTCACAGACTCTTAACACTAGGACTTTGGGATCAACTAAGTGAGCATTAATGTGTTTTCTGCCCAAGTTTTCCAAAGCTTGTGTGCCTCTCACTTACAAGCCCGTCTTCTTCTATGCTAATGTATCCTCTTTCAAAGAAAAACTCTTTCCCTACCTTTGCACAGATGGTAACCCCATCATACTGTAGTGCTAAGGGCAGACGCTCCATGATGCTGGGAGTATTGGGGCCTGTGTCATAGAAGCTGATGTCAATATGGCACCCTGAAAAGTAGAGTAAGAGAAGGGACCGATTGCAGATCACCTACTGTCTATGCATTTGTAATTGGTAGAGTTCTGGAACCTCTTACAGCCTTTGGAGCTGAATTGAATGATTAATGGTCTTCAAGTCCTTCAGAAAGTTCTCTCTCAACTTGACATAACCCAGAGTATGACTTGGAATTTTGAAGTTCTTTTCTGTTTTGGAAGGCTCTACCAAGAATATCCTACTATAAATCGCTCTGCATTCTGTTCTGATAATTTTTAAAGTTTTTCCATGATTCTTTAGTAACTGGTATCATGGAAAGAAAACACTTGTGATTTTCAAGGAAAAGTTCGAACTCTTTTTTTTTTTTTTTTTTTGGCCAGTCCTGGGCCTTGGACTCAGGGCCTGAGCACTGTCCCTGGCTTCTTTTTGCTCAAGGCTAGCACTCTGCCACTTAAGCCACAGCACCACTTCTGGCCGTTTTCTGTATATGTGGTGCTGGGGAATCGAACCCAGGGCCTCATGTATATGAGGCAGGCACTCTTGCCATTAGTTCATATCCCCAGCCCATCGAACTCTTTTGATTATCCACAGCTTGAAATTCTCTCTTCATCCCTTCTCCCATCCTCATTCTGTGATCATGATGTTATTAGAGAACTGGGAAAGGCACTTACATGACAAGCCTTACCTATTTCTTTTACTTATTGTATTCACATTCTATTTCTTAACATCAGATTCTAATGTGGACAGATTTCGCTAACATCTTAGGAGCACAGCAGTTCTGGCAGGAGCAGGTTGTCTCCCAATGACTATTCTCTTCTACAAAAATATGTGAGACATAATACTTAATTTTATATCAGCATAGGGCCACCTGGAACGAAGCTTCCCCTTTAGCTAAAGATTGCCCTGGGACCAAGTTATGACTCTTGTGTAAGTTCAAGCAGACTGTTCAACTTCTCAAACACCCTTAAAGGGAGTTGGCATCCCTTTCTTTTCGCATTTTCTCTTTCCTGCCAGCCAAAGTGAGGATGTGATGGTTGGAGTTTGAGCACCATTTCACTGAAGGGTAAACAGCTAACACCAGAACTACATTAGAGACTATATTCAACATAGGGCTTTTTTCAAAATGCCTGAGACCTAAGAGAAATGGGTCAGGATTTTGTCTTATTCTAGATTTGTTTTATGGGCAGTAGACATGAAAGGAAGAGAAGGAAACAGCTAAGGTACAAAAGGTCTTTTATGGGCTGGGATGTAGCTCTGAGACAAAGCGCTTGCCTAGCAAGTGCAACATCCTGGGTTCGATCTCCAGTACCAAAAAAGAAAACACAAAAAAATACAGTTTAAAAAAAACAACAACCAAAAGGTCTCTTACAACATTTTGAAAATCATAAAAAAATACCATTACTAATAGATGGATTTCAAAGAGCTATTAGGCATTGTCAGTATCTTTTTTTTTTTTAGAATCTGTGTCAGTAGCTACACAAGGCAATAAGACAGATGATGTTTTAAACTAATCAGGGAATGTGTAAACTTGGGTTCTCCAAAATATAGGCCTTCAGAGAATGATTTAGGCACTAGTAGGTTCTTGTTAAGAAATAGGGAGAGGAAAGTGTCTTAATTTATTCCTACTATTATCATAAATTACTGTAAACTTCAATCTTATTCAATGCAAGCATGTGCTTTAAAGTTGTGGAGATTGAGATAACCAAGGAGCCAGCAGGCTTGATGTCTAGTAAAGTTTTGCTCTCTACTTTCAGGGTGGTGCTTCATTGCAATGTCCTCTGAATGGGGCAAATTGTGTCTTTACACGGCAGAAGGGTCAGAAGGGCAAGACAGACTAGTATGCTTCCTTCAATATATTTTATAAGATCACTAATTCCACTCTTACCAACTCCAAAAGTTGACTTAATTACTTCCTAAGGGTCTCACTTGTTAATAATGTCACACTGGTGATTAAATTTCAATCTATGGGTTTGGGAATACATCAGGCTATAGCAAAGGGGAAAAGATGTAATCAAAGAGGTCATTATTCCTGGACTGGTGTTGATCAACGAAAAAGATTTTTAGAGGGACTATGCAGAGCACATGTCAGGATTTTCCTAGTCGGAGATGAGAAAGCTTGGGCATTGATCTCCCATCGCCCATCCTTCATAGACCGAGGGCTGCTCTTAGGAGTGCTAACTCATTGACATTTCTGGCCATTTGTTCATGGACTAAGTGCAACCATGGGATCAGGCTGAGTGATACAGGTGCTGAAGATAAGGAACCATTTGCATTTGTGAACTGTGTCATCAAGTTGCAAATGACCTTTGGGGTAAGCCAAATGATTGTTCAAAAGGCACCAAGACCATCAGAATCAGTCTATTACCTGCACTGTTCAGATATGTTTTCACTACATTTTGTCCACTGTGCCTTCTCTGCTATGGGCAGACACAGCTACCAGCACAAGACCTTTGAATAAATACTCAATACTCCCACAATTGTAGAATCTTGAAGGAATGGGAGGGCATTGTGGGCTATGGTGGAAAGGAAAGTGTACATAATTCACACAAAAACCATTTTATCCCCCAAATCTGGCCAGATTTAAATAAGAGGATGAAAGAATAATGGAGCTCCAGAGTAAGACATTTTAAAAGAAAAGGCAAGATTTAAAAATAAGATAATAATCTGTGAGTTTATAGAGGAAATAAAAAGTCTAGAGTGGGAGGTAAAGTTGGAAAATATTAAAGGATGTTTTTTCAGAGACCTTAGAGTTCAGACTAAGTGTTCTGACTTGACTTCCTGCCAAGACATTTCTTTCTATTTAATGGGACTAAATTTATATGTAATTAAAGTTTCTTGTCCCAATTTAGTGGAAAATATTACATGCACTTCCAGGGATAATTTTAAAGCAACTGTTCTCAACTTTCAAAATTATATCCGGGTAAACATGAAGAACGATGTCAGCATGCAGTATACACTCTACAGACAGGATATTTTTAATTTCCTGTGTACTAGCTGGACCTTTTTTTTCCCTTTCTCTGGTTCAAAGATGACAATCAGAGTGCTTATTCAAGACAATAAAAGCACTGTCATTGTCAAAGACAGTATAATTAATTTTAAAAAGTTGGTCTTTGATTGTTTAACACTGTGGAACATTACAGGATTTCTAATGGTGGCCGATAGCTAGTGCCTTAAAGTCAAGATTGTAAGTGGGTGACCTGCACACGCAGATGTGTAGTGACTGTCCCTCAGTGTTGGCTTTAAAGGGTGAAAGTAGGTGAAATATTCCTAAGACACTAAGGTGAAGAACAGCAAACTCACTCCATAAAATTATGAGTCAATGAAACATTGAGTCCAAGAGTGTCTGGTTATCTGTGCTGCCATTATCTTTGTACTCCAGCATCCTCCCTAGGAAGGAGAGATGGGGCATTGCTATTCCTTGGAAGCCTTTACTCTGTCCAGTTCCTTCTTAGAGTCTTTTTCCCCCCCATTTCTTGCTTAATTTTAACGATCTGTACGCATTTCATACAAAATGCCACCAGTTAGCTTTGGAGCCTCAGAGCTGGACTTCTTTAGTTACTTGCTGATTAGTCTTGATTAGGGCTTCAGAAGTAGTCATGAGAATCCTGGCCTTACAAATAAAGACTAGTAAACGGATTTTCTAGTTGAAGAACTATGTCAACAAGCAATTAGGTATTTGATGTGTCAGAGGTTGACAGCATCAGGGAGAAAATGAAGTGGAGAAGTGGGTAAGGCCACTGTCACTGTGCAGGGGTGAGGATGCAAGACCCGTGAGGGGTCCAATGAAGATGAGGAGGAATGCAGAAAGATTGAGATCAGAGTACCCCAGGAGGGGGAACGGAAGTGTGCAACTCTGTACTGACAGCGTGCATGCCTTCTTTAAGTTGTTGTTTTAAGACCTGACAAAAAAGCCAATGGGTGTAGTTCTCAGTGAAAAGTTAGGAGATTAGAAGAGTTATTTGGGGTCAGATTGTGCAGTGTTTGTAGGAGGAACAATGATTCTGGATTATAGTCTCTACGGTTTGGGTTTTAAGCAGAGGAGTGACTATCTGAATGAACAGGGTCTTTGTAGATCGCTTAGCTTACCACAGGGACAACAGTGTATTTTAGGATAGGAATGGGTAAAATGAGTCCATTAGAAAGAAGCTTGGATTAAGGTGGTAGTCATAGCAATGGAATTTGTGAGAAATGGGTAAGTTTATGATAGTGGTAGAGATTTGAGATTGACATAAAGAGACACATTGAGCCTGGCATGGTGGTGCACAGTTACAGTTTACTCGTGAGGCAGAAATAGGGGAATCACAGTACAAGTCTAAGACCTTATTTAAGAGGCAAACTACAAGTGTGTGTCCTAGCAAGTACAAGGTCTTAATTCCAAAAAATTCAAATCTTAGTGCAGAGAGCGAGATAGATAGATAGAGACAGAGACAGAGACAGAGAGACAGAGAGAAAGAGAGAGAGAGAAGAAAAGAAAAGAAAAGAAGAGAAGGAAGAGAGGAGAGGAGAGGAGAAAGAGGATGCCTCAGTGTTTGTAGCTAAGTATTTGCATTGCCAGAGTCTAGGATGGTGAAGACTACAGGAGAAGTTCTAGAGTGTGGGCCGTGGTAGAAGTAAAGATTGCATGTGTTTGCCCTGAGATGATGACCATTCACTGTCCAGGAGAGATGTCAGGGGGCTTTTTGGCACATGAACCCAGTGCCAGGGAAAAATCAGTGATGAGAAACAGAATGCAGGCAGCCTTGATCTATTTAAAGCCTATGGAACTGAATAAGATTGCTTTTGAGGTGACCCTACGTAGAACCGAGGTTCAAGTCCTGTTTGGGAGGGCTCCAAGGGTCCAGGGAATGACTCAGTGAGCAGAGTAGATGAGGATGCATGAGCCAGGAGTGCAGAGAAAGCCATGTCTTGGGAATTTATTGAAGACAATTTATCAAGAAAGAAAGATCTGCAGTGACAAATAGAGCAGAGATGGAAGGAAGGTGAGGACTGAGAATTGACTGTGGGCTTTGATCAATTGCTGGATGGGAGAAGAGCAGGTTCATTGGACCAGGCCAGCCTAACAGAAGAGGAGGGCTGAGAGTGAGAGGAGAGGCTGCAGAAGCAGAAACTATAAAGTAGTCTATCATGGGAACAATGAAATGGAAGAGGAAGAAAGTCCACATGTTTTATGATCTGACTGGAGGATTTCTTCTTCTCTCTATTCTCTTATGGATTCTAAGATGTGCTCAGGGAAAGCCAGTATGGTCTTTTGTGCATCAGTCACTCATTTGTTGGATCTTTGCCTCCTCTCTTGCCTTTCTGAATCTACGTCAGTGTCACACTGATCTCTGTATTTTGCTTTGGTGCTGCCTTGGCCAGCCCACTCATCCTGTTCACATGTAAGTGGTCCACGTTGGCCAATAACACCCATTGAGTATTTGCCCATTTCTGTCTCTCCACCACTGATCCCTAGAGCTGTTCATTACTAGCCTGTCCCTGCATTTGCATGGGCCAATTAACCTCTTAGGCTATAGGAAAATGAGTTCCATATATCAGGACATAGGGTAGTGTGGGTGTGCATGAGTGTGTATGTGTGTGTGTGTAAATGTGTGTTGTGGATGATTCGAGATAATAAATTCTCCCTTTCTGCAGTACAAAGTGTGACTCCACATGAAAGGAGTGTTGTCCACTCTTAGCAATAAGCCCAATGATTACATCTGAGTCCATTAAAGTCAGGCCTTCTAGGAGAGCTGAAACTTCTTTGTCAGTTTTTGTAAATTTAGCCAATCAGATCAGTTAAGAAAACATTACTTAAGACACTTTATTTTGAGGCAAACAATTTTTGTCTCTTGGATTCATCAGGGACCTTGAATCTTTTCTACATGATTTTTGTTGTCCATTGATATTTTTTTTTTTTGCTGAGTAGAAACATATACATATAGATGACCATGAGCCAGCTCACTTAATTTGCTTGTCTTGATAATCTCTCTTTAGTTTTAAGCTATATATATCTTTTTTAAAAATTTCTTTATTGTCAAAGTGAAATACAGGGGGGTTACAGTTTCATACATAAGGCAATGAGTACATTTCTTATCCAACTTGTTACCTCCTCCCAAACAGGATCCTTTAAGCAAGAAGTTCATAGTAGACACCGCTGGTTAATTAAGATGTCTTGTCTTCTCTATTCTCATTTCCTTCTTCACAGAATAGTCTTCAGAATTTCAAGTCTAATGCAGAGGAATGACTGTCTTCATTTTTCATGCTGATCTTATCTATTAGAGAAATGTACTCTGGGAAATGGGTGGATCTTCAAGTGCAAGTCAAGTGGGTATTTTGGTAAAGGTAGTATTTTAGACTCACTTGAGGTTACTTACAGCTTAAACTCTTCACTGTGGTTCTTGTTCAACTCACTGATCCCTGAATTTGATGATGGGGGAAATTATTTATTCCTGTTATCCTCTTACTGTGATTTACAATTCATCTTGAAGGTTTCCATGCTTTGATGTTCTGCTTTGTGAAAATTAGAAGTTAAAATTTTGTCTCGACAGAAGTGCTTTGAGAAGTTAGGAATGTCATGGAGTTCATGAGGAGTTGCAGTTTTTAATGTTTAAATAATTTTTGTAAATGGAAATTATGTTAATTTTAATTATGTCCTTTGGAAAAATAATATACAGGAATGAGATTACCCAAGTTCTGCTACAATTGTAGGTTAAATAATAATTCAGCTACTATTTGGAAATTGTATTAGTTCATTTTGGACCCCTATATACCAGAGTAATAATTTTACTTACTTACCAAAAAGAAAAAAAATAGAAATGAGTATTTTGTTCCAGTAACATGCCAAACTACAGTTGTTCCCTTTCAGAAACACCAATTCAAATTTTGCTTTTATTAAATCCTTTTCTATTTATATGTAGCTTTGAAATGTTTTTTAATTATTGTGATTCTTTTTATTTTGTCAGTCCTGGAGTTTGAACTCAGGGCACTGTCCCTGAGCCTCTTTGTGTTCAAGGCTAGCTTTCTACAATTTGAGCCACAGTGTCTCTTTTGGCCTTTACTGAGTAGTTTATTGGAGATAAGAGTCTCATGGACTTTTCTGCCCTGGTTGGCTTGGATCCTTGATCCTCAGATCTCTGCCTGCTGAGTAGTTAGGATTTTAGCCAGTGCATGGCTATGCTTTGTATCATTAGGCAGCTGCTTACAAGAAATGCACAGATGAGAAGTTGACATTTTTACTTCTGTACCAGATTTTTCACTAGCATACAATGATAACTTGGTCCTGCCAAGGGGAAGATACACAGGGAGTACCTGGAGAGAGCAGAGTACATGTATGCACATTGTGTCAGGACAATGTGGACCAACCTAGGAAAGCTTGACAAGAAAGAGGAGATTAGGTGACAATTAAAGACCAAACGGAAGGCAGCTCACACCCCAGCTACCTAGGAGGCCTTAGAAAATATTGTCCTCAACTCGGGTGAGAAGGATTTCTATGCATTACTCAGGAAAGGAGTTTTAACTTTCATATGTCTCTGAGGTTTTAATTAAGAACAATAAACTCACAGTTTAATAAATGATTGATAACAAAATAACTAAACACTCATTCTTCACCCAGATTGAAGAAACTTGAACCAGCCACCCAGCCAGTTTGTAATGATAACTTGTATGATCATTAGATGAATGATTTATCAGAATTTTACAGAAATCGAGGGTTCACTTTAGAGACTTGGTCGGGGGGCATCATCCAAGTCTTTGGATAACGAACTTATCTTTCCTGAATTTCATGTAAGTCTGGGGTCTAGATGCACAATGGCTTTCGTTCTCTCTTCCCAGGGAAATGATTAGTGAGAGAAGACACTACATTTAGCTTTGGTCTAAAACACACCCACCAAAGCCCAGATCATATGGATGAATTTATTTCCCTGAAGTTTTGCTTGGTTTTGTATCTCTGTCACCTGTGAGTAGATGGGTTTATTCCCACTTCCCCTGTAATTCATTTCCAGCCACATTTTCATTGAATACTCCAGACAATCCTCCTTTTTTTCATTGTATAAATATAAAGATAGTCTCTATTTAGTATCATGTAAGTATGTGAATATTTTATACTAAATGTCACCTTGAAGACAGAAAAGAAGATGGAAAACTATAATAAAGTTAGATAATTGGCATAGGAGAGTGTTTAATCTAAGGCTTGAAACTTTTTTTTTTCCGTCTTAGAGTGTGTCTGTGGCATAAACTATTGCTTTGTGTAGTTCTTCTGAGCATTTCTAGGCACTGAATCAAAGATGGATGGACTGATGAACAATCTCCTTGATGTACTTGGGATTTGTGAGGTAGATGGTTAGTATAAGAATAGGTAAGGATGTGGAGAAACACATGTCTGGAATTGCTAACCTGCACTGACATGGTGGTAAACTCAGTCCCTAAAATAAGGAGGTCTTACTCTATCACTGTGATGCTCAGGCCTGATGTCAAATTCAAATTCAGAGAGATTTTTTAAAATTTTTTTATTGTTAAGGTGATGTACAGAGGGGTTACAGTTACATATGTAAGGTAGTGAGTACATTTCTTGTCAGACCTGTAACCTCCTCCCTCATTTTTCTCCCACCTTCACTACTTCCTAGTCCCTTCCCCCCCAGTTATTCAGTTAGTTTACAACATATTGTCTTGTAAGTATTGCTGTTGCATTGGTTTGCCTTTTACCCTTTGTCTCACCATTTTGATGTTCCCCTTCCCTTCCCTAATTCAGATAAACATATATACAATACCCTGGGCACTAAAATAAAATACAGTGACAACAGGGGATAGACCATAGGGAAGATAAACAAAAGAAAAAAAAGAAATAATTTCACGTAGTTCATAAAAAATAACAATTTAAAACTATTTGTTTCCATATCTTGGAGTTCATTTTGCTTAGCATCTTTTTATGTGATAATATGTACTTAGCTATTGAAGCTATTGTGATTATCTGCTAGGACTGTCCGAGACATGTACTAATTGTTACCAATGAGGAAAATCATAGAGTCTATGTTTCTTTGGGTTTGGCTCACTTTACTTTGGATGATTTTTTTCCAAGGCTTTCCATTTCCTTACAAATAGGGCAATGTCATTCTTTCTGGTAGAAGCATTTCATTGTGTATATACCACAATTTCTTGATCCATTCATCTACTGAAGGGCATCTGGGTTGGTTCCATATTTTAGCTATGTAACTAATGCTGCAATGAACATGGTTGTGCTAGTAGCTTAATATGGCCTTATTTGTGATCCTTTGGGTAAATGCCCAACAGTGGGGTTGCTAGGTCATAGAGGAGCTCTATGTTTACCCTCTTGTGGAATTTCCATACTACTTCCCAGAGTGGTTGAACAAGTTTACACTCCCACCAACACTGTAGTAGTCTTCCCTTTTGACCACAACCCCACCAGCATCTGTTTTTATTAATTTTCTTCATAATGGCCATTCTTACTTGGAAGAGGCAGAATCTCAATGTTGTTTTGATTTGCATTTCTTTTATGGCCAGAGATATTGAGCACTTCTTCATGTGCCTCTTGGCCATGTGAGAGAGATCTTAACAAGCTCAAGTGGAAATCAAAATCTCCCAGGTCCTAAATTCAGAACGTATTCTCATGAGGGTATAATACAGAATCTCCAAACACAGTGTTGAATGCACACTTCATTTGGAGAAAAATAGCTTTATTTCAAAGTAATATTGATGAGACTGTAATACCATTAAAATTAAGACACAACTTGAAAGGGATGTGATTAACTTCTAAGAATTGAATTTTGTACATTTACCTAATTATAATGAGAAAGTACATGCTAGCTTACTAACGGATCCACTAAGTCCATTCACTCGAGAGTAAATTGATTTGCCCCAACCATTTTTAAGACTTTTAATTTCCTAGCCTTTTTCTGTGACTCTTTTGGGGAATCTTTCTCTTTGCATAGATGAAATGCATTATTCAGCCTGCTGTAAACTCTGGAAACTAGTAATAGAGTATAAAAGACAGATTCTGCCCTCATGAGCTTTGCATTCTGCTTGGGAAGGCGAGGCTCACACATAAGAAACTTCAGGAATCTGTGTTTATTGTGTGTTTAAGATGACTCTGTAAGTTCTGGGAGATCAAAAGGCAGTGCTATTGGAATTTTAGGAAAATACTTTTTTTTGAAGTTAGAATTTGATTGGCAGAGGAGGAAAGAAGGAGAGAAGACAAGTTGGTTTGGGGTTATGATGTAAACAAAAATGAATGTAAGAGAGTTCAGAACTAAATCAATTCGATAATTATTTATTGAGAGCCCACTGGGAAGATATAACACTCTGTCTGATCTTGTCTGTCATGAAGCCTCCATGGTAATGTGATCAAGTAGGCCATCAGAAGGTGAAAGAGAGGAAATGACTTTTAGATTGTGAATTGAAATTAAAGAAATGAATAGGTGTGATAATAAAGACAGAGAGGTTAGATAAGGGTATATTCAGAATTTCTCAGACTTTAATTTACACATGACTCATCCAGGACTGTATTAAGATTTATCTTCTGATTCAGAAGGATGAGGTAAGGCCTGAAAGTTTGAACTTAAAAAAAAATTGTTGCTGGTGGCTCACTCCTGTAATCCTAGCTACTCAAGAAGCTGAGCTCCGAGGATCATGGTTCAAAGCCAGCTCGGGGGTGGGGGTGGGGGTCTGGGGTGGAGTCTTTGAAACTCTTATCTTTAATTAAGCATGAAAAAAAGCCAGAAGCAGAGCTGTGTCTCAAATGATAGAGTGATAGCTTTGAGCAAAAAAGCTTGGAGACAGTGCTCAGGCTCTTAGTTCAACCCCAGGACCTGCAAAAAGCAACACGAAACAAGTACATGGCAGCTGACGCCAGTGCTCTTGGCTTAGAGACTGTGAGAAGCAAGGCATTAGATGGCATGGTATCATGACCTGGAGAATAAGGTGGTGGACCTACATTAGGCAGAATGGAAGAGAAGGCTAAGAGGAAGATTTGGACTATTGGAGGGGCCTTGGAAGTGCAAGTTAGGAGGTAGGAGTTTAGCAGCAAGGTGCAAATAGAGGTGAGCAGGGCTGATGGACTATTTTTTTCTGGTAGGGGAGATGCAGAGAACAATGCTAGCACTGCACAGATCTTGCTGACTTCTGCTTGGGAAAACCATAGTTTAAAGGGACAAAAGAATAAAGAAATAGGATTGCAGTGATCCAGACATGCCATGATGAGCCCCTGTTGACAGAAATAAGTGAACAGGAGAATCAATAAATGGAAGACTGGCAGAATGATGTATCTGGTTTTACATTGTAGGAGGGAGGATCGTTTTAGAGATGGGAGGTTCCATCAACTTTTGAGATGACAGCTGAATGCACCATCAGCCTTCCACTGAGAGATAATAAAGTTAGGGGCCTAGAGATCTTTTTCATCAAAGCCCGAGAGTATACCATGTATAAATAATCTTTTGAGGCAAGATGGGGGAGGTGTAAGAGAAACTGGACATGCACAGTATTTAAGCCTGGGCAAAGCTGAAGCTAGACAGAAGGGCAGGTGAGGGATTAGGTGGTCAAGAGGAGTTCACGTCCACATGGGAACCAGATGCTCTGTGATGACAGACCTTTGACTGTCACTGTCATTGTAGAAAGGCTGGTCCTTCAGTTACATCAGTTTGCATCGCCTTCTCTATTGGAGCTTTCTTTCCATTAGACTGAAGATTCCCTCACAAAAGGTGCTATCATTTCCATGGAGAGAAAGGGCGAAAGAAGGGGAAAGTGATCAGGAAGAGATAAAGCTAGAAGGACAAAGCTGCATTTGACCTGGCATAGCTATAGAGGCCCTGGAAGGGCACTGTTCTCTGAATTTTACCACACTTTTGGGCCTGATCAGGACAGTAAAGGACAGGAGCTATTTTTTTGTCTTTCCTTTGATTTTTATATTTTATGTTTTGCATTTATATTTGGGTGTCAAATGATCAAAATATCTATCAGCAAGGAGCCCTGAATAAAATATCCATGTTTCCTTAACTTTCAGAGTGGTGTTCTTTTTATTTCAACCAGGGTGGCGGTGACAAGGGTTAAATATAGAGGATATGTATACATTGAGTGTGCTTTTTCCTGAGTCAATGAAAGACTTGGGTTTGGCATTTATTGCCACTCATCTTTAGCCTTTCTGGGTTCTGGATACAAGGTGATATTTTTATCTTTACGGTTTTCAATCTGTTACAAATAAGGGAAAATACTTCCAAGTGGGTTGCAGGCAGTTCCATGTGGAAAGGCTAGATGGCAGCCCGATGCTGTATTTGGAGAGCAAGGAGTCTTTCCACCTTCCCCAAATGGCAAGAAATATTTAGATATTTTAAAAAGAAGATCTTCAAGAGGAAGATTAACTGAAAGTAAATGATGATGATGACAGATTTGTAAACTGCCTTTCTCCAAATCACATTTTTTAATTACAAATTACACATGCAATTTAGTGTGATATGAAAAACTTAAGACAACAGGAAAATAAGCTTAGGGTGTAAACAGCTACTTTGCAGAAGAAGAAATACACACGGCAAGGGCCATATGCAAAATGTTTAATGTCTTATAAGAAGGAAAATTGAAGTTAAGTGAGAACATTTTTTTATTACCTCTCAATTCGACAGTTACTTGCAGAAGTTCTAACCTGGAGAAATATTAGAAATGTGGCCAAAGATTTATGCAAAAGCCTCTTCCTCAATGTTTTATTTATGGCAGTCTAAAGACATTAATTCTTAGAAGATGCTATTCCCTTAGATGGAATGTTATGCATTCTTAATTGATACAACTTTATATTTTAGTCAGCCTCAAACAAAATTATATTAATTATAGCCACTTAATGTAAAAATGCAGACACATAATTTATAAAAACACAGAGAAGGGTAAGTTAACCCTTACTGGAGGGACAAAATTTGTTGTGCATCTAGTGGGTCTTCAGAAGTATTGACCAGATGTAAATTTTCACAATCAGAAACTAGGGGTGATGATTCAAGTTTGTGGTTCTACCTGTCTGAGAGGCTAAGATCAGGAGGGCTATACTAAAAAGTCTGGAAGGCTCCATCTTTTTTTTGTTGTTTGTTTGTTTGCCAACCTGGGGCTTGACCTCAGGGCCAACACACTGTTCCTAAGATTCTTTTGCTCAAGGCTGGTGCTTTACCACTTTGAGCCTCAGGGCCAATTTTATGGGAGTTAATTGGTGATAAGATAAGTTAATTGGAGATAAGCTTGTCCAGGCAGGCCTTGGACCACAATCTTTAGATCCTTAGCCCTCAGTCTCCCGTGTAGCTAGGATTTATAGGTATGTGCTACCTATACCTGGCTTCTAGAGATCATTTTTATAGCACTAAAAATGGTTTAGAGGATGGTGGGGGGAGGCTCAATGCTGGACTCAGACTTTTGTGAGCACAGAGACTTCTGCAGAAACTTGGAAGGAAAGAATTCAATGAGCTAGACACTCAAATCTCTCACTAGTGTGATTAGTAAAATAGAGTCATCTGTATGTATTTTTATATTGCCAAACATGAATCTGGTTTCAATTTCGCTCAGCACAGTCTTTCCTATACAACATGTGATTTCTCTCATCAAACGGCAAATTTTAACTGTTTAGTTTGTAACTTGGTTAAAGAAATGATGTGAGATAAATCAGACTTAGGGAAAATCAATAGTATTGTCTGGACCAAGAAGTTGCTTGTTACCATCTTTTAGAAACAAATGTTCAATTTATTTATTTTCATACTTTATTGATTGAATTACCCATTACTTTCATTGTGAATGTAGCAGACAAAATGAAGGAAACTTTTGTCAACATGGCCTAACACATATACACACACATTATATATATATATATGTACATTTGATATATGTAGTTTGATATATAAAGTTATTCATAATTTGATATACATTTATGTAGCTATAGATTATGTATTAATGCATTATATATTATACATTAAATTATGTATAAATTAATATAATTTCTAGATGAGCATCTTTCTAAATAGGGGCCAGATCTGCCCACAAATTAAACATATACCATGATTCATAGGTAATCGAAGTCCTGGTGTCTCCACTTTACGTACTTGAAGTGTGACTTGTTGGAAATGGATTGAGTGGTAAGTTCTGCAATGGCTGTGTGCTCTCAGAGCTTTGTATTTTTAGTTTCTATCCCAACAACAGAAGAGCTACATCAAATGACTAGCTAGTAGTGTTTTTCTAGATCCTGTACTTTGGCAAGGGAACCCACTGTAAAATCTCCAAGTGGTTTCTTAAAATTCTATTATGATTATGAAAACACCCAGCTAGCTATGAGAAGATATTTCTGTGTTGGCTGAGAGTTGGGGGCACAACCTATTTCTAGGCTTCTCATGTTCTGATCAGGTCCTGCCCTTTGTGTAATTGACAGTGCTGTTGGCCTATTGTAGTAATTTCCATGGAGAATCATATAATAGTTTCTGGGGAGGGAACGATGGCAATTGTGCCCCTGAGCCCTCTCATTTCACAGATGAGTTTGAACATTTGAGTGGTTTTCCCAGAATGGGTCAAAACCTAATCAAATGAGACTGATGGAACAGTAGATTTTATTACAATGGAACACAAAAGAAGCATATGACACTATTCATTCCTTTGTAAATTTGCATAGTGGAAATTAGTGTTTAGTGTGCCTTTTATTTGTACATTGAAAAAGGTGAGAGAAAGAAGGAAAGATATGGATTTTAGTCAATGCAAATGTGTGGTGCTTTGGAAACATTGGGGATGGCAATTGTAACTTTCTTTTGGCATAATAATAATCATGATTGGCAATACTGGGGTTTGAATTCAGGATCTTGAGCTTGTTAGCAGGTCCTCTACTATTAACATCTCAGCTCCACCTTTTTATACTTTGGTACTTTTTGAATAAGGTCTTGCCTTTTGTCTGGGCTGACCTGGAACACATTCCTCCTATTTACGCTTCACACACAAATATAAGAGACACATGCCACTGTGCCCAGTTTTTCATAGGTTGAAACGGAGACTTGTGAACCTTTTGCTTGTCCTTGCCTAGAACCATGATCCTCCTGATTTTTGTCTGCCAAGTAGCTGGGATGACAGGACATGAACTGGTGTGTCAAGCTCTTTGGGGGCAATTTGAGAGTATCTTAATGAAAATCCTCATGTTCAGTAAAGGGATGTAGCCTTACTTTTTTGTTTGACTTTACTTCCTTATGTAATCACTTACGTCAACCACTCCTATATTGTTATTTAGGCCCATGACCCTATTTTTCAGAAATATAGACAATGAGCTGCATTGACATAGGGTGAAGGTTAGCACTCTACTACTTAAGTCAACCTTACCTCTGACTTTTTGGTATTTGATCGGAGATAACAATCTTACAGAGATTTCTGTCCCATCTGGCTTCGAATTGTGATCCTCAGATCTCAGCTTTGTGAGTAGCTAGGAGTACAGATGTGAGTCACTGGTTCCTAGCTTGAGCCTCGATTCTTAGTGAATCCCTACAAGGCTATGAGAATGACTGGTTGAGCAGCCAGCAGTGAGCCGGGCAGTGAGCTGGGCAGCAGTTATGGAGAACTGATGGGGTCCTTCTTCAGTATGAGGGAAGAAAATGAGGCCACAAAAATCATCTGCCAACTAGTGTTTCATGCCTGTAATCTTATTTACTCAGGAGGCTGAGATCTGAGGATCCCAGTTCATAGCCAGTCCAGGCAGGAAAGTCCTTGAGACTCTTGTCTCTAATTATCCACCAGAAAACGGGAAGTAGAGCTGTGTCTCAAAATGGTAGAGTGCTAGCCTTGAATAAAAGAAAATCATCTGCAAAAGTAAAGAGGTCATTTAAAGCCAGTGTTTACTGTCCAGATAAATGGACAGATCAGCCTCCTCTCTACCTGCCCAGTCTTTTGCTCTCACTTAAGGCTACCCTTTGCCATTGGCATCCATGTACATGAGGGAGTGAATGTGTTTGTGCACACACGTTCCTTGCCTCAAGGAAGTAAGAGGGGAAGATGGTGCTATTTTTTTCTGGACCATTTTCTCTCTTAATGATGGCCCCATCCTATATCTATTTAGAGAGAGCTTAGCCCCTCCCTCTCGTTTTTGACTAATTGACCAATTACATTCCATTTGCTGTATGAGTTAATCTCCAGGCTAATATTGTGAGGTAGAGATTGGTTATAACCCTTTGATGGATGAACCAGTGTGTTCTCTATCTAGCCAGCCAGTGGCAGAGGCAGGATTAAGAGCTTCTGGCTCTGGGCTGGTCCCATTATACTTTGTTTCCTCTCCAGATGGTTTAGGTATGTTTCAATCTCATTCTGCAATTTCTTTTTAGTGCCTCCTACATTCCAGGGACCACCATAGATTTAAAAGAGCATAGGAAGATGGATATGATATGTTTCCTGCTGGCTCCCAGGCTAGAAACTTTTCCCCTCTGTGCGACTTGTAGCAGCATGGAAGAAGGATAGTGAGCTTTCAATTACATTCTCAGAGCAATTCATCTTGAATAGCCCAGAGTTAAATATTTCTTATTTAACATTAGCAGATGGTGAATGAGACAACAATGTCTGTACTAGAAACAAAACAAAAGAAATAAAAAAGAATTGGCACTTGAACAGAAAAGATGAACCGCCGTTCCTGCAGGTCTTTTGTCTCAAATCATTTGGAAGGATGAAAAAGATCACTTCATAAATCAGTCAAAGCTGGTCTCATTCTGCCATTCACAGAACATGGAATTACTTGCTGGGACTGATAAATGGATATCTTTGCTGGAGAACTGTCACCACGGCTTGTATAACTTACAGTACAATTATTACTTACACCCTAGAAAGCACTTATTTGTTTTAGCTTAGATCATCTTTTCATTCTAGAAATATGTCCTTTATGCATTTGTTTTTGAACATTGGAGTAGATGCCAAAATAGAAAGAGGTTTTTCCACGACTATAACTGGAATATAATTTTCAAGGTGGGTGACATGAATCAATGTGTTAATTCTAGGCATTTTATCCCTGGAGGGGATCTCTGGAGGCCAGAGCCAAAGGAACACAGCAACTATATTTTTATAAAATTAAGGCTACTCTGTAATTAGGATTAGATCCTAAGAATTACTAAGACCAGGGTGTATGGAATGCATAAACCTTAAATTGGTTAGGGTATGTCAGACTGATCCATTGTATTTTAGTTCTCAGGGTCCATGAAAAAAGATAGGTTCAACTTATATACATATAAACATACACATATGGGGAACCTTTAAGTCCCATTTCCTGCATGGGGAGCAGGAGATGTTTTCTGTCTCCATTTCCCTCTACTTTAACCCTGTTCTGTTAGATCCTTGCTAAAACTTAAAAAAAATACACATATGCATGCATTTGTGTCAATGTACATTCTACCCATTTGCACACACACACATATATACATATAAAAGCTAATTTGAAAAATCAAACTATTTTAATCCTCTTAGAATAGTAAAAAGCTGAGTTTCTGATTTTTCTCAGTATATTCCATAGTTTCAATTAAGGCCTTTGGGGAAGACATCAGAATTTTAGACACTGTATAGAACTTGGTAATTGGGTAAGACTTTCAAGTAAATTTCTAGTATTCTGAAGGGTTTGGTGAAGGTTGAAATTTTATCTATAAACCATACCCATGTCTATTTCTAACATGTACATTGTAAGTGTTTTTCTTCTTCTTTGCTCAGGCCTACATTTTTTTCAGGCTTTAAAATTGATATTGGAATAGCAACTTTTCACTGGGTGATCATTCTACTTTTGATATGAAGCCTGGGATTGTTCAACATATATCAAATTCTCCAAGTCCACAATAAATTGTTTAAACGAGCCCCAAATATCAATACCTATTTGGCTTGTAACCAAGCAGGCAGATTTGCAACAACTTGAAACTAGAATTTGGCACATAAAATATCCTACATATATATCCCTGCAGAAAATATACTAGAACTTTCTTTTCTAAATAGCAGAAAAATACAGTTCTTTGGTAAAAATCTATACTTTCTTTCCCCCGTATTTATTTAAACTTGTTCTATATAAAGGAGATTTACATGTTCACAGGCAGGTGAGTGGTGGTGACTCACACCTGTGATCCTAGATACTCGGGAAACGGAGATCTGAGGGTTGCAGTTCGAGGCCAGCCTGGACAGGAAAGTCCTTACAACTCTTCTCTTCAATTAAGCACCAAAAAGCCAGAAGTGGAGCTATGGCTCAAATGGTAGGGTGCCTGCCTTGAGTAAAAAAAAGCTAAGGGACAGTGGCTAGCCCCTGAGTTGGAATCCTAGTACCGACACACACACACACACACACACACACACACACACGTACACAAATACAAAATACAAAACTAGAAAGCTCTATTTGGAAGAGGAAAACTTCCTGGTTCCCCCCCCCCCCAAAAAAAAAACACGCTACCAGAGTCCCATTGACTTCCTAACCCCATATTCTTCTTGCCCAAAGCAGGCTTCTTAAATCAGTTACTTTCTTAAATAGGTTTCTATTGATAAGTTTCATTGAATTTAGGTAGGAACTTAAAGAGAAATAGAAGTTTCTGTTGCTTTTTCTTAAGCAAAGCTTACTTGTACCATGTACACTTTCCAGTTGTCTCCAAATAGGGGTATACCAAGACCTTGCTATATAGCACAAGTAGTTCTGTTAATATCAGCAGTTCAGGATATGATTTCTTTTCTAATCAAAACCCAACACATGGTTCACAGCCATCAGATTAAACTCATTGCCTAATTCTTGCATCAAAAACAGAGGGTAACACAACAAACCACTATGTAGATAGATACAGATATAGATATAATTGGACTTTCCTTAATTATTCATACAGAGGCATTCCAGTTCATGACTTTAACCCTTCAATATATGTTTTTATGTGCCATGACTTTGAGCTGAGCATGCCCATAAACATGCCCACCATCTTTCCCTCCCTCTTCAACTATGACCTTAAGCTGAGCATACGCAGAATGTAACTTAAAGTGAGCATGTTGAGGAGTGTGTCATAACTCTAAAGTGCTTTCCCATATGAATTATTTCTCCAAATAAAATCCCTATGCTTCTGTGGAAGGCCTTGCTTTCGAAATGACATCCTTTATAATAGTTTGTTATTTGCTGTAGGTAACAAGTCTTTCTCCACTTCAGTCTCTTGGTTGTGCCTTTTTAACCCACTGGGTTTGGTCACACCTTTTCGCTCCTATTTTTTCCAGTCTCTGGTGACTGCTTTCTATTTTCTTCTTTTTCAGTTTCCATTTATGAATGAGAACATGTGTTATTTGTCTTTCTAGTTATCATACTCTCCAGTTCTCTACACGTTGTAAACTTGACAAGAGTTTTCTTTTTATAGGCCAAATAACATTTCACTAAGTATATTTTCCACATTTTCTTTGTCCATTCAGTTATTGATGGACAGCTACATTGATTCTATTTTTTGGCCTTATGAATGCTGCGATAATATGGGAAATCAGTTATCTCTTCCTCATGCTGATTTCATTGGAGTTGGCAACATACTTAGTAGTGAGATTACTGGATCATATGACAGCTCTATTTTTAGCTTTTTGAAGACTGTTCCTACTATTTTGCTTAATGGTTGTACTAATTTATACTCCCACCAGCAATGTATAAGGAGCTCTTCTTTCTCTCCCTCCAAACTAGCATTTGTTATTTTTTGTCTTTTTGATTATAGCTATTCTAGATGGGGTAAAATGATGTCTCATTATGGTTTTGATTTGCATTTCCTGGATGATTGGTGCTATTAAGCACTTTTTACATGTAGCCATTGGCCATTTGTGTATCTTATTTTGAGAAATGCCTTTTCAGGTCATTTGACTTTTTTTTTCTGGTTCCATGGTTTGAACTCTAGGGCCTTGTTCTTTCACATGGCTTTCTTGTTCACAGCTAACATCTACCACTTGAGCCACTTCTTTCATTCAGCATTTTGCTGGTTAATTGGAGATGGACTCTTGCAGACTTTTCTGCTCAGATTGACTTTAAACTGAGATCCTCTAGGTCTTAGTTTCCTGAGTAGCTAGGATCACAAGTATGAACTCCTGGGGTGGGGCTTATTTGCCTGTTTACTGCTGTTGGGTTACTTTAGTTACTCATATATTTTGGATGTTACTTTTTTCTTGAATGGATAGCTTTCTTTAAAACTTTTCTTTTGTTAAAGTTATATATGTTTATGGTACACAACTGAATGTTAGTTATCACTTCAATAGTTTATTTGCAGATTTGAGTGCTAGTTCTTACTTAATTATACCAGAAGATGTCAACAGAATATTTTCAGATAATAATCAAAACTCATCTTCCTTCCTGAAATGGAGCTGAAATGGTTTGCTGACTGAAATATTGAGGGTTGTGATTGTCCAAATGGATCACTAGGAATAACCACCAAATCCAAAATGATTCAAATAGGCAGTGATGAGTACTTTAGAATCCTTCCTGGCTGAGATCAACTGTGAGATGCATTCCTCTTACAAAGGGCAAAGATATGAGAAAAATTTCATCCCAGGACTGATAAAATTGGTGGACATTTTATGATATGCCAGACAGATAATAAAGTGATTACCATTGATTATTCTATATTCTAACACTTTCATTTCACATAGTATCTCTGAACTTCAGTCTTCTGGTTTGTGAGATGGAGGTAATCTTCTCTTGCTAAGTGGATGTGAATATTAAATAGGACTTTTATAAAGTGCTCAGAGTATACAAAGGCTTTGATAAATGATGACAATAATGAAATGTATTGTTATCTAGCATTCATTGAGCAACTTGTCACCGAGACTTCATCTTTGGAAACAATTTCACTACCCTTAGACTCATCTTTCTGGACTCTCCTTGGGATATATCTCATGGCCTGTGGGGGAGAAAATACTGCTTTTGACTGGGTGAAGGGTACAGCCATGTTGTGCATGTATGTGTGTGTGTATGTGTGTGTGTGTACATATATGTGTATGTGTATCTTTACAACAGTAAAGCCCTACTAAATCTTAACAATTCACTTTCTTCTGCTGCCTAAAATTAATATTTGCTTTTTGTAAGGAGGATGCACTTGAAATATTGGTTTAAATCTTGTATCTACATTCTTGGGAAGACCAGCATTCGCTACTTGGATTTCATGTCATGGTCATCAACTTCTCTTACTGTGTTGGATGCTCTAATGGAATCTTAATTTCCAACTTCTGTTTAATGCATAGCATATTGCTAACTCTCATCTCCTTCGAAGTCTTCTGGGCTTTGAGATTCCCTACCATGGTGAAGAATTTCATTCATAGCACTGTTAAAAGGTTAATAGGAATTAGGTGAATGTTTACATTTTCTCAAACATTTTTCTTCGAAGGATTGAAAATCTATGTCAGGAAAAAAAACAACCCTTATCTTTACAGGCTAAAACAGCATCAGATCTGTGAAAATGTTGAAGCTTCATTTAAGAATTAACAGTGTATGATGGTTCCTGTCAGTTTGAGGAATTGTTTATTCTATCACGTATTCATAACACACCTTGCTCCATTCCAACATGGAAAGACCTGGAATATAATGTAGAGCTTATAGTAGCAGGAGCTTCATTTCTTAGAAGTACGTTTTGCTGATATATAATTGCTGGTATAAATGCTGGCACTTCCTTAACTAAGGTTGTGATAAGGAGTGTTGCTATCATGAAAACAAATGAGATTAATGGTCTTTTCCAGGTTTTTATCTGGCAGTGGCTGCGAGATTGAAATTCCTTTTGCTTTCGCTCAGACAGGGTTGTATTTCCCCCTTTCTCCCTAGACCAAAGAAGTAACACAGAATTTACCTGCTAGGCCTTTTTTTTCTTTCTTTCTTTTTTAATATACGAATCTCAAGGAATATCAGAGTATGTATATTCATCTTGAGAAGACTGTGTATATGAGAGGTTCTTGAAAGGAAAGACTTGCAGATTTAGTGAGCAACAGAAAACCTAAATTTCTTCTTACAAAATAAGCATTACTAAATATAAATAACAAGCCAGCAAAAATTAATCCCTCTAATTATGAAGTACATTATACTCAGGGTAATCCAGACTTTTAATACTAAAGCATAAAGTTGAAGATATCTCTTGACAAAGAAACCTTTTTCTCCAGCCCCTTAGATGATAAACTTGAAAGGTATACCTAACGTTGTCACTGAATTAAGGCATTGCGTGTTATTCATGTTATTACATATTTTTAACATTATTGCAATGAATTCATTTATTAGATATTGACCTCCCAGTAAGCAGTGGGATTTTTTTTCTACCCAAAACTTCATTTAAACAAAAATTGTGGTCAAACTAACAGAGAGCTCACAATGAAAGATGATAATTTGCCTGTGCTAAGAAATGATACCATCAATTTCTCCCAAGGACACATCAAGAGTTTTCACATATTTTCATTATTCCATTCTGGAACAATATTGTTGAGTAAATATTTGTACTAATATTGTTACCATTTTAGGGTTTCCCAAGGTGCGCAGAGTCTCACAAGGTAAATAATTGAAAGCTCTGCCTTCTTGCGTAGCACCAGGCAGGGCTTGATATAGGTTTGATTATTTTCACTTGCCTCTTTGATAATCCATAACTGTCTTCTGTAATTATTTTCATCATCCAGTCAAGCAAAGATAAAAAATGGAACATGTTTCTTTTGCCTACTCCCAAGGAATCTCCATTATCCTTGAAAGGTCATGTGACAACAGAAAGTCCAATCTGGGAGGAAAACAGCCGTCCACAAGGACAGGCTGAGTGTGAGCTGAAAATGACGTTGTTAGCAGATAGCAAACTGCAGTCCTCGCTGCTTATGAATATTTGAGTGAGGAACTAAAAACAGCGCAGTCAACTCTAAGCAACTGTGACAGCTGAAACTGGCTGGAAACTAGGAGCTTAGGGGAACTAGAATGAAAAGATCACTAGTTACGTCTGCCTCATGCTACTGTGAGTCTACAACAAGGCAGGATTCAACTTCCTTACACATAGCTAGAAGTTATGGAAAAATTGGATTTATCTCTGCAGCTTCAGGAGGCAAGCCACTCCCAAATCCCCTGTGTTATTTTGGATTCATTACAATGCAGTGATTTCTGACCCACCATTTCAAGGCAAGAGAATGACCGTGTTTTCTCAGAGCCAGAAATATTCATTCTGTTGTGGTTTCTACTCATAGAAACTTGGCTCTAGGGCTGGGAATGTGGCTTAGTGGTAGAATGCTTGCCTAGCATGCATGCAGCCCTGGGTTCAATTCTTCAGTACCACATAAACAGAAAAAACTGGAAGTGGTGCTGTGGCTCAAGTGGTAGACCACTAGCCTTGAGCTGAAGAGCTCAGGGACAGTGTCCAGGCCCAGAATTCAAGCCCCATGACTGACAAAACAAACAAACAAAAAGAAATTTGGCTCTAGTCAATCTTTCATGAACCTCTTTCTCTTCATTCTGTGTGGGAAGAAAGATACCAGGAAACAGGATACCTAAAGCCAGAATTACCTGGACAATTATTAAAAAAAACAAAACTCCAATGAAATGAGCTACTAGTTATCTGGCTTGCCTTATCTATGCTCTCCTAGGTTATTGCTGTTTTGAAAAAACAACAACATTAAGCCAGGTAAGTAGCTGCTTTTGTTGAAGTAGAAAATTCGGAACAAATTTTACAATATGTAAGAGTTTTAGAGCATAAAAATGTCTCCCTTTGCTTTGTCTCACTTCAGTATGTACACAAAGATCCCTGCTTTATCCCTCATTCCCAATTTAATGGGAAATAATTTTCTAGCTGGTGCTTTTAACTAGAATGAGAGAGAGTCTGTTACTTAGTGCCGTTAAGTGTGTCTAGTAAATCTACTAAAAGACACTTAGTTTTATGCATTTGGGGGAATAGTTTAAAGAAAGTGGGAGCCGTCTTGTAGTCCATAAGTTCCTAAGAAACTATACAGTATGTATATCTAATGTAGAAATAGCTGTGATTTAGATATAGTTGCTAATTGAAGAGAAAAATTAAATTTAGAAGCCAGACACTGTTGGCTCACACCTGTAATCCTAAGTACTTAGGAGGCTGAGGTCTAAGGATGGAGCTAGCCTGAGCAATCACTAACCAGTAAAAAGCCAGAACTGGAGGTGTGACTCAACTGGTAAAGCACTAACATTGATTTAATGTGCTGTCAATGACAGTGGGATCAGCCATGGCTGTTCAAGAAGGATCTGCAGGTCTTTTGTCCCCTTACTAGAACAGAGAGCCTTGTTTGACAACTGCACTGGGGAATCACTATCTTTGTTGTCAATACTCACTAGACCACAGTTATTCAGTGTCTCTTTTCTTTGTATTTTGTTGGTTGTAAGGACTTGAACTCAGGGCCTGGGCACTGTCCCTTGGCTCTTTTGCTCAAGGCCAGCACTCTACCAGTTTGAATCATAGCTCCACGTCTGTTTTCAGATGGGTATTTGGAGACAAGAGCAGCCTTTCCTGCCCAGGCTGGTTTTAAACTGCCATCATCAGATTTCAGCCTCCTGAGTAGCTAGGATTAGAGGCACGAGCCATCAGCTCATGGCTCCTCTCGCCTTTAGTTTTTGCTGTGAGACCCCTGTTAGATTTGCTGTAAAGATGGAATTGAAGCTTTCAAAATACAGTTCTAGTTTACATTTGGAGAAGTGAGCTTTGAGGGAGAAAAGAAATAGGCAGAAAGGTTCGTGTGGGCATTCACCCTGGAAGCGGGCCTCGCGGGGCAGGTAGGAACAGAGTTACTGTAAAGCAGCAGGAGGTGATAGAAACCCCTTTTCACAATCAAGTCTGTCACATTTAATGCCAGTGGCAAGGTTTCATTAAACCCAACAATCTCAATAAACTGATGTGGAATCAGAAGTTGGAACTATTGCTAGCAACGTGGGCTTCACAAAAATCATCAATATGTTCTGCGCTGTTTTCTCATTTGTGCAACATAATGGGTTTGGATTGACATTTCCCAAAGTTAGTTTGGGGAACAGAATGACTGTGGGTATTCAAATCCTAAGATCTAGGTTTGCAGCCAGCACTAGCACTTGAACTCAGGGCCTCTTACGCAAGACTGGTGTTCTACCACTTGAGCTATGCCTCTAGTTCTGACTTTTCTTTTCTGGCATAATTGGGGATAAGGCACTTGGCTTTGTCTTTCTAGAACTTTCGTTGAACTTCAACCTTCAGATCTCAGCCTCCTGAATAGCAACAATGATAAATGTGAGCCTGGGGCCGGGGGAGGGGGGTGCCTGGACATTGGTTTTTCTTTTCAGATCTGTCATCTGCCAGGAATATAAGCTTTCTGGACATTAGAATGAATACTTGACTCCGAGGGCTATTTATTTGTAGACAGTCACTGTTTGTGACCATGCAGTGGACTTCCACATGCGGATGCTCTGATAAACAAATTTTGTGCCGCATACTATAGTCTTACCCTACCTAAATTTGACAAAGTCTGAATTGAATGATATGAGATAAGATTAGTCTGATAACTGTAGCAATCTGGAGGGTATACACTTCCCATGGCCCCTGAAAAGGTCTTAGAATTCAATGTTTGTGATGTCCAGGAAATGATAAAAGAGAAGAAGTAGAGGTATAGAATAGGGCTCATTGATATTACCAAATAGGATATCCTTGAGACTTTTTCCCCTCTCGCACACTTCTTCCAGACAGGGATGTAAAATGCATTTTCTATCACTGTACAATATTTTAATTTCAAAGGTCACAACTAGGCCAGAGTTTGAAAATGAAAGTCACTTCCCAACACTTGTGCTCAGGCATGAATATTCATGGACACATGTGCCTTTGCCATTCATTATGTTAGCTGCAAGATAAATGAGAGAAGCAACCTCATAACCAAATGATCTGAAAAGTGCCCTCAGAAGATAAGTATATACTCTATCAGGGGTGTGATTCAGCATCTAGCTGAAGTCATTGCTTAAATTTTTTATTGAATCAGTGGGGAAAATCTCTCTCTAGGATAAAAAATAATACAATCCTGCAATAACAACAACAATTCCTCATGTTATAAAGTACTCTCTTCTTTTTTTTAATGTGTATGGTAATGGAGTTTGAACTCAGAGACTTTCATTTGCCAGGTTGGCACTCTGTCACTTGAAACATGCTTCTCTAGCCCTGTTTGCCTTATTTATTTATTTAATTTTGAATAAAGCTTTGCATTTTTGTTCAAGGCCAGACTCAGACTGCAGGAATCTTTTGTATGATGTCTGGGTAGCTTGGACCATAGGCATGTACCACCATGCCCACCTTTTTGTTGAGTTAGAGTCTTCTATCATTTTGCTCCTTTCTCCTGTGAAGTAAACTCTTCCCGATCTTAGTTTTTCACGAGTAGCTGGGATTACAGGCTCTGGAATTATAGGCATGTGCCACTATGACTGGCAAGTCTTCTTAAAATGCAGGAATTCTACTTTAATCCTATGACCTGAAAAATATCATCACAGTAGAGATTCTATGGTTTTAAATAGAATAAATTTACTATATACATACCATGAAATATGATGTTGCCATTAAAAGACCAAAGCAAATGTATGCATACTATGACAGAAGTTATGTATGATTTATTGTTAGGTAAAATTATGGAACAATATGACTAGTATGTACCTGTTTAGAAACAAATATGTGTTTCTATAAATATAGTACACAAATCTGTATACTATATCTGTGTATGACTAAATAGAAAAAATATTTGAAATGATATGTAGGTAGCATTGACAGAAACAAAGTGAAGAGTCATTAAAAATCCTGTTCTGCAACAGTGTAGCTTGTCCACACAAACAATACTTTGACATCAGAAATAAAATTGAAGTCTGAGTATAGATCTTAAAATGACATGGAAAATCAACATCTCTTCTATCTATCCCTACCTCTCTGCCTTCCCAGCTATTTAAAACATACAGCTTTAAAAACATGAGGGCCCAGTGTAAAATAGATCAAGTTCTTGGTATTGGCCCTTTTGTTTTTCTGCTCTGGGTCTAAGCATAACTCTTCCACTAGCTATTGGGATATTTCCAAAATGCCATTTCACCCTTTAACTTCCCCATCTATGAAGCAAAAGGGTTTGGCAGAGAAGTTCCCTTCAGCTCTGAAATACTGTGCTATGGCTGAAACTAAATGAATTTCATGGTCCTCTGCAGGGGAATACTTTTCTTTACAAACTATATCTTTTACAGTAAATAGCTCATTGGTTTATTGGAACAATGACTAGCAATGGCGTCACCATCCTCCAGCCCTTATTGCTTTGCTCTGATTTGAATGTGAATCTCTGGACCAGTAACATCTTCAGATCCTCACAATCTTTTTGTAAAAAGATTCAGAGGTCTTACCTTCCATTGGGGAATGATGGATAAGTGCATCTCTACACCAGAGTTGAAAGTAGGGGAGAGGACTTTTCTTTCTCTCACACTCCTACTTGCATTTTATTCATTTGATTTGTTGTGCTGGTAATGGGGCTTGAATTTATGGCTCATACTCTTGCTTGCCTTTTTTTGGTCAAGGGTAGTGCTTTACCACTTGAGTCACACCTCCATGTCTGGCTTTTTGCTGGTTAATTGGAGATAAGACTCTCAGATTTTCTGTCTGAGCTGGGTTCAAATCTTGATCCTCAGATTACAGTCTCCTGAGTAGCGGGGTTCACCGGTGAGGGTCGCCAGTATCAGTCCTGATGCGACCTGCATTTGAAGCCAGCTGTTCTCGTCTTACTCTAGAGATGTGGGCAGTAGACTTTGTAGATAGAGCATTGTGTCATTTGATTGTTCACTTGGCCTTGGTATATATTTGTAGTAAACTGGCATTTCAAGCAAATGTATTATGTATAAAGGCCACCATGGATTTGTTTGACACCATTGAAGTTATCTCACTTTCTCGGACCAGAATGAGATCATCAATTATCTCCTCTAAAGAATCTAGTCAACATGACTCCGAGGCTCACCCGCTGTGTGCAGAGGAGCAGGAGGAATGGAAGGCACCGTGCTTGCCCTTGGAAGTTTCAATCTGAATTGCAGCAGACAGAGTGCAAACAAAATAAAGCCACAAAAATAGAACATTATGTGCCATTAAATAAAACAGCCCATCAAAGATAAGTGTACCGAATGGAGGGAAATGAAACTTTGCTGTAAAGAAATTCTGAAGTGGCTTCTTGAGAGCTTTAGAAAAGCCCTCCACCCAGAGACATACAACAGAGAATGAGAGAATTCTATGATATTCTTAAAGAAATTTCTTTTTTAATTTAATTTTTCCTGTAAAGGTGATATACAGAGGGGATGCAGTTACATAAGTGAGATAATGAGTACATTTCTTTTTGAACAGTGTTACCCCTCCTTCATTTTCTCCCACTCTCCCTTCACGCTCCTACCCCCAAGTTGGAAAGTTCATTTCCAACATAGTGTCTAATGATTCACCCTTCACCCCACCATTTCTGTGATTCCTCTTCCTTCCTCAAATCAGATAAACTTATATACAAAACAAAGGGTAGAGAAAAAACAAACAAAACAAAACAGTGGCATCAGGGAATAAAAAAAAGGGGGAAAAGAAATTTCTGCAAATAGTACAAATTGTTTCCATTTCTTGAAGTTTATTTCTATAAGCATCATTTCATATGGTCATGCACATAGCTATTGAGCTATTGTGGTCCTCTCCTAAGAATATTATAGACATATTCTAGTTATTACAAATGAGGAAACCGTGTAACCTATGTTGCTTTGGGTCTGGCTTGCTTCGTTCAATGTAATTTTTTCCAAGTCTTTCCATTTCCTTACAAATGGAATAATGTCATTCTTTCTGATGAAAGCATAGAATTCCAGTGTGTATACATACCACATTTTCTTGATCCATTTATCCACTGAGGGGCATCTGGGTTGATTCTATTATCTTAAATAATGCTTCAATGAACATGTTGTTCTGATGGCTTTAATGTGGGCTGATTTGTGGTCATTTCTCAAATAAATTTCTATACCAATTTTTTTATGATGTTAGGTTAGGCCCCATTGGGTTTACTTGGTCTTAGCAAGCTAAAATAAGATTATTGTTTTTATATTTTCATTTGATTACTATTAAATACTCAGACAGATAGAAACTAAAGGGATGTTTCCTATGATACCTCTTGTCCTTAGTCCCCAAGTAAAGTTTATACCAGACCATCTCTGTGAATAAGAAAAGAAGATACTGGATTTGTGAATTTTACTTTCATTCTGTACATTTTCTTACTCTTGTATTTATCTTATGATATCCATGGAAGTAAATATTACAAGCATATTGTTTACAATTAAATATGCATGGTAGGTACTGGGTACTCTAGCATGTTCTCAAAAATATATTTGCTTAACTTCTACTTTATCTCAATCATTGTGTATGTTTTGGTGAATAGTTTATGACATAGAAATATATTAGCCAAAAGGCTTCAAAGTCATTGCTTTTGAAAAAACTCCTAGTTTACTTTATGCTTTAAAAGGTAATTTGTGTGTGTGTGTGTGCAAGTGCTGGACTTGAACTCAGTGTTTGGTGCTCTTGTTGGATTTTTCATTCCAAGTTAGTGCACTGCCACTTGAGCCACAGCTCCACAGTGGGCTTTTTGCTGGTTAGTTGGAGATTAGCATCTTGGAGATTTTTCTATCTGAGCCAGCTACCAACCATGATCCTGAGATCTCACCCTCTTGAATAGTTAGGATTACAGGAATGAACCATCAGTGCCTAGCCATAAGTGATAGATTTTAATAAAGAATCTTACAGGAAGTAAACATAAGACTTGTAAACAATTTCTTACCTACCAGTAAAATACTTTAGTTTGAAAAGTTGGTAGGGAGAACAATGATGAATAGACAGTGTCCATTTAAATGCCTTGGGCTTTGAAGCCAAGATATCAAGGATTTTCTGTGGGTAAAGACCCCTGAAGGTGAGTGGTTTCTCTTTGTGCTCTTCTAGTTCCACTACTCTGCTCTCAGGATTTCTCTGATTTATGAGCAGGACAGCCCTTTTGATGACATGCTCCAAGTTTTACGTACATTCTTCTGTTTGAAAGCCATGGGACCTGCTGTGCCTGTAGGGTCCAAACCCTACACCAGGACACCAATAGACAATGTCATTATGTGTCACCAGCTTTCTCCCCCCATTCATTCTGTCACATCCCCTCCCTCACACTGTGGCCAGGTTACCCTTAGTAAGACTAAGGTTACCCTTAGTCTGTTCTCACCTAATGATATAACACTTCTTGGATGCCAATATGCCATTTAGTTTTGATCAAGGGATTCTCTACTGACTGTGACAGTTGGAATGGATGGAGATTTTTTAAAAAAAATTCTTATTGCAAGGGTACTTTTTCAGTAAAGCGTAACATTTGGGAAAATGATTGCAATTATACATACACTGGAAAAACATTTTGTTTTTAAAAATGGCCTTTTCTCCATAAAATAAAAGATGAGAATGGAAATTTTTTTCAATGGGAAAACCATGATGCAGGAATTTATTACCATTATATCAATTATATTATTATTTTCAAATATTTGTACAAGGGGGTTTTAATTGACCATGTTCATTTACATGTATATTATATCTTGAGCTGAGTCATCCCTACTATCATTCTCCTCATTCTAATTAGGTACCTCTTACCACTTCTCTCTTATCAAGTTTCCTAATTGCATTTTATGCATGTATACTGAGTATTATGATTATAACTGCCCACCCTTCCTCTTTGCAGAACATTCTTAATATCTGTATTAGGGTTTTCCAGAAAAATATAACAAGAAGGTGATATGTGTGTGTGTGTGTGTGTGTGTGTGTGTGTGTGTGTGAGAGAGAGAGAGAGAGAGAGAGAGAGAGAGAGAGAGACAGAGGAGACAAGAGACAGACAGACAGATTTAAGGAATTGGTTCATTTGAGTGATGATGGAAGTTATCAGTCTCAAAGACTACAGATGTAGGTCTGACTGGAGAGGAGTAACCCCAGGGACGAGGTAATATGGCCATTGGAGAATTCCTTCATTTGCTGGAAAAGTCTTCTATCTTCTCCCTCTGTTAAAAACTGATTGGCCGAAGCTCATCCACATTCTGGGGATAATCTGCTTTACTCAGAGTCTCTAATATCAAGGAAGGAGATGAGGTGTGGGTTATATGTAGGATGCTCATTTCCATGTGGAGTGAGGAAAAGAAGAGCAGGTGAGTGAGGCTGGGAAAGGGTCTCCAGGCACATGAGGAAGGTGATCATTTGATTTCCTCCAGATCTAAGCCCTTCCAAATCAACCCACTTTGTAAATGTTAGTGCTTTTGATGCTGGAAAACCATTCAACCACTGTGAGAAATTAATATTATTCAAAGCCATAGCTAGCACTTATTTCTAAAATATTTTTAATTGTTCAGCTCCAAAATTTCATCTCCCAATAGGCCCCCATTTCTTTCCCTTAAATTAGATAAGCCTATAGAGTAAGTCTTAGAGAAAGACTATTTCTCATCCCCTTCATCTCATCCCTTTCCCCTCTCTCTCCCTCTGCTGTCCTCTTTTCTCTCTCTTACTCTCGCCTCCCCTTCTCTTCATTTCTCATTACTCTAAGTGCAGCGACCTTACCTTGGCATCTGAGATGCTGAACATCATTCGATTCTCCCACCAGGAAGCCTCCCAAGCCCTTCAGTGGTCACTTCCTTGGGTGTACATTGGGGAGTAGTGGTGCTGGACTCTTGTCCCTCCTGAGTCATCTCCTGGCCACCATGCCTCCACATCTTCTGTAGTATCTCACTGTTTCTGGTTCTGCTAAGGACTGAATTGCCTTTCATGATGTGGAATTCTTGGAAGCATCCCTTAGCCCTTCATTCTTCTAGGCCTATTAGAGGATAAGTAAAAGGATGAACCCACTGCCTTTTTTTTTTAATTACCATGTCCTTTCCCCCACACTGTACTGTACATAGATGGCTCAGGGCACGCTCAAATACTGTGGGGATTTGGGAATCAAAGAGAGTGGAAATATATGTAGGGAGACTATGTTAGGAAACAGAGACCCCTACCAAGCTAAAGTCTGCAGTGTGATCTCTGCAGTTCCCAGTTCTCCTTTCTCTCTCTTCATCTGCTCATATTTGTCTTCCATTTTATAAGAGAGCCTTCTTCAACTTGATCCATCTTTTGAAAGTGGCTCCTACTATCTGGAGATTTGTCTCACCCCAGGAGTTATTCCCTCATCAGCCTTTTCCCTCTTCTGCCAATTTTTTCAAGGTAGAACCAAAAAGTCTAAAATAAAGTCATGGAGGCTTTAGTAGGACAAGATTCACCACTTTTTAATAGTCCTGGCTTCAGCCACAGTCTAAGTCGGTGTGGATGTTTATGTTAGTATCTCTGAGTTTCCCACCAGCATGATTTACAGCTAGGACTCCTAATTCTTCCAATTCCCAAGTGGGTAACCATTGGCACACACACACACACACACACATACACACACACACACACACATCAAGGATGAACTTAATTCTCAGAGACAGTGCAGTCTAAATACATATGGGAGTGGGTTTTTTTTTCTATCTTGGTTCTGACCACAGCTCTGCCCACTAATGATGCCAAATATTTACATATTATGCAGAAAAGACACAACTACATGTTATTTTCAAATTCACATGGTATCCCTGAGCTTCCTGAGCCTAAAGACTGGCTAAGATATTGTTGCAATTATTGAACATTTTTCCACTGAGGAGACCTCTTAGCACGCAGAAGACGTTAGCTTTGAATTACTCCTGTTTTAAGTGAGGCCAAATACAATTTAAAGAAATGCACTGCCAATTCCATTTTCCTGGTTCACAGAGGGAATATGATATGAAAATATACGACTGTATTTTATTAAGACTCCACCACCGGTGGTCATGGCAGTAGCGATGGTCAGACCCGAGATGCTTTTCCACTTGAGCAGGAAATGAGAGGTTACATCGAGATGGCTGCAAAATTTCATTCCAAAGAGCTTAGATTTTTTCAGAGTTTCTTTATATTGGCAAGTTAAAAAAAACACACTTTACTGACTATTAATTTCTTTCTTTGGTAGGGAGCAATTCCTTAGAATAGTACTTGGTGAGGCACTTGGGAATATGTTAGAAGGCAGCCATGGAGACAGCCAAAGTTTTCTTCAAAGAAGAAATTGCTGGAGGGAGCAGACCATAGATAGTAGGAATAGGAAGGAAAGGTGGTGGGTAAGGAGACAATTTATAAAAATTTGTATTCTGCTGGGCACAGGTGGCTCATCCCTGTAATCCTAGCTACTCACGAGGCTGAGTTTTGAGGATCATGGTTTGAAGCCAAACGGGGCAAGAATGTCTGTGAGACTCTTATCTCCAATTAACCACTAGAGAACTGGAAGTGGTGCTGTGGCTCAAACTGGTAGAGTCCTAGCCTCGAACAGAAAAGCTCAAAGGATTCTCAACTAATTACAATAGAGGAGAGTAATGCACCACTTCAGACTGCTTGCTGGAAACTTTTCTAGCAGTCTATCATCTCTTTTAATAAATAGTTATCTCCATGAGCCTCTTCATAGGAACAGGATGGAGTGGGTGTTTGTGTGGAGAGGCTGGGAGTGTGGTAAAGAAGAGACACCAAGGGCAGAAGTGAGAAGAAGCTGGTAATTGGAACTAGAGTTAACCAGAGTCATAGAAACCCTAGGGACACCTTTGGATTTCCCACAGAGAAAAAATGTTAGTTGAAAATTATCTTGAAGATTTTTAGTAACTAGATGACCTAAAAGAATGCATTGGTTAAATTTTTATAACAGAATAATTCAGTGGGATTGACTGAACAAAAGGTAAAGACTTACTACAAGTCTAGGCCATCATAAATGCTGTATAGGTAATGACTTGGATTCATATTTTGATTGAGGTTTATTTGATTGAATAGATCAAAGATTTATCCAGTCAACTGTGTTCCAGAAATCCCCATCAAACTACTGAGAAGATAAATGTGCTGAAGTTGGGCTATGAATTCAGTCTCTTGGAGAGTGGTGGAGTCTCCCCACCCCTTAAGTCTTTAGAAATACATTAAAAAAAAGAATCTGGAACTGTTACTAGATATTTATTATAGCACTATATACTGGATTTTGACATTAAAATTCACACATATAAAGTTGTGTGTGTGTGTGTGTGTGTGTGTGTGTGTGTGTGTGCATGTAAAGCCAACACTCTAGAAGGAAATTCTCCACCCATCGTACCCCATGTACACTCTAGATTTCCCTTTCTGTCTCTTAACAGTACACATTTTTGCATAGTTATTTATGGACCCTTGCCTTAGGTAGTATATAAAATCCAGGAGAACTGAGAATCTTTGCTTTATTTATTGTCATCACCAGAGCAGCAGTTTAATACACATTTATCGAACACATGAATAATCTTTGCCTTTGTTTTTATCTCTGGAAGGAAGTAAATAAACTAGTCAGAGAAGTCTTCAGTACTAGCAATAGTTGGAAAAAAATACCAACCCTTCCACTGAAAGAGTTCTCAGTCATTCTGCTTTCTCTTCGCAGGCACATGGCAGTCTGGGTAAAAATTAGGAACATGGCTCAATGGGTGGTCAATCTCAGATTCGAGTCGCTTCTTCTGCATGAACACAATTCACCTTAGGGCTCAGGGCTTGGGGAAGCTGAGCTCAGCACACATAGAGCCATTCAGTGATTGGAGAGCTTTCATTATCTGAAGCTGCTTTTGATGGTCTCTTTCCTACCTCTCACCTTTCCAAGTATGGAGGAATTGGATCCATTGAGCCAGCTGCCCTAGGCTGCTTGAAAAGGCAGGCATCAATCCTTGGTCTATTCAACAAGTTGGCTGGGTTTTGCAGAAGAAGAATATAATAGGCTGTATCACTGTCTCAACTAGGAAGGGCACAAGTTTTTCTCATCAAATTTAGATGAAATTCAGTAGGGGAAATCATTATCAATATTTCCCAATTTTGCCCATGTGGAGGAAAGATTTATCAAGAAGGTCATATCCAAAAGGGATTGTGAACTCACTGTGGGTTGCTTTAGTATATTACATGTGAAATGCGTCTACTACTTCCTTTGTGTTCATTGTGTTGTGTTATTATCCTCAGTTCATGGCTGAGGAACGTGAGGCCCAGAAAGATCAATTCACTTGAAGTACCACAACTATCGGATTGTCAATGGAAGGTTCAAACCCTAATGTTGTTAAACCACTTGTTTTCTTATCTAGCACTACCTCATGGCATGAGGTTGTTAGAGAAGCTGACTGAGATAATATAATACTTTTATATATAAATGTGGATTGATTGAGTGAGTGCAGTCCTGGGGTTTGAACTCAGGGCATTTGGGCTTGTTAGGCAATGCTCTACCACTTGTATTGTTTTCCCTGCCATTTTTGCATTAGTTTTGTTTTTTTCCTAGAAGAGTCTCATCCTTTTGCCTGGAGCCTGCTTCAGATGAAGACTGTCCAAGTAGTTGGAATTACAGATAGATACCAGTATAGCTGCTTATTGTTTGAGATGGAGTTTCACTAACGTTTTGCCCAGGCTAGCTTAAGTAATGGTCCTATCTTCACCTTCGAAGTAGTTGGGATTACAGGTTTGAGCCACCATGCCAGTGTTTGCCTTTATTTGTTTGTTTTTTTACTTTTCCATTTATTCATTTTGCTGGAACTAGGGCCTGAGCTTGGCATTTTCTCACTTGGCTGGTGCTCTACTACCTGAGCATGCCTCTGGTCCATCACTTTTGTGGCTAATTGGAGCTGGAGTCTTTTAGACTTTGGGAGTTTTCTGTCAGGGCTGGCTTTAAACCCTAATCCTCTGATGTCAGCCTCCTGAGTAGGTAGGATTATAGACATGATCCACTGCTGTTTCACATCACAAAGCATGCTTCAAATTCAGTAATTAATTTACTTTTATCTCTTTGGGTTAACCAAATTCCTTTACTATGATGGTTCCACTTTATCATTTTCTAATAGGTTTGTCAAAAACAAATCTTTCTAAAAACCAGCATTTTTTTAGACCGGTTGGCATTTATTTATGCAGTTACTGTGCCATCTTTCCCACCTCTTCAACTTCTAATATAAGAATAATCATGAAGTAGAAACATTCATTGAGCTAGTCCTCACTCTTGGTTCTCAAGAACAAAAATGAAGTATGACTGATGCCTTTTCTTTCCTGTTGCTGACAGACTCAGTGGCCCCAGGGGAATATCTTTTTAACTTCCCAAAGTAGCAGAGGCTAGATCTTTATTTAGAACAAGCTGTCTATGGTTTTGGCCCTAAGTTCTTAACTCAGTACAGAACTGAACGTGTTCATGAACTTGGATATACAGTAGCTAGTCTGTCTGGCTCCAAAGCCAGCAGCACTGGACTGAAGAAATATCAACACAAATAATTTTCTACTTATTTAGCGCCTACTAGTGCCAGACACCATCTAGTTCCTTTATAAACATTAAATAATTTATTCCTTGTAAGACTTTATTAATGAGAATATTATATTTTAAAATGTGTGCCTTTTACACTGTGATAGAGTATTGGTTAAGTAATGTTCAAGCTTAAAGAAGGATGGAGAGTTCAAATCTGGGGTTTTAAATCCTGGGTGTTTAAACATGTCTACACTGTACCTTGATTAGATTGGACACACTTATTACTGTTACAGTTTGGATATGAAGCAGACCCCTTCTCCCAAACTCAGAGACTAAAGACTTGCTTCCAGCTGGTGAAGCCACTTGTCATGAATCTCTCCATTGATGGGACTCATATTGAGATGTGGTAGAGATGAGGCGAGGCAGTGGGCCTGGTTGGAGGAAGTAGGTCACAGGAGTGCACTTCTGAAAGGCCTAGTTTTGGCCCTTAACTATCATTTTCTCTTGTTTCCTGCCTGTCACAAGATAAGAGCCTTTGCTTTACCACATGCTTTCCCCTCATTGTGGTCCAAAAGCAACAGAGCCAATGATTACTTTCCTATGTCTCCAAACCATGAGCTCGAATGAACATTTCCTCCTTTAAGTTGGTTTTCTCAGGTATTTCATGACAGTGAAGAAAAACTGACTCACACAAAAATACCCAAGGAAAGAATGTGGCTCTCAGAAGCCTAGCAAGTCAGCAATAAAGTACAGAAAATGAAAATTACAGACACAAAAGCCAGTGTAGTTATTCTTGGGACTTCTGAGTGACTAATTCACTCTTGATGCTGCTCAAATCAGCTTCCAAAACTGCAAAACTGAGGACCAGATTTAGGTTCATACTTCCCAAGAGGGAGTGGGACTTTCACTCTGCTTTATTTGTATTCATTTGATATCTTCAGGTAGACAAGGAGCTCCTTAAGACCTGGAACTGCCATTTGATCTGAATGTCTTCAGTATTGTTTGCAACAATCCTATGTAAACAGTGAGAGCTCAATAGATACTGGTTAGTTCAATAGATGCTGCTAATCTGAGAGCTCGCCATGTCTGCTGTAAGGCACCTAGAGATTTCCTTGGTTATTGCTCATTGCTCTTTTCCTAAAGGAAAAATTTTTAGCAGCTCTTAGTTGCCGGAAGGGGTTTCATTTCATATTAATCACATTTTCCCCCTCCATCAATCTCCCTCGTCCTCTCTTTTCCCTCTCCAAATCAATCCCAACAATGTCATTATTCCATTTCCACACATGTACATAAAACATTTTGACTATATTCACCCTCCTTTACCCTCTCTGTGTGCACACCTCCACAATGAATGCTAGCACCTTGAGAAGTTGTGTTTTACATTTCTGTAACTTATTTTTTTAAGCTGCATGTTAATTGTTCAAAGCAGTTTACCAGCAGTGCAGGCATGGTGGGTCAAGCAGACATTGAGGGATTGTAGTTCAAGGCCAACTGAGGTAGAAATGTTCTCAAGGCTCCATTTCTGCCAATGGCCGTCACGCCAGTCATCCCTATTGACAAGGGAAACAAAAATAAGGGGATCACAGGCCAGGACAGACTGGACATAAAATGGGACCCTAGGACTTTACCTCCAAAATTACCAAGGCAAAGGGCTGGGATGCAGAGTAGGCAAAAAACCTACTCTTGCAAGCGTAAGTGCAAGGCCCTGGATTCTGTCCCTGGTGCTGAGAGAGAAAAGGCCAAAAGAAAGTTAATTTATAAACGAAGGAAAGGGATTTAACTATGGTGGTGTTTCACTCTGCTCATGGCTCTTTTTGCCCTGGTCTCTCTAGCTTGGCCCAGTAATATCAGTACTGCCTGTTTTATATGGATAGACCCTGTGTTTCTGCAGGCAAATACAGGTAGGAAACAAGCAATTGAAATCCACAGTGTCTCATGCATTTTCATGTAGCATTGAAATATCACAAACTTTAAAAGTTACAATAAATAATTTTGAGGTGTTTAAAAATGCATGTGTTCCCATAGCTATTTTGACATCCCATTTTTATTTCTGATTTTTTTCAGCCCTTTTCAGTTCTTCCCTCCCAACTGCTACCCATGATCCTACAGGCTCACACTCCCCCATTTTCCTCTGCGTGCACTCCCCATTTGCAAAGGTCAAATGCGCCTATTTCTTTTATTCGCTAAGCTTTTATGTGGATCTGCTTATGAGAGGTTCTGATAAGTAAAGTGAGTCTTTGAATGATATGCCAGAAATGTGCAAAGCAATCTCAAAAGTGGGAGGTTTCGCCTGTCAAGAAAATTAGGGGATGGTACATACTCATCTCTATGAAAGCTTGGTCATGTGGATGGCAGTCTACACTAGAATATTAATAAGATAATGCTTATTTGTTTCACTTGAGCAGTGGCGAGTTTGTAAGGCAAGTGTTTGGACAAGCTTCGCCTCCCCTTAGCCTGCTCCTTTATAAGGCTGTTGTGGGGACAGGAGTTTCCAGCACAGACAACTTGGTTCCTATTGGCTGAGCTCATGTGTGGAGGCAGTTACACATTGATTTTTGATGAGTGTTAGCTAGAATGGTCATTGTTGGCACCTGTCTCACATTGCCTGGGCCCCTTCCTGGTTCTTTGCAGTCATTGTGGAGGTTTCCTGTGCATACTGACAGACTCTGCCTCCCTTTCCATGGGTGAGACCCATATTCCAGAACAATAAGAATTGTTGGATTCTAGTGTGCACAGCAACACAGATGAGAGTGGAAGGCATCATTCCTCTTCACAGGATAATGATGTGATATTACAATGTGTGATATATCTTGGTGGGGCATTGAGCTTCAGTGTCCCTCAGCTATAACTCATTAATATAGTCTTGATGGGATTTTTCTCTCTTAAAGATTTTGATTAAAAAATAGAGATTGTACCTCACCCTAGTTAGGATGGCTACTACCATAAAAATAAATAATAACTGATGCTGGCAAGGATGTGGACAGAAAGGAAAGCTATTACACTGTTGGTGAGAATGTAAACTGGTTCAACCATTCTGGAAAGCAGTATGGAGGTTCCTCAAAAAGCTAACATAGAACCAGCAATCTCACTCCTGGCATTTACCCAAATTACCATAAACAAGGACACCCTAAGGATACCAACACAAACAAATTCATTGAATTCCTGGGTATTCCCATCATCCCCTAAAGAGCGTTTACACTTCTGTTCCTCTTCCTCCAATCCCTTCGCAACACTGCTTTACTTTCTCTATTGTTTTGTGCCTCCTAGAGGCTGACTACAAACAGAACTATATCACATGTGGCCTCTTCAGCCTGGTTTTTCTTCCCAGAGCCCCATGTTTTCAAGGTTTGTATGTGCCTCAACATGTGTTAATACTTTGTTCCTTTAGTAGCTACCTACTGCTCCTTTCTATGGACATACCATGTTCTGTTTATTCATTCTTGCATTGATGGGCACTTGGGTTTTTCCTAATCTTAGACTATTTGAATAATATTTTCATGTAAGCAGATGTACCATTTTACATTTCTATGAGCAGTGTCTGAAACTTTCAATTTGTCCACATTCCTACTTCTTGTTATCATCTTCCTTGTTATTATAGCCATCTTGGTGTCAGACTGAATTTGCTTTAAGGAGAATGGTCTTTGGAGAACATGTTAGCTTTCTTTTTTATCTAGCAATTTGCTTTCCCTTGAGACTACTCTCATTTTGCAGCAATATAGCAAAGAAATTCCTTGAAGTACCTGATGGTGTTGACTTATATAAAGGCTATGATCATCTTCATTTTCCCTGGAAATCACCTTTTCAAATCCAATAAAGTCAGAGGTAGTTCAGCAGAATATAATGCGTAGTCCTGACCCTATCATGTCATGTGGCATGGGAAGGTAGCTTTTCTTCCATATATATCAGGGAAGTTGTCTGTATATTGAATAAGCCACATGCAATATCTTACCAGAATAAATTCTTTCAAGGATCATTTTGAAAATTTCATGCATGTAATAGTTCTTTCCATACTATCATTTCCTTTCTTTTTCCTTCCTTCCTTCCTCCCTTCCTCCCTTCTTTCCTCCCTCCCTCCCTCCTTCCCTCCCTCCCTCCCTCCTTCCCTCCCTCCCTTCCTCCCTCCCTCCATCCCTTCCTTCCTTCCCTCTCTCCTTCCCTCCCTCCCTCCCTCCCTCCCTCCCTTCTTCCTCATCTATTCCACACTCAGTTTGGGGGGATTTGTTCCTCACCTAATGCAACTGGTTCTGAGTTGACACCCATCATTCCAGGAATACAGCTAAGTGAAATTCCTCTTCCTTCTGGAAAGAGTGATCAGTTCAAATATATGCACATAGCTCAAGGTGGACAAAGCTGAGTCCTTCCTGGGATCTGTCAGCCAGAGCTGTCAGGGAGTTTGCCATCTGCTACTCAGGCTACTATGCAAAAAGAATATGAATGTCATGCTGCTGGTGTCTGTCTTGTTCATCACACAAAATGCACTTGACTTAGAAATAGTGAGAGAAATGTCATTGTTTGAAATCCTGGACCCAGCTGGGCCTGAAACCAGACCTACCCCTTTGTTTTTAACTTCTTTTTTGTTTATAGTTTCAGTTGAGCATCAGCCCTTTGTGTTGATGAGAAGGCATCTGGTACATGTGTGTATGTGTGGGTGTATGCGTGCACTCACATGCACACACACGTAATAGTACTTACGGTGGATACTTCAAAGAAGTGTAACGCTATTCCTTTTCTTTTTTTTTGCCAGTCCTGGGGCTTGAACTCAGGGCCTGGGTACTGTCCCTGGCTTCTTTTTGCTCAAGGCTAGCACTCTACCACTTGAGCCACAGCACCACTTCTGGCTTAAAAAAAATTACTTATTTATTGTCAAAGTGATGTACAGAGGGGTTAGAGTTTCATACATGAGGCAGTGGGTAAATTTATTGTACAATTTGTTACCTCCTCCCACATTTCCCCCCTCCCCCTTCCCTTCTCCCCCAATGAGTTGTTCAGTTGATGTACACCAAATGGTTTTATAAGTATTGCTTTTGGAGTCATTTGTCTTTTTATCCTTTATCTCTCAATTTTGATATTCTCTTTTTCTCCCTAGTTCTAATACCAGTATATACAGTATCCAGGGTACTCAGATGAGATACAGTGATAACACGGGGACAACCACAGGAAGGGGATACAAGAGGATCATCAACAACAAAAAAGCTACCGTTTCACATGGCATGTTGAAAGTAATTACAACAGTGATATAACACTCATTCCCATAACAAGGAGTTCATTTCACTTAGCATCATCTTATGTGTTCATAAAGGCATAGCTATTGGGCTCTTGTGATCCTCTGCTGTGACTAGCCTAAACCTGTGCTAATTATTCCCTATTATGAGGGAAACATAGAGTCCATATTTCTTTGGGTCTGGCTCACTTCACTTAGTATAATTTTTTCCAAGTCCTTCCATTTCTTATGAATGGGGAAATTTCATTCTTTCTGATAGAGGCATAAAATTCCATTGTGTAAATGTACCACATTTTCCTGATCCATTCATCTACTGAGGGGCATTTGGGTTGATTCCATATTTTGGCAATGACAAATTGTGCTGCAATGAACATTGCTGTGCTGGTGGCTTTAGTGTGTTCTTGCTTGTAATCTTTTGGGTAGATGCCCAAGAGTGGGACTGTTGGGTCATAGGGGAGCTCTATGTTTAGCCTTTTGAGGAATTTCCATACTGCTTGCCAAAGTGGCTGAACCAGCTTACACTCCCACCAACAATGAAGTAGGGTTCCATTTTGGCCACATCCCCTCCAGCACCTGTTATTATTAGTTTTCCTGATAATGGACATTCTTACTGGGGTGAGATGGAATCTCAATGTTGTTTTGATTTGCATTTCTTTTATGGCCAGTGATATAGAGCACTTTTTCATGTGTCTCCTGGCCATTCTCATTTCCTCTTCAGAGAAGTCTCTTTGTATGTCTTTAGCCCACTTGTTTAATGGGCTGTTGGTTCTTTGAGGTTTTGTTTTGTAGGAATTTAATTGTTTTAGTTCTGCATATATTTTAGATATGAGGCCTTTTTCCATTGTATGGCTCAGTAAGATCTCCCAGTCTGTGGGCTTTCTGTTTATCTTGTAAGCTATGTCCTTTGCCCTGAGAAAGCTCTGCAATTTGATGCAGTCCCATTTGTCCAACAAATTGAACCCAGGACTTCATGTACATGAGGCAAGCACTCTAACACTAAACCATATTCCCAGCCTCTAGTCTATTCTTTAACAACATTTATAGGCTACGGGATAAGATGCAGAAATAATGAGAAGAAAATAAGAAATAGGAAAATAAAATTTACAGTTAACATCTATGCATGGGGAAAGGTGCTTTTTCTATCCAGGTTTCTGATCAGTGTGATAACCAGCACACTTCTTTGAGAGAGTCTCATCTCTACAGCACAGCCTGTCACATTGTTTTAATATCTGAATGTTCTATGTATATATTACCTGTGTGACTTTGGATGTTTTTAATTGTGTATGTTTAGATTGTCATTTTCCTCTTTTTTGGATGTCTATAAACGACTTAATATTCATTTCATAGATTGTTTTGAAGGTTAAATATGTTCATTCAAATAACAAAGTCCTTATCTCTCTCTTTTTTATTTTTGTTTAAAGATATCTGTTATCTGTTTTTGTTTCATCCAGAAACATAGTCTAGTCTTGAGAAACCAAATTAAGTTAAAATTTACCTCTAAAAAAACCATTTAATCAGCAAGAAATTCCTCTCCACCTTAGAAAATGAAATAGAATAATTTTCATGTACATCTTAAAATAATAATCATTTACTTGGGATAAGGAGTTCATAAAACACATTAAAGCCATGTAATTTGATGGTTAGCTCAGCTTTTGGCACAGTTTAGAAAAGCTAATAGCTAGAGACCAGTATTTACTACATGTAACAAACCTCATAAAGAATGAAGATGGCAGCAGCCCATGGCTCATACCTGTAATTCTAGCAACTTGAGAGGCTGAAATTGGAGGATAGCAGTTTAAAGCCAGCCCAGGGCCAAAAAGCCTATGAGATTCTTTTAAAAAAAATTTTATTGTCAAATTGATGTACAGAGAGGTTACAGTTTCGTATGTTAGGCATTGGATACATTTCTTGTGAACTGTTTGTTACCTCCTCCCTCATTCCCTCCTTCCCCCCTCCGTCTTTCCCTCTCTCCCCATGAGTTGTTTAGTTGGTTTACACCAAATGGTTTTGCAAGTATTGCTTTTGCAGTTGTTTGTCTTTTTATCCTTTGTCTCTCGATTTTGATATTCCCTTTCACTTCCCTAGTTCTAATATCAGTATATACAGTATCCAGTGTATTCAGATGAGATACAGTGATAGCGCGGGTACAACCACAGGAAGGGATAAAAGAGGATCATCAACAATAGAAACTACAGTTTCACACGGCACGTTGAAAGTAATTACAACAGTGATATAACACTCATTTCCATAACATAGAGTTTATTTCACTTAGCATCATCTAATGCATTCATAGGGACATAGCTATTAGGCTCTTGTGATCCTCTGCTGTGACTAGCCTAAACCTGTGCTAATTATTCACTATGAGGGAGACCATAGAGCCCATGTTGCTTTGCTTCTGGCTCACTTCACTTAGTATAATTTTTTTCTTATTTCCAGTTAATAGCCCAAGAAGCTGAATGTGGAGTTAGGGCTCAGTGGCAGCCCTGAGTAAGAAAGCTAAGAGAGAGCATGAGAGCAAGAAAGAAGGAAGAAGATAGCTAGAAATTTAAGCAATCACCAAAACTTATTAACTAAGCATTCTTTTCCCCAAGGCCTGAAATTTCTGATTCTGAATTTAATTATAACATTCGACATATAAAAAGGTATTGATAATATAACCAATAAAATCCATTTTACATTGACCACAGGACGTGTTAGCACAAAAATATGAAATGAAAATAAAATAGTAACCAAATTTCCTCCTGGTAAATCACACATATATTGTTATTATTGTTTAAAGTGCACACAGAACATACACAGTTTTCATTTATCTGTAGGTTGTATTTCTAGTCATTCTAGACCTTAGGTACTCTTAGTTATCCTTATTTTTTAAACAACCTGACCCTGAGTACAAGCTGACAAAAATTTGCTTCTTTGGTAAAGAAGCACTTGAAAATACTTAAAAATATTTCCTGGAAATAACTGTTCATCACTGTACATGTCTAAACTAAAATCCTGCAATGGCATGAAGGTAATAATTACAATCTAAAACAATGGTTAGTATTTTTATCAAACAATCCTCTTATCAATCAATAATTTTCCAGATTGGATTACATTCATAAAGAAATGAATACTGTGCCCTTTAGAAATGCAATATAGTTATGAACAAAGAGCCCACCCTCTCCCCATACATTTAATGACTAGCAAAGCTATCTCACAGTTTGGATAGAGGCCCAGGAAACGATCCAAATGGGATTATATTTTCTTAATCTATTAGGATAATGCACAACTTGCCTCCCTACCCTTTCTATCCCATCTAACGTGGCAGACACTCTTAACAAGACTGACATGGTGATATTCCTGAGACAGCCTCCCATACAGTTTATCATCTCCAGACATGGTGTCTATCATACCTGAAAACTTAAGGAGAAAGTATTTTGCTGACCAGAAGCAAATCCAGGTGCTTTAGGGATTGATTGATTATATGCACCCAGTTGATAGTGAGTGAGATCAGCATTATGAAAACATGTAAAGGTCATAGCCCCAATTCAATAGAAGTGCATGTGCACGAGCATACACACACACACACGTGCACACACACACACACACACACACACACACACACACACACCTCCTCTTTCCCAAACTTAAAAACAAAATCAGGTTTCAAATTCACAATGAAAATGTGGAGAAAAGAAACCCAAAGATGGTTTGGATGAGCCGTTGCTATTGTTTTAGCACCTGTTCTTAATTTGCATCTTAAGTCAATACATTTCAAAACAGCGGAGGGGAGAGAGACAGAGAGAGAGAGAGAGAGAGAGAGAGAGAGACAGACAGACAGACAGACAGAGAGAGACAGAGAGAGAGACAGAGAGAGACAGAGAGAGACAGAGACAGAGAGACAGAGAGAGAGATTGTATTATAGAACAAGAAGCCTTTGGCATACAGCTGCCTGAACTACTTTCAGGTATCAGAGAGCTCAGAATGAAATCCGGATCCTGGTTCAGGCAGGCATGGAGACTTCTATCTGCTTAAATGATGTTGCCCAGATATGGCCATGATTGCTGTGAAATTGAAGGATAAGAGCAAAATCAGCCATCATGGAAGACTTTGGCTGAGGAGGAGATACTGCCTTTCCTCTTTCTTCTCCCTACAGTTGATTTTTGCACTTGAGAGGCATCAGAGGGCCTTGAGGGGGTTGGAGAGAGGATGCCACAAAAAAGGAAGAACCCACATTTTGTCATGTTAGTAGAAAAATGGCTGCTGAGAAGACCATGCTGGCTGAGCAGAGAGGGAGCCTCGCTCAAGATCTTCTACTCCTGCGGAATTTGGTGAGCCAGTGTGGTGGGAGGGTTGCTTGGAAGGAGACATCTTGCGGAAACTCAGGGCCTCTTACAAAGCCTAGTGAGTTCTCTGAGACTGTGGTGCTTTGGGTGTGCACATCCACCACTACGCTTTATCTTAAACTCATTAAAGACTTCTGTCAGGAAAAAAGTACACTCCATCAGATTTGTAACTGTGAGTTTGTGACTGGTCAGTTGCACTACTATCTGTTTACTGCAAGGATTTTCAATGAACCAGGATCTTAACACTCGCCTATCTTTTTCTCCTTCCACAAAAAGTGAATATGTCTTTATTATTGGCAAATTAAAATTGACTTCATTCCCAACAGAATGTTATTTTGTCAACTGATCTGCTATATAAAAGACAGTTCCAAAGAATAGGTTGGAAATGTGTGTGAAAAGTAGTTTTCCTTTGGCTTTAAAAACCTGTGTATTTTCTTCATTTAAAATAAGCAAGTGTTCGTTTTAATTGTATTTTCAAAATAAGGAAATAGAGAACTAACCATACTGCAGGCTAGGATTTTTTTCTCCCTCCCTCCCTCCTTCTCTCCCTTTCTCCCTCCCTCCTTCCCTCTCTCTCTCCCTCCCTACCCCCTCCTCTCTCTCTGTCTCTCTCTGTCTCTCTCTCTCTCTCTCTCTCTGTCTCTCTCTCTCTCTCTCTCTCTGGTCAGTTAAGGGGCTTAAACTCAGGGCCTAGACACTGTCCATGATCTGCATTTTGCTCAGGGCTAGCACTCTACCACTTGAGACAGAACTCCACTTCCAGCTTTCTTTTGGGGAGGGGTAGTTTATTAGAGATAAGAGTTTTATAGACTTAAGTGCCTAGGCTGGTTCTGAGTCATGGTCCTCAGATCTCAGCGCTCTGAGTAACTGGGATTACAGGTGTGAGCCACCAGCGCCCAGGCGAGAATTTTTCTTTATCTGTGCTATGTGTGGTTGTTGTATGTGTGGTAGGAAGGCCCTATCTGAGAGAATCCCTAGAGATTGGGCTTGATGGAAATATGTCAAGTCTTCCTACTGAATTTAGTAAACAGTAATTATTTGAAGGAAGTGAAGGGAAGAGATTAGGGATAAAATTGTCTCGATTAATTTATTAACTCGGGACCTACCATTGCCTAGCACTGTGTTGGGAATGGGTTCAAACACAGCAAGAGGCACTCAGGAAATTGACCCTTGGAAGAGTGTCCAGGGTGTACTAAGGCCATCTGCTGTGTAGATCAATGAGAAACTCCAGGGGTGTTGTGCAGATGAATGGAAAGCACCCTGCCCTCGTGGAGTTTATAGGTCAGTGGTGAAGGTTAGATCTCAGCATTGATTATCCTTCAGGGTATTTGTGAATAGGGCTGTGGAAGAGTTTAAGATCAGGAAATGGAGGCAGAAAGTTTCCATTTTTGCAGAACTTTCCTTTGGAAGACGTGTTGTTTTTTTTAAAATAAATATTGATTGTGTCAAAAACAAGCACTGGGATGCAATGGAAAGAACGTTGTTTATGAGCTTTTGTCTTTCTTGATTGAAGCAGAGCTCCAGTGCATTCTTGTAATACTTCTGAATATGATTCCTGAGGTCTCCTTTTGTCTCTCAACATTGAGCCAGCTTGCTTGCAAATGGCTCTGGCTTAGCGAGCAGAGATGAATGCAGACTGCTGAGAGAACCCGGCACGCAGCAGCCCTTTGAACCTTGAGATGCCTTCTTGGCCTCCAGGAGGCAGTGCGGATCCTGCCGCTCACAGGCTATGTCCCCTCCTGAGTGCCACTCACAAGTTATGACCAAGTCATTGAGACGTTCCTAGAATATCAGTGAAATGGCATTTCTGGTGATAATTCAGATGCCTATTGGGTTGCCACGCTGGCTGATAGCTACTCTTGGGGCACCGTGCAGAGTAATGAAACCTCTGATGGAGCTGAGTTGAGCTTGCCAGTCACATTTCTCTTTTTATTTCTTTGTCTTCCCTTTTTTAAATTTTTTTTCATTTTCTTTCTTTTGTTTTTCTTCACTGGGCCTTGAGCTCAGGGGCTGGGTCAGAGCACTCTACCAATTGAGCCACACCCCCACTCTTTTTGTTTCAAGTTTTGTTCTTTGGGTTTGTTTGTTTGTTTATTTGTTTGGCTAGGAGCTGCCAGCCTCTGAACTGTGATCCTCTTAATTCTGCCCCCAAATAATTGAGGACACAGGTATGCAGCACCACACCTGGATTTTTTTTTTTTTTTGAGATAGGGTCTAGCTAACTTTTGCCTTATCAGCCCTTGAGTCATGATCTTCCTATTCTACTTCCTCAGGCAGCTGGGATTCCAAGTCCCTACCCACATACCCAGCCTTGTACATTTCCCATTTGTTGATCTTTCCTCACCACAGTATTACTGGAAATATATGGAGCTGTTTAGGCCAGCTCTTTATTAATCCAGAGGAGATGGGCTATTTAAATTAGCACTGTCTGAGAGGTCATTTGTGCTTTCAAATGTGTTTGTCCTTTAGGTCCCTAACCTTTAGCCAATTCTGTTTGTCATGATTTATTTTCTGTAGATGCTTTTGTCCTTGGCAGATGGATCCAACATATCTTCATTGAGAGTGATTCTGACAGTAGCTGCAGAGTTACAATTGTATTGTATTTATGTAACATAGAAAGCCAGACACTTTTTTTTTCTTCAAAAGCCGTCATCGTGCATCACTCTCAGTATTTTGAACTGCTAAATTGTTATTAAAAATTCAGGGACAATAATCCATTCTGAGAATACCACTAGAGAAGCCAGTCCTGGAATGACTGATGGACATTTCAGGAAGACCATCATTCAAGACATGCTAATTTCCCTGCAATCCATTTCCTTGGTTAAGTGTCTATTGGATAAATAAATTCAGTTTCCAAGCCCTTTCCAGCATTTGCTTTGGATGAGGGGAGGGTGGAGTGGATTTAGAAAAGAAAATCAGCTGAAATGAGATTTGCTCATAATCTCTGTCATTCTACTGCCAACAAATTTTAAATTAAAAATAGCCCGTGTCATAGCTGCAATAAATAAATTTCTTTTATATATATGCACACACATATGTATGTATATATTATTATATATTAAAATCACATGATTTCTAATATGTGTTTATTCAAGAAATAACCCACATAATAAGCACTGAAATTGGCTTAGGTGGTGACTCAGGAGTTGGGAGCTGCAATGAGAAATATTAGAATCAGGAGTGGGAAATCTCTAGTCCCTGCCTGGCTGTGACAAAACCATTACTGCAACCTTGGGGAGAGGTTTAATTTCTCAGAGCTGAAGTTGTTTTGCTACTGATTTTTTTTTGTTATTAAATAAACTATGGTATGCGTGTCTTAGCTTTGGTAGGCTATAATGAAGCCTAGCTGGAAATAGAAGCAAATGCTTTACTGATATTCTTTTTCTATGTTCATTAAAAAATGTGGCTGTACTAGGGTTTGAACTCAGGGCCTTCTGATGGTTAGGCAGGCACTTGCTCACTTGAGCAAGTCATTTCCCCAGCCATTATTTTTGAGATAGGGTTTTATTTTCTTTGTTTGGCCAGCCTAGACTGTGGTCCTCTTCTTTAGGTTTCACCCCCATAGGCATGTTAAGATCCCCCGCTTGTCTGTTGAGGTGATGTCACATAAGCTTTTCTGCTTTTGGCCTTGAAAACCTGATTCTTCTCCCGTCTTAGTAGAAAGGAATATAGGCATGAGACACTGGGCCTGGCTCTTTTTTTTTTTTAATATTCTTTATGAATAGTTAACTTTTTTCCCCAGACAAGAGTATAAAATTGATAATTAGGCCCATTTTGTGGTTTTCATTTTGGCAGGATCAAATCCTCATAGACCATTAATTCAGTATTCACTTGTCATTTCCAAAAAGCAAATGGACTTATTAATGGAAAATATATTTTTTCAATAGGATGCTAATGAGAATGATCATGAATACACTGTTAATGTTTTCTGTACCAGAAAACAGAGTTTAGTATCATAAGAGGCTTGAGAGTAATAATTTGCCTCTATGCAATGTACTGAGTTTTAAAAAAAAAACACTTCTCTTTAAAAGAATCTTGCAGTCTAGGCATGATAATCCATGCCTATATTTCATTTTTATTTTTTAATTATTTGATTTTTATTATTTAATTGTACAAAGAAGTTTTGATTCAACCAGTTTATCAGAACAGTGCATCATGATCACCTCTCCCATCATTCTCTCCCATTTCTCCCAACCCCACTCATACCCTCAAGTTACAGGGTTTCATTTCCACATACATACATTGACTAAATTATCGTATTTGCCCACCTTTGTTCTCTCCATTTCTCTGACACTCCCCCTGTGAACATGCTTTCTTGAAAACTGAAATATACTGAGTTTAGGATCTTGGTGATTTAAGCCTCATGACTATAGTTCTAGCGACTCAGGATAATGGCAGTTTGGGGCAAATCTGGGGAAAACAATCATGGAGGTTCTATCTCAAAAATTAACCAGGAATGGTAGGACATACTTGTAATCTCAGCTCCATTGGAAGTTGAGATGGGAAGATTGTAGTACAAGCCATCCTGTCAAAAGTCTTGAGACCCTTTCGGACTGAAAACACAGAAAGCAAAAAGGAAGGGAGTGTGTATTGCTTAAATGTTTGCCTAACAAGCATAAGGCCCTGAGTTCAACCCCTGGTAAAGCAAAAATTAAAACCGCAAAAATAAAAACAACTTAATTGATCTATAAAACATGGATTATTGCTTTTGTGTTAAATGGGAAAATTGATGCTACTTTAAAGGGTGGGGCTAGAGTCATATAAAAGAACTGGTCCTCCTCCTCCTCCTTCTCCTCTTCCTTCTTCTTTCTTCTTCTGGTACTGGGTTTGAACTCACAGCTTCATGCCTCCTGGCTGGTGCTTTTTCACTTTAGTCATACCTCTAACTCTGCCTTTTGCTGCTTCTGTTGGAGACTGAGTCTAGCAGACATTTCTGGGTCGCCCCACTGTCTTCCATGTTTAAGCCCTCTAAGTAGTATGAGCTTTTCATGCTTGGCTATGTTTCTGTTTATTTTCTTTTACTTGTTTTTATATTGTACCATGAAGCCTGTGTAATCTCATATGAGAGTAATAGAAACTACTATTTTTTGAGTCTCTTCAACAATAGTTCAGAATATTAGGATTACTATTATTATTGATACTAAAATGTCTACTTGAAAAAGGACTTCAGGGAAAGATCAGAACTAACACTGGGGGATCAGTAAAACAGCAAAGGATACAAGATATTTGTACCTGATATGAGCTTTATTACCTTCACTTTTCCACATGGGACACGGTGCTAAGAGGCAGAGCCCGGGTGCAACTCAAGTCTCCTGGATCCAGGTTTAGTGATATTGTCCCAATATCACAGTGTATAATTTTGAACACTGCTCCCAACCCACCTATACATCTTTAGGTGCTGTAAATAACCAGAAGTTCTCAAAAAACAATGAGCTCCTTTTGCCAAATGGTAGATATTTGATGGAGGAAAAGAGAGCAGGATAAGATACTTACTAAAAGAACAGGCTTTGGAATGAAGTGATTTTTCACTTCCTACTGGCCAAGGAATAATGGATAAGACCCCATGAAAGGGATCTTCTAGAACAAAGATCTGCTTGTGTCTATCTTCCTCCTCACGCTTAATGGTATTACATTCTGATCTTAGCAACTGATCTAGTTGCTACTTTCTCAACAAAATTGATTTCTCATTGATTGTGTTGTTAAAGTGAAGTTCACACATATTTTCCAATTAACTATTTTTTAATATACGGATCACACTAATATCAGAAATGGTACCATCTTGGGGTCTGTATCCTTGTCAGCCATTGGTGATTGTGGCCAGTTAATGGCAGTGCAGAATCTGACTTTGGGAGTTTAACTTTTGGAAGGGAACTCAGCGTGGGACTGGAATGGGTGGAAATGCATCTGTGGATTCTAAAGACTCTTACCACTTTCACTGTTTAGAGGTCTTGGTGTTACTTTTTGTTGTTGTTGTTGGCCATGAGATTTGAACTTAGAGCCTGGGCACTGTTCCTGAGCTCTTTTGCTCAAGTGTAACACTCTACCACTTTGAACAACTGTGTCACTTCTGGTTTTCTAATGGTCAATTGAAAATAAGCATCTCATGGACTTTTATGCCTGGGCTGGCTTTAAACTGTGATTCTCAGATCTCAGCTTCCCGAGCAGTTAGGATAACAGGTGGGAGCCACCAGGGCCTGGGGTGGTGTTACTTTTATATAATTAAAAGATTCTTGAGCTGGGTACTGGTAGTTCACGCCTCTGATTTTAGCTACTCAGGAGGCTGACATCTGAGGATTGTGGTTCAAAGCTAACTCCAGATAGGAAAGTTCATGAGATTCTCATCTCAAATTAACCAACAAATGCCAGTAAGTGGAGCTCTGGCTCAAGGGGTACAGCACCAGTCTTGAGCAAAAAAAAATCTAAGGATAGCTCCCAGGGCCTGAATTCAAACCCCACTACTGCACTGCTAGCACACGTGCACACACACCCACCCCCCCCACACACACACATGAAAATTTTAAGTATTCTATAAAAGGGAAACATGGAAGTAGAAAACCCCAATTGCTTAAAGGTAAGAAGGAAGTGCAAATGTGTCCCAAAAAGCAGGATGATCGAGAAGACTCACCCCTGGCTCTTTGCCTCGCCTCATCTCCCTTGTTCTAAACACCAATCTACCAGATTGAAAAGCAGGAAGTTAATGATGACCCAATCATAGCTTTTGTGTAGATGAAGGCAAGCACCATTGTAATGAATGTAATTGAATGCATTAGCAGACTGCTACATTTACATGTTCACAGCATGTGCCAGAATTAAATGAGACATCACTTCTAAAGTATCAAATATTCCTTGCCACTGAAAACTTCTTGTATCATAATGACAATAACAATTAAAAAAAGCGTAATAGTAATTACAACTGTTCAGAAACTGGGACCTGTAAGGGCAGAGGGAGAAAACTGCAATGCCTAGTGCAGACGGATAAAGCAAAGGGAGGAGAAGGTGCTGTGGTCTGCTTTGGATTTTCACTTGGGCTGAGATCTGAATTCTGTCCTTCTGGGTCACTGTTAGACTTTGTGATTTAATGACTGTAGCTTCATGGCCTCTCATAAAAACCAAAATAATATCTCTACCCACTAAGTGCCAGGAGGATCTGTTGGATGAGGAGAGTACAATGAGGTCAGATCTGGAACTCAGTAATACAAATTGTGGTCCCTGGCAATATGAAGACTAAAAAAAAAAAAAAATGCAGAATGGAAAATCAGATGTTTTCTTAGGCCTGGAATCAAAGACATTAGCCTTACTATTGACTTTTGTGACCTCTTCGGCCCAATCTTCAGCATTAAGATCAGTGGCTTGGAGACAAATATCTTGGTCCTGGGAACCAATGGTCCTTTTCTAATGGCCCATTAATACAAAGGAATGTTTGTCATTTGGAATCTGCAGCAAAGGTTCATTGCTAAATGCTTGTTAAACATTCTCAAAGGAGAGATATAAGAATAGAAAATATTCACAAGAATGTCCCCCACCTTTCCCAAATAGCTATCCTTACCTCCAGCTTCTTTGAGTTTGGTTCAGCAGGGCCGAGCTTCCAAGGTGAGAATCAAATCTAGTTTTTATAACTCCTCTTTCTCCATCTGGGATAAAGGGATTTCAAATCACCATCTGCTTGTTTACCTTTCTGTGCATGCTAGTCTTCAAATCCAACAGGAGGGCAGGGGCCCAGAGGCAGGTAGGTGTGAGACACCTGTCACAGAACCAGGACAAATGAAGGTGCTTCCCAAGATTGCAGCCAAGGCATTCCTGCCGGTTCCATAGGAACCACTGGCAAAGGCAGCATCTTGGACACCCAACCTGTCCAACAGGGTAGCTTTAAAAGGGTTGTTTTTTTCTTGCAAAAAACAAAAATCAAAGCACAGTCATATAAAAAAAATCCCTCTTTCCTTCCTTCATGCCTTCCTAAAGACCATTTCACAAATGGGGGTATGATTTCAGAAGTGCCGGGGAAAACAAATACAATTCCTTTTTTTTTTTTTTTAACTAACAAGAAATGCTGAGTGAGTAAAAGATATTTGCTAAATGCACCAGAATCTGAAGGGAGGTCAATTTAAAATTGGGTTTGACTGTTGGGAGTTTACCGAAAAAAATGTTAACTACCATTACTGAAGACAAAAATATCACATAAGTGCATTAACTCTTGGCTAGATGGCCAATACTTGTGTACGCTGTATAATTTTTATATACAAATGGATGTATGGCAAATCAGTGCTCTCTGATCTCAGCTGGGCCCTCAATACTGTTCAAAGCCCCTGGTCCCTGTTTGTTATACTCTGATTTCCTATTGAATTCTAAAGGCTAGTGCAAGCCTTTACCACTGTGACTGGCTTTCCTTCCAGGCCCATGGAAGCTGGGAAGCCTATGGCTTCCTCCTCCAGACATTTCCTTCTTCTAATAGGCTAGACCCTTTCTGTGTGGGGTTGGTCTCCCCCTTTCATCTCCTCAGGGTCCTAGAACCGACTGTTTCTTGTGTATTCCTCTCCCATGATGTATCCAGCTTCACGAAGTACCTATTCTCTTTTGCTTCTTTCTTGGTAAGAATGCAGCCTAGAGAGCATGCATTGTTTTCTGAGATCCATAGATTGTCTTGTGAAGGGACTAAAGGAAGGCCAGGACATTCATTGTTCAACCATGGGGTTGGATGACACCCCTCCTCCCCGCCATGGGGTCCAACTCTGCCATTTGATTTATATTTTCCTTTACCTTCCTTACCTCGGGGCCCTCCTGCTGTTGATACCTTACCAGTTCCTCAGTGACAAGTTCAAGTCTTTAAGACTTTCCTGGACAGTCTGTTGACCAAAGCTTCTTTTTCTCCTTCTGGCTTCTTTAGGTTAGGTTTTCTCCACTTTTTTGGACTTCACATTACTCTCTGCTGAGCAACTCGAGAGATCCCAACTTGGCACAGGGCGGGAGCCCTTGATCCTTCATAATTAAACCAAAATTGGGCCTGGCAGTGATGGAGGCATGACCTGATCTTTATTATTTAAAAAGCGTTCTAAAAGATAGACGTTTGCAAAGACTTTATTCAGCAAAAAAATCCAACTAAAAGGACTGGTATGAGGGTGGTGTTTAAGAGGGGGGTGTTCTAATTTATTCAGCGAGACAGGTGTAAAATGGCTGGAAGAAAAAGCCGAGATGCAAATTAATTATCCATTTAACCTCTGACAAAAGGCGATAATCTGACACCTTTTCAAGAATCTTTCTTTCCTCCCTTCCATGGAGGTACTAATGTAGAATTTTTACTGATAGCGTTCAAGGGGAGCCGTGTGTGGCGGGCCCTTTGTCACACAGTCTCCTGCCTCGCAGCAGAGCAGACTGTGGGTGGGTGATAAGGGTGGGTAAATAGGGCTTGTCCCAGAGGAAAGGGGGTGTGCATCATGATTAAGCAGAAAGCTGGGTGATATCCAGAGGGCCTTACATATGCGTTGACAAAAGAGAAGAGAGCAAGGTTAATGATTCTCTTGGTGAAGAATGAGCAAACATAGATTAGGATTGTGTGAGTTGATGATGTGAAATTAACCAAGGGAGTCTGGGGCTCTCTGATCTCAGTTGTAAAGAATTTCCTGGTTGAATTAGCACGGTTCCCTTCGGATAGATGAATATACAGAGGACTGTACAGAGTTTTCTCTTTTAGGTTTTCAGCTTCTCTGCTAGGAAAGAAATTTAACATGGCCATTGGTTTCAAGATTGCTATCACAGAGTTTAGCATCATTTGCTTCCAGAATGACGTTTCCCAGAGCAAATATTTTTTGCTGGCCCTAGGGATTGAACTCAGGACCTAGGCGCTTTCCTTGAGCCTCTTTGTATTCAAGGTTACCGCTCCCACTTGAATCATAGTATCACTTCTAGCTTTTTCAGAGTCATTTACTGAAGATAAGAGTCTCACTGACTTTCCCACCCGGGATGGCTTCAAACTGCAATCCTTAAGTCTCACCCTCCTGAGTAGCTAGCTAGGATTACAGGTGTGAGCCACAGGTGCCCCAGTCATTTCTTTTTGTATAAAAAAGAAATGGCAAATAAAAGAAAGCTGTCATTGTTCCTTAAGGGAATTTTTAAAAAAGAATTGTAAGAATACAACATATTCAGACATGTATCCAAAAACGGAAATACTTAAAGAAGTTGAGTGTGGCTGACTTCAAACTCAGTATCTTGCTAAATAGTTCCTTAAATGAGTACCTCTGAACATAAATTAACATTTTTTTCTCCTTCCCTCTCCCCTCCACCCTTCCCCTCCTCTTACTTGTCCTTCCTTCTTCAGTGGAACTGGGTCTTGATCACTCAAGGCTTTGTGCATGTGTTACCACTTGAGTAATTTTTTCTATGTGCCCTCAATCCATTTTGCTTTTAGCTTGCTTTTCACATAGGTGATACCTTTGCCTGGGCCAGCCTTGCACTATGACCCTCCTGTTTCTGCCTCCCGGACAGCTGGGATTACAGATATATGCCACCATACCTGGCCCTTAATTACATTTTAAAGTGATTTTATTCACCATGAAATCATCTATTTTTCTTTTCAAAAAGAACCAGCTGCATTATATGTAAATCATTTAATTTATGGTACTAATTTAACACTTTAAAAAATAGGTGTTGCAGTTTATTTTCCTCGGGGTACATAACATCCAAAGGAGAAATCAGGATGTTTAGAAACTCATTGTATGGCGGGTAAGCCTGAAAGCCACAGTGGTGCTGTCATATTCACACCCTAGCCACTGGGCTTCCTCAACAACGCCCATAGCTAGTAAGCCATTAAGAAGGAAACCCAAAGAAGAGCCACTATCTCTCTATATCTGGACAAAGCAAAGGGCCAACTCTGAAGGTGTTCCAGTAGGGGGAGCCTGGGTTGTGAGGTGGGAAGCCCTGCCTCTCTTCCCACAGCCACCTTAAGATTTCACCTTCCCAACACTTCCTAGCCTGCCCCACTTGCGGGAGGATTATCTTAACTTTGTATTCATATTGCTTTACTAAAATGTAGAATCAAGGTTCAGACTACACACTTTTGTAGAAATTGTCTTTCAGACCATCTCCAAAGGCCTGAAAGGACCTCAGGCCCATATCCATCTCCTAAGTTCTCAGACTATCTTATCTGTGGTCACATTAGACAAGACTGGGTGAATAGCTAAGTTCTTGTTCTAGCCTTCTACAATGATAGGAAGATACGATATCATAATTACTCCTACAAATATTACTTTGGGACACTGGGTCTTAAAGCTAGGGCCTCATGATCTTGCTTAGCTTTTTTATTCAAGATTGGCACTCTCCCACTTTGACCTACACTTCCACTTCTGTGGGGTTTGTCTTCCCAGGCTGGTTTCAGATTTCCATTCTCAAATCTCAGCCTCCTAAGTAGTTAGAATTGCAGGCCAGAGCCACTGACACTCAGCTGGGTTCTTTGCAGTCTCTGGTGTGATTGGCTATGTAATTTCTGAGGCCCAGTAAAAAAAAAAATGAAATGAAAGAGCCTGCTAGTTCGATCGTATCAAAATGTCCAAGCTGGTGTAAGTAGAGCGTTAATCCAAGAGCATCTTGGGGCCTTCTGAAGACAGAGGCTATGCATGACCACACAGCCCTGTCTCCCTCCAGAGCTCTCTCCCTTCTATGATTCTGATGCAAGACCCAAAGTTTTGGCTCCTCACCCTTTGGCTCTCTGCTGGACAATACTCCTCTGGTCCTCTTCAGCTCCATCTGGTCCTCTGGCTTCTTATAGCTATGTGCTTTGGGTTCTTACACTTTCTATTTATTTTCTCAAGAATTTCAACATGTTTCTAAGTAGTCTCACTATTATATTCCTTCTACTAAACTTCCTGTCTCAATCCTGACGGAGAGCCACATTAGGAAGAACCATGGTATTACGTCACAATTTGTGTGCTGTGTTGAAAGCATCACTAGTTTATACCAGCTTCTGCTGAGATAAACTCTGTCTCACAACCCTTCTCAAGTTTGACTACAGTTGAGACATATTATAAACATGTGTGTGGCTTTCCTGAGTTACCATCCTTTAGACCAGATGAACACTCCTTATATATAGCTTTAGGATATTTTATTCAACTAATTAGTATGGCTTAAAATTTTCACCCACTGAGTAATGAAGAGTTTTGCATATATATTAGTTCGGGTCTCATGTCACAAAGCATGGTTAGCACTAGTCTTAGAATTGCTAGATCAGAGGACATTAGTGAGTTCTATTTTGATACACATTGCCATTTTAGAATGACTGTATGAATTCTAGCATATTTGGGTATGAAGCATGTCTATAATGTGCTGAGATTGATCTGTTTTGCCTTCAAAGTGACTGAGAATCTTTATTCTCATTTCAGCTACTTGGTTCTTCTAATGCTTTGAAAATTATCACCAGCTCCAGTTTCAAAGGCACTTAAAAGCCACCTTGGTATGTTCAATTTACAAGTTATTTTAAAATAAAACCAGAATTACTCAGCCTAATCACCTAATTCATTTTCCTGACTTGCTTTCAGTGGACTTTTGATTATTTTTCAAAAATAAAAATCTATTTTCATGTGTCTAAGCCTTTCAATTCTGGAAGGCAGTCCTAACAATAGACCACCATCCCTGGAGGCGGAACAGGGGAGCTAGAAACTTCTAAGGAATTGCAGCAGCCATGGGTTTCAGCTCATAGCTTCCCAAGGCAACTCCTTCGGGGGAGATATTATTCACTGAAGTATATGAAATTGCTGTATTTGTTTTAAGGCTCGGTTGCTTTTCCAGTGGACCTCGTCTTCATTAGAAGCAGGTTATATGTACCTATCATTCCTTTAATCACGAACTTTTGTCAAAAGGATTGTAAAATACTTATTTAGCTTAGTATTATTGACAAGGTAGTCAGAATATCCTTTCTATAAGTACTTCACTTTTCACCTGGAATTATTCTGACTAAATGGTTTCTTCCCTCCCTCCCTCCCTCCTTCTCTCTCTCTCTCTTTCTTTCTTTCTTTCTTTTCTTTCTTTCTTTCTTTCTTTCTTTCTTTCTTTCTTTCTTTCTTTCTTTCTTTCTTTCTTTCTTTGTCTCCCTCCCTCCCTCCCTCCTTTCCTTTCCTTTCCTTCCTTCCTTCCTTTTTTTTTTTTTTTTCTTTTCTCAGGCTGGCCTCAAACTCCTGGCTCATCTTTCCTACTGCTGGGATTACAGTCATACACCACCATGTCTAGCTATCTTTAGTTTGTTGTTGTTGGGATTTGGACTCAGGGTCTCATGCTTGCTAGTCTGACCAATTACCACTCGAATCATATTTCCATATCTGCTTTTTGCTGATTTCTCTGGAGATGGACTCTAGTGAACTTTTCTGCCCTAAGATCAGAAGGCTCTCAGCCTTCTAAGTAGCTATGGTTACAGGCATGAGCCTTTGACACCTCACATTCTAACACTTTAAACATTTAATTAAACTGCTGGGAGCCAGTGGCTCACACTTATTATCTTAGCAAGGCTGAGATCTATGGATCACCATTCGAAAATAGCCCAGGCAGGAAAGTCCATGAGACGCTTTTCTCCAGTAAACTACTCAGAAAAAGCCAGATGTGATGCTATGGCTTAAGTGGTAGAGCATTAGCCTTGAGCACAAAGAGGCACAGAAACAGTGTCAACATCCTAATTTCAAGCCCCAGGACTGGCAAAAATTTAATTAAACCATATTCAGTATTTTGCATTGTTATAGTTAACAGCAGTGCTAGCATCCAACATCCATTTAGTTGTCAATATAATAGAAATATTGTTTATGCATGTCTATGCACACATTTAAAAGTAAAACAAGCATAGAACACTTTTCCAGCCACGATCTGTAACCTCAGTGCTTCTCCATCCACTCACCAGCCCTCCACAAATTGGAACCTGCAAAGAACCAAGAAAAGAATACATGACTTTACTGAGAAACAGCATTTCATTAGGCAAGAAAGGTATTGCTTTCAGGTTGAGAGAAAGATTATGCAAGTTATTTGGTTTGTCTTGTGTTTAATCTTCTCCCCTCCTATACTCAAAACCTCCTTGCATTCCAGTACACACTCTGTCTCTGATGTCAGAAATGCTCAAGAGACAAAGTCCTACAGTGCCCAGATTTGCTTTCAAGATCTTTGTGCCATCTTTATGCACCCCTCCCCAATTCATAAGTCAAAATCTTAATCTTTTTTTTTTTTTTTTGGCCAGTCCTGGGCCTTGGACTCAGGGCCTGAGCACTGTCCCTGGCTTCTTCCCGCTCAAGGCTAGCACTCTGCCACTTGAGCCACAGCGCCGCTTCTGGCCGTTTTCTGTATATGTGGTGCTGGGGAATCGAACCTAGGGCCTCGTGTATCCGAGGCAGGCACTCTTGCCACTAGGCTATATCCCCAGCCTCAAAATCTTAATCTTGGTATTAGGAGGTAAAGTTCTTGGGAGGCAACTGGCTCAAGAAGGTGGAACCCTCATCAGTGAGATGAATGTCCTAATCAGAGGGACCAGAGAATGCACTTGCTCCTCTGCCCTGTGATGACAGTGAGAAACCAGCCATCTCTGACGAAGACCAGACCTCACCAGATGCAGAACCTGTCTGTATCTTGATCCGAAACTCCACAACACTGCAGAGTTGTGAGAAATACACGTTTTATAGGAGTGGAGATATTTTAAGATAAAGATGTGGACTGGGGAGGGGAGAAGCCTTTTCCTGGCACCTGAATGAAGGTAACTATGAGAATGGAGGTCGAGACTTCAGGCTGTGCTGTGCCAGAGCTGAGGGTGGGACCCCAAGTGTGCACTCACCCATGGTGTGAGCGTGTGCATGTGCATGTGCGCATGCCTGCATTGAGGTATGAACTCTCTTTATTGTGCACAGCTCAACGGGGATGTTTGTCTGACTCTGATTCTTTCAGCCTACTGGATGGGTCAGCACTTTCCAAACTTCCACTGAGTTACCATCTGCATGACAGCTTCATGCCGCGTGTTCTGTGGTCTGCTCTCTTCGTGGTCTATATAAGAGTGCAACAGGTCATCACAAGCGTAGAGGATTCTGATCACCTGGATTCGCTGCTCAGAGCGCTAAGAGGCTGAAGTCAAGTGTCACTCACAGGAGGTGGATGGTATATCTGGAGGCTGCTCTTCTCTTCCAAGCTCCTTCAGGTCCTTGGAAATTTTCAGTGGCAAAGGTCCTTGCTTTATTGATGGGTGTGAAAGGGTAGTAAGTCTCCCACATGTGCATCAATCTGGCGTTAATATTTGTAACCATGGGAGTGGCTGTCCCTTCAGATCAGAGTTTCTTCCCCTCTAGAGAGGAAGTTATGATCTTGAGGACCATCTGAGAATTCTGCCTACCACACTGACTTCACACTTCAGTTTATATCATGGATTCAATGCACTAGGTGTGTGTGTGTGTGTGTGTGTGTGTGTGTGTGCGTGTGCGTGTTTGTATGCATCTTATACTGCCTTTCTATGCATATATACACTCAAATAGATATATGACAAATAAAAAATTTTAAAATATCAGTAAAGCTGCTAGAAATGATCTCACTTCCCTACGGCTCATGTACCATACTGAGAAATGGTATCTGTGGGAATAACAGTTGGTTAAAGTAGCTATAGATCAGAGAGTTTGGTTTCAGCAAAATCAAATATATATACATACATATATATTTCTACAATTATATTACTGCTATTTCTCTCCAGAGATTATACATATAGTATGCATTCATATTCATCAAAACTTGTCATGTTCTTGACTGTACATTAAAGTTATGTCCCTTATGACATTGCTACTAAAGTCACTGAGCCTTTGGTAGACCAGATATTCCCTTAGTTAATTTCAGTATTTACTGTAGTGACATTTATTTTGAAAAAAGCATAAACCAATTAAGTTCCCCATTACCACAGAGAGAGAGAAAGATAAAGAAGGAAATACTCTTGTGCTTCTCCTGAAGGGAAAGTAAAATTTTAGTGATGAAAGGAATATCTCAGGGGATTTGGCTTGTTTCTTGGATAATTTCTGCGGCACTGAACCATTTCCTATCACAAAGAACGATCTATTGGTCTGACCATTTTCATAATCTAGCCCTTACTCACAGTCTGAAAAACATTGCCTTCACAAAAATCAGCAGATTAGCCATGTTGGCAAGAAGCCCTGTCTTTTTGTTTAGACTGCACTGCAAATTTATTGTAGCCTGTAGTTTGCATATCTGATGGCTGATTGAAGAACTACGCATTGTAACATTTAAAAGGAAATGTTTGCCTGGTTTTGTCCATGGCTTCCTGACAAAGCATGTGATGAGGTCTGGCCATGAGAGAGCAAATACATTGCTAACTGACCAATTGTATCTTTTCTGGCTTTGGAAATATGCCCACCTAGACGTAAACCATCTTGACTATACATTTGTTCCAGGCCAGGGCTCAAGCCTGGTACCTGACACTTTTGCTTATTGGAAACTGAGCCACGCCTCCAACCCCATTGACTATACATTTTTCACTGCCCAGCAAATTGGAGGATTTCCCTTGATCTAAACATCTAACTATCCTACATTAAACAGAGATGAAAATGATAGGAAAGGACTCATTCTGTCCCTGATTTAGGAACCCAAAGCCAAATTTGAGTTATAGTGCCAGCAGGAATAGTTAATCCTTCCAATCCACAATTATCTCCTCTGCCTTTTCTGAATAAGTAGAAAGCGTTTGGATTTTCTTTATTACTTATTTCCTAAAGCTACCATTCTTGTGTTTCTGTTCTCCTTTCTCAGTGCCCGAAGCACAACAGATAATAAAACTTGTTCAGTGAATAACAACTTAGTTAACTTTATAGCCAATAGATGGTGATGTTGTTAGTGGTGAAAGATAGTGTCAGACAGAAGGAAGCTTTCTAAGCATAACTTGGAAAATTGCTATTTTTTATAGGAAGCCTAGCTTCTCTGATCCATGCATTTTTTTAATGTTTGAGTATAGCATATTGTAACATATAACCTATACTCTTTCCTATATAGTAAGGTGCCATGAATTTAAAGATTTAAAATCTATAGTTGTAGTATACTATCAATTATGTTTGTTAATTGAAAGATTAATGCATTCATAGATGAATATATTACAGTACTTACAGGTTCTCGAGCCAGTTATACTAGCCTTCAAACTTACAACTTTCTGTGTGGCGAATTGTATGCCCATTGTGTCGGGATGTTTTTGGCAGCAAGAAAGAAAAAGGATCAATAACACCCATATCGCCTCAGGTGATACAGCATCCAGAAAGCAGGCTCCTGCACAGTGCAATCCATCTTTGGCTTAGAATGTCATCACACACTCAGGAACCCAGCGCTGAGCAGCTGTCTGTCTTCCACATTGTGACCTCTTTGTTGTCACCCCAGTCAGGCATCTCCCAGAGTCCCAGGGGACTTGCAGCAATTCTAGTCATCACGTTTAGATATGACAAAACCGGGAAAAGACCATCTCTTTCCTTGTGCTTCCCAGCACTTATGTTCCATGCACCAGTGGTCTGTCTAAAGTGAACCCCAATGAGAGGACTGATAGGGACATAGTTTAAGTTCATTAGGCACCACGTTCAGGGGTGGGGCTGAGGACATTTTCTTAAATCCTATACAGAGCAAAGTTGGATATCTGCAGGACAAGGAAGAAGCAGGAAGACAAAAGTATCTACAGTGGCCATTCTGTTAAATAAGAAACGTTACAGAAGGTGGAGAGATGTGCCCAAGGCCACAGGTTGGCAGACAGGATATGAATCCAAGATGCAGAGGCGAGTTCACGCGGTTCAACCTTCCCCAGTTTACGACTCAGACACCTGTGGGCCAGAATGCTTCTACACCACACAGACCTACTTCATAGATGAGCTAAGTCCAAACTCAGTTCCTGTTCTTATGTTTGTTTTCTATTACCACACTGGTCTGTTTGTGTGAATTTAGATTTAGGTTTGTCAGCATATAATTATACAGGAATATAAAGCACTTCAAGCATTGCCTCTTGGGCTCCAATGTTTATTTGTTGATTGACTAAATGTTTTCTAAATTACATTAATCTATGTAAGTAGATTCTCCAATATTTTGTGTAAATTCAATCCCATGCATTTCCCCAGTTCTCTCTGCACTTGGTTAACATATTGAGGCTATTAGCAGATATGGCTTAGCCAGGGAAAAAGGCAAATAACATGTCTTGTGTGGGGAAAGTACTTTGTAAAGATTATACTTAAATAACACAGACATTAATTATTATGCAAAGCAGAATGCAAGTCCAATTAAAGGGAACATGGTAATCTGCGTTTCCTCTAGGACTTCACTTGTGTCAGCCTGAAACAAGTCGAGAAGTGCTGTCTTAAACTCATATTGGTTGGCACCAGCATTTCCAGAATAAAAGTATGATAGCTATTAATTCATCACAGAAGTTATTTGTACAATTAAACAAAGCAGCTAGCATGTCAACTGTTTCTCAGGAATAATAGAGGTTCCATAATAATAGAAATATTTTGATGAATTTATGTTTTCTTTAACAAATATATTCTATTCTTTTTGTTTCCCTACTGTTTCTGGAGACATGATTCCCTTGGGGTTTGGAGTTTGTTGCCTGGGTTTATATGGCATGTGTTTCTTTATTTGGCCATAGTTGTGTACGTGTATGGTGTGTGTGTGTGTGTGTGTGTGTGTGTGTGTGTGTGTGTGTGTATGTGTGTGTATGTTCTGGTACTGGAACTTGAATTCAGTCCTTCATGCTCTCTTTTAGTTTTCTCTTTTCACTCTACCCTTTGAGCCACCTTCATTTGTAGCTTTTTTTTCTGGTTAATTGGCAATGAGAGTCTCATATCTTTTCTGTTCAAGCTGGCTTTGAACTGTGGTCCTCAGCCTCCTGAGTATTTTTAGTGAAGTGTGGCATAGATGCATTCACTCAAACAGAAGAAAACAAATGTCTTAGCTCAAAATGATTTGAACATGGATGTACATACCACCAGGACATTATGGGATGTCTGTAGTGGCCTACTTAATGTTTTCCTATCTCGGGCATTGGGCCTTGGTCAAAGGTGGCCATTGGCACCTACTGCAATGAAGTGGTTTTGGTATTTCTAAGCTCTGGGTGTTTGGAATGATGCTGCGAACATTCTTTGGGCCCATCTAACTTCCTCAATATTATGATTTTAAGATATTCTCATGGTGCTGTGTTTTATAGTAATTTGTTTATCTGCGTTGGTTTTACAGTGCCCCATTGTAGGGAACCCTGGGAGAATCAGCCTGAAGAAGTGTAATCCACTGACGGCTAGCGATGGTGCCTTTGGGATCTGGTGGACATTCATATCCAGGATGAGCTCCCTCTGTGTGCAGCATCCAGCCTGTGAGGAACCCGGGTGAGAGTAGCTATTAAGTTCTGAATAGATCTGCTCAGCATGTAATTCCTCCATGGTCAATCACTGCACCGGGGCTCTCCAACTCTGTTGGACCTGTGGAGAAATTCCTAGAGCCACATTGTATGCATTTAGAGAGTCCTTTCTACCCGACTGTCCTTCCTGTCCTCTTTCAGAAATGTAAAACCTTCCCTGTATTTTGAAGACTGGTCTGAATGCATTTATTTCATAGACATTACACTCACTAAATAACTTGGCATTCTTAATTCATTCAATCATTTGCTTATCTGAGCTATGTACTGAGAAGTATTATGCAATTATACCATAGTTTATCTAATTTCTTTTGGATGTGTTCAGTCTTTAGCTCTAAGAGAAGAGCTCTGAACATTTTTGGACACGTGTTTCACTGGAAATTTAATGGTATATCAGTGGAATGCTGTCACAGGTTATGGGAAGGTGTAGCTTGGGTGGATTCTGTCAGAGTTTAAGTAAATGATGGTAGCAGTTCCCATTATCACCAGAAAGACAGGAAAGCTCCAATTGCTGTGTATGTCTTCCAATAGCCCTCACGTATCTACAATGCAGCACACATTTAACTAAATTTATTTGCCATTTGTCTGTTTTATTATGTGAAGTGTCTATTCATATGTGCATATTTTTATTTACCTTCCTATACTTTTCTTGCTGATCTGGTAGGAGTCACTTATATATTGTATTATGTATTGTGAATATCACTTGCTACTCTGTAATCTGCTAATATATTTTCCCAATGATGGCTTCAATACAAGAGGTTCTTTATGTTAATATATAGTTTTCTACCACTACCTTTTCTTTTCCATGGAGCTATCCTGGGTGTTTAAGAAATCTTTATTTCTCTGAATGTAGTAATGGAGTTATACTCTAGAAGTTCTTGTTTTGTTTGGTTTTCCTGCATTTTTGTCTTTTAAAAAATTGTACCATGGGGTTTCTTATATTTCTACACACTCTGCCATGGTTTTTGATCATACTTACTATCTGGAATTGTTTCTTATCTTCTCAGTCCTCTATTTTGAACCTATTTAATTGTTTTATTATTCTATTTTCATACATTCATACCATACATCATATCACCCTCTACATTTACCTCTCCCCCTCTGTGGTTCCCTTTGCCCGACATTCCCTTTTTTGCATTCATTCTTATTGTTGTCTTGTTTCAAAATTTTAGATATGATTCCACATATGAAATAATTTTCTTGTATTTATTCGGTCTTGCTTTATGTCTTATAATATTGTTCATTTGGGAGCCAGTTCCATGGGCTGCTAAGAAGAGAATGTGATTATTTAGATGGAGCAGTTGGTTAATGTCTGTTCAAGCCACGTAACCACTAGTTTCATTTAACTCTGATGTTTCTTTGTTGATGTTTTGGTCTGAGGAACCCGTGTGTGGGTGATAATAGAGTATTGATGACACCTATTATTAGCAAATTGTGTTTTTATGGCAGATAGTGTTTGTTCGGTGCGCTACATTGGAAGTGCTGATGCCCTGTGTATGGGCTCACAATTTTCAAGTTCTGTTGGTTTGGAATATCTTTTCCCATCCTTTCACCTTAATTCTGTGGTTGTCTTTGAGAATGAGGCACATATTTTGTAGGAAACAAACTGCCGGGTCTTATTCTGTCATACAACCAACCCATCTTTATCTTTTAATTAGAAATCATTAATATTCATCCTTATTATTGGATATCCTTGTCATTCTCGTGATTCTTTCATATTTTATTTGTTGGTGGGATGAGGGTTTGAATTAAGTGCCTTGTAAGTGTCAGCCCAGATGCTCTGCCCTCGGCCCTTTTGGGTATACTTATTTTTCAAATAAGGTCGTGCATTTATGACTGTACCAGTCTGGACCTGGATCTGCTCCACAGTTGGGGAGCCTCTACAACACTTGTAATGGGAGTGAGGCACTTCCAGAAATCTGCACCTTCTGTGGGGAGCTAGTGGGTGCCGAATGTACTTGCTGCTGCTGTCTGTTCACTGCCCTGTGCAGGCCCGGAGCCACTCCAGCGTGGCTGACTATTTTCTACCAGATCCTCTGGGCTGGTGTTTTGTTTGCAAAGCAGCACACAGTCGTCTCTTGCCACACAAATATGCTGGGTAGTGGACTTAGGAATGGCAAGGACTAAGGTATGCTCCGTGCATCTTGCCCATCCTGAGGCTCCCACAGGCTTTGCTCTGGGAAGGGAGCTCAGTTGCCACAGATAAACTCTCCTGAATCAAAGTGAGGCTCTCAGCCCAGGGAATTGGTGACTGTTTGCAAAGTGGTATGTGGCTGAGGAGAGGGTTTTAGAAAGAGGCAGATCTGCTCCTACTCCTGAGAATTTTCTGGCTCCTGTAGCTGCTGTGGCTTCCTATGAGGAAAATTTCCCTTAAAAAAAAATGGATCTAAAGTTTGGTATTTCTTGACTGCCCCTGGTTACTGCCCCTCAACTCCTTTACTGGCAACCTTTCTAAATTGTTCACCTTTCCTTCTAGCCATGTACCTGGGATTTTATTTCAAGTCAGTGGAGTCTTGGATATGTTGTGTATTATAATAGACCATCTTGTCTCTTTTGCCCTTCTGTTTTTCTTTCCATTTTTTCCCCCCTTAAGGCGAAAATCTTACTAAATTTCCCAGCCTGGCCTTCAACTTGTGGTACTCCTGCCTGAATTTCTCTAGTGTAGGGATCACAGGCATATGTCACCATATGCAACTTCTTGTAGTTTTTAGTTTCACTTTTTTCATTTTGTGAAAAGTCTCTCTGGAGTTAACTTTGGTCTTTATTTGAATTACGTTGTTCACAAGAATACAATAGAGAAAACTTTTACTTGTGGTGAATGCCTTCTTTTCTTTAACTACAATACGTGTATTTATTTGTTCAGTCATTTATTCGTTCATTCCTCAATAAATATTTATTAAGCATTCATGATATGCTGGTTAGAAATGTGTGATATATAAGATTCCAAGGGGATAGGCATAAATTTAGCTGTGGTTACTGGATCTGGAGAGCTTGTAGCTTAATGAGTTGCATGAGCGGAAAGATTAGAAAGTAGAAAGATACCAGGTTTGCACTCAAATGTACAAGGATTATTTATTAGCTGTGACCTTGAGCAAGTTATTCAGGTATTTCTGAGCTTCAGCTGGTGAAAATACTAAGTGCTGTGGTGATTACAGATAAAGTTCAGAGCATGCCTTTCACTACGCCTGCAGCACGGGATGATGTATGTAATTTATGTCTTATTGTTAGTTCACATGGTAATGCTTAAAAGTGCATCATAGTCACTGAGAATTTGGGGAGAAAAGAAATATTTTACAGAGATTAAAAAATACAAAGATTCTTTGAGATCACCATCACCCACTGATGTAGTTGGTAATGATAAGATTCAGTATGTATGTGAGTCTGTTTGTATACATATGTGTATATGTGTGTGAGTATATGTGTGGGGGGGAGCAAGAAGAGGGAGAGCACAGGAAACAGGGAGGAATAGAGAAAGGGACAGAATGAGAGAGAAAGACAAAGAAAATAGAAGGAGGAAGAAAAAAGAAAATGATAGAAAGAGGTCATTTGATAGAAGGGAATTATGTAAGCTATTCTTTCGACTATATATTCAACATTTTATGGGTCTGGCAAATTTCACAAGGATATAGTAGTGATAAAATATGTATGGTACATTGGCTTACTTTTACAAAGCAGACACCCACAATTGCAAATACAAATGCTATTATATTCTGGTTTGGGGAAAGATAGCTTAGCCCATAGTCATTGTTCTCTCCTCTAAAATGGGCCTTAAATTAGATTCTTATTTTAAATGGGAATAATAAGATAATGGCAAAACTTTTGTTATTTGATAGCCTTTAGTTTTCTGCTTATGACTGGAGCTATTGCTGTCATATTCTTCCTTATGGGGAAGGCACTGGTTTACAGAGTCAGACAGAAGGGAAGTAGATATACAGAGAGTAACAAATATATGAACTAGAGTGACTCCCATCTACTTCCAGTTTTTATTCCTTGCTAAGACCCAATTTTCATCGTGTTTTTGGAAAATGTAAAACAATACCATCTCTGTGTATTACATTTATCTATCTGATTTCCATATGTTGCATCCCAAAAGTCTTAACTAAGAGATTTCTGATAAATGTTAAGATGGAGGTTGTATGCTTCCACATCACTTCATCACTGGCCAGGGGAGGAATTTTGAAGAAGCTGAGCTTGGAAGGATCAGTGGAAATTACCCAGCAGGAAACACAAGTATTCTAGGCAGATAAGAAGGACGGAAGAAGAGATACTACACAGTCCTATCTATTGCATCTACGGATGCAGGCAGGAGACAGAGATCATTGATGAGGAGGGATTACAGATCCCCTGGCCTTTGCTCATAGGGACAGGCATGATGTGAATCCTCCCGTTCTCTAAATTCTATCTCATCCAGTTGCAGGTCAGGCCTCTTACCTTGGATCTCAACCACTGCTTCATAACCGAGCACACTGTTCCACACAGCACAATCAATTTCTTGAGCCCTACCTGAAGGACTAGCACGTAGTCTCATTTCTTCTCTCTCCCTTCCTTTGTAACTTGTTCTTCAGAAAATATAGTTTGCGACAATAAAGTGGTAGTTGACTGCCACTAACATGGCTCATGAGAGGAGATGTAACTACTCTGTTTACAGAGTGGGAAAATCCATCCATAGTAAATGTATTGTGACTTCCATAAAGAATTCTGTAAGGCTCATAATGATATCCAGTATTGATTTATTTCTAAGTTCCACTAGGCCAAATCAGAGCAATGAGTTAAAAGTTAGCAGTAAAACATTTGCATTTCTTTGAGTAAGCAATTCTCTTTGGTGTTTTCTTTTCATCCTTCTTTCTTATAAGCAATTCAAGCTATTTGAGGAAATGTGTGAAGTAATTACACAGTTACTAAATACTTCATTCTTGGTAACTGACTATTATGGTTTCAACATGAATTGTTCCCCGAGTCTCACATGTTTGATTGCTTCCTCCCAAGCTGGTAGCACTATTTTGGGAGGATGTAGAAACATTAGGAGATGGCACCCTACTAGAAGAGGTAAGCCGAGGGAGAGGTGTATATGTAAAGGTTAAATGAGGTCTCCAGGCTGCTCCTTCTTGTTTCCTATCTGCTATGATATGAAAGACTCCACTGTTTCTTTCTCACTAAGATGGAAAGAAACATCTGACCCTAGGTACCAAGTCAATCTTTCTTCTTTGAAGTTGTTCTCTTAGGTATGTTAAGTATGGGACCGCCATTTCTCTCAAGCTGGTGATATGATTTTTATTTTAGTCATGTTAAGTTTCAGAAAAAAACAACACTGAGATTCCCCCTCACCCCTGTAAGAATGTCCATTATCAAGAAAACTAACAATAACAAATGCTGGAGGGGATGTGGCCAAAAGGGAACCCTATTACATTGTTGGTGGGAGTGTAAACTTGTTTAGCCACTCTGGAAAGAGGTATGGAGTTTCCTCAGAAGGCTAAACCTAGAGCTCCCCTATAACCCAGCAGCCCCACTTTTGGGCATCCATCCAAAAGATTACCAGCAAGACCGCACTAAAGCCAGCAGCACAACTATGTTCACTGCAACACAATTTGTCATTGCTAAAATATGGAACCAACCCAGATGCCCCTCAGTAGATGAATGGATCAAAAAAATGTGGTACATATACACAATGGAATTCTATGCCTCTATAGAAAGAATGACATTGTCCTATTCATAAGGAAATGGAAGGACTTGGAAAAAATCATAATAAGTGAAGTGAGCCAGACCCAAAGAAACATGGACTCTATGGTTTCCCTCATAGGGAATAATTAGTACATGTCTGGGACAGTCCTAATAGAGGATCACAATAATTTAATATCTATGTCCGAAAGAACACATAAGATGATGCCAAGCTAAATGAACTTCAAGTTATGGAAACAAGTAATTTATCACTGTTGTAGTAAACTGTGCCCTTCCCCCCCATATTCCCTTCCTGTGATTTTTACCCTTGATATCATGGTAACTGATTTTAGTACCCTGGATACTGTATATGCATGTATTGGAACTAGGGAAAGGGAATACCAAATTTGAGAGACAAAGGATAAAAAGACAAACTGATGCAACAGCAATACTTACAAAACTATATGGTGTAAACCAACTGTGAAGGGGGGGGAGCAAAATGGGGAGGGGGAGGCAGGAGAAAAATGAGGGAGGAGGTAACAAGTTGGATAAGAAAACTATAACCCCTCTGTACATCACTTTGACAAGAAAGAAAGAAATTAATTAATTTAAAAAAATCCAAAGCAAACTTGCTTGGTGTCTTGCTTTTCCCCCCTTTAGACTCCATAGCAATACCAGTACCACTGCTGTCATCAATGGATTCCAGTATTGGAATTGGATTGGATATCTAGGCAATGGCTCTGGGATGCTGGGCAGGACCTGCCCTTCTAACAGCAGGAACCATATTTTGTCATCATTTCCAAACCTTCCTCTTCATGCTGCTTAATCAGAGATGATAACACTGGATCTGCTGTATTTCCGCATTATCTTAAACTACGTATTTGATTAAATTCAAACCTGGACTCAAATCCAACAGTCATTACAGATGGCCTTATTGCTCATCCAGGGCTAATACCACTTTATCTAGAGCAGCTTCTGTCTCTCCAATCGACATCTAATATCAAGTGACAGCTAGCTGGAGAAGGATTTGAAGAGCGATAAACTAAATGGGGGGAAAATGATGACAGAGAATAAGGAATTCATGCAATCCCTGCTGGTGCATGGGACTGTGAACAGGTCTATTCAGAACCTCTCAGACACATGGGAGGAGAGGCCTATGGAAACCTGCACACCATCAGGCACTAGATGCTTCAGTTGTCCTACATGAAGAGTGAGCACAGGAAAGGTCTAGTACATGACCTGTGCATTTGGCACAATGTGGTTATCACACTGTCCTCTCCACACAGACAAACACTTGCTGCTATTTTCATGTATTTTTCCAGTGACAGGCACTGGCTATGAATTTTTCCCAGTTTTCTTGTTTAATAGAGGTGGCCTTATGGGGCTGGATGCTATTTACCACTGGTCTCATTAACTGAAAACTAACGTGATGGCAGAGGAAGACTGAGGACCTTGCTGTTTAGGATTCCAGGGGATACACAGGATGCATCCTTAAAGGGCGGCTGCTTTCTCAGTCTTTGTCTTTTGGTGTCTTGACATTTTTACCTCTTTTCCATTGATTTGGGCTAAATGGATTCTTTTGTTGGTGCTGTAGTTGCTGTGAACTGCGGTTTTCTCAAAGTCAGCCTGGTTACTCATGCCACTGTATTATTTCCTATTTCCTGTTATTAGCACCATCCTGCAGCCTCCTCTTCCTGTGGAATGTGGTCAGATATGAATGAATGGTCATCCATAGAAAGCAAACCAGCACAGAACCTAGAATGTTCTCTACAATACAGCCTGGCTGTTGTGCCCTACAGTTCCTGGGCTTCATGTAACAGCGTTCATATCATCCACATTATTTTTGCCCATCTCCTACCCAGCCAAGCATCAGTAAACTCAGTCAGGCTGTTCCTTGTGTCAATGTTTTCTGCGCTGTGACTTCTTCCCCCACCTGCCCCTGGGTGGAGTTTAGCAATTACCCCACAGCCTCTCAGAAGGGCCCAGGGTGAGTGTGTAAAGGGAACGAGGGAGGAGGGCTGTGATGAATGGGAGAACTGTCAATCTTTGGTCCTTTCCTCCAGTTTTACCATTTCAACATCTTTGCTGAAATGGAATTTGAATTTCAAAAGGTTTACAGAACATTTCTCAAGCCCACAATTTCCCAGCAGCTTCCAAACGTCTTAAAATATTACCTTCAATCTGGTGCTAGTAATGAGGGGATGTGGGGTACTTATGTGCGTAGTGTCACGCTGGCTCGTCATGAGCAGCCCCCTCCCCTCCCTGTCACCCTGGCTCACCCACAAGTGCGCATTCAAACCAACTCGACTCCCTTCAGTTTCCAGAAAGAACAACCCAATTCTCAGAAAGCTGATACCTACAGAGGCCTCCACGGTGGAACAATTCCCTAAATGTATAAGCCGAGATCATCTAAATGAGGAGAGGGAGCTGCTGGAGGAGTGGGTGGACATGGATGTCTTCCCAGATCATAGGGAGGGGTCCTCTTTTCTCTTCTCTCTGCTCTGGGGGAGCCTCTGAGGTTGAGATCTCCGTGGTGACCTGTCTCGGGCAACATCATCCTTGTTATTTCGGGGGATCGAGGCTGCTGTGACGAGCTGCGGCAGGAATTCCTCTGTCAGTTCTGCATTAAAGACCCATTAAAATGAAGTGTTACTGTAAGAAACTCGGGCTGCTAGACAGTTCTCAGAAGAGCTTTGTGCCTTTTCTGAGAGCCGCTTGCTTTGCCTCTCCATTTTCAGGAGGGAGGGGAAGGCCCCCCCTTAACGAACTGAACCTTTTTAATTGATTATAAAAACAGAAGAGCGCGCAGCAGTGGGAATTGTTGGCAAGGCTTTACAGCGAGTGGCGAAACGCTGCATATTCATTTGTTTCTCATTGGCCAAGATGAATCTGCTTTTGGTATTAAAGCAAATGTGCTGTGAAGTTGCAGAGGACAGGGTTTAACAACTTTTCCTGGCTGGCAGCCTGAGTCCTTTTTCTTTTTTTTCTTTTCCTGGTTTCTTTTTTATTATGGATGGTAGGAGGGCCAGGAAGTCGTGGGAGTCTAGGACTGAGTGGAGGGTAGAGAAGTAGGAATAGTTTTACTGGAGGCAGGAGCTGTGCCATGCAGAGATAGTCCAGGGCGTAGAGGAAGAATGGCTTTATGGGAGTGGGTATGATGTGTGGGAGCTGAATTACAACATGGAAACCATAGGAGGCGTCTCTGCCTACTGGCTGTATTGGCATGAGCAGGCATCTCAGAGTCAGTGGAGGATTGTCTCAGGACGCCCATAGGTACAAATATTGGCAGAGGCAGGTGCCTCCGGGGCTCATGTAGGGTATGGTGCTGTATTTGCCTATCACCTGTGCTCCTTTACCTGTATACTTTGCATTGCTGCTGGATTACTCCCTTATAAGGTCCATTTCGTTGTTGAGATTGGTTATACAGTCTTGGCTTTTAATCAGCATTATTTTTATTGTTGTCTTGCTGATGTCTCTTGGTTTTTGTTTTTTTTTTTCAAGTTTTGGTGGGTTGACTCCTGGCTTGTGTGATCTATACATACAGAGAGGCTAAGTGTAGTAGGTGTAGTAGTTCAGGAAATAGGATGAAATTCAATGTTCTTCTCACAGAAGAGAGGGAACAGCTCATCTAGCCTTGGTTTCTTTCTTGGTCTCATTAGGAAAGAACCACAGGAGTTGGACGTTGTCCTGGTCCTACCTTGAATAAACCAAGGAGCAGATCCTCCTTGTAGCTTTCTCTCTGTCCTTGTCTGCCCTTTTTCCTTCCTTCTCTCCTTGACATGTTTTATCTCTCTACTATTGGCCTTGGTCTCTAGTGAATTTGCACTTGAGTACACGATTTGGTTTGTTTAAAGAAGGAGCTTCTTTCTGCTAAAATAGCTCCAGCTATTCTCTTGGCCTGACTGCCCTTCTCCAAGCCCTAATCCCTTCCCCCTTGGGCTTGGCACTTCCCACTCATCCTTGAAGCCACAGTTTAACCCTGCCCCTTCAGGACAACCTCTTGGGAATGCCATGACCAGTGTACAGTGTACGCTCTCCTGTTTCGGACTTTTCACACACTATGCAGTTCCTTCACAGCACATGTTGTTATTAAATGATTACCAGCTGCACCCAGCATGATAATGATGTTCCTAGAAGATCTTTAATAGTTATTAATAAAAATTAACAAATTACATGTTTTCATTTAGACCGTGCATTATGGAAAACTAACAACAATCTTTAGAAAACTAACAATTTTTAGAGATAATACAGGGATGGTGGCATTTGCGATCCTTGACACAGTAGCACAGCTCACTCACCAGCTGTTTGGGAAGGTATTCCAACATCTGGACAGCTGGACAGCTGAGTTTGATGCCAAACTCAGAAGGAGTTTCCCCACCTCCCTGAACTGTGTCAAGGGCCGTGCAGAAGATGCAAGTTTGATGGTACACACCATAAACACCCAGCCGAAACATTTCAAGTTAAAACAAGTATGTGTTTAGATATTTGTAGCATTTAGTTTGTGTTGAGTCTTAAAGCTCAGCATTGAAGGTCCTCCATCATGAAATGCTTTCTTATTGTTTGGATGGAGTGCCAGGTGAACCTCAGGTCCAAGATGAAGTCCATCGGACACACTAGCCCAGGGCAGGCACTTGGCTAATCCTTTTAGTGAACTAGGGAAAATGAATGCATGTATTTATTTCATCATCCTTTATTTGATGGTGCTACCAGGGATTGTGCTTGCTGGGCAAGTGTTCTGTCACTTGAGCTATGCCCCCAGGCATAGCTTGTAGTTTATTTTTTCAGATGAGAATACTCATTTTTCCCACTAGCTCGTCTCTAATTGAGATACTCCTGCCCTTGCCTTCTGAGTAGCTTGGGGTCAAAGTGCACATAATTCCACCTGGATTGACATGAGGTCTTTCTGACTGTTGCCTGGGCTAGTATTGAAATATAGTCCTCTTGATCTCGGCCTCCCCAGTAGCTGGGACTGAGATATAAGCCACAACACCCAGCATACTTTCCCTCCGTTTTTATGGTTTGGGGGTTTGAACTCATGGCTTTGTGCTCACTCCGCTTTCTTGCTCACAGCCAGCAGTCTACTGTGTGATCCACCTGGCATCTTGCTGTACAGTTAGAGATCGAAGTTCATGGACTTGTCCCTGGGCTGTCTTCAAACTACAATTCTTCAGGACCCAGTCTCCTGAGTAATGAGCATTACAGCTGGGAGACACCAATGTTTGGATCATCAGCCCTGCTTTTTGTCGTTATTTTGGAGATGGATCCCAGTGAACAATTTTGTATAGGCCAGCTTTGAACTGTGATCCTGCAGACCTCAGCCTTCTGAGAAGCTAGGATTATAGGCATGTGCCACCAGTGCCAATCTACTCATTTATTTTTTTAAAGTAAAGAAAACTAAAAGGCCTCAGGAAACCAAAATGAGAACAGAGTCTTTTATATCTTATGTTTTCCTCCCCTATTTTTACAGCCATTTTGCCCAGGCTGAATTTAATGGCATTCTTCTCGTAGCTTGTCTTGATTGCATTGTTCCACAGCAGTCATAGAGTTCTCATCGAAGTAATCCTTTCACATTCATCTTCTGTAGAGTTGTGTGATATACATTCAAGTCCCTTGATTACAACATGTTATACAACTGGCACCTGTGAGTTTGAAACCAAACACAGCAGAAATCTTGGAAAGGGTGAGGTGGGAATGGAGAAGGCAAAGATACTGCAAAATAAGACCTGGTGCTCAGCAAGCTAAGGCATCAGCCAGGAACTTTACAAAGAATGGAGATTGCTGTGTAATCCTTCAAATGATTAGGTAGCATGTACAAGGATGTCACCTTTGTTCAAAGGTGTTTAATACTTTATTAATGTTGGTTTCCTTGCCAGACAGAAAGCGATAGAGAGGCAAAATCATTTCCTGCACACAGCAGGTGTGCAGAAATAACCTTGAGAAGAATGGCCTGGCTTCTCTCTGAAGAGTTCACTCGGTAGTCCATGCTTTTGCTGATTATGTCCTTTCGGTCAGTTCTTCTCTCTTTTCTCCTGATGGAAGGGTCATGCCTGACATCCCTATAATGAGAGACAAGTTAATAAGAGAAAAGCATGCCAGGTTTACAGGGTCACTGGAACAGGCTAGAGCTATCTCTTTCTGCTTAGAATCAGTGTTGATTAAACAGCCATGTGGAGATAGGATCGGATTAATTAGATCTGACCTGACTGGGATCTAGCAAGGCCTTGTTGCATGGGAACATCATGATCTTTCTGTGTTGCCCCCCTTTCCTCCCCGAAGTGTCTCAGAATCTGCTGTTCAATTCACTGTCACACAGGATAGGTCCTGGAATGTCTTAATGGCTTGGTGGTACACAGAAATACTGTTTCTAGTTTCTCTGCCTCACAGCAAAGGAGGTATTCTGAATTTTATGAGTTGTTTTGTTAGATGAGGAGATGATAGTAAACAAGAGTGGATCAGAGAGAGACTTTTGCTTTTGAGGTTCTTCCAATGTCTCTATTCAAAATACTCAGCTTGTCACGGAGTTACACTTGGGATTGTCTTACTTTTGCACCTCCACAAAATTTTAATTCATGAACAGATAGAAACAAGAAGCACAAGAACAACCATGAGAGCCTCAAGCTAAAGCAGGAAATTTTAACTGTCCTATGCTCACCAAGTCTGCTAACGGATAAGGAGTGCTAGCCAAGGCAGATATTCCCATATGTGAAACAGTGTCAAGTGGTTGTTAATACTAAAACCCATATTTTTTTTAAGGTGACAGACAGAAATGGTGTTAGGTTGAAGCTAAAAAAGGGATTGGCAAGGGAGGGAGGTATTTATAAGAAAATTAGAAACACCTGAATCAAAACTAAAGGGACTTGATAAGGGTCCATCATCTCTCACACACTTTGGAGCTCCACACATGACACCAGTGGCATGAACACGATGCATGCACCTGTATATGTAGGGGGGTGTATTTTAAAAGAGCCCCTTGCTCATCCTCAGGTTGTTTCTTCCCCTTTCTTCTGCCCTTGATCATATTGGAAGCTATACTAGTGGCAGATCAGACTAACCAAAAGAAAATAATTTTTATAAGGAAGTGTGAGGAATGAAAAAAATGAGAGATTTGAACCTACTGCAAAGATTAAAAAAAGTGTCTGCTACTACACAATGGTCGCTAGCAGCAGGAGTAGACTCCAGTGACAGTTCTCTGGGGTACAGCGTGGGGATGTTGACCTGGTGGGTACAGGCCTACCAAATCACTGGAAGCCCTATTCTCCAATCTCTGCCCTTTGTCAACAACAACAACAACAATTCACCAAAGTCATGTTCTGACTCATAGTAAAGGCTGAAATGTGACTAGGCAAGAGAGGTAGCTCCACTGAAGCAGCAAATGAAAATGAGAGGCTTCAAAAGCTACCACAGCTTTATGCGTTATAGGCCTTCAAACGTCCACGCATCTCCCCAGGCCATCAGTGGAAGTGACATTCACTCTGTCTCTCTCCTTATGATTGGAGAGCCCGTGTCGAGGACAGATAACACACCAGGTTCCATTCTTCCGTGAGGTGACAAGTGTAACTTCTAGAAGCTCATGAGAAGTATCAGAGGTGTGGAGGAGGACCTGGGTCTAATCAGAGGTTCTACTGTTGGGAAGGGAAGAGCGTATGCTGGAGAGGAAGTGGTAGACTCTCCCCTCATACTTTCAGCATGAATGCTGGTGGTGATGGAAAAGCTGGGCTGTGTAATTAACATTGAGAGCTCGGATTATCCCGATGCTGAGTTTGATCGAAGATGAACTCTCGCTGTCTTCTCTGTTGCTTTGCAAAGATTTCCTGAGTGTGGGAAAGAGACAAATTAAGGAGACTTTCCATTTTCTAATTCTAGCTCTCTTTTTGGTGATATGCCACTCGGTTCCTTAGAGAGTTGTTGGTGAATAAAGTGAGCATCTTAGCATTTAGGGAGAGCAAGCATTTCTTTATTTTCTTTGAGTTGCTGTTGAATCTATTCACGGCTATAAGCGGTTACTTAAACATATTTTCTAGGATCTGGGAGGAAATTTCAAGATTGTACATGATGTAAAGTGGGAACTATGAGGAACCTATTGCTTGGATGGTTCCTGGTCTTCTGGAAAAATAGTACTGGATGGGCAGCAATGGTTAGATGTCGTGAGTCCATAGAGATTGGCCACATGCCATCCTTCAGATTGAAGATATCTATCAACATTTTTCAAAAGAACTCTTACAGGTTGGCAAATTGCCAGAGCATTCAGGCATGTTTACTTTGCCTTCTAAGAGTAAGCCAATCTTTATGAAACACCTAGAGGAAAATTTCAAGGAACCACAAACCTCAGATGTATTAATATTTCACTTCCAGCAAACTCTACCTACACTTCTGATTAACTAATGGCTCTGTGGTCAAAAAAAGGCCCCTAAGAATTAGCATGTCTGTGATTAAACAGGCACCCCAGTTTCATGCATGAATTTTAAAGAGGTTATACTATTGTGACCATCTTTTCCTCCCCTCCCCTACTTTTCTCTCAAATATAAAATCCCCTAATTGTGTCATATTTGGCTTCTAGAATTCTCATGTCTTGTCCTCTTTGCCTAAACTGCCTCCTCTCAAAGAGACTTTTTAGGAAAGGCTTGGTGCTTAGTACTTGCATCTTGCTGCAAGTTTAAATCAATGTGTAACTTCAGGGGAGCAAGGATGGAATGGGGGAAGTGCTTTACATTTCAAACCATTGTTGAAAGAGATGACCATTTTGATTTATTTACTTTTGAATGACAAATACAGCCTTGTGGGGTTTAAAAACCTATCTAGTCTGCTTTGTAACATTTGAGAATTTTTAAAGAAACAAATAAATAGAAATTAAGTAAATAGAAATGTAAATGCCAGTCCCATTTTACCTCAATAGGTAACATATTGCATACATTATTCAGATTTTACTATCTTCACTTTACACATCTTTAAAATATTTATCAGTGCGTAGGAAGTGTTCTCATTCTATTTTCACATCCACATAGTATTCCTTCTTCTAGGTGTACGTAAACTAATGATTCAGTTTCCTCTTTGGAGATATTTGCGCTATTTCAGTATTTTGCTGTTCCAACAAGGATTCTGTGATGAATGCTTTCATAATTCATTTCTTTAGCAAGCATAAATATATCTGTAGGGAATTTTCCCAGAAATGGAATTGCTGGGTCTGAGAATGTGCCTTTGTAATTTTAATAGATATTACCAAATGGCCCTCCTCTGAATTTGTACCCATTTACTCCCCCGCTGGTAATGTACAGGAGTTCCCCTTTCCTCATAGCTTCAACGACAAAATGTAGTATAATGAAAGGTTTTTAATCCTTATTAAACATATTTCCAGGATTAGAGAGCTTTTGAGAAAGGACTTTGTTTTATATCTATAAACCTTCTCAGTCTTCTAAAACCACTTCCCTTGGGCAGAGAGAGAACAAAGCCGCCCTTGCTGTGCTCCAGGCACCATGCCAAGCATTAGGGACACAAAGGTGAAGGCATGAAGCTCTCCTCTCCCTTTGCCTTCCCTGCCTTCCTCTTTTCAATTTTCAAGGCCTACTGGTTTTCTCTCCATCCTTGTGCAGTGGCATCCTAGCAGCATCCATGTTTTCCTGTTCCTGCCAGTTTTAATCTCCAGGATGTCTTTGTCTAAGCCACCTTTCTAAGCTACGAGTGGAAACTTCTCATTCTACTTCTTCTTCCCTTTATGGCTCCTCTGGGCTTATGGACTTGTCCAGATTCCTTAGTCCATCACCCAAGTTCTTTTCCAGCCTCCCAATGACCTGCCTCTTCAGCTGCCTGCCCAGAGCTCAGCTCTGATGTTTTCAATTGACTTCGTGATTCTTTCCCTTTTCTTCTCTACCTTTCTCTACCTTTTCTCACTTGCATCTTAAGCAGCATCATCTTTAAAATGTTTTGGCTGAACTCTGCTCTAAAACTCTGTTGTGCTAATTAGAATTAATTGTCAAACACCTTCCTCAGATAACTGTAATCTTGTTCTAGATGTTTGTTTCTTTGTTTCTTCTACTCAACTGTGAGTTCATGGAAGAAAGAATTCCTTTTCTAGAGTTGTGATTATAAAGATGATTATACAGAGTGGTTACAATTACATAAGGCAGGTAATACGTACACATCTTTTTGGACAATGCCACTCATTCCTTCTCTCTCTCCCAGATTTTTCCTCCCATCCCCACCCACAAGTTGTATTGTTCATTTTTAACATAGTGTCCACTGAGTACCAGTGTTGCATTTGTTCACCCTTTGTCCCTCCATTTCTGTGTCCCCCTTTACCCTTCTAAAGATAGATAAACAAAACAAAAAGAAAAACACAAACAAAGGAAAAACCATAAAAAAGAACCCTCTTGTTTTCATTTCTTGGGGTACATTTTGATAAATAATACATCATATGATCACATGCACTTAGGCATTTTGCCTTTGTGAACCTCATTTTTATCCATCTTTAGAGATACATTGCTCAGGACATGTCTGCACAATGTTCAGTGAGTCTGCTTAATAACATAATAGTAATAATTACTCAGTAAAAGTTCTGGGACAGTTTTGAGATCACATTCTAAAGAGACGTTAGCTCCGCCTTTTTTGCTTGATAAAAATGGAAATGTACATCTTTTAATTAAGCTATAATTAAATTGTAACAGGATTAAGAAACAAACCCCTGGTGTGTGCTGCCACTGGAATCACCGTTATTACGGTGCTCTGCTCATCTTGAAAACACACAGTTGTGAAACACATATTCATACTCATGTTATTGAATCAAATGACAGCATGGAATCCAGGAACTCCAGTCTTTAAGAGTAATAGGTACATGGGTAAATGGAACCAAAATAGAGAGAACTTATCACCTGTTTACCTCCAGAGGTAACACAAGGGAGAAGCAAATGTAGCCAGCACATGGCAAGGTGACTAACAGATATTCAGGGGCCAAGATGGCTCATTGTAAGGGATGGTGTCATTTTAATAGCTGTTTATTTCTCTGTTTCTGTTTCTGTCTCTGTCTCTGTCTCTCTCCAAAATAATGGCTGTCATTAATTGTTCATAAATCACCTTTATTCTCTCCACAGGGATATACGGACCCTATTATCATCTTCTCATCATTTTCTTTTAGATTAGTTCAAATTTACAGGTGCACGTTCACTATATTGAGTCCTTTGTCCCACTTCTCTGCCTCAGAATATTGGGATATTCTTCTGCATAGCATTTGTCTGCGTTCTTTTACATAAATAGTTGGTTAGTGTAAATGGACTTAGATGTTATTTCAAGAATCAATGCTTTTACTAGATAATACATAAGGGCTTCTTTTTAAATTCTGTGCATATTCTGCACTTTGGAAATGTATCTGGTCCTGTGACTTAAATCATCTGTGTTCTGTTGACTCAGATACATGACTCAGTTTCAAATGCTGATATCTACCTGACTGCCCCAAATCCTTACTTTGAATACATAATGCATCATTTCCCCAACTTCTCTGCTTACGTTGATGGCAATCACATCTTTCCAGTCAGGCTCTTCAAGTCAAAAACCTCTGCATCTTTTCTTTCTCACACATAGCTGACTTTCAGTCTCTCAGAAACAATTCCAAAGCAGAGTCTGACCACTTCTTTCCTTTTCTCAACTGTTGGCTGACACTTGCCCACCTGTACCAGCCCAATAAATTTCCATTGGAATATCTCCTCCTCCATTTGTCCCTCTTCACTTCCTCATTTGACATACCACCACTAGTACAATCAAGTATGCAAGTGCTGCTGCTGAAACAAATGTACCTTATAATCTCAGGAGCTCAGACAGCAAAGCTTTGTTACTCAGGTGAAATATAAGGCCAGGTGGTCCTTAACCATTGAGGTTCTTGAATTTGCATGTCATGTCATCCAAGCAGAGAAATGGAGGAGACAGAGTCTCTCTCCTGCCTTGACCTGGAAGTAATCTTTAGACCTTCTGCTTGTGAGTCATTGCTCATGGCTGGCACATGAATCTAGTTGCAAAGGGGAGTGGAATGTGTGGAAATGCATGAAGTTATTCTGAGTTTGAACTTTCTTGGCCACATGAGTTCTCTTCGAGGAAAAAAAGACCTTGAAGTTATGAGATTCCAGAGTCCTCTCTCTTCTCACATTCTCCTCACTGTGCCCTTCGGACTTTCTGCAACATTCCCACCATTTTCTTCTTTCCACTACTCAGCCTCTTTATTGCTCTTTGTCTGGATCAGGTACACAGAGTCTCTGTCCACTCAACCTGGAAGGCTTTACTCCTGGCTGCATGCCTTGATACCACCTTCACTTCTATCAGATTGTAGTTCAAATTCTACCTTGCAGCAGCCACCCCAACATTTCCTTGTTTTTATTATGTGTTAGCACTGGGATTATTTAACACACACACACACACACACACACACACACACACACACACCTCCTTATCTTGTTCATTAATTATCTCTTCCATCAGAATATAAACTCTGGACTAAGACCTGCTTGTTCAAACATCTACAAAAATTCTGATACAAAACTGGCACACAAATATTTGTTCAGTGAAAGAACAAACCACCCTTCTTTAAACTTACATTTCTTGATTATATCCATATGCACCCTCGACAACAAAATTCCAGATCTCTAAGTTTGGCTACCTGCAGGCTAGGCCTGAATAAACACCCTTCAACTTATGTCTGTAACAAAAACACTGTGAGAAAATCAATTTTGCAGACACAACTTGTAAATGATGAAGCAATATGTGATATTCAGATGGAAGCATATGTAACTACTGCTATGTATCTGTCTGTCTGTCTCTGTTGAATTGTAAAAGCTTCTAGCAAGAGTCTTTTATCATAGATTCAACTCAAACTTAATTTAAATGCTTTTCTTGTTTTTGTTCATGCAAAACAGTCTCTCTCTCTCTCCCCCTCTCTTTCTCAGCTTGTTTCTAACAATTGCCTAAATGTTTAAAGAATAAGGAATCTTCAGCCTTGTAGCTCTGTATTATACAACTTCTCTGACCTTTTTTTTTACAGATACAAGTTTGCATTTCTAAAATTATTTTTAATCATGTCTGTTGCTTGTTATTGGAGAATAAATGTACACACATAGACTGAGCCAGTTGGAGGTAGGAAGTGAAATCATGGTCTAGGTTCTTCCACAGAAAGGATTATTCTGCTGGGAGTTGCCCTCATTTAGTGAGGGATGGTTAGCACCTACCATTGGTTTCCTAGCAACACAAAGCTTTCCTGCTGCTAGGACTGAGGGTCATTTTTGCATCTTCTCTTCATTTTCTCTTGGACTCTATCAGGAAAAATTACTCTGGAAAATTCTCCAAACAGATGCTATCTGAAAAAGATGGGGAGCAGGAGAAGAGGGAAAGGGAGAAGAGGAAAAGGGAGAGAAGGGGAAGAGAAATGACTCACAAAGATTAGAGAGAGATGTCTTCATGTAAATGTCAGAGAAAGCAGAAGAACGTTAGGAGTGTGTATTCTCATTGTAGCCCAGAAAACATTTATTCTTATGGAAGCCATGACAAATGATGTTCATTGACCAACTGAGAACTGACTTTGATGGATGCACACGTTGAAACACTGTTAGACCTCTATTTTGCCCTCCTTTGGCAAACTCCATCTCAGACTTTTCCTGTATAAATTCTCTAAGTCTTACAAGATAGCTATGTCTCAATGATTTTGTTTCCTGGCTGCATCTGTGGCTTGTCCAGAGCACACATCATCTGTGAAACTTCTGCTGGTTTTGACTTTGTTCTATAACACAGACCGATTAACTGTATGATGAGGGCAATAGTTGTAACCTCTTGTGCTGCCATGGCCAACCCCTTCATGAGTGACCCTCCTCCTTTCTTTAGAAATGGGACCCTGCTTTTGTTTCATGAAGCAGTATGACTCCCAAACTCCTTGATTTTCCCAAGACTTTAAGATGGCCTGAGGAAAATCTGGCCCGTCCACATGAACATGTGACTGCTTGATGTATTTTCCAGGAATGGGATGGTTGATGACAAGCACCTGATCCATCAGGAATAAACATTCAATCCCTGTCAGTCTCCTTCCTCAAAACTAGAACTCGGATGAAATACTGCGAGGGGTGGCAGTGATTGGATGACTATGAAGCTTGTGGCTTATGACATAGCAACAGTCCAAATACTCGAATTCTTCAAGTGCTTCTACCTACTTCTCTTCCTCCGAATGGGTTTTGAGAAGACAAAACTAAGCCATTTACTTTTTGAAATTAAGTCTTTGCTTAAAAAGCAGAAACAATAATAACAACAAACACAAGCAAGAATAGGGATGTGGCTTAGTGGTAGAGTGCCTAAAATGTATGGGGTGCTGGGTTCCATCCCCAGTAAAACACACACACACACACACACACACACACACACACACACACTAGAATAGTTTCTTTTAAAAATACAAGTTTCTTAAAACACAATATATATATGGACTTAGTAGAATCTGGTTTGCTTACATTAAGGACTCTTTAGACAAATCCAAACCCACATTTAGTTACTGGAAAAGAATTTTGCTTTAATAATTATTATTTTTGAATGATAGTGTTTAAATTATAAGTCAGAGATTTTTAATAGATGTATGGCCAACACAAATGTATTCTAAGAAAAACTTCAGACCTTTCTTCACTCTTGTTATCTTCTTTAATGTTGTCTTAATGTTGGATTTAGTTCAGTATCTCCATGATGTTTGAGTTTCTTTAGCCCCAATTAGAGCAAATAATAATTATTTATAGTGTCTAGAAGTCTCCATACATGAGAGAGAAATGGGTCCCCATGGTAGAGGGTCTGTATGAAATACCTTGAGGCAAGCTCTGTGCAAAAGAATAACTCAGCTCAGTGCATTTTGATCTGTTAGTCCTTCATTGTTTTCCTTTTATAGCTTGAGGGTTCTGATGCAATATTTTTTAAATGATGCTATTTCTGTGTTTATGGTTGATAACTAATTTTAGGATTTATTTTATTTATTTATTTTTTATTTCAGTACTGGGGCTTGAACTCATGGCCTGGACCCTGTCCCTTAGCATTTTGCTCAAGGCTAGCAACCTATCAGTTGAGCTACTGTGCCATGTCTGGCATTTTGCCAGACATTGGGCTTAAAAGTTTCATGGACTTTTCTGCCTGGGGGGTAGGGAGTGAGGGGCTTTGAACCACAATCTTCAGATCTCAGCTTCTTGAATGTTTGCTATTATACATGTGAGCTACTAGAGCTCAGGTATTATTTATATTTTATCAGAAAATTATTTATTTACTAACGCAGTTGTAAGGACATTTATATGTTCTTACTTGGCCATATTTCATTTTGTTTCATATCACCTACCAGCCAGCATCTTTATAACTCTATGAAACTGCTGTATAAATTGAAGTTCCTAGACATTTGGGCTCAAAGAAAATAATATTGTATTTAGGTGATGTAGGAATATGTTTACTGTTTATGTGAGATAAACTTTTACTATCAAATCAACAAGCTAATGTATGACAGAGGTGCTGACCTAGAGAGCTTTTGTTAAACATTCAAAAATTAAAATAAGTAGTATACACTATTGATCAGTGCCTTTTCAACAACCTTTGGTAAAGACACACAAACACCTAAACACACATGCATGCACCCTCATTTAAGAAAACATTATAATTGACTGTAGATAATTACACAAAATATAGTCAGAATGTATTACCAGAAAATAGAGTAAAAATCCAGATGTATGAAATGTGAACACCAATGTTTTCTTATTAGAAGCAATAAACAGAAAATTACCATGTCTGATTGCTGCATTTCAGTCTAAATGCTTATTCTCTGTACATATCTATTTATGTGCTGGTAACACTTTTCAGAGCATGCCAGTCTGAATCACACTTGGAGCTATCATGACACAAACGCTGTATTTTCTAGTAACAATTTATTTGAAGACTTAAAATTCAATAAAATGAGAACCACCAAGATGTGAATCATGCAAGAGTTGGCTAAATTTTTGGTCAATTCACCTCCTAACATTTCCTGAGCTTCAGAGTTAAACATATCATTTGGTACTCTCTCTGGGAGTTTTCTATGACTTAACGATCATATTTTTTTCCTTATCCATATTTTACCTGATTTGTGGTAGATGCAGAGACATCTGTGCAGGACCGTCTAGATCAGCAGCAAATGGTCCCCAGCAGAACAGTCTCAATTGGGAGCACTGGAGGGTTGCTGAAGAGTTTTTGGGGGGTTCTGAGCTACAATTCGGTTCCTTTTCTTGCTCCATCTTGTTTCCTCTCTCTAATGAACATCTTGAACCTCAAATACCACTGTAGCTTCTTTTCTTGTTAAGCTCACCACCTAGCATAGCCCTTATATTACTAGCAAGGCAAGAACTAAAATGCGCATGCTCAGCCAAATCGCTTTAGTTCTAGAGAATTTCCTCAATTGGATTAAGAGGGATAACTGTAGGTGTGGAGATGAGGAGGAGCTGATTGCAGATTCTCTTGATGGTGAAGATGATGATGATGAAAATGAAGATGATGAAGATAATGAGATGATGGTTATCCTCTTCCTGTATGATGGACACACTTCAATGACAATATCGTGAGACAGATGTTATTATCGTTCTCAGGCTAGAAGTGAGGACATGGAATAACAGAGAACTTTGGGTGTGTGCCCTTCACCTGGAAAGGATAAGGATTCACATCCAGTCCCCTAGCCATGGTTTACTTGCACCCCACAATGAATGCTCCATGAGGATGTGGACTTTTCTCCCCCATGTTCAATGTTGTGTCCCCCAGAGCAGGAGCAGCGCCTAACATACACTTGGAACTCAATAAATATTTACATGCCAATAACTACTAGCAAAGATTTTCTAGTCAAATTGAGAAAAAAATAAATTGGCTTTGAGGATAGAGGTCATTTGTCTTTCTCCTTCTCAAGGGACAAATGTCTAACATAGAGTTGGGACACTATAATTGCTCTACTAAAGGTTTTTGTTTTTTAAATTAAGTTTTTTAATTAAATTGAAGCTGCAAAGACCTCTGCCTTGGCACAGAGCCAAGATAGACGTGTCTCACTATATGTCCCTTAGGAATACCTCCTGGGGCCTAGCAACCCTAAACAGGGAATAACACCTAAGATCCAAGGTTGAATACTTGGTGTCTTAATGTATCCCCAAGGACTCCGACAGGATGATGGAGCAAGGTTTCTTGGCTCAAGCTGCACTGAGATGCTTAATCCCCAAACAGAAGAACATCCAGTATGAGAGTCCTTGAGTCTCAGTCATCCTAAATACAGAGCAGTAATTAGAAAACAAATGAGATCTTGCATAATGTCCCCCCAGGTCTTCTGTTCCTTGCCTTCACCAAAGCTTATGACAGGAGATTCCAGAATATTCTGTTAACACATGTCTCATTGGGTCACTATAGTTGGTTTTTTTTTTTTTTCTCAAATTTTTATTATCAAACTGACGTACAGAGAGGTTACAGTATCATACGTTGGGCATTGGATACATTTCTTGTACTGTTTGTTGCCTTGTCCCTCATGCCCCCCTCCCTCCCCCCCTTTCCCTCCCCCCCCAGGTGTTCAGTTCACTTACACCAAACAGTTTTGCAAGTATTGCTTTTGTAGTTATTTCTCTTTTTTTACCCTGTGTCTCTCGAATTTGGTATTCCCTTTGAATTTCCTACTTCCAATACCAGTAAACACGGTTTCCAAGATACTCAGATAATGTTACAGAGATAGTGTAGGTACAAACATAGGAAGGTGATACAAAACATTATCAATAATAGAAACTACACATACACATAGGACGTTGAAAGTAGTTACAACTGTGATATATCACTTGTTTCCATAACATGGAGTTCATTTCAATTAGCATCATCTTATGTGTTTCTAAGGGTATAGCTATTGGGCCTTGTGATGCTCTGCTATGGCTTGCCTAAACCTGTACTAATTATTCCCAATAAGGGAGGCCATAGAGTCCATGTTTCTTTGGGTCTGGCTCACTTATAGTTGGTTTTTGTCACTGGCAACATAAGGAAGCCAAACAAGCATTTGAGCCAAGTGTTTGGCTCAGAGGAATCTATGCTCTATCAGGTATGAGACATAGGGTAAAGGATCAAATATGTCTGCCTTGTCATGTAAAATGGGACGTGCCTAGAATTAGGGAAGATGCTCACAACATGGGTTGGAGATGGGTTGGATGCTGTGGTCCTTGGGATCTTATTTATGATTCCAACAAGTTAATTCCAGCCTGGATTCAGGGAATGGCCGTTCTCCTCATAGCATTGTAGGTTTATAGGATCTGTCTGAAAGTATTTTTTACATCTTACTGTTTCTTTTGAATTTTTTTTTCTACTCCAGAAAGATCATTAATGTGCTTTCTCTCAAGACCTGTTGGCATTCCCAAGGAAGATTCATGATTGGATTATGTTCCTGGGTCATATAAATCAAGATGGATGGCAGGGATATGTGGATGGCTTGAAGTAGTGAAAAATAAATTAGAAAATGAGAAGGCCTGGAGTACAAAGACATAAATTTAAAATTCAAATCAGAAAAGATGAAAAACTGCAAAAAGCCATTTTCAAAACTTGGCTTAGACTCTTTTCTGTGAGTCAAACGGAAAGTAGGGAGAATCAGAAGAGGATGAAGGAGAATATTAATGAGCCTGGTTTACATCTAATTCATTAGAACTCCTAAGGAGAAGGTCCACATGTTTTAAGCAATAGTAGGAGGTCCTATCAAAAGGTCTGGTAACTTCAAGAGAAACCATTCAGACTGTTTCAAAATACTGAAATAAGGGAAGAGACTACTTGTGGCATGCAAAAAGAGAAATTGATGATGAATGCACTCAGTTATTCGACCATGCAAAGCTGCCATGATAAATTTATTGTATTCTTGCTTTTTTTTCTTATATCTATCTTCCTTTTCTCATGAGGCTGAATGAATGCAATGCAATATATCAATTATTATATCAATTATTGTGACTAATGGAAACAAATACCTTTTAGAAAGCTGAAAAAAAAGGAGTTGTGACTCTGGGCTCAACTAGATTTTTTTTTTGTCAGTCAAAAACTTAATATTTGAAAAACAAGATTTAAACCTAGAACTTCACAGCACATCCAAGGTAAGGTGTATTCAGAACCATGGCCTTATACCCTACATTTTTTTTTTCATTTCCTTTTGATGTATTCAGAATGAGTGAATTTTAAGTAACAGTTAAGTATTTGACTAACCATGCTTTATTTTCAGTCCCTCTTTACTTTTTCCAATCAACACAGTAACTCCAATTGATGTGCTGAATTGAAACCCCTTTGCACAACTTAATGATAATTTAAAAAGTAAAATTAAAGTAAAATGATTTGAAATCATTATTGACATTAAAATATTTCATATAGGTGCGTCAGATTTTTTTTTACCTATTTTTATTGGCCTCAATTCATTGTTCAAGAGGATTGTATTTTGACATGTCCATACATGCATATGCTGTCCCTTGATCAGATTCACCTCTCCTTCATTCTCCCTCCTCCCCTCTCCCCTTTCCCATACCAATCTCAACAAACTTCAGCTGTTCCATTTCCACACATGTACACAAAATATTTTGTTGGTCAGGTCTTTTATAAGCAAACAGCACCCAAAACAAAAGCCCAACTTTGAGTGTCCCAAATGCTTGAGTCTCACAACCAGGTCTGAGTGTGACTGACGGGTACATACATGAAGGCCCCTTGGGAGGAAGTGAGCAAGGAAGATTGGATTGCGTCTTAGACGTTCGCCTGCTATAATAAAGCATCATGGGCTGAGTGGCTGATACGCCAGACATTTTTTTTTTTTAACTCACAGTTCTGGAGGCTAAGATGTCTAAGATCAGGTCACCAGACATTTTTGATTCATAGATGGTCCCTTTTTGCTGTGACCTCACATAATAAAAAGAAGGTACATGAGCTCCTTGAGGGGGTCTCTTTTCTAAGGGCAGTAATTCATTTTAGGAAAGGAAAGCTCTGTTGATACAATCATCTTTCAAAATCTCTACCTGTGAATGCTCTTACTTTGTCAGGCAGAGTTTCAGCAAGTGATTGGGGAGAAGTGGGCATATAACCCATAGCAGTTTGTTACACATCACTATTCCTCATCTGCATGAGGCAAATGTTTAAATGTTCCTGCAGTACCGTAAGATTTTTCTGAAAGATGCTGGTGCTAAGATCTCTTTCATGTCTGGGTCCTGAGTTGGGAACATTCCAGAAACCACTGAAGGAACTCAGTAAGAGCCATGAATCCTATAAAACAAGGAGTCATTATAGAAACTCCATATCTGTTGGCCAGAAATCCTGGGTCAGGAATTTCTAGAACGTTTTTCAATTATTTTCCATGTTGTAAAGTGATAAAAAAAAATGACCCAGTTGTAAGCCAAAAGAAATGAGGTTTAATGAAGAGTGTGTTTCTTTTATAATAGTCATCGCACTATAGAGGAACTCAGAATTTTAGAAGTAGTTAAAAGAACACAAACTAAATCTGGAAAGGTGACCCCCTCAAAAGTAGCCACTAAGAAGCCACAAAGAAAAGAATTATGAGTGAACTATTGTCCCAAGCCACTCTGTCTCAGAGTTGGCAGGCTGGGGAGCACCTAGAAAAACGGTGAGGGAGTCTCAAGAAGATTCTAGAACTGCTCGTTGACTGCAGACTCTTGCCTCTTCATTATCCCTGGTCCCACTGATTTGTTATCTTGACCCGGACTGACGAGTGACGTTTGCTCACCTCCTTTGCTCTTATCTTACGGCTCTCAGCTCTGGTGCACACTGGGGCATTCCGCATGTCAGCTGGTTTCTGTCAGTTTCTCATGTGACTGCTGGAGCTTGCCAGTCCCCCAAGGGCTGGCTAGCTCACACACGGTCTGTATGGATTCTTAGATAATGCTCCAAAGGGAAGTCATGATAAAGAGGGTCAGAGCGTCGGTGACAGAACTTCAGAAAAACGTTTGCCAATTCCTTTCATTCAGATGGACTGAATCGTTTATCCCGGAAATCTCTGGCTTTCCCAAGAAGCTGGCTACAGTTCCATGAGAACTAATTCATAGGGAAAATCCCTTCTCTCGGCACCATAGAAGGCACCGAGCTGGGTCCTTACAGTTGTGAGAAAGACAAAATGCAGGATTTTGGACAGCACTTTGACTAGTGGTGTCCCTTTTCTTTTTAGGTTGTGGAGCTTGAACTCAGGGCCTGGGCACTGTCCCTGAACTCTTTTTGCTCAAGGCTAGCATTCTACCACTTTGAGCCACAGTACCACTACCAGTTTTTGAGTGGTTAATTGGCCATCAGAGTCTCACAGGGACTTTTCTGCCTGGGCTGGTTTTGAGCCACGATCTTCAGGTCTCAGCCTCCTGAGTAGCTAGGATTACAGGTGGGACCTACCGGTGTCCAGTTTGATGTCACTTTTTAAGTGAATGAATTCTGCTGGGCCGAGGTACATACACAGGAAGATCTGCAAAACATATTTTGTCCTATTAAAACTTGTTGCTATAGAGAAATATGGCTATGGGCAGAGAGGAAACAAACAAATAACAAATATGATCCCAGGTACTTTAGAATTCTCCTTTCACTCTTCAAGTCACAACCTTCCCCAGTGACAGTATTTGAAAGAAAGAGAATAATATGTGCATCCTTTTGCCTCTGCCTGAATCTGGAGTGCACAGGACTGAGATTCGTTGCCATTAAAGAAGGCTGTAAGAATGTCTGGCCTGGAAATTTCATGTGAGTTCTTGAAAATAACTAACACAACACTGCACTAACACAAAGGAAGAGACTACAAGATGCCTGGGAAGGAAGGGGAATAGAGAGTGAATAAAGTCAAGACCTTCTGCTCCTAGACTTTCCCCTCTTTTTCAGTTTCTTCAATATCCTTGTGGACATCTGATTTCACAATCTAGACACTCAAAGTATGGAGTCCTCCTTTCCAATTGAGCCGTGCCTTTCTTATGGAGGGCCAAAAGGTCTAGTGTAGAATCTTGCCAGCCACTCTAGGCTATATTATCTAGTGGCTATCTTGGGAGGGAAGAGCATTGGGAAGAAAAGAAATCCCATATAATCACCAAGATTAAGGTCTAAAAGTTCATTGTCATAAACTCAACTCAAGAAAGCTAATGCCAAGGTGAAGGATATGTAGAGCAAGAAGAGATTGTCCTCAGATTCAAAGCCCAGTTCTTTATTCCTCAGAACTGAGAGCAGCGTCAAGCTAGTCCACACGCTTTCTCTGTGACTTCATTTCCTTATCTGGACAATGAAATGAACAAATCTCATGAAGAGGATGTGGTATGAACCTTCAAACCTATCAGCCTCTGTCTCACTTCAACAAATGATGCTTTCTCTTGCCTGAAGGACAAAAGGAAACCCTAAGTGGGGAGGAAATTCGACAATTCACAGCCTCCAGTGCTACTTATCTGGGCTGAAATGTGTCCTTACCTTTTCCCAACCTTCAGCGATAGCATCATTCCTTTTACTGGTAGTGAACCACACCACTGAACACCTAGATATTCAAAACATAAGACCAACTGCAGCCCCCTCCCCTCATACTCTTGACTTCTCATAGACCCAATTCTTTCCATCCCTATCATGATTTAATCCACTGCATTCTGGCTATTGTTTTCACCAAAATTACCCTTAACAAGGTGGCTAGTAAGCACTGAATGCCTAATTCCAATGGACAAAGGTTGGTTCTTTATCGGCAAACATGAATGCAGCTTAGGATGGACCTCTGTAGCCTGCTCCTATGACCTGGACCTTCCCATCTACCCCACATCAGGTGAGACTCCCCAACAATTATGTTCAGTCCAGTGTTCTGTGCCCTACTTCAGCACATGTACTTATCTTACTGCCTGTTGTACGGGCTCTCTTGGCCTACAGGCCCCTGAGTCTCTCCTGAATACAAATGTACCCAGCAGCCTCTCCTCTTCCCATGGTTGCTGTTGGCCTTGATCAATGAGTGGTGCAAACTTCCCAGTTGCTCTGGTGAGACCACTGCAAGTCACTTAGGCTGGAGCCAGAGGACGGACCTGGCCAGCAGCCAAGCAGCATCAAGCCAGTTCACATCTCTTCTCCCAAGACTCGTGTGATGATAGCCATGTACACATGGTTTAACACACTAGTGATTTATTTTGCCATACTTGTAGAAGTTCTGTCTCTCAAAATGAAGGTGTCAGCCTGGCCATTCTTTACCTAAATGCTCAAGGATAGCCTCCCTGGCCTCTTTCAGCCTGTGGTAGTCCCAAGTATTCCTTGGTTAGTGTATTTGTTGTCACAGAACAACTTCCTGTTCATATCCTTCTGGGTCTTTACGTGGCCATATAAAGAAGGATTGGTTGATGTCAGGGTTCCCAATCCAGTAGAACCACACGTTATCGGATTCCATCTGCAAGACTCTCTCTTTGAATGTCATCCCATCCTAAGCTTCTGGGTGGATAGGAATCTTGGTTAAATTTTATTGTGAAATATATCATTCAACCTAGTGTGATAGGTAAATCATCATCAATTCTGCTACTGTGTCCTCCATGTGGTAATGTCTCTATTCTCTGCTATCCATTTTACCTACATCAACTTTTTGTGCTGCTACTGGGGCTTGAACTAAGGTCCTCATGTCCTCACTTGGTGTTTTCTTTCAAAGCTGATGCTCTACCACTTGAACCCCATCTCCACTTCTGACTTTTTTTTTTGCTGGTTAACTGGAGAGAAGAGTCTCTAGAACTTTTCTACCTAGGCTGGCTCTGAACCACAAAATTTAGACCTCAGCCTTCTGATTAGCTAGGGCTACAGATGTGTGCCAACAGCACCTGGCTTTCAAAGTGCTTTCTGAAATAAAAAATAAAAAAATCCCCATCATTTTGTTCATTGCTTAAAACACATCACAATCTCCTATGCACATCAGAATAATGTGCCAGCTCTTTATCAGAGCTTCTGTTCCTTCATCGCGTGTCTTTGCAGTTCTCCATCTTAACCACCCTTGCTCTGTGCTCCTATCTTACCGAAGTGTTGAGACACAGCTTCAGTGGCATCAGTGGGTTCCCTTTTCCCTTACCTTCACACTTTCACACTCTATCTTCAGTCAGTAGTAATCCCAGTCCATGCCACAAAGTTGCATGCGCAGGGCTCACTCTTCGTGAGCTTCCAGATCTCAGGTTAGACATTTCTTCCTCTAGAAAGCCATACCTAATCCCCAGGGGCCTCTACTCCAGCCTGACTCATCCATTGTCCTCAGTGCTTTCTGCATCATGGCATGCTTTCCTTGTTTCTATGGCCTAATGCCCACTCTCCTATAACATCTGTTAGGACAGGGATTATAGTGCATGTGCTCCAAATGCATTCAAAGCACCCATACAATGCCTGGTGCACAGGGACACTGAGCAGTGCTTACAGAGCAGATGGATTAGGAACATTATATGCCATGATGTTACAGGAACATAAAGTTCTTTCTGATTCACAGTGATGCTTTTGATTGTTCCTCCAAAATGTTTCTTTGGGCTACAAAGAAATTGAAATATGAAAAGATGACAGCAACATTCTCTTAATAAAGGAGTAGACTATTTCAGCTGCATTTAATTTTTTTTGTATATCAAAGGCACTGTTATACTCCTTAATTTGCAGGTTTCATAATAATAGCCCAGAGCATACAGAAGATAATATTGATCCTATTCTTTCTTCCATAAGCAGGGGAGAGATAGAACCTCTTAGTCTGAAGCCAGTGTTTCTGTCTTTTGCAATGATAATGTTAATTTGACAAAATGGTATTGATATTTTCTTGCAGACAAATTATTTGGTAACATAAAGGACAAATGAGCCATTAAGATGAGGACCATCAAGGAGAGCGGGAGTTAGCTCAAGTGTCTAGATTTTGTGAGGACCAACCTGGCAACCAATCTTGTGTGCTGCTAATCTTACCCTTTTCCTTCCTTTCTCTGTCTTGAAAAAAGCATATCCCTCCTATTTATAGCTCCCTGTGAGGGCTTTGCTACAGGAGAATGTGATTAACCAAATGGAACTCAATACGTCTCCATATGAGGTGGAAATGCTCACTAGATTGGACCACAGCTTCCTGCTTCCTTTTTAATATTCAGAGGCTTGAACAATAAATGTGGGCTCTGTAGAACCAGGAAAATTTCAGCTCTGTGCAAGCCATGTGGTACACACTTCTCAGGCAGTACAGTTTCTAATAGCATCTAAATGTAAGAGTTTAAGTGTGTAAACTTCTTAGAAGCAAGCATAGGTGTTAATGTTTATGATTTGGGCTTTGAAAATGTTTTCCTCCAAATTATAACCAAAGCACAAGCAATACAATTTAAAAAATAAAGTGGAATCCATTAATTTTAAAAGCTTTTATGCATGAAAGGATACTGTCCAGAAAGTAAAATGCTAAACCACAGCCTGAGGAGAAAATATTTACAAGTTATATGTCTGAAAATGTCCAATATTCAAAACATTGTAATAATTTGTACAACTTAATGACAAAGAGATTTTAAAAATTCAATTTAAAAGATAGCAAGGGACTTGAATAGATATTTCTCCAAGGAAGCTATACAAATGACCAATAATCCCATGAAAAGATGTTCAACATTATTAGTAATTAGAGAAATGTAAATCAAATCACAGTGAGATGCCTCTTAATAGCAATAGGAAGGAAATAATAATGATTTTGAAAGAAGGAAAATGGCAAGCATTAGGAAGGATTTACCTTGCTAGCAGCAAATCACTAGAGTAGCAGAATAAATGGCTCAGCCACTGTGGAGAACAGTTGGGTGGTTTTTCAAATGTTACTCAATAATTCTACCCTGAAATTTATACCAAAGAGAATTGAAAACAGATGTTCAAACAAACTCTTGTGCAGAATGCTCATATTCATAGTAATGTTATTCATAGTAACCCCAAAAATGGAATCACCTCAAATGACTATGAAATGAAAAGCAACGTAATGCATCCATACAATGGAATATCACTCATCTGTTAAAAGGAATGCGATACCTGTACATGAAACACTGCGGATGGGTCTTGAAAGCATTACCTCAAAATGAACAAAAAACAAAACACAAAAAATACAGATTATAGGAGTCCAGTTGTGGGAGATGATTGCCTAATGGGTACAGAGTTGCCTTTGGGGAATGATAATTTTGGAGAATTCGAAATTGATGATACTTTTATACAGCATTTGTGAATGTATCAGAATTGTCCACTGTAAAATAGTTAGTTTGATATTAATATTATCTCAGTAGAAACAACAGAGACAGGTTAATGAAGGAATGATTTAAAATAACAAAAGTAAAGAGCTTCAAACAGCTTAAAAATTGTCTTTACTAAAGCATTCAATCTCCCTTGGAAATGTAGCCTCTCAAGTAGAGGCTTTCTGGAATGAGCACAGTTTCTTTGTGAAATTAACTTTTGTGAGACCATAGACAGTATTTTCTCTCACTTGTCTTCTTTCCAGAGACTGCGCCATTATCACATATGCTGCCAGGAACTGCAATAATTGAATCAATATTATAATTAAACAGTCCCACTGTAAGTATATATTTATACACGATGGCATTGACAACTGGCTTTAAAAGAGCCTAGATTTTAACAGTCCTGAGCATCATTTACAATTTACCCCCACAGTTGACATGATGGATGAGATCCACAGTTAGAAATTATGTCCTCTGTCGATCCATCTTGCACTGGGGAGACTTGACTGCATTTCCCTGGGGAGGTCAACTCTCATAATGCAAATGTTAATTAATTTTTTTATATTAAAAGCTAAATACAAAGATTGAATCTCTTTTATTAGGAACTTCTTCTAATGAATTCCCTCCCCTTCTGAACCCACGTAGTTTATCTTTGGACACATACATTCAATTAAAGCACAAAACAGAAGGATTGTGGAAGAGTCCATGAGAGGCTTTCCACTAAGTTATACCCATCTCTTGTGGCTGTTAAATTTAATCTCAGTCTGCTACTGGGTTTTTCCCCCTCTTCCTCATTCTCCTTTTTCCATTTGATTTCTCTTTGAAAAATAAGTTGAAAAAAAAAGTCAGAAAGCGGAAACATGCAGCATTATTTTCCCTTTGCTATGAGAATGTAGAGGGAAATAGGCTGATGCATGGCATTTATGTCAAATATATTGGACTAAAAATGCATTGTGAAAATCATCACAGGGATATAAATGCAAGAATAGTCTGAAAACACCAGAGAATTCCCAGGAAATATTGCAGAGGCTTTACTGGGTGGTGAGGGCTCATGACTCTAATAGAGAGAACTTGTATATATATTTAAAAATTACACTGGGATTTTGGTTCAGAATCAACTCATCTTTATAATGGCCAAGTCTGTCTGAAGATGTCCAGTTTTGACTCTGTCAGGATCTGGCATTTATGCATCAGGAACTCGTGTTTGTGTGTGTGTGTGTGTGTGTGTGTGTGTGTGTGTGTGTGTGTGTGTGTTGCTGGAGATTGAACCCAAGGCTTTGTACATGCTATACAACTGTTTTTTGAGTAACACCTCCAACCCTTATTATAAAAATTATAAAATTTTTGAAACTGATTCATTCTTTTCCCTTTTCCCAGGCTGGCTTGGAACTCCCAATCCTCCTGCTTCAGCCTCCCGTTTGGCTAGGACTACAGGTGTCCACCACCACACCACGGTATGTACCAGAGATTCCTCTTGGTTGATTAGATGGAACATGTGTTGGTTTCCAGCTTATTTAAGAATAGATTTCTGGGACCACAAGTCATCTTCAATTCTTCCCAGCATGGGATCATTGTCATAGCTTGTTTTCTTAATGTTCCAGTCTTCTTTCAGGAAGTTATTATAGTAAGCCAGCAATTAGTGTTTTGTTTTTTTTAAATCTCATTAGGTATCAAATGGGAAGTCATTTAATGTGGAAAGCACCACGATGTTGGATGTGTCTCACTTCAGAGTCCTGCGCTAGTGGAGATCTACAGCAAGCAGGCCATTAGAAGTGATGTCATCCAGGGATAGTTCTCTCGTTTCTGAAGATATGTGGGCTTTAGCTCGTTTGTGTACACTGGCAGCAATAAATACGTTGGACTCCCTGTTTGGGATTAATTATCTCTAGGCAGTTTTCCTGGACTGTATTAATTATCCATGCATCATAGATCTTCTGTGATATCTCCATGCCAGGGTCTGGATGAAGCATACTGACAACTTGGGTGAATGTCTGTAGTGTTCATTTCTCTATGCACTGGCCTCTTTTGTCGGATGCCCCGACTTCTCTTGGGGTTTAATACTCCTGTTGCCTCTGACTCTCAGACTTCTTCCCTCCGATGTCATTTGAAGACACATTCCAAGCCAACAGAAATGTCCTAAAGGAAAACAGCACAGCATATGAAACTGTGATCATTCATGAAAAATACTTCGTAACATGTGGCACATAAATAAGGACATGAGTGGCCTTGTCATAGTAAATAAAATTGTATTGTTTTTCAGCAAGGGAGGCAGCAAAAGTATAATTTAAAGATGTATACCATTGAATGATGCACATTCGTATGCATCTCTTCATGTTTGAGGAATGTGAGGGAAATGGACAAAACGTATAGAATAAAATCCTGAGTCAGAGAAGAGAGGGCTAAGAGATTTTTTAAATTGTATTGTATTTTATTTAATTGTATTGCCAAGGTGATGTACAGAGATGCTTCAGGCAGTAATTACATTTCTTGTCAAATTTCTTACCCCATCCCTCATTTTTTCTCCTATCTCCCCTCCCAACTAACCTCCTCTCCACCAAGAGAATTTTTTTGTGAGAAGGTCCAGGCATCTTGGTTTATGAGAATTTGGGGTTGTGGAAGTAGATTGGGCCAGGGATACTCGAGTATCAGAGATGGAAGTGAGGATTTCCAAAGTTTTATCTTACATTGTAAGTGTGCTCTTCCTCCAATGGCTTGAAAGCCTGTTGGGGGTGAGTTAAATAAATGCTGTTTATTTAGTCTTGAGGCTGAAGAAGGCATCAGAGTGACATCCCAGATGGAGCTGGGAACACCAGTGGTCCCTTGACACATTACAGAAAAATGACCGAGAGTGCCCTCTGCTGGGATGATGGATTACTGCCACTCTGGGCAGGTATCAGTACACACCTCCTTCCACCCCACTCAAATACACTCTCATGCTGGGGAACTCCCAGTGTGTTTGCCAACCTCCTTTCCACGGTCCAGTTGATCTCCCCTTTTAACACTATGTTTGTGTGTGAGTATCAGTGTGTGCGGAGGGGTGTGTGTGTGTGCACATGCACATGTGTGTACCCATGTGTATGTGTCCTGTCCTGCAGCTTGAACTCAGGGCCTGCGCACATTCCCTGTGCATTTTTGCTAGTGCTCTATCACTTGAGCCACAGCTCCACTTCTGGCTTTTTGGTGGTTAATTGGGGAGAAGAGTCTAATGGATTTCCCTGCTGGCGCTGGCCACAAACCTCAGTCCTCAGATCTCAGCCTCCTAAGTAATCCCAATTACAGGTATGAGCTACCAGTGCCTAGTTTCTTCTGCTATGTTTTCCTTTTAGGAATATATTTTCTAATATTTGCTTTAATAAAGTTGACAGACTGTCCACCTGTTCTGTGTATCTAAAAAATATTATTGTGTTTCTAATTCTAGACATTATGGCAGGTCAAGGAGACTCTTTTTCTCCTAACCATTAAAATACAACAAATCAGAAGTCACTTCTGCTTAGTAAATTGTTTTCATCTGCTTTTTATTTTTTTGTTGTTTCTTGAAATGAATTTGTTTCCTTTGGTGTTCAATAATTAGAAAGGCCATTCACGTTTCAAAAAAAAATAGAATCAAGTATTTGGACAAAACATTTGCCAGATCTAGCATTTTGCTAAGCAGTAGACACAGTGCATTGTCCGTTCATCCAAGCTGGAGTGACAAGTAGTAGACATATAGCTGCACATATAAATGTGCAATAGTGTTCTAGGTTGAATGTGGTGAAGATAAGAGAAAGCCATGATAATGTCTGACAGGAATTCTTCCCTAAAGTGGGACCAAGGGAGATGTCCCCGGTAAAGTGCAAGGCCAAACCTCAGTGTCCCCAACACACACAAAGAATATCAAATGGAGAGGGGTAGGTGCTGGAAGTGCAGTAGGGCATGCCGCCACCATCTAGAAACGTCTGAATTAAGGCAAAGGAAGGGATTTGACAGCTGTCTTACTTGACAGCTGTATTGACAGATGTATGAGGTGTTGATCCCGGAGACAGGGGAGAGACAGGTTATGAATGACTCATAGGTTTCCGGTCTGGGCCTGAAGGAATATTGGCCCTGCCAAGGTCCAAAGAAGGGTCAAGGATGAACGGAGGCCATCATGGAGCACGTTCATAATGGGCTACTTGTTCCCACTAGAGTTTAAACTGGATTTGGGGTATCCAAGTTAAAATAATCATATCTCTCCATGGCAAACCTGTTATCTGTGGCTCTGTGGGCTACAGGAGACAAAGTACATGAAACACACTGCCTGCCATATAATGCTGCCCAGTCAAGTTGAGGAGATGTAGCGAGTGTCACATTATGTGTACATGTGCACACTTAAGCTTTTGTCCTTGCAGGTAAATAATCTAATTAATCCTCTCTATTGATATTCAAGTTCAGCCAACCTAAAGCTACATTACACTGAGGATAGCTCTTGTGATTCTTATTAGCCTCTGAACTCCTGAGCAATTTAATTCTAAATACAAGATAGACAAGATAATGCATGGGCAACTTGTGCTATGCTATGTTATCTCTGCATTCATTTGAGCTTATAAGTTCACAAAGTCAGTAAAGGGAAAAAATGGCATCCTGGTTCTAAATAATTACAGCATTTTAACTTTAATTTAATTATGGTGCATTGAAGAATAGACCTTTTAAAACTATGCAGTGATTTGCCATAGTGAGTTAGGGTAATCAGTCTACCTCATTATACTCCGCACATAAAAGGAATATATGTCTTACACTCTATCACACATTCCCTAATCGTTCTCCCACCAAGCCATCAAAGCTGATGTGTGAGCCTGGCAGAGTTGCTCAGTCTTTTCCTTTTTAAAATAAAAGTCCTCACAATTGAGTTTTCTTTTTTTTTTTTCCTCTGTGGAGAGAAAAAGATGGTAAATCAAGAAACCAGTCTCTGTCTTGGCAGTATCCGGCTAGACTCTGGAGGAACCACAAAGCATAGGTGAGTTAATTTTTTTTTCTGACAGGTGACATAAAGATGATCTATGGAGTCATCTTTATCCGCGAATGGAGAGGAAGATGAAGACTTTTAAATGGAAGCAGCCTTGGAGTCATCTTTATCCGCGAATGGAGAGGAAGATGAAGACTTTTAAATGGAAGCAGCCTTGCTATGGACATTGGGCAGATGGTCCTCTGAGCATGTCTATGAGAAGAAAAGCTATCTGCATGGAGGGCTCTTGGGGTATCTCCTTTGGAAAACACTAAAACCAGAATTTTCTTAGGGGAAGGAAAATTAGCACATTAATAAGCTAGATTAAGATTTTTAAAAAACCAAACAGATTTAATAAAAATAAAACACTTACCCAAACCCAAATTAGTTCTTGAACTAACCTTCCAATTCTCTGCAGATCTAACTGAGCCACTGCTGAGAACTCAACTGTTGAATGGGCTGGGCAGATGTGGATGCATAGGGATGGAGCTAGGAACAGAATTATTATTACTGAAGGACATGTCAAGAAAATAAGTTAGCTTGGGCCATGGAACAGTGGCAATGACTAGTCATTGGGTTTTTACTTTCATGGACGTGACCACGTAACCTGTGGAGACAGGAGATGAAATCCTCTGGGCTGTGAAAGAGCAGGCTGTGACTTGAAAGAATGCTAAGCTGAGACGGTTTCAAGACCTACAGGATGGTGTGGAATAAACTGGCTGTGCTTCACCACCATGATGGTCTGGGGTAAGCAGTCCTGTAATCCCTGGAATATTAAACGCCCAAGTGGCTTCACTTATTTACCAGTCAATTGCAGGAGATGGTGAGGCATCTGTGGTTTAGATAAAAATACACTGTTTCTTTTCTCCATCCTGCTTCTAAGAACACCTCTCATGCCTTGCCCCTGCTTTAAGTTGCTAGAGGTTTCCAAAAATTGATATCATGGAAAACGACATATGTTCCTTGTTGAACCATAGAAATGAGACGGTGGAAAAGACCAGATTCCTCATTTAAAAAAAAAAAAAAAGGTTTGACAGCTTTTGCAGCTGGATTTTATGCTGAGGCCACTCCCTTGAGGACTTGTAATAATCAGATCCTGGAAACAATTTTCAGAATGATGAGAGATAGTGATAGGAATTGCTGTCATTTCTCCTCTTCTACTTTGACTCAGCCTGCTATGGCCCAGAACATTTGTGAGAATAACCTATATGGTTAACATGTATAGCTTAACTGGGAAGAATTCAATTTCTCGGGAATAGATACAATTAAGAGTCTCATATAGAAGTAAGAATATATTTAAATATGAGTGCATTCATTATTTTGGCTTGCTTTGATTTCCAAAGTTGTATGCCTGGCACATTCCTAGTTGTGACCTCGCTCCGGCTCGGGGGAGAGAAGATCCCCCAAAGTTCATCCCCACAGCGAACAGTGCAGCCAGCGTGTTTTGGATAGAGGTATTTGATAAATCACATGAAATATTTCACTGTACTTTTATTATGAAGTAGGTTTTCTGCTAGGTGAATGTACCTAGCCTTAGGTAAGGCTAAGGTTGATGTTTGAGTAGGTGGAAGAAATGCATTTCTTCCCACCTGATTTCAACTTATGATGGATTTATGGGGCATGGCTCTACCTTAGGCAGAGGTTCACCTGCATTTTAGTCTGTTTGACTATTGCTGAGTCTAGTGAGTGGTTAGTACTAATAAACTGCTAGTCAGTAGAATCTGTATAGTTGTACCTTTGAAAATAAATTAGATCTTATGTCTGTCTCTGCAGTTTTCTGTCCTCTCCTCTCCTCCACTTTTCCTCTTTCCTCCTCTCTTCTCTTTCCTATCTCCCATTTCCCCTCTCTTCCTCCTCCTCCTCCTCCTTCTCCTCTTCTCTCTCATATGTACACACACACACACACACACACACACACACACACACACACAAAAAAAAAAAAAAAACCTAGGGGTGCTGATTCCTTCAGCCAATCGTTTTTAATTTCCACATCATGGCTTTTGTACCATGATTCTCTAGCATTTCTAAAACTCATGCACATTTGATAATTTCTTCTTTGCAGAACTGAACAAAAAGAATGGGTGGGTGGGGAATGCACAGCGGCTGGCCGCCAGTGATTTGCAGTGGCCCCTGGAGAGACTGATCTGGCCCTCTGGAACTTGTGCTGTCTGTGTCAGGGGCAGGTGGGGGCAGATAGCACATGGACACATGGACGAGAACCCACTGCCAGCAGCAGAGGACCTGCCGGGATGCAAATATTGAAGAGAAGCTGTCCTCGATTTTCAGACTTTCTTCAGATTTGTGTGGTGGGTTCTATCAAGCCAGAGTACTGATGATTTGTTAACAGGATGTGACTACTTGACTTGTTAAGGCAGTGAAGATGAAATTTGTCATCCTACACAGATACAATGACACCTTTCTTCCCCGGGGATGACTGTTTTTTAAAAACACCTACACAAATAGAGACAGAAGTCATTTTCTCTTTTATTTCATTTTTTTCCCCACTCCTCACCTTAAAAATGTTCTGGTTTATGTGACAGAGAGGTAGTTATTTATAATCCAAATTTAGAAATCAAGGCTTGGAAGATCAGTTTATATCATGGAAAAAGCCAATTTTCTTTTTAAACTTGTACTAAAAAATAGTGTTACTTTTTGCTGTCTCTTAAATAAATGTGTTTGAACATTGTTTACTGGTATTACTGCTTTGGTAGAAGATTATATGTCTTATTCTAGGTACAAGATTTTTCCCTCCTGTATTGACATAGAAACATTCAATTTAAAAATAAAAGAAACAGGTTGCATGCAAAGTCTACTGTCACAATCTTTCTGACCAAGTCAGCTCTGCCCTAGGAGTCTGAAGAACTACAGAGCCACCCTTAGGAGTGCAAAACTTCCCTGGACCTCTGTTAGGCACACGCCAGATACATGAGCTGAAAGGAAAAAGAAGAATAAAGCTACGAGACAAACCAAGGGGAGAAAGATCAAGGAAAGAGAGATGAGTTACCTCCAATAGAAATCCCTTAGAGACATCCTTGCCCTCAGTATGAACCCTACGAGGAATATAAAGGAGTAGGATTTGTTCAGTGGCAGAGCACTTGTCTACCAAACCCCTAGCCCTGCAGTAAGGAATATTCCAAATTACTTCCTCCTTCATCCCAATATGCCCCCCCTTCACATCAAACACCATGGACCTTCACCAGGAAGAGCCATAATCCCTTTTGTCTTAATCATCCTTCTTCTTCTTTAACTAATCTTGGATTAGATGCATGGAAACCATTTTACTCTCTACCTCTCCTCAGGTTTAATGTGGGGGTCATAATCATTGGTGGCTTTTCACATCCATAAAACTGACAACTTATCTCATCTAGCTCTACCTTCTTGCCTAGTATAACTTAAGCCATGAAACCCTCACGTTTGACCCAGTGTGAGAATGAAAGGAACAGAGGCCACCAAGGGGAATGAGAAACCATGCTGTCCTGTGAGGTGTGGACTTCCAGTCAATAGCCCAGGCTTTGGACTTCTATACTAAAAGTAATCACAATTACTCTCTTTGAGCTTTGACTTCATCTACTTTTCTGTTGCATTTACAAAGCACCTGAGATTGGGTGATTATACAGATAAAGGGTGTCCTATGGACTCATGTTTCTAGAGAATGGAAAGTTCAAGACTGAGAGGCCCCATCTGGCAAGATCCTCATACAGTTTCAACTCATCATGGAACAACAGAAAGGCAAATGGGTGTGGAAGATGCAAAGCCAAGGGGCATCCTTGCCTTATGACACATCCTATTTGGTGACTAACCTAGTTACATTCAGCTGGTGCTCTACTACTTGAACCATTGGAGTCTCACAGACTTTTCTGCAGGGTTTGGCTTCAAGTCATAATCCACTTGATCTCACCTTCCTGGGTGATTAGAATTACAGGTGTAAGTCTCCAGCACCTGACTGATTTTCACTTTTGGATATCTGCTTTTTGACCGGGAAGCTACACATAGTCCTGCATAAAGAAGATCTGACAGAGTTAAAAGAAACTGAACCATTAGTTAAATCCTAATCATGAGTGATTTGAGGAACTGGGGTTAGAATTTGGACTCCCTGGTGTGTACGAGGCATTAGCCCAAGCAACCCTAATTTCAGGCAGATCCCTTCAAGTATAGCTAAATTTCACATGAATTCTCCAGGCATCTATTTTGTGAATAGCTCAAGAACATGAGGAAATGTCCTTGACCCACTTTAAGGAGCCCAACTGACTGAATGTGAATAGCAACGTGGGTCCTTGTGATCTGTCTTCCTTAGAACAGAACATTCCTAAGCTGAGTAACCAGATTCAAGTGAAACAGGACTCCAAGGAGCAAGTTTGTCCCAGTGCTTCCACAGCAGGTATTGGGCAGACTGGGTAAGTTTGTCTTTCCCCAGGCTGTTTCGTAGATGCCGTGTTATGTAGAACAAAGGTCTCAGCCTGGTTTGCTGGTCTCTGTGGGTATAGCTGTCATTCACATGGTGTGCATGTAATTTGATGATATTAAGAGAAATACAAAGAAATGATGTATTTGCAGGCAGTGCTGCACTTGAAAGATAGGACAAAATGATAATAGATTGATAGACTCTATTTACCCAACAGGACTCTCACGGCCTTTCCCTCCCTGGCAGTACATTGGGGGAACAGGGAGTCATTTGTTCTTACTAACACCTTCTTACCTCCTTTGCATAGTTTTCTTTACATTTGCTAGAGTTCCACGTTACTTTTCTAAGGTGTTATATTTTTGATTCACAGAAATGAATCAGTGGCTCCAAAGTTGTTAACAGAAGCAGGAGAGTGGTGATGAAAATAGCAAAGCAAGTCCCACAACTTCAAATAACATCGTACATATAAATAGTGAATGGGGCTGGGATGGGAATCCAGAGCATGATTCTGAATGCTTGGTGGAGATAACTGAATTCCTAAGTGGGGAGGATTTTCACAAGCTGAGAGGGAAAGGGAAAATGAGAACAATGGATGTCTGCAAACCTGATTTCGTTGGAGACCATTTTCCCTTTCCCTTAAGCTTTCCTTACTTTGATATAAAGCCTTGTCTGACAGTGGCCTGGACCCACCGATTTTCAAATCATTCTGAAGTATAATCACCATGGTGGAAAAAGTTTATTGATTTTTTTCCAGAGCAACAATAAAACAATGCTTTTTGACATTCAGTGGATAAATTTTCTCTCCAAAGGCTCACAAAAGGCCATTGAGATTTGCCCTCTTTGTAGGAGAAAAAAAAAGCCAAACAAAACAAACAAAATCCTCTTCCAATCATAATATTCTAAAGTTGACAAGCTAGAAATTTTAAAGAAAATATTATTCTTGCAGAAGAAAGAGGATGAACAATAAAGAAAACATCTTTTCATCAAACGGGGCTGGCTGTTGGATCTCACCAGCATGGGAGAGGATACTCAGTCTGTTTTCTAGTTACCCGACCCCAGGGATGTGCCAAGTATATGAATTAGTTGTAACCAAGTACACAAAAGATACAGAAAAAAAAAAAAAACAAAAAACAGAAGTCTCCTGATCACTTCCTTTATACTGTGCTGTATATGTTCTATCTCATTTAATCATCCCTCAAGTCCTATGTTGTAGGTGCCATTCACATCCCCACCAGGCAACTGAAAGGTGTAGCTTAGCTTAGACAAGAAGGGTAGAAGCGTAGCTGAAATGCTTGAACCAAATCCATCACCTTTGCCACCACCTTCTGTGACATAGGTTGGAGAACTCTTGTTTTACTTATTGTGAGGACAGAATTCCTCCTGTGATAATGACCAGCCAAGTACATGGGAGTCAGGACTAATGAAAAGAACAATCAAAACCAGTCTCTGTTTCCCAGTCTGCTTTTCCAGCTTGACTTCCCTGAAAAGGAAATGAACATTATTCTTGGGAGTTACAATTATAGTGTGGAGGGAAAGGACTAGCGTCGAGCACAAAGCCAGAAGTTCAACAGTACTATTGAAGGTCTCAGTACCCAGTTTCCCAGATTTGTCCAAAGTGTAAGCAAACAACCAAGTCCATAAACCCCTGCAAAATCACTGAATGAATATGCGATGCCCTGGAATGTAAAGGTGACCCTTAGCAAGGCAGACAGCCAACAGCTAAGGACCATCTTCCAACAATGCTACAAGCAGATGAGTGAAGAGGTTCTCATTCCCACAGGTCATCGTACGCCATCTACCATGGGGCTCTGCAGAGAAGGACATTGCTGTCAGTGCTTGAGTCTTATACTCTATAGTTGTTCTGATGATTGAGGGAAAAGTGTACAACCTTTTGGAGAAAATTTATAATGTCAATCAAGCCAGTTAAGAAGCTATGTAAGTTGAGTGTCTCGGTCATATTCAATCTTCAGGGCTGGCTCAGTCTTCAGGGCTGACATATTTTAATTGTATCATAAATACCAGTATTGCTTTAAATAACTAGAATCATGGTAGAAAGGACTTAATCAATTTGCCTCTTATAGTATTAAAAAAAATAACTTGGTGTGAACACCCCCCCAGGAAGTGCAGCTGAGTATTTGCGAGTAGGAAGAAAGTGCACATTTATATGCTGCTTTAGGTGGGAATCCAAAGGCAGCTTCCCAATGACATACTCTAGCTTCTAGTTTTAGACAGTGTGATGCTTTGAGATAAAACAATGCATATTAAAATATATAGCTCTGTAATTTCTCCAAGCATGTTTTATTGGAATGCACGTGGAACCATTTGACATTTTAAATAGCCTATAAATGTGAATATGGATTATCTAACCGGGTAAGAATAAAATGCAAGGGAAGAAGCTTCTGGACAATAATGGAGAGGCAAATCAAAGGCTTAACATCTCTGGAAAAGAATGCCAAGACTGCTCTTTCCTTACTGATGAGAAAGGAGTATTGTTGGTTTTAATTTTGAAATATTGTACTATAGGTCAAATTTCTGATTGTGAAAAATCATAAAGCACACTTAAAACAAGTGTTATGCCTATGTGTCGAGGGTTGACTGGCGGGTGTAACAATTAGATAATGAGGAGAGGAGGATGGGGAGAAGAGAGTGTTTGTTCTTGTTCTGACTCCTCTCTGGCATATTAGTCTATCAAGGATCCTAGTTTACTATTCATACTACTTTCATCTTTAAAGGAAAGGGATTTGTTTAGATTAAAGTCTCCCAACTTCAACAATATTTAGATTTATAGGCAGATAATTGTTCACTGCAGGTAAAGGGTCTTCTTGTGAATTGCAGCATGTATAATAGCATCCTTGGCCTGTAATCCTTTAGAAACCAATAGCTCCCCTCCCCCTTCCCACCCATATTTAAGGACCAGTATTTGCATGTAGATTTGACCAAATATCCCTGGAGGGCATAACTATCCCCAGTGAAGTATCAATGATTTAGACAGTTTCCATGGCCAAATAAACTTTACATTTCTTTCTTAGCTTAATAATTTGTTACAATAGGAAATAGGTCTTGATGTTTGAGAAATGTCTTTCAGTTTTTCCAGATTGCAGATGATATTCTAATTAAGCAATTTCTTTGATAGCATGGCATAGAGAAAAAAAAGCTTAGCATATAGCTTAGCTGTACAGTGATGTGCAGAAATCTCTTTGTATAACTCTGAAAGAGCAAAAGGTTGGAGCAGTGAGCACCAGAGAAGAAAGTTTTGCATTAGCAGAAACACTGCTTAAACTAAACAAAGTAGAAGTTATAAAGACTTTCACATTCCACACCTTCTGATAAACAGATAGATAAAATCACAGCTGAAGCTGTTCCTTACAATTTCCATGAACTGTGGATAATGAGTCTCAAGGCAGACACAACAAAACAAAGGATGAAGAGCAGAGCTTAACACCCCGCCCCCCTGAAATCTTGTGGTCTAAAGAAATTTACACTTCTAGAGTCCACATTGTCTTTGTGTAAAGGGCTCTGCTTTCCTTTCACCGTAATTTCAGTCTGAATGTCTATGATGGCGATTCTATGCCTGCTCCACCATTACATTGTGAAAAGTGGTAACAGTCCTCTTTAGTTCCATAGCGCCACAGGTGAAGAAGAATCAGTCAGGAGACTCTGCTGTACAAGGGAGCCTCAATTTATCCTTGACTTCTGAGTTTAACTCTGTGTGTATGTGTGTGTGTGTGTGTGTGTGTGTGTGTGTGTGTGTGTGTGTGTGAGAGAGAGAGAGAGAGAGAGAGAGAGAGAGAGAGAGAGAGAGTTCTGGAACTTGAATTTAGAGCCTGGGTGTTGTCTCTGAGCTTTTTCACTCAAGGCTGACAATCTACCACTTGAGACACAACTCTGATTCTGGCTTTTTATTTCTTTTTAATTTATTTTGGTGATTCATTGGAGATAATTGGAGTCTAATGGACTTTCCTGCCAGGGCTGGCTTTGAGGCACAATCCTTAGATAGTAGCTGCATGAATAGGTAGGATTACAGGTGTGAGCCACAAGCACCTAACAAAGTGTTACAGCCTTTTCACTTTATTATGGTATAAAAGCAGTAGACATTCACTGAGAGAGAGAAAGAGAGAAGAAAGGGGTTGAAGGAAAAGGAAATGTCACTAGGAAAAAAAAAACCTGTCTAAAATTCTTTCCAAATAAATTAGAAAATTTAGAAGATATAAATTTGTAGTAAAATATAATTTTCCCCATATGATTCCAAGCCAGACAAAACAAATCTAAACAGAAACCAATTTTCAATAGTAGAAGTAATTTATCCTCGCACTATTTTAAATATCTTCTACGGAATGAAAGAAATCTTCCAAATTATGTTTAGGAGACAAGTAAAAACATGTTAACACTTGATAAAAATTGTACAGGAAAGAAAACCATAATCTCACATGAGTATTAGTATCTAATGTATTTCTTTTTTTGAGATGGGCTTTACTATGTTGCTCAGGTTGGCCTTGAACTTGTCATCCTCCTGCCTCTCCATCTTGAGTAGCTGGGATTATTGGCATGTGCCGTCACTCTCAACTACTTCTACTTTTGAATCTGATTACCTCAGGTACTCATTACAGTATCAAAAAGCTGACAAACATATCCTACAAAAGAAAAACATCTGTGGTGGAGGCAGTGACCAGATTTGTCCCTCTGGTGAGACAGGGAGATGCTATGAAGTCTTTAGGTGACCATGTTTTTGATAAAATAGTACAGAATTGACTCCAGAGACACACAGAAATTTGGTATATATATATTGTTTTAAACCCTGAACTTCATAATCATGATCTACAGTGAATCACTGAACATTGTAATTAGTAATGTGGGAAAATGGTACACTATATATGAGTATAAACGCCAAATTGATAGGAGATCAAAAACATACATCCCCTAAGACCAAACAGAGAGAGACCCTTTGTGAACTGGAAATGGGGATACTTTACTATCTGTGGCTGAAAATCCATACTGACTTAAAATAATTGAGTTCAATTACATAAAACATTTAGACAAAAAAATCTTTTTTTTTCTTGTGCTGGTACTGGAACTTGAACTCAGAGCCTTGGTGCTTTCTCTTAGCTTGTGTGTAAAGCCTAGCACTCTATTACTTGAGCCACTAAAAGCCAGCTTGGGCTTTTTGCTAATTTTATGGTATGTAGAGACTTTCTTGCCAGGTTGGCTTTCAAACATGATTTTAGATCTCAATGTCCTGAATAGCTAGGATTATAGGCATGAACACAAACACACACACACACACACACACACACACACACACACACATCACCAAGAGCAAAAGCAAATGGTAAATTTAAAATGTTTGAATTTCAGGTTTAAAATAGTTATTAACATTAAAATAGAAAGAGCTACTAACATTGAAGCAATGAGTCCAGTCACTCAATAGAAAACCAAGCAAAATATACACAGAAGAAATTATAACCAAAACTTTGTCTGCAATTCTTAAACATCTGAGCCACTGTACAATCACACTCAAGAATAAAGAAATACAGATTAGACAAAACTAGTATTTCTCCTGTCAGGATGTTGAACATCTAAAGATTTGGAATTTTTATAAGAATATGGGGAGGATACATAGACACTTACATTTTTTTATGGGACTACTCTGCATTTCATGTATTTGTTCAATTTTCTAGCTATTCATCAGAGAATGCAGAGGTCTTTGGTAATATCTGGGAAACAAAAAAGCTTACATCCATGTACTCTTTTCACAGCAATCTTATTTATAGGAAATCTCTCCTAAATATGCTGGAAATGAGTTATGTTCAAGATTATTCACGATGACATTTTTGAGACAAGCAGAAGATTGAAGTCAGCCTCCATGTTCATCAATTGGGATCTAGTTGAGTAACATATGGCCGTGTACTCACGTCATGTAATGTTGTGTAGTTCACCCGCACTGAGAACCAAAAGAGGCTGTTAAGTGATGAGAGCTAAGAACAAGAACATATGGCAGGGTACATCTCATGTAATAAAAGGGTTAAAAGTATAAATGTGAATGCGATTAAGTATATTTGTAAAAGACATACTAAAGACTAAGCTCAAATGCATTGGAAGACTAAGAGAGTAGGAAGACCTGGCAGTGCTGGAAATGAGATGTCCTTGAATAGAGTAGGATACAGATCTATGACTTTGAAATCAACTTTTAACTTATTCAAAATTTTAAGTAGATTCACAAAAAGGAGAAAATAATTTCTGGATATTGAGAAAAAACTATAAACATGTGTTACTGATGGGATTACAGAAAGAATATTTTTTCACACATTGATAGTGTGAATTAAAACATTTTCTGCAAGCAACCTGCTATGGAATGTCTATAAAATTGTGTGTGTGTGTGTGTGTGTGCGTGCACGCACATGTGCATTTACATGTGCATGTGTGCTGACCTAATACTTGCATTTCTGATAATCACAAAATTGTGAAGAAAAAATATGTAAGGTTATAAAGACATTAACATTTATTGCAGCAAGAAAAGAAAATGTTATCATACAGAATGTAGCCAGAGCTCGAAAAAAAATTAAGACAGCAAAAGAACAAATAATTTAATTAATAAATGAGCAACTGAGTTAAGCAATTCTGAGCAGAAGTACAACTGGCTACTGAACATATGAAGAAATGTCGAACAGCCTTAGCTATAAAGGAAATGGAAATCAAAACTGCATTGAATTCCCATCATATATCAGTCATAATGACAATCTTAAGAAGACAAATAACAAAGATTGGAGAATATGGGAAGAAAAAGCCTATTACACTGCTGTTGGGAAGGTAGACCTGTTCAACCTCTACGGAAAGCAATATGAAGGTTCCTCAAAACACTAACAGTAGTTCTGCCTTAGTGACTCTATCCTACTGCTCTTGGGTATATGTTCAAAATCAACATAGAAGAGAGATGATTGCACACACATGTGTATCATCTCAACACTGTTACAAGAGCCAAGCTGTGGAATCAGCTTATAGGAACAACCAATAATCAATAAAGAAACTGTGGTAGGTATACACCATGCAATATTACTCAGACATAAGGAAGTATTTTTCAGCCATGGGTGTAAAAAGGGGTCTGCCATGAGGGATCAGTAGGAGTGGCAAAGGGAAGGGCATTAGGGGTGAAGATCAAAGTCCATTGTATGTGTGTGAGTGTGTGTATGTTTGTGTATGTGTGTGTGTGTACGTAAAGATACCATAATAAGCCGCAGCAAACTTTGAAGAAGCAAGGAGGAGAGTGGGGAACAAAGAGAAAATTACAGTGGGTGAACTTGTTCAACATGTACTTTATGTATCTATAGGATTATTACAACATAACCCCATTATACTATTCATTATGCTAATATAAAAATGTTTTTTGAAAGTTGTCACAATTATCGGTGGGGTTGAATAAAGAAAGCCAGGCACCCATGGCTCATAACTATAATCCTAACTATTCAGCACATGGAGACCTAGAAGATCTCATTTCCGGGCAAGCTGTGACAGGAAAGAGAGACTCCATCTCTAAAAATAAGCAGCAAAAGCAGGACTGGATGCATGTCTCAAGTGGGAGAGATCCAGTTAAGAAAGGAAGCTGAGCAAGTGCAAGGCTCTGAATGAAACCCTAGTACCAAAACAAGAAAATAAATGAGAACAAAACTCCTACTCTCTCGGTCCCTCTCTCCCTCTCCGCCCTCCCCCCCTCCCCCAATACACACAGCTTAATTGAATTCAGGTTTTTGGTAAAATGTGTGTGTGTGTGTGTGTGTGTGTGTGTGTGTGTGTGAGAGAGAGAGAGAGAGAGAGAGAGAGAGAGAGAGAGAGAGAGAGAGAGAGAGTGAAAGGGCCACAAGGGAAGAATAAGAATGCGTATAGTTCTACTCTTAGATGTGATGTGAATAACTAATGTTGGCCCACAGGTCTGAAAAGAAAGAAAGGCATGCTTGGAGGAGCCCTGGCACACTGTAGTGGAAAGCAGGACCTGGGAGTATGTGGAGGCAAGAGCGCTTCTAGAACAAATGTTCCACAGGGAAATCCCAGCTTCATACCACAATGTGGCTGAGATTGGCTGGCATCCTCTCTCTCTCTCTCTCTCTCTCTCTCTCTCTCTCTCTCTCTCAACTTCCTCAGCAAAGCCCTTCCATGTGAATCTAACCGTGATGATTACTTGCTTGTGAGTATCCCCCCAATCTAGTATATACTTGCAAACATCTCATGCACAATCACTGTATGCATGCATTCTCTCTCTCCTCTCTCTCTTCTCCTCTCTCTCTCTTTATCACTCTCTCCCTCTCCCTCTCTCCCTCTCTCTATCTCTGTGGATCTCCTTGTCATGTTAATTATGATTTTTAGTAAGTTCATCATTTCTCTCCATGGAAGATATTTTACAAATACTGATTAAATAAATTACTTGAGCCACGTAGATGAAGTGGGGAGATAAGTCTGCTTTCTTGAAGGCGATGATGCCATGTGAAAGGATGTATTTGTTACAGCATGGGGAATCTATGCTGAGGTCCTGAGACACTTGAGGCATCCCCTAAAGTCGAGAAGATCTTCTGGAAAGTAAACAGTGAAAATACATAGTGGCTTGCATTGGGTAAACAGCATGAAAACAACTTCCTTACCAAGTCTTGGGTCTGTGTAGCTCTGAAATTCTTGGTAAATCGAGATAACAGGAGAATAAGTACTCCATCCCTTTTCCTATACTGTAAGCTGAGTCTAGGAGGAGAGACTAGCGCGTATCATCTTTGGCAATGGCATCTGAAGAGCCAGTGATAGTAATTTCAGGGACTGAGAAAAAGGCAATCTCTTGAGTCCCAAGAAATGATTTGTGTCATGGATTACCGCCATATTAAGAAAAGAACGACCTAAGCTCTTGGAAGCTGAAAGCTCGCATTGGCTCTCCATCACTTGAGTTGGCCTGTGTCTTCCATTCTTACTCTCTATCATCCCTGGAAATAACACACCCTCTCTCCTTTGGAGAAAGAGCACCACAAAGTAGCTTTTTCCATATCGCCACTGTATGGCCCTCTTTCCTTATTGAAACCAACAGCTTTAGGACTTCAATTGCCCACCTCTGGTTTTAATTCATTAAAAAAAATACTAAATCTATTCAATAGTTGTGAGTTACAGGAGCGAGGCGATAAAGTATGTGCTTTTTCATTTCAGGGATCTTTGTGCATAAATATCACCATGTAATAAAACCTTACAGTTTCATTCTTTTCAAATGGCAAGTCCTCCATGTGAAGTGGAAAGTCTAAGAAAAATGTTATTTTAATAATACAGTCTTGCATAACCATTTCAATCACTTCACCCATATATTATTATAGCATATAGATTCCTTTGCTGCATATTTATTTTCTCACGTACGTGGTTTAGAAACAGAGATTGCCAATACTAATAATAGAACAATGGTGAAGGTACTCTGAAAGAAGAACTTTCTTAGAAATAAATCAAATAACAGAGCCTTTCCTTTTGAAAAAATTATCCTTTGTTTGGAACATTAAATGTACCTGATTTCCTTTAATAGCACATAAAGTATTAAGACATGTAAATGCCTCTGGCAAGCCTTTTGGGGGGATTGATTTGAGGTGGCCACAGGCATACAAGTGTGTATTGTAAGTACAATTTATGTCATCTGTTATTTGGATTAGAGCTCAATATAAATTTTAATTTAGTACTACTTTGGTAGAGTTCCAATATCTATTATTACATATATCAATTTCTTTTATTTGGACATGTTTTATCTAACAATTCTCCAAAATAGTTTTAAATAAATTATCTGTCTGACAGTTTTTTTCATCACCAAGATAATTAATTTTATATTTTCTCCTCATCATTAAATATTTTAAATATGCAAAAGCTGCTGGCATTTAGTACTATCACAGAAGTGCCAAAAAAAAAAAAAGCCTGCAGAATCTTATTTTCAGGGATTTTTGTTCACAAGCTTCCTTAATAGGGTATAATTTGCATAAAATAAGCTGAGATTGATTACATATTTCTAATAAGAGTTTCTATCTGACAAGAGTGGAGTTGGGAGGAGGCATATGCGAGTCACCCCTGGCTTGGTTTCCTCCCGCTGGTGAAATGGCTAGCTGCCACTAGGAGCCCAGAACACTGTACTGAAATCATGAGATCATTCAGCCCTGCTCCTTCTACAGTGCGGTATGCATTGCAGAACTGGTAAACTCCCACACACCTGAGCAGCGAGCTCCGAACCAAGCAATGACCAATGGAAAGAAGAAGGAAGAGAGAGAGATTGAAGAGAGGAAGAAAAAATGAGGAAGGCAAAAGTGAAAGAATGTGAGGAAGGTAGGAAGGAGGGACTGAGGGTGGGAGGGAGGGAGGAGAAGCAAGGAAGAAGAGAGAGGAGGAAGAAGGAAAGAAGAAAGGGCAGAGGAAACCCATGAAAAAGGAAAGGAGAGAGGGAGGGAGGAAAGAGAGAGAAGAGAGGAAAGGAAGAAGGGGAGAAGGAAAGGAGGGAAGGAAGAAGAGAAGAGGAAGAAGGGAAGAAGGAAGGAGAAAAAGGGTTGAAGGAGGAAAGAAAGAAGGGAGAGAAGGAGGTCAGAGAGGGAGGCAAAGAGGGAGGCAAAGAGGGAGGAAATATAGGAAGAAGGAAAGGAGTGGGGAAAGGAATGGAGCGAAGGATGGGAAGTAGGGGATAAAGAAACCTCAAATATTTGTTGTTCTTGCTTTTAAAATATAACCAATTCTTCATTTGAGCTTCATAGTAACACCAGTGGAAATGCACAGAAGACAAAGTTGGAGAGGATTTCAGTTTGGGAATGTGAGGGACCAGAGCAGAAGATGTGCTCCGCGATCAAGATGATGTTCAAACTGCTAAAGCCCACAAAGCTTCAGTGCATTTTCTCAGCCTGCTCAGAAAAATTCCTTCAACAATATTCATTCAAGACGCACATACTGAATGACTGTATTGTGACATGCTTAACCCCAAAGAGTGAGACTAAGCACAACTATTTCTGCCCTCTGAGAGCCTACATAGATTAAAGGAGATAACTATCAGCCATTTGAAGTCAACTGAATAAACTTATTCATAATCATAAAGTTATTTATGGTGGAAGCAATTGTGCATCAATCATAATGATCAGAGAGCTCTGCAGCTTTCTGCAGGCCTCTCCTCACCACTGGGTGGCAGTGACAATGGCACTAACCCTCAGAGGAATTCTGTTACACCAACAGGAGACTAGCATTCAAACAGAATTTTGAAAAAGCAGTCATACAACCTGGTGTATAAGTATGTTGTAGTCCCAGTCTTCCATCAGCGAACATATGCGGTACTCCTTCAATGTCACCCTCAGAGAGATCAGCATGTCTTGGTGACCACAGTGGTCAGGCCGAGGCGGGGACTGAGATAGGACATTTCTAGCCAGCACTCAGAAGTCTCGGAATTGCCACACTTTGAGTAGCAAGGCTTTTGGATGCTCTGAACAAGCAGATAGTAGAATAGGTTCTCTTGAAATGAATGCCCACAATATCCTAGCAGTAGGACGCAGACAACAGCCTCTTTTGTAACATCTGGATGGAAATGGACGGCATCCGTACAGAGTTTAGGCAGCTGCATTGCTCAATCTATTTCTGTAATTTTAAAGATGCTGCTCATTAAACCAATGAAACATCATTTTAGAAAATATGATATTCTGATGATCAAACCCTTTGATGGAGGCGAGAAGGAGGGGGGAAGACAAAGCCTTTGGAATATAGATTTTGTGATAGCTTTGGAATGGGTATTTTAGCCTAGGGTCCTTCAGTTATGAAGACATAGAAGCATGATGCATCAAGAAAAGAACAGAGAGAAAAAGGATGCAGGAAGTCTTATTTGTGAACTTAGCAAGCATGTTTAGAAACACCAAATGTTGGTGGTCACTTATGGCTCAGTGTAATCCTAGCTAATCAGGAGAATGAGCTTTACAGACGGAGGTTCAAATTCAGCCCCAGCTGAAAAGTCCATGGGAATCTTATCTCCAATTAATCATTGAAAAGCTGAAAGTAGAGCTGTGATTCAAGTGGTGTTGTACCATCTTTGAGCAAAAAAACAGAGGGGCAGCTTCCAGACCCTGAGTTCAAGCCCCAGTACTGGCACCAAAAAGAAGAAAAAATCTTTACCTTCAGAACTATATTTAACCTCAAGAGGCCATGACAGCAATGAAATACATCTGTGTAGACACACATTTGCAGACACCCATATGTACATGAACACAATATCCATCTTCACCTTAATAAAGATAAATTTCCAGACTACAGTTATTGGAGATAAGAGCAAGAAGACCTGTTATGCCTATGTCTTATCTCTACCAGTCTAGATTGCAGCGTTGGTTGTAAGATAACTTACAGCATCTTTAATATCTTAGAAATGCACTAACGCTGGGCTATGTGAGAATTTATTGGTTTGGATGATAAGCCCATTAGCAATAAAGAAAGAAAGTTCACTGGCTTAAGTACAGATTTTGCTGCCTGTGTCTAGAGAGCTCCATTTCTGCCCACCACCTCGAGAGTCTACTATTATCTGTGTTGGTCTCTGAGGGGCTTGTTCTGAACTCACACAGGCTAGAAATAGAAACAGCTGCAAGAAATGTTTAAACTTATGGATGAGCCATGGCATTAATTATGAAGGGAGGCCTGGCATGGTTTGTGTTACTTCATTGGTCTTTCCATGGTGAAGATCAGAGACAATAAACATGCTCCCTTGCCAGACTGCTATCAGAGACCAGAAAGGGGGTTCTGCATGGACTGACCTGAAGAATGAACATTTTTATGACCTTCTAAATCATCTCCTATTTTTGAAGAAAAGGGAGCGAACTTAATATCTCGAGGAGATTTGCTTAAGAAGTTTAGACTCTGTCAGCTCGGTGGAATGGGCTGTGATTACCAAGCCAGGCAGGATGTGGTCTTAAGAGGCAAAGCTGCCAAAGCTCCACATGGCAAGTATGGCCTCGAGGTAAAAATGTAACTGTGTAGAATTACAGTGATGTGCTGGCCACACAACTACTTGTTACAGTCACAGACTTCACACATAGCTGTGAAGCTACTGATGGGTACCCTGTAAGTCTATTAGCCCATCCTGCTGTCATAGGCATTTGATATACTCCCTAGTGAAAAGTTCACAATAATGTTAGTGATGTTACAGTAATGTTACGAATGGCACTACTGAAGAAAAGAAGTACGAAAATGAAATAGTCAGGTCAATCTTGCGTCACTGACTCATATATTTGTCACTTGACCACTCCGTGGGCCAAGAGCCAACTTAAATTTGAAAAGGACACATTCAGTGTCAATGGCTGTCATGGAGTGGTCAAGTGGACATGGAGTCATTTGCTCGGGAAAATCAGAGTTAATTACTGCCTGGAACAAAGGAAAGTGGGCAGGGGAGAGAAGTCCTTTGACCACCCAATGTGGGCAGATTATCTCCACCAGGTCCCTAGTTAGAGATGGAATATCTGGTTCAATGAAAGGAGAAATGGGCGAGAAAAGACAGAATGCCCAGAGAGGAAAGAGAGTAAAACAAACTCAGAAGAGAATACAAGGGCAGTTCCTGCCTCTCTCTCTCTCCCATGGTGGGCTATAGTACAATGTGCTGGAATTTCCTCATTTTATGGAACGCACAGCAAGCATCCCTGCCCACACCCACCCACTTTAAAAAGGACGTGTTCTCTTTAGAATCACAGATTTTAAGGAGACTTTAATTCTCTCCAGTTTTTCATCATCAGCATCTCTAGAGATTTCCTCCTGGTGAGGGAGTCAGGAAACAAGGCACTTTTTTTTTTTCCAAGTCCTGGGGCTTGGACTCAGGGCCTGAGCACTGTCCCTGGCTTCTTTTTGCTCAAGGCTAGCACTCTACCTGTCGAGCCACAGCTCTACTTCAGCCTTTTCTGTTCATGTGGTGCTAAGGAATAGAACCCAGGGCTTCATGCATGCTGGGAAAGCACTGTACTGCAAAGCCACATTCTCAGCCAAAGCACGCTTTTTGATTGAGTAAAATGAATCCCATCTCAGCTCAAAGCTCAGCAAAAACCCAAGATGTTAAATATAAAATGAGAGTTTTCACCTTTTGCTATGGTGGTCCCTCCAATTGCCAACTTTATCCTGACTTCCTGGCATAGAAAATAGATTTATATCAGACTTTGACTAGCCACTTGCACAAGAACTGCTCTCGATCAATTCTTAAGACCGTTTTACATTTAACTCTTGTATCTGAAATGTGCCTATCTTTCATGTGACCATTCAGACTAAATAGTCTTGGTGTTTATTGGCTTTAGGCCAAGCAATAGCCCAAGGAATAAGATCCTGGGTCATTTATTCTTGCTTCCACATGCTTATGGATTTGTTGTAATAATATCACTGGCACAGCTTCAATGTTATGAAAACAGAGACTGCCTCTTTGCTCGAAGCATATCTCTGTGGTTTGTAATGTGCCTTTCCTTGCAGATCCTTGGCACAACCTTTATTAGCTTTTTTTTAAAAATTGGCTCACATTGCAGAATAAACTTTCAGAACTTAATCTAATCGAGACCGGAGATGATACAAACTCACTTTCAGGAGCCAGCACCTAACTTGCAGCAAGGAAAGGTATGCCTCGCTGTCCTCTCTAGTCCATCTGGGCCTTCCTTGAACCAGGTGTCTGGTTCTAGGGACCTCACAGTAAGACTGTATGAAATGTCTGCCTTCTATTGGCTGAAATTTCCCTGCATTACTCTTAAACACTGCCTTCTAGCATGAGTTGTATCTTACATAGCAAGAAACATACCTGGCAAGCTGAAATCTGAGGTACAGACAATTTTATCTATACTACTGAATATAATCCCAGGGTAGCATTTTTCCAGAATTGTCTCCATTCATTGCCAGTCTTTCCCAGCTGCACGAACAGTAATATTTGCCCAATCTTCAGCAAATAGAGACACAGTGTGTCACATAGATTTAGGTTAGAACCATTCATTGAAACAATTTTCCTCTTTAAGGCAATTTTATTGGCTTCCTTTTCAAATAAAAACCAGAAATGGAACAATATCTACTCTAATTTGAAAAATCCACTCCAACAGTACACTTTTTTAGGTCAGTGAGCTTTTTGTGCTTTTCAATTTTTCCCTTTTTAGTAACCTCATTACCCTTCTCAGTTGAGCTTTCAGTAAATCCCCAGATTGGGGGAAAATGTGTGCAGTTGATATGGGAAACAAAAATCGCCTTTGTACTTTTGGGACTTTGCTTTTTAAGAAGTAATAAAGGTAAGGTGTTTTCATGTCACAATCACAGCAATTTATCACAGTTGGTAAGCCTGGGTTTATTTTTGCTCTTGATAATTGTTTCTTTGCAGTCACTTAGAGTACTAGGTTGTAGAAGTAATAATAATAATTATAACCATTTATTTCTCTCATACTGCCAACTGGCCACTGTTGAGACATATTGTATGCACTTCTCAACCCTTGCCTGGCAAGGTGGATATTGTTACCATGATCTTACACAGCAGAAAATCAAGGCAGAGAGAAGCTAGAAACACCTCTTGACACCACACAGCTTCATAATACTTGTGTGGCTAAGATTCAAAGACATCAAAATCAGTGCCAAAACTTGACACTTCATGAGGTACACTTCATGAGATGTATGCCATATATATGCTTCAAATTATACATGGACGTCGGTGAATAAGTATTAAAACAAGACACCGAAAGAGCTAAAGGTTGGGCAAACTGCCTTTCTGAGTTTATCATTAGTCACACAAAATGCAAATCATCTGGTTTATCTTTTAGGGCATTTATATTCATTAAAATTATGGTATGTCTGGTCACCCAGGAGAAAGATATTTGAAAGAAACTAGATTGTTTTAATTTTGTATTTTATTTTATTTTACTTACTTTAGTTACTGATGGTTTTATTTTCTTATTATATTTTGTTTCCCCTGGTCCTGGGGCTTGAACTCAGGGCCTGGGTGCTGTCCCTGAGCATCTTTGTCCTCCAGGCTAACACTACCATTTGAGAGACAGCACCACTTCTGGCTTTTTCTTATTAGTTTATTGGAGGTAAGAGTCTCATCGACTTTCCTGCCCAGGCTGGCTTTGAACCGTGATCTTCAGATCTCACCTTTTGGAGTAGCAAGGATTATAGTTCTAAGCCACAGACACCTGGCTTTTAAAAAATTATTATTATCTTTAAGCAATGTGGAAAGGAGTTGCCATTTAATAAGGCAGTTTATGAGCGCTATATGTCTGGATCAATGCCATCGCTTTCAGCATTCACACTAATTTCTATCTGCCCTCCCTTCACTCTTCTTGATTTTATAAGATTGGATTCTTGACTGCACTTTCTCCTCTTCTTGGGTCTACCACTTTCCTCTTGACCCCAGTCTACCCCTTTTGAGTACCTGTGCCCTCGTGTTTTATTTTGCTGAACTTTGGTTTTGCCTAAGGAGATCTCCCTTGAATCTATCATATTTCAGTTAATACATTTGTATACACTTGCATTCAAACTCTTTCCTTCCAAACATGATCACATCTTTTCTTCTGTGGCAGAGATGTGAACCATGGTATATCAAGAGTAAGTTATGCTCACTAGACGAATGGATCAGGAAAATGTGGTACATATACACAATGGAATTGTATGCCTCTATCAGAAAGAATGACATTGCCCCATTTGTAAGGAAATGGAAGGACTTGGAAAAAATTATACTAAGTGAAGTGAGCCAGACCCAAAGAAACATGGACTCTATGGTCTCCCTTATAGGGAATAATTATCACAGGTTTAGGCAAGTCACAGCAGAGGATCACAAGAGCCCAATATCTATACCCTTATGAACACGTAAGATAATGCTAAGTGAAATGAACTCCATGTTATGAAAACAATTGTTATATCACAGTTGTAACTACTTTCAACGTGCCATATGTAACTGTAGCCTCTATTATTGATGATCTTTCTGTATCACCTTCCTGTGGTTGTACCTACACTATCTCTGTATCTTATCTGAGTATATTGGAAACCAGGTATACTGGTATTAGAACTAGGAAATTGGAAGGGAATACCAAATCGAGAGACACAGGGTAAAAAAGACAAACAACTACAAGCGCAATACTTGCAAAACTGTTTGGTGTAAATGAACTGAACAACTGAACAACTCATGGCGGGGGGCGGGGGGGGGAAAGGGAGGGGGAGGGGAATGAGGGACGAGGTAACAAACAGTACAAGAAATGTATCCAATGCCTAATGTATGAAACTGTAACCTCTCTGTAATTCAGTTTGATAATAAAAAATATTAAAGAGTAAGTTATGTCAGTCATTTGACTTCATGATTGGTTCAGAGAGAAATACATGGAACTCAAGATAGACCAATCACAGTACTTTCTAGGAATGCTTTTTAACAACAAAGATGGTAGAATCAGAATCATGGACATAAGATAGAAGTGCAGAGATGGAGCCTGTTGTTCTGCTCACATCTGGGTGCAAGAGTACAGGTGTTACAAGGAGGCCCCTGCCAGTGAAGAGAGAAAAGCAGATGTAAGTACCAGGCACAGAAATAAAGCAAGAGCAAGAAAAAGAAATTCAGAATTTTACCTGTCTCCATTTCTGCCTTCTCCAGGACTGTCATTAGCTCATTTCCCTCTCAAACCTGGGCAATCCTGTTAACCTTTTCACTTTCCCAGTTTACTTACTAAGAGGGAATGATGTTCTTTACTTTCCTCCATCTAGTCTTTCTGTCATCAAGTTCAAGGTATAACGGAAGAGATGTTTTTTTTACTTTTTTTTTTTTTTTTGGCCAGTCCTAGGTCTTGGACTCAGGGCCTGAGCACTGTCCCTGGCTTCTTTTTGCAAAAGGCTAGCACTCTGCCACTTGAGCCACAGTGCCACTTCTGGCCATTTTCTGTATATGTGGTGCTGGGGAATCGAACCGAGAGCTTCATGTGTAGGAGGCAAGCACTCTTGCCACTAGGCCATATCCCCAGCCCTGAGAGATGTTTTGATGAATTGTTTCCATAAAGTAAAGGTAGGTGGGGCAGCATTGTACTTGTGGTGATGGCATTTTGGAATGAGTGATGAACAAATGACTCATTATTCAATCTTATTTCATATTTATGTGCTCTGAATTATTCATAATACAAAATTTAACCAAGCAAATAGAAACAATGGTTCTAAAAACTACAGAGCAGGTTATGAAACTGATTCTCAAGGACTTAGGAAAGAGATATAACTTAAGAGCAGATCCTGACCTACGAAAAAGAAAGAAAAAGCTCCTTTTGTATTTACAGCAGGAGACTGAAAGGGAAAGGGAGAAAGGCAAGAACTAAGTTGAAGATACTTTAGCATCTTTTCTGGGCAGAACTCTAGCAGCACAACGAGTGGCATAAAATACTCAAGACATCCCCAACGGAAACACAGGAATCTTACTGCCCTGTGCTTTTAGAAAAATTTGGCTAAAGGAGTAGTATCTTGTGCATTTCCATTTTTCTCCTCCTGAGTCATTCATTTAATTGTTTGTTCATTCATGCATTCATTTAGGTAATATTATCAGGTTCAAGAAACAGAAAAGTTTGACAAATTGCTAATGCTCCATAAATATTTTTTGAATTAGTGAATGGATGGAGGGAGAGGTTGTAAAGAAATACCTTAATTATGGAACTCTTTTGATGGTATATCAATTTTCAATCTGCTACCTTTAAAACCTGCCTGAGTGTAGCTGAAAGTTCTCTTTTGCAGGCTGCAACATCTTGGCGAGGAAAACATTACCAATGAAATTTTGCATAGGCATCTTCAGCTTGAAATTTGTTCTAAGTGACAGAATTTGAAACCCTTAAATAAAGTTTTCTAGCAATGAGTGACAAGGCTGTCAAAAAGATGGAAATTAATATCTTTCAAAATATGGTTTTTGCTTATTGAATAGAAAATCATTTTTTTTTCTGGGTGGAAAAGCACTCCCAATATGATGAATTCATGTCTAAACTGGCTTAATAATTTTAAAAGCAGTTAATTTTAAAAAGATGTAGCCAACACTTTAAATGTAATTAAAATTAGATTTTAATTGATAAGTATGAGCCACCTCTTTATCTATCTATACAACATTCATGTTTTCTTCCTTGTGTTTATCAGTGCCTATATTTACAACATTCATTAAAACTATGGCCACTTATTAAAGATCTACTAAGGGTAAACATATTGATGGCTACAAGAATGAGACAGTATGGCTTATATAACTTCAAAGAGATTAAATAAGTTAAGAGGAGAGAGTAGCTGTATAATTTTGCTCCTTTTATATGTGACTTGATTGCTTTAAAATATGAAGAAAGAAATCATCATAAATTATGTGCAGGTTTGTGGCACGCACCATGCTACCCCATCCTGAACTTCTCACTGAGCTGCATTCCCGCAGGGCAACTCATAAGAGTAATTCCTCCTCACACTGTTCCTATTTGACTTTCAAACATGTGAGAGCAAAAATAAATGGAGATTTTGGTCGTGGTCTTTTGGATAGATACCCAAAAGTGGGGCTGCTGGATCATAGGGGAGCTCTACGTTTAGCCTTCTGAGGAATCTCCATATTGCTTGCCAGAGTGGGCTGAACCAGTTTACATTCCCACCAACAATGAAGTAGGGTTCCCTTTTGGCCCACATTCCCTCCAACAATTGTTATTGTTAGTTTTCTTGATATAGGGACATTCTTACTGGGGTGAGATGGAATCTCAATGTTGTTTTGATTTGCATTTCTTTTATGGCCAGTGATGTAGAGCATTTTTCATATGTCTCTTGGCCATTCTCATTTCCTCATCAGAGAAGTCTCTTTGTAAAGTCTTTAGCCCACTTGAGGAGGGGGCTATTGGTTCTTTGCGGTTTTGTTTTGGAGGGAAGGTAATGTTTTTAGTTCTGCATATATTTTAGATAGGAGGCCTTTGTCCGTTGAATGGCCAGTAAAGCCACCAGCACAACAATGTTCATCGCAGCACAATTTGTCATAGCTAGAATCTGGAACCAACTCAGATGCCCCTTAGTAGACGAATGGATCAGGAAAATGTGGTACATATACACAATGGAATTGTATGCCTCTGTCAGAAAGAATGACATTTCCCCATTTGCAAGGAAATGGAAGGACCTTGGAAAAAGTTATAGTAAGTAAAGTGAGCCAGACCCAAAGAAACATGGACTCTTTGGTCTCCCTTACTGGGAATAATTATCACAGGTTTAGGCAAGTCCACAGCAGAGGATCAGAAGAGGCCCAATAGCTATACCCTTATGAACACATAAGATGATGCTAAGTAATGAACTCCATGTTATGGAAATGATTGTTATATCACAGTTGTAACTACTTTCAACGTGTCATGTGTAACTGTAGCTTCTAATTATTATGATCTATTCTATTATGATCTATTATATTATGATCTTCTTGTATCCCCCTTTCCTGTGGTTGTACCTACACTATCTCTGTATCTTATCTGAGTTGTATTGGAAACCGTGTATACTGGTATTAGAACTAGGAAAAGTGAAAGGGGATACCAAATTTGAGAGACACAGGGTAAAAAAAGACAAACAACTACAAAAGCAAATACTTGCAAAACTGTTTGGTGTAAATGAACTGAACAACTCATGAGGGGAAAAGGGGAAAGGGGGAGGGGGAGGGGGAATGAGGGACAAAGTAAAACAAATAGTACAGGAAATGTATCCAATGCCTAATGTATGAAACTGTAACCTCTCTGTAATTATGTTTGATAAGAAAAAACTTAAAAAAAAAATGGAGAAAAGAGAAAAAATAAGAAACCAGTGAAGTTTGTGTAATCCAATCATTGCAGACATGGTATCGTTTTTGAAAGCTTCTGTTCTCCAAAAATTAATATGAAGCAAAGCTTGCTTTTTTTTGAACATTTAATGTTTACAGAAAAATGACTAAGGTTAGAATGTCATGTTTGTACAACTGATGTAGAAAAGTGATCATAATATCTACTGAAGTCCATATTTTATCAGATTTTCTTAATTTTAGCAGTTTTATTTTATTCATTTATTTGGGGTGTGTGTGTGTTTGTGTGTATGTGTGTGCATATGCGTGTGAATGTTCACGCCAGTCCTGGGGCTTGAACTCAGAACCTTATTGCTGTCTCTGAGCTTTTGTACTTAAGGCTAGAGTTCTACCACAGGAGCCACAGGTCCTCTCCTGGCTTTTGAGTGTGGTTACTTGGAAATACGAGTCCCATGGACTTTCCTACCTGTGCTGGCTTGATGGTGACCTTCAGATCTCAGCATCATGAGTAGTTAGGACTATATGCCTGAGCCACCAGCCCCCAGATTTTATCCAAATAAAATAAAGATATTCTGAAATTGAGAGAAAAATAGAAGAGTGATATCATAGGAAAAATCAGTATACTGTACAAAAGGACATGTACAAATTACCTTACTTATGTAACTGTGACCCTTCTGTACATCACCTTTACAATAACAAAAGGAAGAAAAGAAAGAAGAAGAAGAAGAAGAAGAAGAAGAAGAAGAAGAAGAAGAAGAAGAAGAAGAAGAAGAAGAGAGAAGAAGAAGAAGGAAAGGAGGAGGGAGGAGAGGAGGAGGAGGAGGAGGAGGAGGAGGAGGAGGAGGAGAAGGAGAAGGAGGAGAAGAAGAACAAGAAGAAGAAGAACAAGAAGAACAAGAAGAAGAAGAAGAAGAAGAAGAAGAAGAAGAAGAAGAAGAAGAAGATAGGAGGAGGAGGAGGAGGAGGAGGAGGAGGGAGGAGGGAGGAGGAGGAGGGAGGAGGAGGAGGAGGAGGAGGAGGAGGAAGGGAGAGGAGAAGGAGAAGGAGAAGGAGAAGAAGAAGAAGAAGAAGAAGAAGAAGAAGAAAGAAAGAGAGAAGAAGAAGAAGAAGAAGAAGAACAAGAAGAACAAGAACAAGAAGAACAAGAAGAACAAGAACAAGAAGAACAAGAAGAACAAGAAGAAGAACAAGAACAAGAAGAACAAGAAGAAGAGGAGGAGGAGGAGGAGGAGGAGGAGGAGAAGGAGAAGGAGAAGGAGAAGGAGAAGAAGAAGAAGAAGAAGAAGAAGAAGAGAAGAAGAAGAAGAAGAAGAAGAGAAGAAGAAGAAGAAGAAGAAGAACAAGAACAAGAACAAGAAGAACAAGAACAAGAAGAACAAGAAGAACAAGAAGAAGAACAAGAACAAGAGAGAAAAAGAAGAAGAGGAGGAGGAGGAGGAGGAGAGGAGGAGGAGGAGGAGGAGGAGGAGGAGGAGGAGGAGGAGTTTAGCTGTTACTTGATGTTCAAGATCCACGGACCTTTCCACAGGGTTATGGGTCATTATGCCATTGATCTCTGCTCCTAATTCCATTCAGAGAGGGATGATTGACTCCTTTTCAAAATTTCACTTTCAAGAATCAAAAAGTTTTTTAAGTCTTTAGCCCACTTGTTGAGGGGGGCTGTTGGTTCTTTGCGGTTTTGTTTTGGAGGAAGGTAATTTTTTAGTTTCTGCATATATTTTAGATATGAGGCCCTTTGTCTGTTGTATAGCCGGTAAAGATCTTTTCCCAATCTGTGGGCTTTCTGTTTATCCTTACGAGTTATGTCCTTTGACCTGCAGAAGCTCTGCAGTTTGATGCAGTTTCATTTATCCATCCTTTCCTTGATTTGTAGCATTTCTGGGTCTTTGTTAAGGAAGTTTCATCCTGTGCCAAGGAGCCCAAGTGTTTCTCCTACTCCTTCTTTTTAGTGTTTTTAGGGTATCTGTTTTTATTTCAAGGTCTTAGATCCATTTGGAATTGATTTTGGTGCAGGGTGATATATAAGGATCTAGTTTTAGTTTGTTGCATGTGTTGAACCAGTTTTGCCAGCACCATTTGTTAAAGAGGCTATCTTTCTTCCAAACTATTGTATTTAGCTCCTTTATCAAAGATTAAGTAGGCATAGTTCTGTGGGTTCATTTCTGGGTCTTGAATTCTGTTCTATTGGTCCTCAGGCCTGTTCCTGTGCCAATACCAAGCTGTTTTTATTACTATAGCTTTATAATACAGCTTGAAGTTTGGTATTGTAATACCTCCAGCACTGTTCATTCTGCTTAGGATTGTTTTTGCTATTTGTGGTCTTTTATTGTTCCATGTGAATTTCTGGATTGCTTCCTCTATTTCATTACAAAATGGTGTTGGGATATTACTGGGTATATTTGTAGATAGCCTTTGGCAATATTGCCTTTTTGATTATATTAATCCTCCCAATCCAGGAGCAGGGGATGTCCAAGAGACATAAGAAAAGGTATTCTACATCACTGGCCATAAAAGAAATGCAAATCAAAACTACATTGAGATTCCACCTCACCCCAGTAAGAATGTCCTATATCAAGAAAACCTAACAATAATAAATGCTGGAGGGGATGTGGCCAAAAGGGAACCACTACTTCATTGTTGGTGGGAATGTGAACACTCTGGAAAGCAGTATGGAGATTCCCCAGAGGGCTAAACATAGAGCTTCCCCTATGACCCAGCAGCCCCACTTTTGGGCATCTACCCAAAAGACCACAAACAAGAACACACTAAAGCCACCAGCACAACAATGTTCATCGCAGCACAATTTGTCATAGCGAGAATCTGGAACCAACCCAGATGCCCCTCAGTAGACGAATGGATCAGAAAAATGTGGTACATATACACAGTGGAATTGTATGCCTCCATCAGAAAGAATGACATTGCCCCATTCCTAAGGAAATGGAAGGACTTGAAAAAATTATACTAAGTGAAGTGAGCCAGACCCAAAGAAACATGGACTCTATGGTCTCCCTCATAGGGAATAATTAGCACAGGTTTAGGCTAGTCACAACAGAGGATCACAGGAACCTAATAGCTATGCCCTTATGGACGCATAAAATGATGTTAAGTGAAATGAACTCCATGTTATGGAAATGACTGTTATATCACTGTTGTAATCACTTTCAACATGCCATGTGAAACAGATGACTCCAAAATAAATACTTGCAAAATCATTTGGTGTAAACCAACTGAATAACTCATGGGGGGAGAGGGAAATGGGAAGGGGGGAGGGGGAATGAGGGAGGAGGTAACAAACAGTACAAGAAATGTACCCAAGGCCTAACGTATGAAACTGTAACCTCTCTGTACATCACTTTGACAATAAATAAGAAAAAAATGAATATCAAATCTAAAATAAAATTTTAAAAAGAATCAAAAAGTTTATTAAAATGAGCCAGTGCCAGTGGTTCACATTTGTAATCCTAGCTACTTAAAAGGCTGAGATCTAAAAGATCTTGCTTCAAGGCAGGATGAAGAAAAGTCTACAAGATTCCCTCTCCAAAAACAGCAACAGGCTACACTGGAGGCATGGGTCAAATGGTACAGTGGAACATGAATAGGAAAGTCAAGTTAGAATTCAGCTCTGAATTCAAACCCTGGTACTAGCAAAAAAAAATAATAAAATAAAATCAAAAGAGAAATTTGTCCTTGAATTGAATTTGCTTAATCCTCAAGAGAAACCAAAAGACTATATATTGTACAATGGTTTCATTGGTCCACCCCATTTCCAGCCACTTGTTAAAGCAAGTGTACACATAGACTGTGTTTATCATCGTCATTGTTCTCAGCTCCTCTGAGATCTTTACTCACTACATACTCAGAAATGCCCTCAGAATCTAGCTTCAAGTTCCATGGCTTTCTCCCAATACTAAGAAAGGAAAAATTCTACCAAGAGAGCACAGACCCTGTTTGCCAAGCATTAACTCTGCCTTCCTGAGCAATTTCTGTTTGTATTCTTGGAAGTCATCTATTGGTGAGAGGCTGATTTCTTTTTCTACAGTGAATATGCAGAGATAGGAAGTAGTCACTGGAAAAGACCAGCACTGGCTCCTTGACAAAAACTGACATGGAAACAACAGTCTAAGTTTACCAGGTTTGACTTTGAATGCTCTGCAGGTAACCGCACCATGTGTCTTTGAATTCCTGATGGGGTCTTAGCTTGTCCTTTGAATTGGTCTTGTCAGTCTAAGAATCTTTGTCATTAATCCTGATTCCTGAACTCATGTGTGGATTCTATGCCAGGCAATCATTTGCTTGCTCTGAGACTCAGAAATATGTATGGTTTGCTGGCTTATTTGTTCTTATTTTAGTTAGAATTTGAGTATGTTGTTCCCTTTCTGATGTTTCATTCAGATGGCATAATTCTATCTTAATTACATTTGGAAATGGACTTTTCAGATCAGGTGAAGTTTTAGTGACACAGGAGCTTCTATTGAAAAATAGAAGAAAATGCAACTGTAAAGAAAAAGGCAAACAACATTATAAAAATTGTGCAAACTTGGAAATGGCGCGGTTGCGCAAAGTAGTAAGATGCTAGCCTTGAGTGCAAAAGTTCAGAGACAGCAACTAGGCCCTGAGGTCAAGCCCTACAACAAACAAAAGAATTGTGCAAACTTGAGAGCAGATACTCTCCAATCATAGAAATGGCAACTAAGTATATAAAAAGTGTTCATTATCATTAGTCACTGTGAAAACATAGATTAAAACCACAGGGAGATCTCAGTATGGCAAGATGGAGATCAACTCCTGGGTGTTTGTCCAACAGAAAGGAAAACATATGTTCATTCAAACTCACACAAGAATTTACAGTAGTTTTATTGGAGAGTCAATAAATGAACAAAAATTCAACAAATGAATGGCAAAACACATCATGATTCACGTCTATAAGGCAATAGTACTTAACAATAAAAACAAATAAGCTGTTGGTATGAAACATCACTGGGTGGACCTCAGAAGGATTCTATTAAATGAAAGAACCAAGATAGAAAGCTGTACCTACCATACGATTGCATTTATGTGACATCATAGAAAATGCACAAATAGTAACTGAAAGCAGAGCCTAGGATTAGAGCAAGATTGATAGACCTTTGGGGGTTGAAGGCCTTTGGGGAGATAACAGACCTTCTCTGGATTGTGGTAATGATTCCATACCTACCCATTACATTTGTCAAATGCATAGTTTAAATAGGTGATTTTTATAGTTTTATGCCTTAAAAGCTGGTAGATATTTTGCTTTGAAAACTAGGAAGAATGAAGTGCATTTTATCCCTCTGGTTGTCTTAGCTTTGAAGAACCTGATAGCTAAATGTAATGCTTATTCATAGTAACAGAGAGTACCTTTTGGATGAGCAGTGCACTTTCTATAGGCATAGTTGACATTTTCCACTTAATTTTTAATAAATCTATCCTTTGTATATCTTTTATGGCAGACACTTGAGAACATTTTTAGAACCTGGCGGGTAGAGTATAATGTCTACAGCATACATAAAATCATAAGGAAATAGAAGCCCAACTGAGATGAGCAGTTGAAAGGATAAGAAAAAGTAATGTGTCTTTCTCCATAAACCTTGACTGGGTCTTATTATTGATTCACTTTGCTTCCCTCTGCTGCCATGTTTGCCTGAGATCAAGGGAGTCTCCGTTAGGGTAAAGCTATAGATGGAAGAATTGCTCAAGAATTGAGTTCCTATAGACTTTTGTTTATGAAAGAAAACTGCTTAACTGTGAGTAATCCTAAGATTATAGGTTAATAAAGAACATCTTAGTAACAATGCTTCATGAGATTAGATACTAAAATATACTAGGATATATGTTTTAGGGTTAAGTGGAATCATTTATTTCACCACAGTAAGATCTGGCTTACCCATCAGAATGATTCTTCTAGAGTAAGGTTGTTAATCATTTCTTGGCCCTTTAGAAAACTAGAATCTTCTCTCTATCCATCAAGGAAACATAGGCCTTTATGGGCATTGGTTTCTGGAAAGTTCCTTCTTTGATAGCTTGAAAATATCTATAGCATTTGGTGAAAATATCTGTAAGATTTGATTTGGATGATCTGAACTTGCCCTGTGAAAGAAGAGAACAATACTTAGCAATAAGCAAATGAAAATTTTTGCCAGAATTGTGTAGGGTATATTAAAAAGATTCTCCACTTAGTTTCTAGCTCTTAGTTTCTTGCTATGGAGTATCTGGCAGACTAAAGAAAGAACCTCTTCTCTGGTCATCCCAAAGTTTTTCTCCTTCCAGATTACAAAGTTGTTCTTTTCCATCCTGTTCATCCTTGTCTGATGCAGTCTGAGAATGGCAAGATAACATCTTTCCATTAGAATTCTCATTACACTTCACAGATTATTCTCAATTACTGTTTACATGATTGTACCAAGCTTAAAAACAGACATTATCAGTGACTCGCGGAGGCTCTGCTTGGACTCCCATGATCCCTAGAAGATGGGTTGCCCCTCTCCTGCAATGCCAAGGCAGTTCTGTCACTCCTTTTCTTCCAATACTCTGCCTGCCATAGTAGGAGGGATCATTATCTCTTCCTGGGCTGTGCAGGATGTCAGGTTTTGATTTGAGTCTGTCTCACATATCCATTTCTATCCTTTGTCATTACCAGGGCACCTGCATGATTGGTATACCCCTCCCCCAGTGGTAATCAAGGGAGAGTCCCATTAAACTACTTCCTTTCTAGTATTTTCAGAGGCAACTTGGGAGCAGATACCAAATGGGAGCAATTCTTCAGTGTCTTAAATATAAACCAAAATAGGAGCCAGGAGGGAAAAATTGATCTGGAGGTGAACGAGACCATTCTATCCAGGCCTGTGGCAATTTATTTTTAGAATGAAACACACATCTTTATCTTCTAAGCCATACCAACTACAAGCACAGAACAGAAGAGAATTGTATTGTCCTATATCAAAATGTTCCTTCTTGCAGGATGCTGGTGGCTCAGGCATGTAATCATAGCTATTCAGGAGGCTGAGATCTGAGGGTCATAATTTGAAGCCAGTCTTGGCAGGAAAGTCCATGAGACTCTTATCTCCAATTAAGCACCAAAACAAAGCCTGTAATAAAGCTGTGGCTCAAGTGGTAGGGCACAGTGCTTAGGCTCCCTGAGTTCAAGCCTCAGGACTAGCAAAAAATTACACATACACATACATGCACGTGCACATACATGCACACACACGTACACACACTCCTTCCAATACAGTGGTTTTTAGATTTCCTTCTTCCAAAAAAGTGGTTCTTAGATTTTAGTTTGCATAGCTGTATCTTTTGTTTAAATCAATGCAAATTATCCCACATTGCCCTTGAGAATTCAGATTTAGAGGTTACAAGTGAGTGTGAATTTTTACATTCCTGAAATTTTCTAATACAAGTGTTCTCTTCATCAAATTTCAAGCAGCACTACTTTATTTTTTTTATTGTCAAGCTGATATACAGAGCAGTAGGCAACACTACTTTAAAAGAAGAAATAACTCTAACATATTTCAACAGACTCTTGAATCTTAAAAGACCAAAAATCAAATCACACATTTCAGTTCTTGGGTATTAGAGCAGCTTGGTATAGTGGTAATATCGATACTCTAGGAATTGATTTAAAAAATCAAATTAAACAAAACAAAATAGGACCCTGAGATCCATCCAGAAATACTGAGGGCAGGATCCAGGAATCTGAACTTCTGTGAAAATTCGTAGCGATTTTTCAGGGCATGTTGAAGTTTTACAATTGCAGACCGAGACACCATTTCTTTCCCATCTAGCATGGATTGGGAAACAAGATATGATACTGGAGCTTTTAGCAAAAACTGGCAGCCAACATTCATGACATAATTAAGATCCACATCTCATCTCTCTTCCTCAAATCAGAATAATACCCATCTAAGAAAAGGAATACTAGGACGTCTGACTCACATTTGAGGCTTGGTTTATGTGGGTTTTTTTCTTCCCTGTTTTGAGCATCCTAAATGATACCCCATGTACTAACCTCATTGGTGGCTCTGGTGGTCAAAACACAGAGCCAAGAATGCCCTGTTTTCTTCTTCTACTCCCATATCTTAATGGAATGAATGTGATATTATTTATCAACCACAAGCTTGATGGAATATATCCTATAAATCATCTCAAATGTTATTTGCCACCTGCCTGCCTGTTCTGAAATGCATGCTGGCTTAATTAATCTAATTAGTCAATGCACAGATCAGGAGCACATTTACAGCTTCTCTGTCATCATAAATAAACTAGTTTTTGTTTTCATAGGCTAAACAATTCATTTAAAAGATGGATACTAGGAAGAGACCAGGAGAGCTGACCTCTATTACAATAAAACATGGAATAATGATGACAGGATTTTCTTTTTGCTTAGTGTGCCCTCCATTAACCTTCTATTAAAATACTCCTTTTGTGGGGAGGCAAATAGGGACTGAGGTGACAAGCACAGAAATGTCATGCCCTCCTTCCTGGAGAGGTACACCCGCCATTTCCCTAAGAACAAACTTACCTGTTGTAAGACTGTGATGGAAAGACACATGGATTTGCAAGTACACATGTGTGTGCACTAACCACAGATGCTGTTAATATGGATCTACAGGACTCTGGGCTGTTGGTTGAGGACAATCTCAGGGGTCAATGTAACAAATGAGTGAGGCTGAGTACAGGGCAGAAAATGGATATTGTGAATGACCAATTGTTATTTTGTTAATTGTTATGCCTACCAGATGGCTTCGCTGTTCCCTAACTCTGGGATACACATCCACCAAACAGAAATGAAGTTGTTCAATATGGTAGCCAGAAACATTCATCGTACACACACACACAATCATGGTTAAAGCCCTAAATACAGAGTTAAATAAATCTGGACTTGTGGCCTGTCTTCCATTTTCTCAAGAGACACTCTGCTGTATTGTCGGGGTCTCTGGCCCCCGACGCTCCCCCGACCCACGGGAGAGATGGGAGAGGCACGCCCAGACCAGACGAGCCAAGAAAGGAAAGGGTTGGCAGGCCGCCCGCACACAGCCCTCCCTCACCGGAGGACAATCAGACGGCCTGGGAGTCAAGTCAGCGCAAGATCTCATTTATTGGAGAAGTATGTGCCACTAATATAAGGCACAGGAGCCAATCAGGTCTAAGATCGGCAGGAAGGGGAGGGTGGTAAGGGTGGAAGAGCCGAGGCATCACAGCCCACAGAACCGCCTCCGGGTTATAACCAAAGACACTTGTAGCAGCTGTGCGTTGTTGTTAGGCGCCGCCATCTTAGCCACACGTGGCCCCAAGACTGAGAAACAGGTGGGCCAGCTAGTTGACTTCCAGGTGTGCCCCACACTGCATCTCCTCAGAAAATCTACTGAACCTCTCTGTGCCCTTCTGCACCTGTGGATAGGAATGTTTGAAGGTAAAATGATCTCTCTCTTTCTCTCTCTCTCTCTCTCTCTCTCTCTCTCTCTCTCTCACACACACACACACACACACACACAGCATATAATTATATAATTCACTCCTAATCTAGTGGTGTGGTTCAGGGCAAGAGACACAGAGTATCTTACCCCCGCCCACTATTAGTGCTGCTGTTTCTTGAACTCCCCCTATATCACTACAAACAGCTCCTCCTGTCATCCTGCCTAAGGATGTCCTCAACCTGAGGAGTAAAAATCTGGAGAAAAAAATTATGCTTGGAAGTTTCTGGATTAGGACCATTTGGGCAGACATGCCTTAGGTCCTGGTACCCAAAGGAAGACTGACAAGGCAGGGGTGACGTTGAGTTAAGGCATTGTATAGGCTCTGGCAGGGGAATATTTAATTGTTCCAAAAATGTCCCATGGGGATGCCTCAGTCTAAGGATAGTCATGTTGGAGCAGCACATGGTACACAGTAAGTGTTCAATAGATGTTCAATAGCAGTCATTGCTATCATTATCGAACCACAGAATACATTGTATCAGCCAGCAAGTATGCTGTCATAAAATTCAGTACATATTGTGGAGATGTTGGTGGGAATTTGGCATGACCCTTTCTCCCCAAGAGGTTTATTTTCAACTTGATCAGACAATATACGATCTGCATCTTGTAAGTGGAGTGGTTCAGGATCCTTGCTAAGAAGGCTTAGCATTTGCAGGACAGGGAGTAGCAATGGCAATGACAACAACAAAGAATGACATGCAGAGTGCTGGACATTCTGGGAGGAGTGAGTTCTATGTCATATGGCTTGATAAGACACAAAAGTAAAGGTTGTCTTGGTCATCCTCTCCCAGCTCTGTGCTCCCTGCCTTGACATAGGGTCCTAATGTAACAAGTGACAGCGATTTTTGTAGAATTCTATCTCAGCCCCTAACTTTTGCTCAGGATCTGTAATTAATAATTGTTCCCTATCCTCTTGAGTGCCTTGCCAGAGGAAAGTAGACTTTCACAATTCTCCTACAGCAATTCCTTGGTTATAGAGCGAGTAACAACAGGACACCACCAGAAAGGATTTTTCTTAAAACCTACCTTACATAGTTCACTTCAGAAGTTGGAATCTGTTTAAACATAAAAAGATTGTCTCAAACATTAGAAGCGTGAACTTTAATGTATGCAGATTAAAACAACAATAACGAGGAGGCAGTGCACACTAGGTCATACAATGGAATTGCAATAACCTTATGGAAGGGAGTTGTACAGAGCTGCCTTAAATGGCACTGGAAGGTAGAATTTTGACTGAGGTGCTAGCTGGTGTGTTTGCTTCTTGTGAGAGCATGAGTTCACAATTTGGAATACGCTTGATATATGTCTATACTGGTATTGGACACGTAAGCAGATGAATGAAGGATGGTGGGAGCCAGGCTTCTCACTAGTGGAGTGGAAGGAGACACATAAGCAAGGAGAGCAGTTCCAAAGAACTTTGTGTTATACTGGATTGAAGTCTGAGACATCAGCAGGAACATATGTTTAGCTTCATATCTACATGGGCAGATTTGTGTCTAGGTAAGTATAGATATGCTTATCTATAATTGAGTAGTTGTGTAGTTGTATATTTTAGCATGTGCATGCGCAAGCACACACGCACATCTACATATGCACTACCTAGTTCAGTTAACTAAAAGGGCTTAGAAACAATGACATATTTATTGCCAAGACCATAAACCATGCCACATTTTGATTTGAAAATGCTGTTCTCCAAATAAATAGGACCAGAGCTCCTTAGAGAAATGCCATATTCTTGAGTTGGAGCATGGAAAATGGAAGGCATGCCTGGAATATTTTGCAGTACCACAAAGTAAAGAAGTTCTTGAAAAATTAAAAGAACCCCAAAGGGATAAAGGACCCATGCAAGAAAGCTTTCGGTCGCCAAAGCCGGAATTTTAGCAAGGAGATAAATAACATGGTCATGAATTATAGCCAAAATAAATAGAGATGAGTCATACAACAGGCAATATACAAGATAAATATACATGAGTCCACAGTGACATAAATAATTAACTTAAATAAACAAGGGAGGAAAAACAATCTTCCCTAGAGAAGAATTCAAAGCAATTTACACAGGTACTTCCTACCTAAGAGATGTGATTTAACCCCATTTATCCTTCTACCTCAACTACTTGCAGTTGCATTTAGAGACAATCCTCCAAAGAATAGATGTGGAAAGAGAGAACTGTTTAGACTGGAGGAGATGAAAAAGAAATGACCAATAAATACAATGGAGTATAATGAGAACCAGAAGAGGACATTAGCAAAAAATCCAAATCAATCTATTCAATGAACTGACTATAAGGTAGAAATACTACCACAAATACTGTTTATCAAAAATAAAATAAATAATTAAATAAATGAAGGTAATATGAATGGATTTTTTGGCAGTCTTATTGTTATTGTTTCTCATTCATATCTAAAACAGATAGGAATATGTGTCAGGGCCGACTAAATTTTATACTTAATGTTTTGAGTCTTTACTTTAGGCTGGTATGAAACTGTGTAACTGTTTGATACTACCCGGGCTCCCTTATGCTGGGATTACAGGTGTGTGCCAACATGTGTGACTTCAAGAATTATTTTAGAACACTGAATTAAAGGAGAAGGCAGGTGTTGGTTGGACCACTGTTTTCTGATTTCTATCCCAAACTAGGTCTTTACCTGATGGATTGGCACAGATTTCCTGAGGGCTTAAGATTAAGACCAACATGCCCAAGGGTAGACTAACTTATCCCCTCTCAGCTTACTTGTCTTATGGCATTCATAATATCTGCCACATTGAGATAAGTCTGCCAGGAGGAGTTCAGTTTCCTATAAGAGACTACTCATTAACTACAGTGAAGAATAAAGACCTAGGAATTCTAGAGATTTCTACAGGATTGTTTCAGAGTGTCAGTGAAACTGTGATTTGACATCCTATAAAATCTGCCAACATCCTTGTAACTACTGCTATTTATGATTCTCATACCTAAACCTCAAAAATCAATAAATAGAAATAAATACTTTGTTCAAAAGTTAATATGATTCTTGGCTTTTGTAAGATTAAATTATATCCAGGAGCTGGCTAGTCAGGAGCCTAATATTGTTTTATCCTTTGACCCTCAGATGAGGGAAATACCTTCTTTCTGGCTGTGGTCAGGACAACTGTGTTGACATTCTCAACCTCCCCTTTGTAAGTTCTGAAGTTCTGCATTGTCAAGGTTCTTTGATCCCTTGTAACTTTTCTGTTACATCAATCATGGGCAGTGAATAAAAAATATCTCAAGCATTAATTAATCTAAGGACTTGGCTATTTCTTTCCAATTGGCATCTTTTGTCTGACTCCTAGTCAACACAATGACATATTTACATTTTGTGTTAAGCAAAGAGTAAACTCTGGGGGGAGGAGGGGTGTCACATGAAGCTAAAAAAACAACTTCTCTCCATCTTAGTATGCAGATTTACAACAGAGCTGTCTGCCAAATTAAGGTTGATGCAGAAACAAACTGTTTAATTGGCACATTGCAGTCGCAGGGGCCATTTATTGTGAATAGCTTCCGCATCAACAGGAGTCCTCTGGTTATGTTCCAAGAATTCTGGTGGTATTTAAACATTTCCCTTGTAGCGTAACACTAATCATTTTGCATGCTGCATTTACTTTCAGTGTAACCTGTTTCTCATCCTCCATCATTTATAAAAGCCCTCATGGAATTCTGAAATACAACACTGCTCGCACAGCCGTGCCATCCTCTGAAATCCTTCCGGTGACAATAACCACAGAGAGGCTCCTCTTGGTTTCCTTGTGTATACAGCAGTCTTCATGGTAGGCCACATTTACAGCAGGCTGGCAGCTGGCCACTTCCCCTGGTGGCCCTGTGTGGGAGATGGGGGCCCTGCAGCGTTTCAAGACCCTTGGGTACAGAGAGGAGGTGGGAAAGCCATTCTCTTCCTGTCAGCCTCTGTCAGCATCTCTCCGGGTAATGCACTCTGGAGGCTCTGTCTCCTTCCAGCTGATTCTTGCAAGTGATTGAGACATCAAACTGGTATAGAGATTTTTCCCCCCTTTGTCGTCTGGCTAAAATGGTTGAGGTACATTTGAAAGCTTAGGGCAACGATGCATCACTTTTCATTTGATTCTTCATGCTTTGGCTTCATTAAGGTGCAATGCTCATGAGCAGAGAACTGCAACAAGGGAAACGCAGGGGTCGGCAGGAAACCAGACTGTGTTCCATGGAGGGCTGCGCTGCATTGGGGAATGACTTAGCCTGGAGAGTAAGGACCTTTAACTTGAAGATCCTCCGTTTTTATCTCAGGGGAATGGTTGTTTTGTTGTTGTTGTTGTTGTTGTTGTTTTTATTGTCACCAGTTTTAAGATTGTAAAGATGAAGCCAGGGCCAGGCCTAAAATTCTAGCTACTCAAGAACCTGAGATTGGAGGATTGTGGCTGGAAGCTATCCCAAATAAGGAAGTCTGTAAGACTCTAGCTGCAGTTAAGCAGCAGAAAGCTGCGCTGAAGGCATGATCCAGGGAGTAGAGTGACAGCTGTGAGCAAATCAAGCCAAGGCAGTACGAGGTCCTAAGTTCAATCCCTGATACCACTAAACACTCAACAAAACTCCCCAAATAAGAAACCAGAGTGGCTGTGAAAGGATTAGGGGATTTTCATGATTCCCTGAGAATTTACATGTGGTGTGTGGGAATGTAGGAAAGGAGAGACGGCTCTGACTGCTGAAGTGTTGATTTCTGTGTTGAGAGACACATGTACTCAGTACATATATGTCTGCCTTGCTCACATAAACTTGTTTATTCTATGTTCATAACTAAGCCAGAGTGTTATTCTTGCTCCCTTGGATGACAACTTAGATATTTATTCTAAGTCTGACTGACGTTGGATTTTACTCATTAAAATGATGATAACATTAATAATAACAATAATTATTACAGAGGCAACAAGGACTTTTATGCTCCTCACTGCATGCCTGGCACTGTCCCAAGCCTTATGGGTTTATTGATGTTCAAGACAAAGTTGTGTGTTAGGTGTATTTTTATCCTTGTGCTTTAAAAAAATTACTAAGAATTTGCTTTCATAATGGAGATGACCTTAAAGTTCACACACCTGGAAAGTCCCCAAACAAACAGAATATCAGGAACAAGAGAGAGCAGAGGAAATAACATTGGATAGAAATAAAAACTTAACACTAGGGAGGGAGATGAAAGACGTTTATAAGAAAACAGTGAAATTTACTCAAAGCCTGTGTAGATTATACACCCCATAATACTCAGCCAATGAGGGACTAGCGGAGGGAGCCACAGCGTAGGTAGATACTTGCTTTTGCTGTTTTGAGTGGTTCTGTTTACCAGATACCTGATCTTGCAAGACCATCATTAAAATCCTGCTTTATCTGTACTTCTTTAAGTTTGGGCAAGTGAGTGTGGTTCTCAGACTGTTTTCATGCTTTCTTTCTTCAGTCTGTCCTCCATGTAGCAGCCAGCGTGAGTCACATGCAATCCACATTCCCCTGCTAATGCTCTTTAGTGTGTTCCTGCTCCTGACTACATCAAAAGCTCCACGCAGCACAGCACAGGCCGACTTCTCTACTTCATTAGAGCTAGTCAGGGAATAGGTAGTAGAGAGAGAGAGAGAGACAGACAGACAGAATATGTGTGTGTCTTCAGGTTCAATGTGACAAGGTGCACTTGGATGCATATAACACATTATTATGAAGGTTGGCAATATAAAATCTGTAGTGGGAGCCATCAAGTGCAAGACCCAGAGATCCGCAATATTGTGGACCCAGAGGTCCACAATAAAACCAGGAAAAGCCAATGTTGTAGACGAATTCCAGAGGCATTCTGCTGAAGAACTCTTTCTTAGCTTGGGAGAGCCTCATATATGTTTTGTTGTTGTTGTTGTTGTTGTTCTGAGTGCACATGCCTTCAGCTGATTGGTGAGGCCTTCTCACCTTTACAGAGGGTGATCTACTTTGCCCATCAATTTAGACTACATCTCATACAGTTTACATGCCTACTCCTAGAAACATCCTAAATAACATTTAGCTTTCTAGTTGCCCTATTACCTCCATACTTTCTGTATTCAAAAAACACTGCTCAAGTTTATCTCTGTTTCAGTATCTGTTGTTTTCTCCTAACTGAAATGCTATTTTGTTTTAGAATGTAAATTTTCCCTTGGGAGGGAAAATTCTGTCTTATTTGCTGAATCAGTTTAGTCTCTAGAAATAACCTTGCCTCTTGATAATGCCCCCTCCAAATATCCATTTACAAAGTAGATAATTACTATATGTAATTGATCTATTCAAATAAAATAGAACATCTAAAACTAGAACCTCAAGAGTTGACCCATAGTAGGATACTGAAAACTCCTGGACCATTCGAAAAACATTCTTATATGTTGCCTCAAATCTGTACCCTGCAAGTCTTCCCTGATCAAATAACATAGAATAAACCATGATACCCTCATGATTCTACTTAGTTGTTGATGCCACCTTAAGCCTCCTCCTCTATGCCTGTCCCATAATAGTGTTGATTCAGATTCATCTTCTAAGGGTTTCCTTGAAAGACCTTGAGCCCCTGACCCTCAAGGAATAAAGCATCAAAAGTCATGGGTGAGAGGGACCCTAGAAACCACAAGATCCTATCCATCCTTTTACGAATGAAAAACGCTGAGGCCTATTGAAAGGAAGTGCTTTGTGTGAAGTTAGCGAACAATGAAAGAGTTCAATACAGAAATAAAATTGCTTTAGTATAGAGTCCTTCTTCATAGAATAGGCAAATTTCAGCAAGAAAAAAAGTACCAATTAGCACTGACTATTTCAGAGGTTTAGGGAAAGGAGAATGTTTGTGAAGGTATGTATGTGGAGGTGACAAGAACGAATTGTCACTGAGATCTGGAGAGGAAAACAGGACTACCCTTTCCTCTTCTCAAATCCAAAAGCAGCTCATAAGATAAAGTATAAAGACTAAGAGAGAAGAATAAAGATGCATTATTATTGATAACCCCAGTTGGAAAACGATATTTCTTACGTGCAGTCACAAGGCTTGCTAGCATCTTATTCTTCCGTTGTGGACCTCTAGAAAATACCAAAGAAGAGTTATAGTCTGAATAGCAGGAACAAATATCCAGAATCCAGGCAAGGCTTGGAACAAAAACAGCCATTCTCCCCTATTGTCAGTTTTTTGAAAAATTAATGCTACCCTGTTTCTAAATGTGAACCAATATTTATTACTAGATCCTTCTCTCCACCACGCCCCCCCCCACCCCACCCCATGCCCCAATTCAATGAGTTTATTCTCATCTTTGGGAAGGAAAACAACACTTGGATTCTGTTAGGGATGACATTGACCCTCCCAGGAAGGAGGGAGAGCAGGTCTGGGTGATTAGGTGGTTGTTGAAAAGATGTTGGACTTTTCATGAGTTGCAGGAAATCTCATCCGGCCACATCCATTTCTAAGTGCTAGAGGCACCATTCTTTTGCTGGGTCCTTTTCCTTGCATGTTTTTCAAAGCAGGGGGTGGGCTTGGTTTCTTTTTGAATCCTTAGAACATACAGCCTCATTTGATGACACAGGAGACTTACCTCCTTCAACTTCAAGGAGAGTGAGAGACTCAGCTCCTTGCATTTTCTTTCTATCTTTTCTTTATTCCTTAATTCTCTGTAGAGGAGAATTGGAATAAAGTATGAATTCTAACCCAGTAAGTCTACTTGTACTGCATTTAACCTTAGAAAATTATTTTCTTCATAAGTGTAGCTTCTTGACTCATCTTACTTGTGATCTGAAGTCACCTACTTTATTCCGATCTCACATGACTATGTATCTCAAGGATTGCTCAAAGTTTGGCTCCATATTTTAAAAAGCAAAAACCTTTCAAGGTAGATTAATTGTGATCATTTTGTCCTAACATAGAGAAGCATTCTCCAAACAAAGCAAATATTTCTCTTCTTATATTATCTTAAAGTAGTTGTACAGAGAACTTGCCACTTAACACAGTACAATGCATTTTGATCTATGTCATCCCTTTAACATTCATCTCTATCCCTCATAACCCATCCCTTCCCTCACTTTTCTTAATTTAGTAGGATATACATTGAATTCTTAATTGAATTCTTCTTCCTTCTCCTTTTCTTTCATCTACTCTTCTTTCCTTGGCCTCACCCTACCCCTTTCAACTACCCTTTTCCTAGTGTTTGTTTAGTTGAACTTTGGCTTTGCCTGTCTAAGGAATTACGTTATTGGAGTTCTCCCTTGAATGTACCATCTTTCAATTAAGACTTCTATATGCACTTGCATATCATCCAACGTATTTACTTACATGTGTATAAGCTAATTCACCATAGCCAAGGTATGGAAGCAGCCCAGATGCCCCTTAAATGCTGAATGGATCACGAAAATGTGGCATATATACATAGTGGAATTTTACTCAACCTTTACAAAGAATAATACGGTATCATTTGTAAAGAAATGGAAGGACCTGAGAAAAATTACATTAAGTGAAGTAAGTCAGGCCTAGAGAGACAATGTTTGCACATGTGGAAACAAACAGCAATTATATGTGGGTTGGCTTCATGGGTGTACAACCTACATACACAAAAGGAACTTGAATCTATTTTAATGCTCTTTTACTATTGTCTTCAAATTGTTAACCTTTTCTGAACCAGAGAACCTATATTTTTATTTTATACTAGGTACTCCAAACCAAGGGACCACTCTTGATTGACGAATTCTTCTGGGAAAATTTGAGCATAAGTTAGAAAGAAAGAGACCAGGCCAATGGAAGGATTTGCAAATAAAGAAGCAGGGAAGGAGTGGGAGAGTTAATATTTCATTATCCATTTTTTCTGCAAAATTTTAATATTAAAAATATATATCCCTTTTCTCTCACATTTATGTGAGAGTTGTCACAAGGAAGAGGTTAGTATGTGTGCTACATGGGAATAAAGAAGGTAATAAATTTCAATTTCTGTGACATCAAGTCACACTTACTTTATCTCATGGCTATCCTGAAATCTTCACAAGAGTTATCCTGGCCATCCAGTAATACTAAAGGGCAGAAAATTTAACAGGAGCACAAGCAAAAATGCACTCTATGCATTGGGTGGGTGTATATGCACCTAGTAAAGGAAGAGATTCAAGAATTTTCCCTAGATTCTTGAAGGATTCCTGGCCTGAAAAGTTGGAAAAGCTTTTAATTAAGAACTATAGCAGAAGTGACTTGGTTCAATATATTTTTAAGTACCAATGAAAGGGAAAATTTCTTTTTAAATGACACATCAATGCTTTAAACGTTCTGTAGACTTAAAACATATATATGCATGTATATATATATATTTGTGCCCTCATACATAAAAACATATATGTGTAATACATATGTGACACATGTATCTGTAATATATACAGACATATACACACAGGGTTAAAGGTTTTGTTTCCTTTCTGTTTTGATAAGCTAATTAAAATTTTGTTAGTCTAAAAATAACAAAAAAGGACACTACCAAAAGCATCACATATGTACACATATGTACAGGTTGAATTCCTTTAAAATAAAGACATTTTTTGAACAGTTTTGAAAGTGAAGACTCTGTTCAAACATTAGGAAAGGAAGTAGAGCTGTGGCCCAAGTAGTAGAGCATCAGTGCAGAGAAAAAAAGCTCAGGGTCAGCTCCCAGGCCCCCAGTTCAAGTCTCAGGACTGACACGCACACACACACACACACACACACACACACACACACACACACACGGGAAGTAATATGAACACAGAATTCCAAATATGTATAATTTCCTGATAAACATTTACAATTGTTATGCTCACACTAAATAACATTTTTTATCAACTTATGGCACTTATTAAACTATTACCTTTGCCAACCATTCTCCAAGTGTTCAACTTGGTTGAATCAACAACTCTAATCATCGTTAACTTTAATCAGTTTAAGTGATGGGAAATTAAATAAGGTATGTAATGTTGTTGGAGCAAGCCTAGGAAGGGGATTTTAATAAGTAGGATTTTGTTCTCTCACCCAAGTTCTGAACATGTTGAAAATAAGATAAAGCACAAGAACTGAGGCCAAAATATCATAATGATAGGGACTACGTTGAAAGACTTGACTTTAGTTCTTCAGCCAAGATGATAATACAAGTAGGAATTTGGCCAGGACTTAACCACTCAGTACTTAGAAGTTGAGCTTGAAATGGCCTTCTTTCACAGGAAGAGAGGTGACAAGGGAGCAAAATAGGGCTTGTTCGATCAAGAGAGAAACACAAAAGCTGAGCCAACCATTCCACGTATTCTTTCCAGCTTTATCATTCATAAATTATTCCATTTCCTCAGGGGTAAAATGACTGAAGGAGAGGAAGTACTTTGTACACTAATGGGGGAAACCGTTTATTATGGGATCAGGGAGTGAGGGGAAAGGCATTTCCCTGCAGTCATGTCAAGTCCAGCGGGCATCTGACTGACCTGGCTGAGCACCAGAATATCCAGGCAGGAGGTGTATGACTCTACTCTGCAACCATGGCCCCCCGAGCTGCCTATGAGCAGTCTTGGTAGAAGTCCTGGTGAGTGTCCCTTAATCCTCCTGTTTCACAGAAGTCAGATGAGTTACCTATTCAGTTCATTTTATCTAGGATGTCCAAACAAATCCCACCCTGCCCATAAGTTTATGCAAGAATCATTCCATCTTTTACATTTCATGTCATTTATTTCCAGATATAATGTCAACATATCACTCAATTCAGATGAACATTAGGAAACACTTCTGCAGGTAAAACAGAAAACTTTCTTTTTTTTTTTTTACTTATTTATTTCTTTATTTTCACTTTTTGTTCAAATTTTTATTATCAACCTGATGTACAGAGAGGTTACAGTTTCATACGTTAGGCATTGGATACATTTCTTGTACTGTTTGTTACCTCATCCCTCATTCTCCCCTCCCTCCTCCCCCTTTCACTTTCCCCCCATGAGGTGTTCGGTTCACTTACACCAAACAGTTTTGCAAGTATTGAGCTTGTAGTTGTTTGTCTTTTTTTACCCTGTGTCTCTCGACTTTGGTATTCCCTTTCAATTTCCTAGTTCTAATACCAGTATACACGGTTTCCAATACACTCAGATAAGATTACAGAGATAGTGTAGATACAACCAGAGGAAGGTGTTACAAGAATATCACCAATAATAGAAGCTACAGATACACATTGGACGTTGAAAGTAGTTACAACTGTGATATAACAATCGTTTCCATAACATGGAGTTCATTTCACTTAGCATCATCTTATGTGATCATAAGGGTATAGCTATTGGGCTCTTGTGATCCTTTGCTGTGACTTGCCTAAACCTGTGCTAATTATTCCCAGTAAGGGAGAGCACAGAGTCCATGTTTCTTTGGGTGTGGCTCACTTTACTTAGTATAACTTTTTCCAAGTCCTTCCATTTCCTTACAAACGGGGCAATGCCATTCGTTCTGATAGAGGCATAAAATTCCATTGTGTATATGTACCACGTTTTCCTGATCCATTCGTCTACTGAGGGGCATCTGGGTTGCTTCCAGATTCTAGCTATGACAAATTGTGCTGCGATGGACATTGTTGTGCTGGTGGATTTACTGTGATTTTGTTTGTGGTCTTTTGGATAGATACCCAAAAGTGAGGCTGCTGGGTCATAGGGGAGTTCTATATTTAGCCTTCTGAGGAATCTCCATATTGCTTGCCAGAGTGGCTGAACCAGTTTACATTCCCACCAACAATGAAGTAGGGTTCCTTTTTGGCCACATCCCCTCCAACAATTGTTATTGTTAGTTTTCTTGATATATGACATTCTTACTGGGGTGAGATGGAATCTCAATGTTGTTTTGATTTGCATTTCTTTTATGGCCAGTGATGTAGAGCACTTTTTCATATGTCTCTTGGCCATTCTCATTTCCTCATCAGAGAAGTCTCTTGGTAAGTCTTTAGCCCACTTGATGAGGGGGCTATTGGTTCTTTGCGGTTTTGTTTTGGAGGAAGGTAATTTTTTTAGTTCTGCATATATTTTAGATATAAGGCCTTTGTCCGTTGAATGGCCAGTAAAGATCTTCTCCCAGTCTGTGGGGTTTCTGTTTATCTTGCGAACTATGTCCTTTGCCATGCAGATGCTCTGCAGTTTGATGCAGTTCCATTTGTCCAACCTTTCTTTGATTTGTAGCCTTTCTGGGTCTTTGTTAAGAAAGTTCCATCATGCGCCAAGGAGCCCAAGTGTTTCTCCTACTCCTTCCTTTAGTGTTTTCAGGGTGTCTGCTTTGATTTCGAGGTCTTTAATCCATTTGGAATTGATTTTGGTGCAGGGTAATATATAAGGATCTAGTTTTAGTTTGTTGCATGTGTTGAAGCACTTTTGCCAGCACCATTTATTAAAGAGGCTATCTTTCTTCCAAACTCTTGTTTTAGCTCCTTTATCAAAGATTTAAGTAGGTGTAGTTCTTTGGGTTCATTTCTGGGTCTTCAATTCTGTTCCATTGGTCTTCAGGCCTGTTCCGGTGCCAATACCAAGCTGTTTTTATTACTATAGCTTTATAATACAGCTTGAACTTGGGTATTGTAATTCCTCCAGCACTGTTCTTTCTGCTTAGGAGTGTTTTTGCTATTCTAGGTCTTTTATTGTTCCATATGAATTTCTGGATTGCTTCCTCTATTTCATTAAAAAATGATGTTGGGATATTAATGGGTATTGCATTGAATTTGCAGATAGCCTTTGGCAATATTGCCATTTTGATTATATTAACCCTCCCAATCCAGGAGCATGGGAAGTTTTTCCATTTCTTTAGTTCTGACTTAATTTCATTTTTCAAGCTTTTTAAGTTCTCACCAAAGAGGTCTTTCACTTCTTTGGTTAAGGTTATTCCTAGATATTTTATGTTTTGGGGGGCTATTGGAAAAGGAGTTGCTTTCCTGATTTCAGCCCCGATCTTTGGGTCGTTAGCATAGAGAAAGGCCGTTGATTTCTGAGAGTTTATTTTATATCCTGCAACTGCCAAAGTTTTGGGTCAGCTCTAGTAGCTTGGGGGTAGAGTCTATGGGGTGCTTTAGGTATAGGATCATGTCATCTGCGAAGAGAGAAAGTTTAACTTCATCTTTTCCTATTGGATCCCCTTTATATTTTCTTCTTGCCTAATTGCTCTGGCTAGGAATTCTAGTACTATGTTGAAGAGCAGGGGAGAGAGTGGACATCCCTGCTTTGTTCCTGATTTTAAAGGGAATGGCTTTAGTGTTTCACCATTTAGAGTTATGCTTGCTGTTGGTTTGTCATAAACTGCCTTGATTATATTCAGGAATGTTCCCTGGAATCCCAGTTTTTCCAGGGCTTTTAGCATAAATGGGTGCTGGATTTTATCGAATGCTTTTTCGCATCCAAAGATAAAACCATGTAGTTCTTTACCTTGCTCCGGTTGATGTGGTGGATTACATTAATTGACTTGCATATATTAAACCAACTTTGCATCCCTGGGATGAATCCAGTTTGATCGTGGTGTATGATTTTTTTGAAGACCTGTTGAAGTCGATTGGCCAGAATTTTGTTGAGAATTTTTGTGTCTATGTTCATCAGGGAAATCGGTCTATAGTCCTCTTTCCGTGATGAGTCCCTGCCTGGTTTTGGGATGAAGGTTATACTGGCTTCATAGAATGAGTCTGGTAGTGAACGTTCTCTTTCAATTTCATTGAAGAGTTTGAGAAATATTGGTGTGAGTTTTGTTTTGAAGGCTTTGTAGAATTCTGCAGTGAATCCGTCTGGTCCTGGGCTTTTCTTGGATGGGAGATCATTTATTGCTGTTTCTATTTCAACTGGATATGGGTCTGTTTAGAAGGTTTAAATCTTCGTGGTTGAGTTTGGGGATATGAATTTTTTTTAGGAAATCATCCATTTCTTCCAAGTTCTCAAATTTGTTGGAATAAACGTTTGCAAAATAGTCCCTTATTATTTTCGGAATGTCGGTTATTTCTGTGGTAATGTTACCTGTTTCATCTCTTATCTTGTTTATTTGAGTGTGCTGCCTTCATTTTTTGGTCAGGTTTGCCAGGGGTCTGTCTATCTTGTTGATTTTTTTCAAAGAACCAACTCTTTGTTTTGTTGATTCTTTCGATGGTTTTTTTCGTCTCTAATTGATTTCATTCTGATTTGATTTTAATTATTTGCTTCCGACTATTGACTTGGGGTTTGGCTTGTTGTTCTCTTTCAAGGAAAATAAGGTGCTTCCTTAAATGATTGAGTTGCTGTTTCTCCAGTTTGTTGGTGTATGCACTCAGAGACATAAATTTTCCTCTGAGTACTGCCTTTGCTGTATCCCAAAGGGCTGGTACTTTGTGTCCTCATCTTGGTTGAATTCTATAAACATTTGAATTTCCGTTTTAATTTCTTCAGTGACCCACTGATGGTTCAGCAGTGTGTTGTTTAACCTCCATGAATTGTAGGATTTTCTGTGGTGGCTGTTTGAGTTGAGCTCTAATTTTATTCCATTGTGGTCTGAGAGAATGCAGGGAATGGTTTTGATACTTCTGAATTTATACAGATTTTCTTTTTGCCCCAAGATGTGATCTATTTTACAGAATGTTCCATGTGCTGCTGAAAAGAATGTGTATTCTGTTGTTGCTGGATGAAATATTCTGTAGATGTCGGTTAAGTCTAGTTGGTCTATGCAATTGTTTAGTTCTGTGGTTTCTTTGTTCAGTTTTTGGCATGTTGATCTGTCCAGAGGTGACAAGGAGTGTTAAAGTCCCCAACTATCAATGTGTTTGTGTCTATGAGTGTTTTTAGAGTCAGTAGTGCTTGTTTGATGAAGTTGAGTGCTCCCATATTGGTGTATAGATATTTAGGATGGTTATATCTTCCTGTAGGAGAGATCTCTTTATTAGTATGTGGTAACCTTCTTTGTCTCTTCTTGCCTTTTTTAATTTGAAGTCAATTTTATCTGATAGTAGGATTGCAACTCCAGCCTGCTTATGGGGGCCATTTGCTTGGTAGATTTGATTCCAGCCTTTCACTTTTAGAAGATATTTACTTTTGCTGGATAGATGTGTCTCTTGGAAGTAGCAGAAAGATGGATCTTGATTTTGATCCAACTTATGAGCCTATGTCGTTTGATTGGAGAATTGAGTCCATTAATGTTGAGAGTTAAGATTGAGAGATGATCATTTGTTCCTTTCATTATTGCTATCTTGTTAAAAGCTGTGTCTTCCCAATTCTTGATCTAATATTCTGGTTTTTTATTTAGGGTTCATTTCTCGGTCTGTATTGTGATCTTGATTATTTTCCCTGTATAGTACATCTTTAAGGATTTTGTGTAAAGCTGGTTTGGTGGATATATATTGTTTCAGTTTTTCCTTACTGTGGAAGACTTTTATTTGACCTTCGGCTATGAATGAGAGTTTGGCTGGGAACAGTATTCTTGGTTGGTAGTTGTTTTTATTTAGTGTTTGGTATACCTCATTCCAGGCTCTCCTTGCTTTCATGGTCTCTGCTGAGAAGTCTGGGGTAATTCTGATTGCTTTTCCTTTATAAGTGATTGTTTTCTTCTTCCTAACTGCTTTAAGGATTCTTTCCTTGTACTCTACTGATCCTGTTTTGATCACAATGTGTCAGTGGGATGTCCTATTCTGGTCTGGTCGGTTTGGGGTTCTAAATGCTTCTTGTATCTGTATAGGTCTATCCTTCTGAATATTTGGGAAGTTCTCAGCTAATATTCTGTTAAATAGGTTGCCTATCCCATTAATTTCTTTCTCCAAGTTTTCCTCAATACCTATTATCCTTAGATTGGGCTTCCTGATCGTGTCTTGAATCTCCTGTAGCGATCTGTTTTGTTGATTGGACTGGATTTGTATTGATTTTTTATCTTTCTTCATAGATTCTAGGGAATCTTCAGCTCCCGAGATTCGATCCTCTGCTTCAGTTAGTCGGGACTGTAGGCTAGCTACTTGATTTCGAATCTCTTTTCCTTCTGACTGGTCTTTCCTGATGATTTCCATGTCATCTCTTAGGTCTTGCATGGACTTCTTTACTTCATTAATTTGGTTTTGAGTGCTGTCTCTCAAATCTTTTACCTGGGTAGCTATCTTTTCATTTGACTCTTGAATTTCATTTGTCTTTCTATGTGTTGAGGCCATGAAATCATCTATTACTTTATGGAAGGATTGCTGTATTGATTCAAACTTTTCATTTAACATGTTTATCAGTAGACTTTGTAGAGCATTTTGAGGGTTCTCTTCTATGTCTTTGATTGACTGCTCTGTTTCCTGCTTGTTTTGAGTGGGAGAAAAGACTCCATTGTTTGCCATCTTTCTTGTGTTTCTTCTGCCCATTTGGATTGGGAATGCCAATTTACAAGCACCTATGAGCACCGTTTAAGACCCAAAGCAGCCCTTACCAAGCACTGTTGTATCAATCTTATAAGTTTACAATTATATACCAATACCTTGTATACCTGTCTATAAAATTAGATTTGGTGTTCCTAAAGAATACAATTTCAATATAGCAACCGATTCTGGGCCCTGTATTCAGTAGTTACTTATTTACTGTTACAACCTTATGAGCAATTCTTTTTTTTTTTTTTTTTTTTTTTTGGCCCGTCCTGGGTCTTGGACTCAGGGCCTGAGCCCTGGCTTCCTTTTGCTCAAGGCTAGCACTCTGCCACTTGAGCCACAGCGCCCCTTCTGGCCGTTTTCTGTATATGTGGTGCTGGGGAATCGAACCCAGGGCCTCATGTATATGAGGCAGGCACTCTTGACACTAGGCCATATCCCCAGCCCATATGAGCAATTCTTGTTCTTATATTAAGTTCTTTTAGGACTGGCTTTCTCTATGAACCCCTTTGATTCACTTGGATTAAGCAGGGATACCCTCTTTCCAATAACCAGGAGTCAATGAAACCTGGAGGTCCTGGCAGTAAGTCAGGAGGGTAAGTCAGAGGTAGTAAAGAGAATAGAGTAAAATGTATTCAGGGGGTGATGATTTTGGTTTAGTTTCAGTGATGTGGAAATGTGGAGAAGAGTAGAATCAGTAGAAAGAACAAGTTTAAAATGATAGACAATGGAGAGTTAGCAGAAAAGAGTGGAGGTGTTATTCATAGGAAAGTAATTTTTAAAGACAGAGAATGCAAAGAAAGAAATAAAGAAAAAATACTGTAAGACAGATGCACAAAACAGAGAAAAATTATTTAAAAAAAAATAAAAAGGGAAAAAACCAGAAGAACAAACAAACAAAAAAAATTGATATAACAAACAGGTAAAAATGAAAAACAAAAGAAACCAACGGTGTTTCAGAAGTGAAAAAATTAAAAAAAATTTTTTTTAAAGTTTAAAAAATGTTTGAAAAGAAAAAAAAAAGAAAAAAAAGGAGTCCTCTGAAGTAGAGTGGGGTTCACTACAATGAAATGGGGTCCCCCCAAGGGAGGAGATTCCTGGTTCCCCCAAGAGTCCACCACAGTCACCAACTACAAGATGACAAAAAGACAGATTTATTGGGGAAGTAAAAAGTGAACAAAAAGTGAACTGACCGGCCTTGGTCGCAACCCAGACTCAGGAGCCGAAACTGCTGACCACGAGTGCAGGATCAGGGCCCAGACTTGGGAGCTGGAACCGCCTTCATGTGTGCAGCCCAGACTCAGGAGCTGGAACCAGGCCTTCTAGCCTGGTTATAAGGCAAACATCACAGACAAACTTGCCACACACAGGTGACCAATGAAGATACAACACTTACAGAGTATGCTAGGCCGCACACAAGTGGCCAATAGGGTTACAGTCTGTCTCATAATATCTGTTTGAACTAACCTATCATTCTAGTTAGGATTGGTGAATGGATTTGGCTGGGCTCACATGATACAGGTGGATACGCCTACTTATAGGAGGGCACAGGTTCCCTTGAAGCTCCCAGGTCTCAGTTAGTCAATCTACATAACTTATGGGGAGCTTCCCTGGATAGGGTGGGGGAGGGCTTAGTAGAGATGGAGTTGGCTTCTACTCTTATCTGAGCTGGAGTCAACCTGAAGTCCCTCCACAGTTAATGATGGCACTGGCCAGATCTGACCTCCCTATTACATCCTTCTTGTTTGGGTGGTCTTTCTCCAGTCTCTGGTTTCCTTGCGATGGTCTGCAGTCTATTTTCCTGATTGGCTGGTTAGACTTGCTTTCAGCTTGCAGGGGGTGGATCTGTTCTGACCTTCTCCCCTGTTGGTGCAATCCTGGGTCTGTGTGGTTCACACAGCTTGCAGGTAGGCCTTGGGCGTCCTCTGTAGATGGGGACGTGAGCAGTCTCAGGAACTGTGGCTCCTCTGTCTGCTGTGGGGCCTCGGCCTTTAATGCCTGGCTTTGAATAGGCGGTGGACTCAGCAGGGCGGGGCTAAGAGTTGCTTGCCTGGGGGAGGCTTCTCCCTCCTGGGTGGGGCGGCCTCCTTGGCGGGGCTGGCTATGGAATTCAGTTCCATTTCAGGCTGAGAATTGGGTGTCCTCTGTGGTGGGACCGTTTATCTGTCTCAGGAACTGTTTGTTCCCCCGTCTGGTGTTTCCGTGCCACCAGTAGCTGCTCACTGCTATTGCTTTAAATTTAGAAATTCTGGCAGGCAGGGCGGGGCACCTCTGGCTAAGCCATAGCCCAGGACTCGCCTCCTGCCTGGGCAAGGGGCGTTCTCCTGGGCGGAGCTGGCTCTCACTGGTCGGACCCTCTTGCCCTTTTCAAAGATGGTTCACTTTCCCCAGGGCCGCTTTAGTTCCAGTCTGGTCTGACCCTATGCCAGTGGCAAAGATGGCGCTTTGCTCTGGTTGTGGGGGAAGGGCTGCCTACCAGAAGCTGCTCTGTGGGCACGAGTGAGAATATCTTTCCTGGGGTACTCACACTTTCTCTGCGATTTCAGCCCGTCTGTGCTCAACAGCCGTCTGGAGGATTTCTCCCTGGTCTACGCTGTGTGCTTTAGCCATGCGGAGTGTGGGTTGCTGTGCTGGGTGCTGTGCCGGTGCTGGCACTGGCGTGGTGGTGGGACACCGCCCGGAGCTCAAATGTGTGTTTTCAGATGAGCAAAGTCGATTTTTCCTTCCTGGCCAGAATCCCTGTACTGTTAGAACTTACTCTGGCTGTCTATCTAGGGGTAAAAGTTTCTATGGGGTGAGAAAACTGCGATGTCGGAGGGAGCTCAGCTAGGGCTCTGCTGCTCCTCCACAGTCTTCCCGGAAGTCCAACAGAAAACTTTCTCTCCAAAAAACTGGAGCCCTTAGGATGACTTATAAGAAAGAAAGCATAATTTTTTTTTTTTTTTTTGGCCAGTCCTGGGCCTTGGACTCAGGGCCTGAGCACTGTCCCTGGCTTCTTTGTGCTCAAGGCTAGCACTCTGCCACTTGAGCCACAGCGCCACTTCTGGACGTTTTCTATATATGTGGTGCTGGGGAATTGAACCCAGGGCTTCATGTATACGAGGCAAACGCTCTCTACCACTAGGCCATATCATAATTTGAAATTCCTGAAATATAAAGTTTATATCTATCACATTCTACTGACCAGTGATGGCAAATACCTTTTGGAAAGACAAAAATCTAAGAAAATACATTGATTTCCCCAACAGTCTTTGCCAATACTTAGTCTTAAGTAAATGCAATAAATATATGTTTGCTTAAAATAATTTCCCCCATGTAGAGCCCTCAGAAAGTTTTCACTGTGACCTCAGTTTGCAACTGCATAAAAATACCTAATTGTCTTTGCAGAAGAGAGCAAAGTAATTATTTCACAATGTCATTCTTATTTTAAACATTTCAACCCTGAAGATATAAAACAAAAATAGCCATCGTAAAACTTATTAAACATGTTCTAATTCTTACCCTCGGTGAGCCAAGTGTGAACGTTCCGTGAATTCTTCTATTCCATGGAGCTAAATCCCTCCTTAGTCTTCTTTGGAAAGTGGGGAATGATTCTGTTTTTCGTTGTGTAAGGTGAAATCTTGAAATTTAGAATCTTCTCTTCCAATTCTTCTTTTCTTCCTCTTTTCTCTGTCTCCACAACCACCCCAACTATGTGTGACTAGTGAACTTTTGTCTGCTTATAGACATAGGCAGGTGCATAGAGCTAATTTACAACTGCCAATATGAACGGTCTTAAAGTCAGGTTCTAAGAAAGTTCTGGCTAACTGAAGTAAAGATCAGATTGAAAAATAATTCCTAGCTTAACATATTTACATATATATACAAGGGTTATTTTGGCTTTTCAAAGTTAGATCTACCATACAGGATGTAAAAATAAATAAATAAAATAAAATAGTAAATCAAGTAAGCAAGCAAGCAGAGCAGGAACACTTCATTCCTGGCTTCAGGACAGCATGCTTTTGTCCCATGATCCTGGCCAGTGCAATTGCTTTGTGATCTAATGCAGTCCTTTTCAAGGCATTGGTGACTAGCCAGTACCTGGTATGAAATCAGTTAACTGAGTCTTAAGAATTCAAAACCTAAATAAATAGAATAGAAGATAAAAAACATAAAAGGTAGAATGTCTTGTAATGTTTTGTAAAAAGAAAAACATTGTCCAACTCATATTATATATAATATATTATATATTATACTATATATAAGATAACATATAATATAATATCACATATTATAACATATCTAAATATTATAACATACCTATATGTTATATTATTTATAATATATTATATATTTTAATGTGCTGCTGAAGATAGATTAAAAACAAGAGATAAAATAAAGAGATAAAATAAAGAGACAAAAATAAAACAAAGATAAAAATAACAAGGAATCAGGATAAACAAGAAACCAATATCACTCTCATAGTCCTGATCTTTTTTTTTTTTTTTTCTCAAATTTTTATTATCAAACTGACGTACAGAGAGGTTACAGTGTCATACGTTGGGCATTGGATACATTTCTTGTACTGTTTGTTGCCTTGTCCCTCATCATAGTCCTGATCTTAAATGGCCCCACAACTCCCACCTTCCATCCTGTGGTGCTACGGGGAATTGATTGAATCTTTAGAACTTGCTAGAGGAAGATAAGACTTGAGGGAACTATCTACATAATGGGGATGTTGAGATCCTAGTTCTCCGTCTCTCCCTCCTGGCTTCCCATCTTCCATAAAGGTGAGCAACTCTGCTCTGGGACCCATGCTTTCTGATCCACATGTCATGATCCACTGCCTCATACCAGTCTTAAGCGCTTTGGGACCAAACATCCATGAGCTGAAATCTCTGAATTTGTGAGACAAAAGAAACCTTTGCTCCCTTGAAGTTGATTCTCTCAGATGTTCTGTGAAGGTTATGGAAAGCTATTACTATCGCTGTCCTTTGAATTGCCAAATTCACCATTGTACTTTTTACTTTGGTTGACCACTATAAGCACACAATTTCAAATCTTTGGAAAATCCGCTGTCTTTTGATTTTTGCCATGTTTCTTCATCTTCCCACAATTATGAGTATTATTTGTCTTGTCCTTAGCTGAATATAAAATTATTAGCTGAGCAAAATGCCCCTGTATCCTTCTCCTGCCTACCCTTCCATCCTTATCTCCTATCTCTCTTTCTCAGGCACCCAATTTTTTAGCCACACTTAGTTAGGCCATTTTATCCTCCCTGTCTTTGTCCAAATAACCCTTTTTTCTTGATCAATCACTAATTTTCTCTCTAGAGAAATACCATCCAACATTTTTAGGTTGTCTCTAACATCACAACATATTACATGCCCCTTATGTAGATAGATATACACACATATTCTGAGAAATACAAGTACAGATAAAGAAAACTAACTTTGAAAGCTTGGAAGCATACAAACATCCCCGTTCCTTCCTTTTCCTTTCATTCCTTCTTTTTCCTTTCTCTTCTTTTTAGAAAATGGTAGTCCTGAACCTATAAATTCATTTTATTATCCAGTAGTGGGTTTCAACTGAAAACAGGCCATAATCCACTTATAGGAAAGCAATTCAGAATGAAATGAAAGCTTCATCTTTAGCAAAGGCTCTCATCTTTTAATTTGTATTTCTGGCATGTTTGAAATGCTGTATTGCTGTGTCTCCTCAGAGTTAAACATTGTGAAATCTTAGCACTTCTTATTTCCTCTGTTACCTGGGCAGGTTTATTCATGCAACACATATCTTTTAGTGTCAATTCTTCCATAATACTCTTATGAGCACTGGGTACACCTAGCCCATAACTAGACATACCTCTGGCCTCAATGAATATGATTTCATCAGGCCTATGGAACATAGATCCCCCTGTTTAATCTGGTTAAATTCACCTTGTCAGCTTTATAACAATGATTCAATCTAGGGAATATTTTGAAACTTAATTTTACCTTTATTCCAAATGAAAAAATCAAAGAATATTTAAAAACTAAATTCTCAGAGGACTGGGCAGTTTCATTCTCTTTCTAATCTGTTACTGATGAGTGAGTTTTCTAGTCTTGGTGGGAGTTGAGTGTAAAGACTATGGCCTAGACAAGGCCAAAGTTAAAGTCTATTCCATAGTTTACTAATGCACTATTTCTTTCTGAGATTGCATTTATCAATCTTCAGTACCTATCCTATTCTGAGATAATTACATGAGATAGACAGAATTAATTAACACCATTACCACAAATAAAGATTAAGTGGAAAGAGTTTATCAGTGATTTTGAAATTGGATTGTTTACTCAGTGGGGTGATTCCCGTCCAGATTTTAGCCTCTTCTCAAGTCAGAGCCACTGCTTTTCAATACTTTGTTGCCACTTTTGTCCAGAGACACTTGGTGTAGCTTGTATTGAGCAATGTCTTCAACTATACTGTTTGATTTAAAAAATTTTGGTCACACAACCAACACAAAGCACACAAATAGTAGTATTGTTCTCAGTCTTCCCTGTCACCACATGGATTCTCAGGCATGGTGACAGAGAACTGGGAGAGTCTGTTCTGTCAATGCCTGGGGCTCCGATACCAAAACAGAAGGTGATTCCAGAAGTTCAGAAAGCTGAATGAGCCCCCAAGGCTCTAGTCCCCACCATCCCCAGAGCAAGACTCAGCCAGGAAAAGGGGAGCTCTCTGCAACTTCATCTTACAAATCCTGGCACCACTGGCAGTTTCCATTATCATTGAAACTTCATGCCACTCAAGGATAATAGTCTGTCACTGCTTTCAACCCATAGAACAGAGAGGGCAGCTCATCAAGAACATGTTGCTAGCAAGAGCAGATTGAGTTTGCAGTCCCATGAAGCACCAAGAAAATTTATACTTTGGGCTCTTTTACTAATTAAAAAAAAAAAGACCCACGAATACCCAAACTGAAATCATAAAGATGTTTTCTCCCTTAATCCGTAAGTGTGATATTACCACCAAAATGTTTCTCAAATGCTTCTGGACCGTTTTCAAACACATTTGAAGGAGGTATGGCCTCCAGCCTTTCCTGAAGACATCTTGCTAAGTAAGTTTAAACAATGCAATCAATTGTGTGTGCCAGCCCCTGAAAATCATGTTTCCTCAGGAAAAATATGACAAGGGACATGAGATGCTCAGTTGCTCCTTCTCCCCCATTTCCATTCCTATGGAACCTCTATAATGCATTTAAATCTTATTCAAAAGTCAAGGAGTGAAAGGAAGAGATATCCAGGTATGACAGAAGAAACATGCTTTGGGCAAACTTCAACCTACAAGCTCAGAGTAGGCAATGAGTTAATTGTTGCTGAAGGGACACCAAGATGAGGTAAATAGATGTTGATACAAATGCTGGCTGTGTGACCTGAGTAGGTTGTACCATTTCTGAACCTCCTCTTTTCTTTAAAGTGATATGGGCGTCTACAGCAAAAGAGCTGTGGTAATGATTAAATACAAGATAATGTATTCAAGGTATCAGATTCTTCCTTCATAGAAGTTGGCCCAGTCATTCATTCCATGGCGTCTGTTCTTTTGCCATCCTGTTCTTTTCTTTTAGAGGCTGCTCTGTGATTTGCATGAAGCCAAGGCCTAGACAAATGTTCTTAACTCTGTATTCAGAGTCACTCCTCAGGCACAGAGAGGTGCTGAGTCTCCCAGATCATTCCCCAATTATTTGTGCCTTTTGTCCCAAGAAGGAAAAGGCTACCCCTGTTTCAGGCTTATTGCCATAATCTCCAGGTCTAAACTCTGCAGTGATTGACTGAGCTGAGTAGTAGTTAGGCCAAGTTCCCATGGCAGAAGGGTTTTCTACATTAGAATAGGTACAGTTAAGTATTCTCTGGTATACTTTCAGGTGCTGGAAGCTTCTTGCTTTCAGCCTATGATGTATATCACTAACTGTAGAGTTAGCAGGCCTATGCTCTCTTCTGCATAGTTTGCTTACCTATACCAGTCTACCATTTGTTATTTGGTAAACATCACATTCCTGGCATTGTACACAGATAGAGATGTAGTACTGATTAACAATAAGTTTCTGTTGGAGAGGAGCTCAGACTTTGCTGGGGAAAAGAGAAAGTGATGCCATCAACATAAGGTTTCTCCTTCCAGGAACAGAAAACAGATGCACAGGCCAGGTTTTATTTCCCTGCCCCCAGGAACTTTGGACTTTGACAGCCTGTGAATAGCCTTGCTTTCTAATAAATACCTGTAATATTTTGATAACTCCTCCAAAAGAGAAAGTGTTGAAATCTTAGTTCCTCAAAGTGATACATACACACGTATGTATGTATAAGCATACCTATGTATCCACACATATTTCAATGATATTCAGTAGCCAAACAGACAAATAAGTAAAACGGACACTCTTCAAAACTCCACACAATCAAGAAGAATAAATGACTTGCCATTTATTTTGGATGCATTGTGAAGAAAGTAGATGTCACCAAGAATGAAAAATACATCACTTGTTGGAAATAAAAAGATTAACAAAACTCCAAAGTGGGATATCTTCACTCCTCCCCTGAGGTTCAACTTCTGTTCCTCCCACCGCTCAGAACATGGACCTGCAGAGAACATAGTACTTTCAGTCAGGCTCAGTCAGAGCCCTGGAAGACTAGAAAGTGAAGGGAGAAAGGGGTTGGAACTGGTTTCATCTACAAGACACAGCTTTCTCAAGGCTCTCCCCACAAGGCTACATTAGCCCCTTCTCCCCTTCCCTTCAGCCTTAGGGAAGTTTATAGCTCTAGGGTTGAGTTCTCATCCTTTTAATTTCTAGTGCCCTTTCTGCACATTTACAAATAATCCCATTATTAAGCTTTCTCTACATGATCTTATTTAGAAGTTGCCAACTGTTTTCTCCCAGGACCCTGGCTAGCACAATCTTTATGAATATTTTTTTGTATATGATTAAGTACACATGGCTAAACCTAGAAGGCTATAAATACTCGGTGTTTACCATGACACATACAGAAGTCATCTGTAGGGGAAAAACATGGTGAGAAATAGTGTAAAGCCGAGGAGAAGGAAGCTGAGCACATAAAGAAACTAATTTTTTTCAAAGCCTGTATTACATTAACCCCAAATTACCAGAAAAATAAACTTAGTATCACACTTAGTATTACATAATGCCATTTAAAACTTCACTGGGAAATATGGCCTAGGACACAAAACACTCTAGTTTTCTTGGCTCACAGGATCCTAAAGGAAACACACAGGCATAGGCCAAGCTTCTGGGTCTACACTGCAGAAAGAAATATTCCTAATGAGAATCAAGTTGTCCCAATGCAAGATGATTTTCTTCAACGAATTGCTGGGCTTATAAAGAATGGGAATTCTCTGAATGATTGAATATGTTCGAGGAGAACAAAGAGCCACACATCTTACAATAATTGCTTTCTTCGAATCTATCTATGGAACAGAGAAAAGAAGGAAAAAAATCATAGTTGAGACAATGGTCCAGTTTTATTTGGAAGGGGTTTGTGCTTGTAGGACAGAACAAAGAAACACATACACACTATAGTGGTCAAACAGTTTTGTGCTTTATTCAGTGATAAAAGGAAGACTTGATGAGAAGGGACACCCAGGATTTGAGAGAATTGTTGACTTGGCATAAAACCAATTTTATTAGCCAGGAATGACAAGACATATTGAACAGAGGTGTCAGAGCTATGAGAAGTATATAAAGCAGAAGTGCAGAGCAGAGAGGGCTGCCCAACAAATGCAGGCAGATTCAGGCTTCAGAATAATGTTGTGCACTTAGTTTCTGTCCCTACAATCCAACTCTGAAAATCAGAAACACTTCACTTAATTAACAAGACAAAGTAATCACACCACAATGACCAAGAAAGAGGCCCGCACAGTATGGAACAGTTTTATAAGCCATTATAGGTTTTGCTCCATGTCCTTAGTGATGAGAGGGTCAACTCTGAATCTGAGTGAATCAGGAAACTGAAGCAAAAAAGGTTTGAATTCTTGAAGGACAATGCAGGGGAAAACTTGGGAAGGGATCCATTGTTTTCCTCTTCAACACACATGTTGCAGATCCTTGGAGGAGTTATTGAAGAAAGCATGGGTAACTCCCCATGCCTTTACCTCAGTCGTTAACAGAAGAGTTACCTTACCACCTTATGCTTGACTTTCACAGCCAATTGGTGTGGTATTAGGTCTCAGCCAACAGAAGAAGATCTACAACCAAGAAATAAGATGGTGTGCTGGGAATATGGCCTAGTGGCAAGAGTGCTTGCCTTGTATACATGAAGCCCTGGGTTCGATTCCCCAGCACCACATATAAAGAAAAAGGCCAGAAGTGGTGCTGTGGCTCAAGTGGCAGAGTGCTAACCTTGAGCAAAAAGAAGCCAGGGACAGGGCTCAGGCCCTGAGTCAAAGCCCAGGACTGGCGATAAAATAAAATAAAATAAAATAAATAAGAAAGATGGTGCATCCTTTTTGTCTTCCCTTGGTGAGAATTATTTCTAAGAGCATTAGTTCTCAAGTGCCAAATGTATCACAAATGGAAGAGGTTTCAACACAGCCACAGCACCAAGATTTATTGATCACTTCACATTATAGAATTGTAAAGCTGTTTCACAGAACATGGAGGTGATTTGCCTGAAGTTCTTATTTCACAGATGAGGACACTGAGCAAACAGAGAAGGTAGGATATCTGGCCAGTATTCCTCAGTAAGCTTCAAGAACAACATCAATCAGAAGAGGACCCATAACTCATGAGTTTAGGAATCCGTTCAGCATCAAGAAAAGCACCATTATATATCTAGAATTACATTACCAATTTAAAACATGTATTAATTACAGATATCTGTGCAACCTCCAAACATGACACAAAGACACATGCACATGTGCGCACGCACACACACACAAATGCACACACACACACAAACCCTAGCATTCACTAACCAGACAACGCATGGAGGTGAACCTAGCCTATGTTTGTAACCAGGAAAACTGGACTTGTTTCTTACCTAGGGAGACAACATGGGTATGTATTAGTGCATGATTAAAACAGGATGATACATTCCCCCAAAACATGCTCCATTTTCTGTAATCTGAATTCCTACCTCCCGTATCTACTCACAAAGTTAACTGATATCACAATTGCAAAATCTATCCCAGAGATTCCAACCAGAAATTCCAGCCAAAAATGACACTATTGTTCCTGGATTACTTGCTAAGAGTGAGGCCACAAGCTTGGACTGGCCACTGAAAGAGTGATCAGCTGGAGTGACATTTCTCTGGTTCTGTAGAAACCATAGAAATGACTCAGCCAAAAAAAAAAAAAAAGCAGAAAAAAATTGTACTCTTTATCTTACATATGTGACTGTAACCCCTCTGTATATCACCTTTATAAAAAAAGAATAACAAATTAAAAAGAAGAAAACAAGCAGAATCACTGGAGTCAGGCAACATGGATCCATTCAGTCTCTGATCCTCTGTCTTAGCTTGACCATGGTGGAGAGATGAAGAAAGGTAGTGACAGAGTGGCTAAAGCATAGGATGATGGGTGTCCAGAGATCCCAATGGTTAGCCACAGGTGACACAAAATGGCTGCTGATCTTCACTGTCCTATTCTAATTCAAAAAAAAAATCAAGTCAGCTACAAATAATATAAATCCTCTAAGTGGGAGTGGTTGCAGTCGCTAATTATAATCTTGGATAACCCATTGAAGGATAAATACCCATGAAAGCATTGTAGTTGAATCAGCTCAAATATAAAGATCATCAATTAAGCAACTGGGAAAATATGTGAACTAAATAGAATAAGCTGCTCAGATTTGAGCACAGAAAGCAAATGATGTTAATAAGTATCCCCATGCAATGGTAGCTGATTTTTGCTGAATAAAAAAGAGGTCTCCATACTTTAGGAACTTGTTTTTCTTGATCGACCATCTACTCATTCTTGGTATTCCATCCATGTCTTCATGGTAAGGCTTCTTGCTACCTGGCTCCATCTCACCCTAGTGATCATCTCTCATTGATCATTGCTTTTAGCAGGTAAGCTATGTGTGCTTAGATTCACGGCTAAGTTACATAACCTCAGATATCAGAGATTCTTTCTATATAAAGACAAAGAAAACCATATTACTATGTCATGAGATAGTAGTTAAAATATAGTTACTAAAATAGTATAAGGCAAATAGTCCTTGTAACATAGTAAACACTACTTAAATATTGATTCTTACTGTTCAGAAGGGACATAAAAGGCCTTGAATATTCCATGAACTTGTAATTTTCCTATGTTAATAGTTTTAGTATTTCTGCTGCTTTTTAGGTAACAGTGATTTAACTGTGTTTCAGAAGTTTCATAATTTCCTTTTTGTCCTTTACACACTTGTACACACTTATAACCCAGAACACAGATATAAATGCATATACCACCAGGAATTCCCATTGTATTCAAAAATTTGCATGAACTCTTCCCACACTGCCATTATATTATTTCTAGAAGCCTCACAATGAAAGTCTCTAAGGGGATTCCTGTTGAGCCTGGCATCATGGTGGTGTTAGGGATCTAAAGAACAGTCACCATTGGCTAACAGCTATATCCTAGATACTTAGGAGGCTAAGATCTGAGGATCTAGGTTGGAAGCTAGCCAAAGTACACAAGTGTATAAGACTTATGTTCAATTAACCAACAAAGTTCCAGAAGTTGATTTGTGGGTCAAAAAATAGACCACCAGCTTTGAGTGGAAAAATAAGTAATAGTGTGAGGTCCTGAGTTCATGATCTAGTACTGGAACAAAAAAGAACAAGGAAATTAAAATTCACCCAGATCCCGGTCTTCAAGGTATTGATGGTCTGATGGTAAATATATGCAATGAGGAGTAGTTGACAAGCATTAAGAGGCATGCGAGGTTCACAAAGATGCTGTAGAATGCAAGGTGAGAGAACAACTAAGAGGAAGAGAGGTTATAAGCAAGGAGACTCTGGAAGGGATTTGTGAAGTGGGACTATAGTAAGCAAACATGGCAGGAACAGGCATTGTAGGAGGATGGATTGGTGTGTATGAAAGTATGAAGTCAGAGAGAACATTTAGAGCTCGGTAAATCTTTGCTTATATCTATCAGAGATACCAAAGGATTACAAACCAGGAGCCACCACCAGCAGTATTTATTGCAGTACTGCAGTATTGCAGTATTGTTTAGTATAGCAGAGGTATGGCATTAGCCCAGATGCCCCTCAATAGATGAATGAATCAAGAGAATATGGTATATATGCACAATTTTATTCATCCATTAGAAGGAATGATAATTTACCATTTGCAAAGAAAGGGTAAGGCCAGGAAAATTATGTTAAGTAAGTCGGGCCCAGAGAGACAAAGGTTGCATATATGGAAATTCATATATGGAAACTAGAATTAACTTAAAACTTACAAGTAAATATGGTGGGTGATACGGTAAATTCAAGGAACAACTCAAATGCTATAATTTCTTAGAAAGGCAAAGTAAAAGTTCAACAAAATAAACACCACGACGTGGGTACTTGAAAAGTGTGGGATAGGGTCAAAGGAAGAGTGGTAGATGAATGAAGAGAAGAAGGGAGGAATTATGCAGTCAAGACTTCAATACACATCCTACTAAACTAAGCAAAGTAAGGAAAGGAGAGGATTGTGAGGGATGGGTGAGAATAGTGAAAAGTGTGACATTGATCAGGATGCAGTGCTTCTAGGAACTGCTTTATTAAATGACAACTCCTTTGTGTAACTATCTGAAGAATTTTTTTAAAGACAAGATATGGCCAGGTGTCAGTGGCTCATGTCTATATTCCTAGCTACTCAGGAAGCTGAGATCTCAGGATTGTGGTTAGAAGCCAGCCTAAGCAGGAAAGTCCATGAGACTCTTATCTCTAATTAATCACAGAAAAAGCCAGAAGTAGAACTGTGGCTCAAGTAATAGAGCACTAGCCTTGAGCAAAAAGGAGCTCAGGAACGGCCCCCAAGACCAGAGCTTGAGTTCCAGGATCAGAAAAAAGAAATGTGGCTAAAAGGGAATGCTACTATACTCTTGGTGGGAGTGCAAACTTGTTCAACCACTCTGAAAAGCAGTATGGAGGTTCCTCAAAAGACTAAACACAGAGCTCCTCCATGATCCAGCAATCCCACTTCTGGGCATTTACCCAATGGATCACAAACAAGACCACAGTAAAACTACCAGCACAACCATGTTCTATGCAGCACTATTTACCATAGCTAAGATATAGAACCAACCCAGATGCCTCTCAGTAGATGAATGGAAGAAGAAAATGTGGTATATATACACAATGGAATTCTATGCTTCTATCAAAAAGAATGACATCATCCCATTCATAATAAAAAAAAAGAAAAGAATAGTCAAACAGCATTCTGTTCTTTGTATTGTTCTCTGCAACCCATTTTTGTGGTGTATGTGCATGCTAAATAAACCTAAGAGAAAAGTTTAGCACTATTCTTGGCTATAGAAGAAACATTCATGTTATTTTCTTCCACTCTCAGATTCTGTGACTTCTTCAAACCACCTACCCTCTCTTAGGTTCTTTATATCTAACAGCCCAAACTGTTGTTTATTTTTAATATTATTATAAAAGTGATATACAGAGGGGTTACAGTTACATAAACCAGGTAAATAGTACTTTTTTTTGACAATGCCTTCCCCCCTTCCCTCACTCTCTCCTAGTTTTTCCCTCCTATCCCCACCCACAAGTTGCATAGTTCATTTTCCACATAGTGTCTAGTGAGTACCACTGCTGTATTTGTTTACCCTTTGTCCCCAACTGTAATAAAAGTTTTTTTAACCTTCAAAAAAAAGGAAAGAAAATGGAAAAACTTGGAAAAATATCACATTGAATGAAGTAAGCCAGACCCAAAAAAACATTGAGTCCATGGTTTCTCTCATTGATAATAATTAATATTTGCCTAGGATAGTCCTAGCAGAGGATCACAATAGCTCAATAGCTATGTATGTATGATCATGTAAGAGATGCTAAGCAAAATGAACTCCAAGATATGGAGGTTTTTTTGTTGTTTCTGTTATTTTTACTATACAATGTGAAATTATTTTTTTCTTTTGTATTTCTTTCCTATGATTTATCCCCTGTTATCACTGTATTTGACTTTGGTACCCTCTATATTGTATATATCTTTATCTGAATTAGGGAAGGGAAGGGGAACATCAAAATGGTGAGACCAAGGACAAAGGGTGAAGCAATGCAACAGTGGAATTCACAAGACAATGTGTTGGAAATTAACTGAACAATTTGGGGGGCCTTGGAGGGAGGAAAAGTGGGAGACAAATGAGGGAGGAGGGCAAAAAATTTGACAAGCAATGTATTCACTACCTTATGTATATAACTGTAACCTTTCTTGACCTTGACAATAAAACTAAATTTAGAAAAATGGGGGAAATGATATAGGGTTGGGCACAGGAATATTTCTATTTTATTTTGATTATCTGCCGTATAATATCCATACCTGTGTGAACTGGGTAAAGGAAAAGTGTGATGGTGATCTCAGCTGAGAAAAAAATTACATTAAGCAAATTAAGTTAGACACAGAGAAACATAGATTGCACGGTTGCTCTCATTTTTGGTAGCTATAATATAGGTATAAATCTATAAGTAAACACACTGGATGGTTAAAAAAGAAAAGAAAATGTACACTAGGACATGATAAATTATACAGGTCTTCAGGCATTCACACACAATGAGACCAAAGGAGGCTACTCTTAGCAGAGGATCACAAAGGTGCAATACAATAACTATATACATCTGATCATATAAAATACTATTTATTGAAATGAACTTAAGAAAGAAACTAAGTAAGTAAATAAATGAAAGGAGGTGAGAGTTGAAGGATCTGTGGCTCACATTAGGGGAGGTATTGGGCCCATACAAAGACTATGGCCAAGAACTTGAAGGTATAGAAGGTGATAGTCCACTGGAGGTGCTTAAAGAGGAATATCTGCATCCAACTTACATCTTAGAAAAGTTACATGACTTTAGAGCTAGGAAGGCAACTTGGAGAGAACTCAGGGGGAATCATCTCAAGTAGCGGCTTGCTGATCTGTTCTCTAAGCAGTGACTTTTTTTCTCTTGTCCTATTACCTGGACATTGGATTCAAAAGCAAAGGTTATATAACCAAATTCTTAGTTTTCCTGGCTCTCTGAGTGAGTATGTGACTCAACTATCTAGATATCTTCTTTGTGTGTGTGTGTGTGTGTGTGTGTGTGTGTGTGTGATTTTTAAAAATTTCTTTATTGTAAAAGTGATGTACAGAGGGGTTACAGTTTCATACGTAAGGCAGTGATGACTTTTAAGAAACAATCCAGGAGCAATAGTATGAAAACCAAACAGTAAATTGTAACTGAGTCCAATCAAGTGATGAAGCCACCTAAATGAAAACTTACTGAATTGATGGGGCTGTATTGGACAAAAATAGCTCATACTATGGTGAAATTGTGTCCAACTTCAAACTGAAATAAGGAGATTCAGATCAACTAAATGAATCCCGTTTGTAGGACATGAGATCAGCATCCCTTGATTGCAGATTGGTTAAGAAAGAGAAAGGGCAGGAGGATGCAATCATAATATTTCACATATATATGTGAAAGTGGAGCTAGGAAAACTGAGGGAATGGATAGAGTTAGGAGAAATGAAGGAGAATGATGTAAGACATGACATTGATTAAGATATGCATTAAAATATAGAAGGGCATATAGCTGCTTATAATGGAGACAGAACTATGAACTTGAAGGTCTTTAGCTCTGGAGCTCCTGAATCTAACTCTAAGATCAGCGTTAATGAGAAACACCAAGTGAGAAAGTAGTTCCATGGCTCAGGGAATCATAAATGTGCATTGCCTGGTGTTTCCCAAACTTAGAATGTTCTAGAGTTAACCACAGGGGGGTGAAATAAACAAAACCCCCACCACGAACATTTTTGTGTTGAACTTAAGACTATCCCATTATGTCTGGCAGTTAAAGTGTCTGTAAGGTTTGTAAAGCATTTTGTAATGTTTAAGATATTCTGGCCTAGTCAACTTCGTAATTACACATGTGATTTTACTTTAAATCTCTAATTAAGTGGTTGACTTCAGACCAAAGCTTGAGAGTTGAAAGTTCCAAGAGAAATTGGCTAAGTTTGTAAACAGTATTGAAAGATTTAAGAGAACTTAAAGGTCATGATATTTAAAAGTTTAATTTATTAGATTTATAAGAACTGCTTAGGTACTTGGGAAAGTTTTGCTTGTTAGTCAAGTATTTGAAGTACTTACAAAAAGAAAATCATATATATTAGATTTATAAATGCCGTTTAGACTGTTTAAGGGAATTTAATTGCCAAAATTGTAAAGTGCCTCTTAAAAATTTATTAGATTTATAGATAGAATAATGAGATTTGTAGCTGAAACTTAAAAGCTTAAAGGAAAAAAAACTTCATTACTTCAGTATATGGAATATTCATCTTTGAAACCAAGTAGCTGCTTGGTGGTTTATGTGTACAAAGGCTGGCCTCAGACCCCAGGAAACTCCTGCTAATTTTTTTCCTGGCATGTTTTGCATGGAGGCAGAGTCAAACATGCCTTTTCCTCTGGGGTTGGGCTGAGAGATTGAGGATTCACAGGCAGCAATGTGGAAGAACCCCTTGGCTTTGAGAATGGGGCAGAGTATGTCTTAAAAGTACATGGATTTTAGGTACTAGACAACCTAATGGCTAGACCAATCTTGCTGTTATCAGGGACAACTTACATAAATTAAATTATTTCTTAATTTTACTTATCTCGAGGCCTTGAGTCTTTATCACTTCCAAGTAAGGCATCCTGACTGGTTCTGAGGCCATAGATGGAGGGACTCACATTATGGTCTTTCTCACAGAATTAGTCTGTATAAATTGCAAACAACAACAAAATAATATTTTGCTCCTCCTATAGCTCCTTCCTGAAAAGTCTTCCTGCATTCTTCTTATGTTTTGGTGTTTGACTCTGCTCTGTCCTCTGCACGGATATCATCCTTTACCAAGGCAAGGAACACAACTCGGTCCTTTCTCATATTCTCTCTGCTTCTCTTTTGTCCTTGAGTCTGAAGATGTGGGAGCTGGAGGAAGACATTTCTTGGTAGGACCACATGTTATTGTGCATTTTTCCTCTTAATCCATTATATGACGCATCTGCATATTTAAAAGACAGAAAAATCAAACAAAAATCTTTGCTAGTACAAAGCCATGAAACTCTGGTTAGGACTTAGAGACTATTCATGCCCAACATAGTACCATTGGATAGTTCCTGTATCATAGCTTAAATAATGAGGGAACTATGGTGCTATTAATTACACTTGGTTACTCAAAGGAACAGATTTAAACTGAGCCCAATGGCTCATGCTTGACCTATTACAAACTAGCTACTCAGGAGGCTGGGATTGGAGGATTATTGTCCCAGTCCAGCCCCGAGTAGAAAAGTTTGTAAGACTAATCACAACAGAAAAAGCTGGAGAATAGGACAGTCTTTCTGTCATCCCATCTATGGTAGATTTACAAATAGGAGGATCACAGTCCATGGAAGTCTTGTGGAGGAAAGAGGAGGGAAGAGAAGACTTAGGAACAAAAAGAAGAGCTCATTTTTCCACAAGAAGAGTCCAGATATCATTAGTTGTCCTATTAGGAGTGATCTTTAGGCATTTGGGGGTATGGTTTGAAAATTCAGGAATTCTGATCAGTTAGAGCAGCTGGTTTTAGAATGATTGCTACCAATTTGGTTCTTGAAGTTGTCCTGTTTTCCTCTACTTTGCTGGTTGAATGACTTTTTGCAAATTACTCAAAGAGATAATGATTCTTTATTACCTAATCAAGTTGTTGGTAGCATTGATAGTGTTGTTGATTACGCGGCCATTAATGCTGTATGAAAGACATTGGTGTTGGGAATTCCTCATGGCTTCTAGATGTTATTATCATTTCTGGATACAGAATCTGCAGATGTAAGTTTGTTTCTTTTGTTAAGAATGACCTTCTTTCACTGTTTTGCTTAGCTTCCATGGCCTAAGGTGGCTTGTAGCTGCAAGAAAACCCGTGAAAGGCATTGAATGCAAAGAGAATTAAGAATTTACTTTCTTCCTTTACTGGAACTTTCTGTATCCTGGAAATCCAGTCAGTGGTTTTACAAAATCTACATGAGAGAGAGAGAAGTATCTGGATCTTCCTCAATATACCAAGAGTCAACATAGTCACGAAACCCTCCAATTTGGAAAGTGAGGGCTTTGATGTGACAGAGAATCTGTGTACATGGCAGAGACCTGTGGCTTTTGACTATGACTCTCACAAATCTTGATCATAAAAGTTGTTTAGGGGAGTACTTCAGGAAATTTCTATATAGATAAGACACCTAACATGAGAGCAAAGTGACGCTTAGGGCTGGAAAACATAGTTTTGAATTTGCCGGGAGCTCTTGTCTTTCTTGAACTGGTGAGACTTGAACTGGCGCCGTTGCCACAATGAGGTCTCTTACAACAACCAGAAATGAATAAAGAGAAAAGAGCTCTAACAAGCAATGCAATGAGTTATTCTGTGATTCCTTTGCTCGAGAGTGTCATTTTCAACATTGCAGGTCACTGCAGGACACTGAGGAACAAAGGTTAAATCTCTGTTTGTCTTTGAGGAGTAAACAAAATCAGCACTTTTCTCAGACTTCTAAGCACAGAGAAATACATCTGACTTCACTGTTTCCGGGCTAGAAGTTGCACTATTCACATCACCCTTGACCTACCAGACACTGCAGAATAAACAACCATCTCTGAATATGAACGTAGTAGTTTATTTCTCCATTTCCAGAATGATTTCCTGTTTTGTTCTGCATAACCCAAACATGCTATAGCTTTTCTGCTCAGTATAATGTGTCTTCCTTAAGCAGCAATTCACAGCCATTTCAGAATTTATTTCCTATCTATCAAAATTTTAGCAATCAAATTTCCTTTTGCTTTTTAATTTTTTTTGCTATATGTTTGAAAATTCATTGTTTTAATTTCTGATTGATGCTCGGCTGGCAAAGGTTCTTAATTCTGTAAGCCCAAGACACCCTCAGCCTACAAGTTCTGGGTCACATCGTTAATATTTCATAGGATTTGAACATGCTCTAGGAGCTTATTAACCTATATAATGAGATGAAGAATTTTATTCACTAACATTCCGGGGCCTGTTCCCTTTGAGATTAATGGCAGTCACAGACTTCCCTGGGGGTCTATGTGAAGCGGAGGATCACAAGTTGGGAGTGGAGTACGTGAGTGGAATGGCTGCATGGGAAAGAAGGAAGGACAGATGGCTAGGTGGAATTGGTTAAAAAAAAAAGAGAGAGACAAAGACATTGAAAGAACTGAACACAGAAAAACTAAGATTGAGAAATGTGCATGAGGAAAGGATAGGGCAGAGGCCAATCAGGAAGAACAGGCATTGGGGAATGGTTTGGTCGAAGGATATTAATTAGGGATTCTAGGATGTTTCACTATGTCACGTGCTGTCCACTTGGGCATAAGTTTTTCAAGAAAATAAAGGCTTCTAGTATACAAAATAATATTAACTATAGTCCTCATGTTGGACAGTAGATACCTAGATTTAACTTGTCTTGCATCACTCCCACTTTGAGCCTTTCAGCTACACCTCCCCATTTCTCCTTCTCTGGACCTGCTAACCACCATCTTACTCTGTCCCTTGGTATTTGTAAAATACTACTGGTAAATAAGATCAGGAAGCATGTTTCCCTTTGTGTCTGGTACTAAAAGTTTACTAAAATAATAGATTTTATGTCCCCGTGTCATAAAAATATAAGTACAAATTAACCAAGAAAAAGTAGTCAGATAAGATAAATGCTGGTGGCTCACACCAGAAATCCTAGCTACTCAGGAGGCTGAGATCTGAGGATCATGGTTCAAAGTCAGCCTGGGCAGGAAAGTCCCTGAGACTCTCCAAACAATCAAAAAATGCTAGAAGTGGAGCTATGGTTAGAAATGGTAAAGCAGGGTGCTGGGAATATGGCCTAGTGGCAAGAGTGCTTGCCTCGTATACATGAGGCCCTGGGTTTGATTCCTCAGCACCACATATACAGAAAATGGCCAGAAGTGGCACTGTGGCTCAAGTGGCAGAGTGCTAGCCTTGAGCAAAAAAGAAGCAAGGAACAGTGCTCAGGCCCTGAGTTCACGGCCTAGGACTGGCCAAAACAAACAAACAAACAAACAAAAAGAAATGGTAAAGCAGTAGCTTTGAGCAAACTAGCGCAAAGACAGTATCCATGCTCTGAGTTCAAGGCCCATGACTCGTGAAGAGCCACAAAACAAAAACAACAACAACAAAAAAAAAACATGTTATTTAGGGAATTAGCTAAGCATTAGTCCAAATGATAAAGAAAGGCAGAGACTAGTTATTCCAATAATTCTAATTAGGAATTAAGGAAATGGTGTCAGGAAGGAAACAATGAGGGAGTTCACAGTTACTTAAGGTGAGTGGTGCATATACTAGTTTATTAAAAACTGATGAATAAGTGCTAGTGGCTCATATCTATAATCTTGGTTATGCTAAAGACTGAGATCTGAGGACTGAGGATTGCTTAGCCAGGCAGAAAAATTCTGAGACTCTATTTAGCAAAATGTGAAAAGTAGAGGTATCACTTAAGTGGCCACAGCCAAAAGTGGGAAAAGCCAAGCAAGAGTGTGAGCCCCTGCGTTCAAGCTTTAGTACCAGTATGTACACACACACACAAACACATGCACACACAAACACATTCATGCACATGCACACACACACACACACACACACACACACACAGAGACAAATGAGTAGGTAAATTAGTCTGTTTATTTTTAAGAGTTTACATTATTTACTAAGTCCTCTAAAGTTGGCCTTAAAGGTTTCTAAGATATGTTGGGATTGAATTCAGGATTGAAGCTTTGTTCCCATCAACCCTCATTTACTAGAAAAATTGTTTCCTTAAAGCGAGGAATTCCCCACTCTTATTCTTTGTCCTGGATAATGTGCCATGATACTGGGTGTCCTGAATATGGGCCCAAAGGCTTAGTTTCCAATCCCAGCCATGTAATTCACTAATTACTCACTCCAGATTTCTTGCCTATAAATGAGGCTATGGCACAAGGTTGCAAGCATTAAATAAAATAATGTTTACAAACAGTCCTTCCACAGCACCAGGTGCATAATGAGCTTAATGGAGCTCACATTTGTACCAGTGCAGAATACCTAAATTATACCATCAGGTTATTTTTGCCACTGATCTGCCCATACAGGGTAGAAGCAAAGAGTCATTTCTCTTACTAATATAATTTCCTCTTCAAAAGGCTACTTCTGGGATCATCCATGAACATATTACCAAATTAGTATCAACAGACCCATTATCTCCCATCAAAATAAAAAATTAAATTTTGCACTAACAGAGAAAAATAAAAAAGTAATGGATGAAATTCTCATCATTTCTCCAAACACACACATATTTAACAGATCCACTGTGCTCTCTCTCTCTCGCTCTCTCTCTCATATATATATATATATTCATCAGGCTAAAGGCAACATTTGTCCCGGGAGTCACTAGATTTCTGAGAGCAAAGTGGTATATGCCATTGTTATCTACCTTGTGTTTGTACTCGAAAGCAGGTGATCTCTGACCCATGGGATTGAGTGCGGAAAGAGAGAAAGGGAGGGAGGGAGAGAAAGACTGACAGACAGACTGACTGAGACAGAGACCAAGAAAAGGGAAGGGAAGGGAACACCTGGTAGCCTCTTGCACTCAATTCACAAAGGAGGGCATCCATCCTGCTCTCACAGCCAAGCATCCTTGTGAAAACTGATTTCTGAGGAGAGTTTCCCCTAGGTTGCTCATGTTAGCCTTCAGCCCAGCATCCCTGTCTTGCTGAACGAATATCAGGCTGGAATCGCCATGCAATTTCTGTAAGGAATGCCCAAAAGGTACCCAAAGGGCTGTCCCCTGGTCTTCATCCAAAACAACAGCATCTCACTGCTAATTAAAGCTGTATAACACTCGAGGATTTCCACCAGGGAGAGAAACAACTGAAGCCTTTTCCGGTGTCATTTCTCAAATTGATGGTGATCCCAAAAATAACCTTGGATACTCAAAAAGCACTATTGAGCAAGAGAAGTGGCCTGAAGGGCTGAAAGGACATTTTCTCTAATCCCTGTAGCTATCAACCCACAGATCTTAAGCAAGGTGCTGATCTCTTTGGCTGAGCCAGAGGACTGCAGATCTTTTGGCCCACCTTATATTTTACACATCAGGAAATGGAGCTTAAAACTGAGGTCTACAGATTATCATTGCACTAAGGCTCTTTCTTTTAACCCAATCAGTGGCAATGTGTGGGCCCTTGTAAGGACACAAGTAAACATAGAAAATAGTTTTGACCAAAACTAAAGTATTTTCGCTGGGGAAAATTATCACTATGGTCCTTAGCACTTAGACTTTAAAAACTGTCCTCATTTGCAAGCTATGTCAAGTCAATCTGCTGGGATATATGCTTTGCAAACAGAGGCTAAAAACACTGCATCCTTATAGTTCCAGTTTGTGCTTTAAGGTCAGAGACCTCTGCTTGTCCCAACTGGACAATGGTGGCCTGTGGCTATGAACAGCACTCTTATTCATTCCCTTGTCTGAACAAAAAAAAAAAAAAAAAAAAAAAAAGAGTATGCATTGCCAGTAAGGTTCAGATACCACAAAGCCCACACAGGCCATTTCTGTGTAGCTGTCAAATAGAGAGTGCAAGCTATAGCAAACACTACACGTCTGCATTTCTCTTCAGTGATGTATGTGGCATGCATTAATATGGAAATAAATGCAGCTCAGAGGCACTTTTGAAGTTGTCAGGGCTGTTCTCATGTGACAAAGTTTTCATGTCTCCGTGCATTGTACAGCGCTCCCCTGATTTTAAAATCTGTGCTTACCTGATGTATTGTAATTATGGGATCAAAAATGACAGGATGATGCTATTCCGAAGTTAAAATGAATGATAATAACACCTTAGGTTTATATAGTGTCTTTCCTTCTGGAAAAGTAAAAGAGTTTTTTTGCATATATTACCTCATGTATCCTCCCAGTACCCCTGTGAGGTATTATTAGCCCCATTTTACAGACGGAGACCAAGGCAGGTAGGCAACCTAGCTCCTTCTAGGTCAGCTGTATTAATTAGCCACTGCATTCCCCCAGTAGGAAGAAGCATTGTAGACCCTCGTTGACTACTGAACTGCCAGAGCACTAAGCATGCATCAGTTAGAACGTGGATTACTCAATACCTCGAACCTTGCATGGTTCTATGACGCTCTAATCCTTGCTACTGCAGCTGAGGGCCAAACTCACCTTTCTTTCCTTCCATCTTCCCTGCCTTTTCTTTTTATTTTCTTTATAAACACTTTTGAGGATGTAGTCACTGCTTTGCCCTCCTATTAGATTTCATAGAGTCAGACAATTTAGCCAGTGGCTTCAATTGCTCCTCCCGAGCCAGCTATGAATTACTTTGTAGGATCTGTGTGTTCAGAGAGTCTCCCAAGGAAAGAGATAGATGAGTAAGACAGGAGGCTTGGTTCAGGATCCCTCTTTAAGAAAAGAACCCTATGTTAATCCTGTTTATATTTCTCCTACACCTACCTAGTGGCACAGGGAAAGCCCAGAATTTATATTGCAAATAAGGCTAGCAAACTTTTTAGAAAATTAGTTTTATCATCCACCTTGACAAATATACCTTTATAATACCTTGGAAGGTGTGGTTTGGATTTGAATTCTTTTTTCAGAAGTGTTTATCTTTAAGTAGTTGGACAAAGGGGTTCCAATTCAACATGCCAATTTATGAGTATAGTGCATCTTGATTAGTATCACCCTTTTCTGTCATTTTAACTTCTACGATGACAGCATGAGGAATGTCAGCCCTTCACACACACACACACACACACACACACACACACACACACACACACAACTTCCTTCTTTTTCTTTTCTTTTAATTTTTTTTTCTTTTTTATTGTCAAAGTGATGTACAGAGAGATTACAGCTTCATATGTTAGGCCTTGGGTACATTTCTTGTACTGTTTGTTACCTCCTCCCTCATTCCCCCCCTCCCCCTCTCCCTTTCCCTCTCCCCCCATGAGTTGTTCAGTTGGTTTACACCAAACAGTTTTGCAAATATTGCTTTTGTAGTCATTTGTCTTTTTATCCTGTGTCTCTCGATTTTGATATTCCCTTTCACTTTCCTAGTTCTAATACCAGTATATGCTGTATCCAGGATACTCAGATAAGATACAGTGATAGTGTGGGTACAACTACAGGAAGGGGATACAAGAAGGTCATCAACAATAGAAGCTACGGTTTCACATGGCATGTTGAAAGTAATTACAACAGCGATATAACAGTCATTTCCATAACATGGAGTTCATTTCACTTAGTGTGCTAAGTCTCATAAGTGGACACTCCAGTCCACCTGAACAAACCTATAATAAACACTCAAAACTAGGAGCAGTCTGCCCAATTGTGGTCTGCCTCAGGGACCAGAGCCTGAAAGTAGGCTTACAGACATTGAACCAGGAATGTGGAGCTCAGGTTACTGGGTGTACATTCTAAAGGTGGGTGGGCTCTAAGTTCTCTTGGCCTTGAGGATTCCTAATCCCTGGAAGGGCTATAGCTAACTGACCAGAGCAGGGCTTCAGGAAAGGATCTTCTTCTTGCCAGCATCTAAGATTAGTATTGCCCATAATGAGGCACAATGTATGTCACTATAGGCTGGAACTATCTTTGAAGATATTAGTTCCTATTTAATAAGACATACATTTGTTTGTTTCTCCCCAGCCCATCTTCATGTATAGCAGATCCAGTCTTATAATTGCTTAGACCAGAAACCCTAAAGTCATGCTTGATGCTTTCCTTTATAGCCCACATCCGTCGAGAAATCCTAACAAATACACCCAATTCTAATGACATCTCACCAGCTATTGCCATAGTCTAAGCTGCTATCATCTCTTTGCTAGAATTATTCAGAGGCATCCTGTTTGGTATCCCACTTACTTTCCATCCACAGCATAACAACCAGAAAGAGCTTTTGCAATCCAAATCATTGGATGGAATGCTGCTTGCTACTCTCCAGTGACCTCCTAACCTCCTCAGTGAGAAAGCCATGTTCTGTACTCCACACCTCCCATCTCATCTCCTTTTATGTTCTCACCCAGGAACCAAGCTTCTGACACACTGGTTATGTACTTTTTATGGAACCTAGGAAATGACCTCAAGATAGGTAGGTACTCACAGCCCCCTTCTTTCCTTCAGTTCTTTACTTGAAATCACCTTTCCATACAACTCTATAGTCAACTCGACCATTACCAAAGTGCCATCGTCAAAGTCTGGATCTTCTGTTGCATTTTTGAAGCACTCCAAAGTTACATACATATTTTCATTTTCCTAAACTTCTCATCCTACATACACTAGCCTGTAGATAGTTGAGGGTAAACACCAGATCTAGATCCATGTAACGTATATTAGTCACTGAATAGAATATGCGATGAATTATTAGTCAAGTCCAAGAACTTAGTTATGAAACTAACCTACTACTGTTTTAGATTATTTTAAGTTGTTGAAAATGAGAGTTAAAGGGAAACGACTCTATAAAGTTGGCTGATACAGCATCACAAATCTCCAGATTGAAAGCAATCAAAGTAGTTACTCCATAAAGGTTACTTTATAGGGGAAAGAATTGCATCCACATTCATGTGAATAATCAGATATTATCTATAATTCTGAATCTGGCCATGTCCTATCTCCTTTTTGTCTGGGCGATACATTAAGACTCTTGAAGTTGATTGATTCTCTTACAACTGATTTATTAATATGGTGAGCTTTCTCAAGGCAGTATACGAATATTGTGACTTTTCCCTCACTGCTGGTCCTTGTTTGTATTCTGTTTAGATGCCCATGCTTGTTACTTTGAAATGCTATCCAATTATGCCCTCCTAATATGTCTAATTTCCATAAACTACACATAAGACTCAAATCACTGTAGTCAAATCCTGCCTCAACAAACCATAACTCATCAAGGTGAAGAGCTATTATCTCCTTTTCTCTTTAGCTCTCATCCCGCATGTCCCTGTTAGTACTTCTCACATCACAAAAATGAGTCATAGGTAGGTGAACCATTATTCAAGAAGTTAAAAGTCATGAAAAGGAAACCATCTTTTCTTATAAAAATATAAAAAGATTTAGTTCTAAGCCAAGTGGATAAAAACTCACTGCTACCCTCCAAACACAGTCTTTCAGATATCTTACAGTACTTAGCATGGAGTAAATGAATTTGGTTCACATAAAACAGAGAACTCAGATTATCCATGTCTATAGGACAAAGCAGATCCATGTATTATGGAAAATTGTGACAGTAAACTAGAGAGGAGAAAAAATAAACTTATCAATGGTCCCCTGCATGAGGTTCTACATGAACAACATTTAGGTTTGTATTTTTGTCTTTATAATATACCAATTCATTTGTTACTGATTTTAGGTACTTTTACCATTTTTTTCTGATTCTGGGGTTTGAACTCAGGCTCTAGATGCTGTCCCTGAGTCTCTTTTGTCCAAAGCCAGTGTTTGTAGGCTACCACTGGAGCCAAGGAGGCACTTATTAAAGACACGTGTCTCACAGACTTTCCTGTCCCCAGATCCTCAGATCTCATCCTTTGGAGTAACTAGGATTACAGACATGAGTCACAAGTGCTTGGATTGTGGTACAATAGTTGACATTTTCCTAATGACCTTCATAGGTCAGTAAGTCATAACATTAAGTACATAATCCTCATTATTTCTGTGATTAAATATTGTCCCATTGTATAAATGTGTAAATATTTCTTTGTTACCATTCCCATTATAGAATATATCTGTTGTTTCTGTTTTTCTATTTAGCATGAGCAGTGAACATTCATAAAACTTGTTGGTGCAAAAGAGCTGAAGCAAGAGACACAACATATTACTGGAGCTTTGTTTCAAAGTAGAACCTACTGTGGGCTTCTTTTTTTCTTTAACCTGTTCACAGTATGTTGTCATAGCTCACCCAGGAACACAGGTGTTTCCTATTGTACCTTTTTCCTTAGAGAGATTTTTACCACAGGCCAGGCACTTGCATGTCACTAATTCCTGCTGTTTATCCTGAAAAATAGCATGTTACTTTGAAAATGGTTTCAATTTGATGGGTGCTTTAGTTGTTCAACATACAAGTGTAGCTGAATCTAACAAGTTTACCAACTGCCTCTCTTGCAGCTATCCTGAGATGTATTCCCATTAACTCTTAGGGTCTTTGGAAATTTAAGACTTCCTGTAGACTATGATGCATTTCATTGTATGTATCATTCTTACACACTACATGGTTTCTCCTATCAACTTTGTCATAGTCCCTCAGCCACTGTCCTTTAGTTTTTTCCACTAAAGGATGGCACACTACCACTTGAACCATAGCTCCACTCCTGGCTTTTCAGTGGTTAATTGGAGATACAAGTTTCACAGACTTTCCTGCCCTGGCTGTCTTCAAATCCTGATTCTTAGATTCCAGCCTTCTGAATAGCTAACAAGCCACCAGTACCCAGCACAACCCTTAACTCACTGTGGCTCATCTAGCTATTGTCACACAAGCGTACATGACTATTGTAATTTTATTCTTTCATATCTCTCCTCCTTGATATGGAGTAACAGAGTTCTCACCCAAAGAAGCTTGAAACAACAGGATTCTTCCTTAACTCCTTAGGAAAAAGAGGAAGGAAAAGCAGTCAGAGCTCACACTGCTTTGTACCTGCATGCAGGTGAGATGGGCTTAGATTGATATATGTGGTGTCATTTTCTGGACCATTAAAAATCCTGTCACCTCTGGAATGAAATGCTGCTGTGATTTACCAGTAGATGACATAACATCACACCATCATTTTAGAAAGAGAAATGAGAAGCGCAAGTATTGAACCGAACATATTTTTTAAGTTTATCACCTTAAAAATAAGATATTCTGTTCAGTGGAGAACCTGTAAATTTATTCTCAGCAATCAAATTCTTCATCTAAATCATTTTGATTTAAATGACAAACTAAGCTTTGGGGGAATAAACAAGAGAATAAGAGAAAAGCTTTTTAACAACAGGGCCAAGAGAAAGCCTGGTAACAAATTGCAAGCTCTTCAAGGCAGGTTTTCAAGGCCATTTAAGCAATTTAATTTTTTTTTCTGTTATTAAGACTTCATTTACCTCTAGACTAAGTCACAGTAAGATGACACCAAGACAATCTTTTTCTTTTTTTTCTATTTTATGTAAGCTTCAGTAAATGGCTAGAAAAGCCGCAAAGCCTCTGAAATAGTAGCCTCTACCTGTGACCTATAAGGTAAGATAAACTGCACAAAATGAATCTTTTTTCTTGAAATCTTTATACAATAATGCAGATGTGATCTAAGCAAATGCAAATATACTTTGAAGGTACTTTTTCTTATTATATAAAAGTTCATTTGTATATAGTTTATCATGTCCAGATGTAATGGTTTTGTACTTTATCACCCATTGTCTTTACTTGTAGATTTATGGGCACATTATGATAACCACAAATGAGGGAAAACATGCAACCTATGTTTCTTTGGGTCTGGTTTATGTTATTTAATATAATTTTTCTAAGTCTTTCCACTTCCTTATAAATGGTGAAATACCATTCTGACAGAAGCATAGAATTCCATTGTACGTATATATACCACATCTTCTTGATTCATTCACACAGTGAGACCCAAGGAGGATATTCTTAGGAAAAGATCATAAAGGCTCAATACCTATGTGCATATGACCATATAAAATGATATTTATCAAAATGAATTCCAAGAAATAGAAACAAGAGGTTTATTATTACTTTGTGTTTTTTTAAAAAATCTCCTCTGCTGCTGTTTTTGGTTTCTGTGCCTTTTCTCTTGTATGTAAGTTTATCTGTTTGGGGGAGGGCAAGGGGGAATCACAGAAATGGGGAGACAAAGGCTAAATAAATGCAGCAGTGATACTCACGAAGCATTAGGTTGAAAATGAACTAGGCAACTTATGTGTGGACGAGGAGAGGCAAAAGGGAAAACCTGGTAGAAAACAAGGGAAGAGGTGACACTATTCAAAGAAAAATGTACTCACTACCTGACTTATATAACTATAGACCCTCATAATCACCTTTACAATAAAAAAAAATGTTCATTCTTATGTATGTTGGTACTAGGACTTGAACACCAGGCCAGGGTTCTCTTGCTTGGCTTTTCTTGCTCAAGGATGTTATTTTACCATTTGAGCCACATCTCCCAGTTTTGGCTTTTTATGGATTAATTTGGATATAAGAATCTTGTAGACTTGGGCTGGGAATGTGGTCTAGTGGCAAGAGATCTTGCATCATACACATGAGGCCCTGGGTTCAATTCCCCAGCACCACATATATAGAAAATGGCCAGAAGTGGTGCTGTGGCTCCAGGGGTAGAGTGCTAGCCTTGAGTACAAGAGAAGCCAGGAACAGTGCTCAGGCCCTGAGTTCAGGGCCCAGGACTGGCCAAAAAAAAAAAAAAAAAAAAAAAGAATCTTGTAGACTTTTCTGCCCAGGCTGGCTTCAAACGAGACCTCAGCCTCCTGAGTAGCTAGGATTACAGGCATGAACTAAATTCATTCATATTTTGTCATAATGAAGTAGAAACATTATTTAAAAGGATAAAGATAGATGTAAAACTTTGTAAAGAACATCTGTAAATGTTTATGGACATTTTCAGAACTGAAGCTTTCTATGATCACATTTTAAAACTGCAAATGCTCCGCTAGATTTTTTTAAAAATTGATACTAATGCCTTCACATACTGGTGGGTGTCTATCTAACAAAGATCATGCTATACGAAAACTATTTGAAGTTTTCAGAAGTGACAAAATGTGGAATGCATGGGAAAGAGGAAGATTTGCTAGGCAAAAAAGAGGGAACAAGCTGATTCTGTATTGTTCCAGAATAAATAAACGTCACAAAGAAGGTGAAGTCCCTAGAAGAATTCTGGAAAGAAAGATGGCAAATGTAACACGAGGGATGTATCTGGACCTCAACTTTATAAATGCCTCCCCCACAGACACACGCTGCCAACAGACGCAGATAGGGAAAGCTAGACACCTGCTGGGTGACACTACTTTAGAGGCCACGTCTGCATTCAGTGACCCTGCAGTCTTGGCACTGACTAATTATGCCAGAGACCACATGTCTCAGATTTCCTTTCTCAAACACACAAAGAAAGAAATTGGAGTCAGATGACTAGGGAGCAAGAAGCTGGCTCCAAGATCAGAGTTGGCCCAATGGCAAGTCAATGTTACTGGAGACTGCCAGATGAATCTAGTTTGTGAAAATAGGGAAGAAGCAGATGTTCAGGGAGGAGAAGAGATAAGAGACAGTGAAAGCCCAGAGAAGTGATGGAGAAAAACTATCTGATAACATTCCAGATTCTGAAAGGCCATGGCTAGGTTCACCAAAACATGCCTTTCTCTTTGTATAAACTGCTCATTCTCACCTTGCTTGTAAGCTGATTGGGGTAGATTCTCTATTCTTAAAGAAATCCTATGACTCGGTTTCCTCCTTCCTTCTCTGTCTTTCAGAACAAGAGAACTGAGTAGAATTAAAGTGTCCAAATAGGCTCACAAAATCCTGCACTGACATCACAAACTGTTTCACTGAAGTTGCATTTATTTTGCTTCATTCACTATCTTCAGAGATACAAATCAGAGATTTAAAAAAGAAAAATAAGTCCCAATTTTGTCCATAAAAAGCTGTATTCTTTATCAATTGACCCTAAATCCCACCAATAAAGCCATCTGGTCTCTATAAAATTGTCTCCATCCTTAAAAACAGTGCTTGATGTGGACGAAGTCTTAAGCTTTCCCAAATCTCAACTTTGTCATCTATAAATTGGATTCACAATCTCTTCTCTTAAATATTTGTGAAAAAGTATTTCAGATTTCTGTATTTTAAGGTTTTCAATAGCTTATGTGGTTTTATGCATTATTTTCTGTGTAGATGTCCTACTGAGCATCATTAAAAAAATGTATTATTATTCAATCATGTCTCAGGAAATGATGTGGGTTCTTAAGCCAGCTGGGATCAGTGAAAATCTAAGTGTTCCTCAGATCAATTTAGGCCAGATTTTACTGCCAAATCACTTAGGCCCAATACAACCATTTGTATTTCAAGATTTTAGGTGATGCTGGAAACCTGAGGCATTTACCTTTGGAAGGTGACATGAGATGAAATGCAACTAGATATAGAGAACAATTGATGCAGGCTCTTAGTCTGTTGTCCAACCTCTGTCTTGGCTGGATCCACACTTGCTTCCAGGACTTGGCCTGTGTCTCTGTGGCCACCACAGGGTCCTGGCAGGTTTTCCACTTCCCTCTTCTTTCCTTCAGACCTGAAGCAACGTGGCCCAAGGCCCTCCAGATGAACTAGGTGCTCAGCAGGTAAGAAGCATGTAATGAGTGCTCTGCATCACTACCAATCCCATTTCTCCTCTTCTTCCTCTCCACCCCCCTTCCCACCTTTTTCACTTCCTTCTCGATCAAGCTGGTGCATATCAAACAAGCACTCCTCTAGCCCTTTTGCTTGCGAGATAGAATCTTACTAACTCTGCCTATCAAGTCACAACTTTGCTTCCCAAATAGCTGGCATGTAGGCATGTTCCTCCATGCCCAGCTCACCACAAGTACTTCACAACTATTGAAGCTATTGTTCCCATCCTAGCTGGCCATGTTCTTTCCAAGGAAATATTAAAATGACGTTGTACATTCTACTCAAAAGCAAAGGAAGGCAAGACAAAATAGCTTCTACTACAGATGAAAATATAGGAAAAAGGAAACACAAACTTAAATTGCATTTGAGGCCTTCCATAGCCTAACTGCCATCACTCTGCTCAGTTCTAACATATTAGAGAAAGAGCTCTGGAGTCGTGGTCATCTTGGTCAGAGAATGACTATTAAGCTCGACTACACACGCACATGCTCACTGCATATGACTATGTTCTTTCTTCCTTCATTCATCTACCTTCCTCCCTGTGATCTCCCCCACCCCATTTTCAAGTACCAATCTCTTGCTAATCATTTTGTTGGAATATGAGTTAGTATTTTAACACCCTGGCAGGGAGAAGGTCTCCTTTCTAGCAGATCTCCTTTCTTGTATCTTGGAAAGTGCTGTATGTCAAAGTCACGAGCACCTTTACAGTGTCCAGGAAGGTAGAAAGTGTTGTCAGCCCTGGAGGACTGCAACTTCTGTTTTCCTGTCCTATAAGATGTGAGCCAAGGTATGGCATTTCTATGGGCATCTGCTTGAACATTTTCAAGTCACAGGAATTCTAATATGCCTGATTGCTAACTTCACTTCTTTAGCAGCACACCTGCAGAGAGAAAAAGGGTTCATCATTCTTCATAAACAGAATATGACATTGTGAAAAACCAAGATTCGTAGAAACTTTCAAGTATACAATCATTGTAATGTCCATTTATGTAAACCTAAGCCTTCCTGTGCCAGCAAGGCTTAATGTGGTATATACACGTATCTAAAAGACAATTGACTTAATTCTATTAGTGGCTAACCCTGCAAATGTACAGACATGGTAAGTTTGACACAATTTGCTTCCAAATAAGAAGAAAAATAATCAAATTTAGAATTAAGCAAATTGCTCTCGCCTTCCATTTAGAAGAAAACACAAGTAACCTAATTAGCTAAATTTATCAGGAGTAAATATGAATGAACTCAGAAACTGAATTTAGAGACTGGCACTGGTGGTGTTTCTTTATCAAAGTATCTTTGAGAACAAAATTTGATTTCAAAAAATGTATCTTATTTCCAAAGCCTGGGATTGCTACAATAAAACAGAGAATTACATGGAAATACTGAGAGACTGACTTTGTTCCGGTGGTGCTAGATGAGACAGAACTAATCACATCTACAGGACAAACAAACCCATCTTCATAGCCACGTGACTCCTTATGTCCTACACTTACTGGAGTCAGCTTTGAGCCAGTCCATACATCGTATTAGCCCTTATGAAACATTTTTAAACTTGAAAACAGTTCCCCAGCTCGTCTCTCTTGCTCCATCCTAATAGTGTAGACTGTGCTCAGTATGGCTGCTCAGTGGAGAATCCATGTCATAGTTAAGTGGCAGGGGGTGGGGCCGGATGAATGGAAGAAGGAGAGTAACAGTTGGAGGTGGGGAAGGAAGAGCTTTCACACCAACAAAATGACTATCATTATGTTCTTGGCATTGTTTCACATGCCTGCACTAGTGTTGTTTGGGATATAGGTAGAAGGAGGTGACTTTAGGCCACATACTTGCCACATGGAACAGTCTAGAACTGCTGCTCACCCATCCTTATGGGCGATGACTGTCATTGCCTCACTCCACAGTCGCGGAAAGCTGAGCTCCAGATTGCCTAGATTCCTTGCCCTAGCTAGTGAAATATGGAAACTGGATTCATATGCACACATTTTTCTGAACTGGCAAACGGTCTGGGATTAAAAGTTGAGGTTATAAAAGGGAGTCTATGTGGGCTGGGAATATGATTTAGGGGTAGAGTACTTGCCTCACATACATGAAACCCTGGGTTCGATTCCTCAGCACCACGTATATGGGAAAAGCCAGAAGTGGCGCTGTGGCTCAAGTGGTGGAGTGGGAAGCTTGAGCAAAAAGAAGCCAGGAACAGTGCTCAGGCCCCGAGTTCAAGTCCCAAGACTGGCAAAAAAAAACAAAAAAATAAAAATAAAAAATAAAAGGGAGTGTATGTGATCAAAGTCATTATATGCATCTATGAAACCCATTATTCTGTGCAATCAACACAGGCTAGTAATACAAACAGCTTTCGAAAGCTGCTCAGTAAATACTTATTGAAATGGGCTATATTTTCCTTAAAAATAATTTGCTCACACATGCGTGCACTAGTACTGGGGCTTGAACTCGTGCTGGATGCTGTCCCTTTGCTTTTTGGTTTAAGGCTGGATCTCTACCACCTGAATCACAGCTTCCCTTCCAATATTTTCCTGATTAATTAGAAATAAGAATATCACTCACTTTCCTGGTTAAGCTGGCTTTGAACTGTGGTCCTCAGATTTCAGCCTCTTGAGTAACTAGGGTTACAGGTATGAGCCCCAGCTGTCCAATTGCTTTTCTAATAAAACAGCAGTAGCTAATAGCCAGTTTTCTAAGCTACTTTGAACTTCACAGTAATCTTGGATATGGATATTGGTAGTAAAAACCATTATTATTTTCACTTTACAAATGAAGAGCCAGAGGCTCAGTGACCTTAAGTAATGTATCTAAAAATCATACATTAAAAAATCACACATTTTTAAAAGAAAAACACATGTCTTAAATTCAGATAGGCAAGTTCAAATATTATTCTTTGTGGTACCCTCCACCACTTTCTCTATCCAAAGCAAGTAAAAACTGAGAATAAAGGAATAACATCTATCTTCTGACCAGTGATGTTTAATCAGCCTTCTAATATTATTTAGGAAAAGCAGAGGAATGATTTTATGATAAATAGTCGATTTACTTAATTCAAATTAGTAACCGGAACAGATCAACTGATAGTCTCAACTCTGATCTGACAAAAAATAAATTATAATTTTGGCAACATGATAAACCACTGTACACTGTGCATAAGAGTAGCTCTGAGATCTAATAACATAGCTCTTATAAATGACTCTTCTGCTTTATTCCAGGAGACCTCTTGGTTGCAATTTAATACCACCTTTGCTTAGTCTCTAAGGAGCACTGGCTACTTCTCTTATTTACAAGGAAAGTGGTAGGCTTCATTTTTCTGAAGCAAAAAGATGAAAACAGTGAGATGTAGAGACTACCGGGATCAGACAAGGCCACAAGGCAATTACACGTTTCTCTCCCATGGACCTGCCTGATGTTTTTGTGAGACCAGAAAGGACAAAGTGCCCTTCCTGTTGTGAAATCTCCACTGATCACAGAAGCATATTTCAAATAATCGTCTCTGCTTTGCTCCTCTGGGCTACTTGTCTTTGTAAACTGTCAGCCAAGCAGTCAAAGTGGGCAGCCAGCTATTTCAATCCCTATGAGTGGATGTTACCCACATCCCTTCCGGTCAGGAGACAGTGGTATAAGCTTAAAGCAAAGAGGAACAAGCCGCGTCATTACAATATTCCTAAATCCCTGGACTAATTAGACCTTTTGCATTCTTTTTATAACAGTGAAGAAAACAGCAACTTGGAGATTCCACTAGAAATGACACACTTTCAAGGTACATGAAATTGGCCAGGTATCGCTGCAGGTAAAATGAAACCCTTCTCTCTTGATTTGAGATCATTAGCTTTCTGCTTTACAGCAGGCCATCTGCTGTTCTTATCTCTCACCTGAGATACAAGGAAAGCCCTTCATCAGCTCCAGGACAGCATTATCTGCCACCATTGTTGACCCCTCCCTGTCAGAAGATGAGCGCTGAAGGGGCAGGGACTAAGAGGGACAACTGAAATAGCAGCTGCTCTGTGGGAAGCCCTTGTTATGGGCTGAGTCTGAAAGTACTGGATGTCTGATTCCAAAGACGGTGTGAGACTATTACCCCCATTTCATGCATTCTAGAACAGAGCTTTGCTCATGGTCAGGGGAAAGGTTGAAAAATCTTGTGAACATTGAAAATAAAAGTAAGGTAAAAGGTACTCTTCAGTTGTGTGAAATTTTCTTACTGAACCCGACTTTTTAAAGTGTTAACTATTCATCAAGGAAAGTCCTTTAAAACAATCTTAACACTTTAGATAGAATTATTCTAATTGCCTACATTTTCGTCCTAAAATTCATCATCAATGAAACAAATGGAGCAAATAAAAGTGATTTAGGATGGTACTGATTATTCTGTCATAAGTATATGAGAGATCAATAGAGTTATACCAAGCCTGTATGTATCTATGCGAATGTCTTTAACAAGTTCTCAAGTGGCTCCTGGGTGCTAAACTCATTTCAGATGGTAGAAATTAATCTATGAAAGAGACAAAGCCCTACCACTCTGACTTTTCAAGTATTTTGTATTGAAAGCACTATTTGAAAACATACCATTGATTTGGTTCATACCTGTAATTGCAGCACTTGCGTAGATGAGGCAGAATAGTTGCAAGTTCAAGGACAGCCTGAACTACATTAATAAAATTCTAATGTTTCTAAACTTGAAGTATGATTTGAGAAACAAAGGTGTGTTACCCATGACTTGAAGTATGATTTGAGAAACAAAGGTGTGTTACCCATGACTTGAAGTATGATTTGAGAAACAAAGGTGTGTTACCCATGACTTGAAGTATGATTTGAGAAACAAAGGTGTGATACCCATGACTTGAAGTATGATTTGAGAAACAAAGGTGTGATACCCATGACTATTTAAAGCAGCACCCAACATCCTTCCACAAAACAGTTGCATTCGAATGACTTTGGTAAGAGAAAAAATTAAATGGTTTCTATAACTCTTGAGAAGTAATTAGTAAAATGAGCTAATGGGAGAGAACAGTAAGTTTTAAACAGGATGAGCCATAATGAGTAAATAGTATCCATCGATCCTTTTGACATTCTTAATAACCATTTGTCAGAACCTTCAGTCTCCCTACTTGGTAGTATCCAAAATAAGATTTAGAACAAGCAGCAGAATATTTGTAAGTGTGTGTGTGTGTGTGTGTGTGTGTGTGTGTTAAGTGTACATGTGAGTATGTGGAAAATGCATTTTAACAGATGCTGTTTCTTCTGGTATAATTTGGGTTCGTCAGTGCTGAACATAGTTCAGTTATTTCCTGATTTTGAAGGGGAAAGATTAGGAGAAAGTATATGAAGTAAACAATTTCTGTTTCCTATATAGATAAAACCAAAGCGTGGATATGCTCGTCTTCAAATGCTTGCTGGATCATTCCTTACCCTGAACCATTTTCACCGAGCATGCCTCAAGTTAGAAGAGTGGCCATGAGACCTTCAATTAGAATTAGAATTAAATGTCATTTGGGGACTAATAAGGGAGACTTGCAACATTATCTGAGCCGATGACAGTAGGGAAGGGATGAGGTTGCACAGTTCAGCTTCTGGTCAGAAATGGCAGCTGGTTATTACAGTCCAGTAAATTTCATGCACCGATGTATTTATAGCTCCTATAAACTGAGACTACAATAGAAGAGGGAATAGAAATACATTGATCGCAAGATGGGCCTTGGGGAATCAGTTTGATATCCATGAAAATTTTTTTTTCTCTTGATAATGAATGTACCTTTGATTTTACCCAATTTAATGTGCTTCCCTCCACTTAAACACTTTGAAGAGAAGGGAATAAAATCAAAGCACATTTATAAAACAAATTAATATTAACTTTTTAAAACCCTGAGTTTGTTGCGTTTTTTTTCCCTGATGTAGTAGTTAGGCCGTAGACCTCTCTTACCATGGTGATCCAGGAATAAGCAGATGACTTTGTATATGGATCTTTTAAATTTTTTTTTTACGTTTTAAAATTATCTTTCAGTAGTTGTACAAAGAAATTGCCACTTAACCAAGCAGTTTATGAATACGGTATATCTTGATCAATGTCACCCCTTTCGCCATTCATCCTTCCCCTTCTCACCATCCTTCCCTTACTCACCCCTTCCATTAATCCTCTTAATTTTGTCCAATATACATTACATTCTTGTCCATTCCTTTCCCTTTAATCTCACCCCACCCTTCTCAAGTTACTCACTTCTCGGTGTTTTATTTTGCTGAACTTTGATGTTGCCTTTCTGAGGAATTTCACTATTTGAGTTTTCCCTTGAACCTACTTCATACTTCAGCTAATATGTTTGAATATACTTGCATACCACTCAATGTCTTTATTTGTGAGTTTTTAAACTAATTCTAGCTTCTCCATTATGAGAGAAATCATGAAAGATTTGTCTCTCTGGGCCTGACTTACTACACTTAACATATTTTTTTCCAGATCTTTCTATTTCTTTACCAATGGCATAATATCATTCTTTCTGCTAGATGAGTAAATTTTCATTGCGTATATATACTACCTTTTGTCTCTCTGATCCGTTGGTCCACTGAGGTACATCTGACTGGATTCCATATCTTGGCTATGATGAACACGAATGTTGAACCAGCTTTGCCTCCCTAGCATGAATCGTCTTTGATCATAGTGCATAATTTTTTGGTTATTTTTTTAAATTCAGTCACCCCAGAAGGGCTTGTAGATTTTAGTATCTTGATTTCCTTACTGCCCTGATCCCAATGTTGATGTTCATTCTGTTCATATGCTGAGATACTAACTAACCTTCAGAGAAATGCTGCTAGAAGGTGGAGACGTTGGGCTGAGCCCTCATGAGTGAGATTAGTGACTGTATTAGAATTTTCCTACTGGTTGAAAATACCAAAGGAAAGCAAGTTAAAGAGGAAAAAAAATTATTTTGGCTCCTAGTTTCAGAGGTTTCAACCCATGATGAGCTTGTTCCATTAATGTGAGCCAAGGACCTTGGTAAAGAAGAGCAGAAAGCAACTCAGAGAGACCAGAGGCCACCAGAGCAAGATACACTCTCTGGTGATAGACTTCATCCAACCAGGTTTCACCTCCCAAGAGCCCATTTGTGAAGTTAGTATCCTCCCAATCCTGTCACCTCTCAACAGCACTACCAATTGGGGACGGGTTCTTGACCACCTGAGCCCTCTGGTTAATACTCTGTGCGCAAATCACAGCAATGGTTAAAAGAAACCTGAGAAAAATCCCTTGGGCCTTTTCCCATGTGAATAAAATAATGGAGACTCAGAGACACCCTTTTTACCCTCTCTACAGAAGGCACAAAGGAGGATATAGTATTTAGGAACAGAAAGTTGGTCCTCAGCACACAATGAGTACATTTATATCTTAATCTTGGTCTTCTCAGACTTCAGAGATTTAAGAATAATTTTCTGTTGCTTATAAGGTATTGAGTTATTGCATTTTTGTCATAACAGCCTACTCTAAGACAACTAAAAATGTTGGGAATTCTCAACTATCTCTTGATATAACAAACTGCTTAGCCATCCTAGGTCTAGAAATGCATTCCTATAAGGACAAATTTTTGATATAGTCTTGCAACTATTACCTCTTGTCAAAATCTGAAGGTAAAACACACAGAAAATCAAAGGTTGCCTCTAATAGATTTTCCTCCTAGGCTGAAGTCTCTGTTAGTGCATATTGGATCCAACAAGTTAAGATAGAAGCAAGGATCAACTGACTCAGAAGTTAGAAGCTTGAATACAAGGAAAAATATTCACCACTAAATCTGAGGTTGCAAAACCATTTGAAAATGTCATATAAAAGAAGCAAACACATTTTTCACAATGTTTATTTATAAATAAAGTTAACTGAGCAAATTTACATGCATTTTGGCTCTTTTGAGGCCAGAGAAGAGAGTGACTTTTATATAAATAAAAAGAATCAAAGAAGCTGAAGTACCTAGTAAGTGGGAGGATTACAGCAGCTCAGCTGCTGGCCCCTGGCTTTACAAAACCCATTTTAGCAAATGTGGCCTATGTGGTCATGCACTGGGGTGGGCTTCCTGGGGTGTCCTATATTTACCAGGTAACTGACCAGATGTCGTTGCTAATGTATAATGGTTTCTGGGGAAGGAATGTTTAAAAATCAGACCATATCACTTAAAATAGGATAGCAGTTCTTCTGGTTTTAAGTGAAATTTATGGATGATTCAAGATAAGCCATCTGTGCAATAAGAAATTCACCTCCTACAAATGATGAGATTTATAGGACCTGTAATACTGTTAGCAATAACATACCATTTTCAGATACACTGGAGGACAAATGCATGGATATGCGCATATCGGGTCGAGGAGGACGTACTGTTGTATTTACTCCCCATGTCAGACTTCCTCTCTGACATGCACTCAACAAAAAGGAGGCTATTGATAAGTGTCTAGGAAAAGGGACAGAGTTAGAAAGGAGCTTTAGGGTTATTCCAGACTATAATATCTATTCTGTACATCAACTAACATAAAATACAATGGACCATGAGACTGAGCTGACTTGATGTCAAGTGCAATTTTAGGGAGAAGAGGTAGAATAGATTTGCTTTGAAAGCTGTAATCTCTTCCTCCTCCATTGCACGTCTCTGGGGTATTTATTCCTGGGCTCTCAGTTCTATGAGGCCAAAGGGAAGGCTACAGATACAGATTCTTCCTGGTAGGGCTTGACAGACATCAGGAGATATAAGTCGTTCTGTCAATTTCACTTATGTGCACTCTTTGAAGAAAGATATACCTATTCTTTCCTCTTCCGTGGCTGCTTCAGTGATTGTGATTAATTTGGATTAATTTTATCTCTGATTGTTTTAAGGTCGAATGTTGGTGCTTTTATGGCCATTTATTAAATTTTCAGAAAATGTATGTGTGAGCCAGTTGTCAAAACCCTTATTAAAAATAAAATGATACAAATTTCCAATTAAACAAGTTGAATCAAAATAGGAAGTCCTCGGATACTTTAGTCCCAGGTGCTCTACCATGCTTCACTATTATCAAGTCCCTTGAGATTAGTTAATTCTTCAGTATCTCTATGAGGGAAAACTACAAAACAGTGTGCAACTGTGTTAATCTTTCCAACTCTTCATCCAGTAGTTTCACAAGAGTTGCCTAAAGTTGGCCACTGAAGGGATATACACTGCATAAGAACTGAGAAAAGTAGGCTTTATTGGGGTCGGGGGAGCTATGATGGTTAAACTCAGCATACCACTGAGTAACATTTGGTTTCTCTTTGCCTCATTACTTCAGTACCTTGTACTTCCTATCTTCTGAGACTATACCCTATATCTTCTAGAAAATGGACTCTTATTTTTTCCCAGTAGTTTCATTGAAGGCTTCTAGATTTTGTACCCACCCCCCAGCAAAACATATGATTGAAGCTACAGCTCAAGTGGTAAAGTGTCAGCTAGCCGTGCACAAGAAAACCTGAGTTCGAGGACTGGTGCAAGCAAGCAAACAAGAAAGGGGGAAGAAAGAGAGAAAGGAAGGAAGGAAGGAAGGGAGGGAGGGAGGGAGGGAGGGAGGGAGGGAGGGAGGAAGGAAGGAAGGAAGGAAGGAAGGAAGGAAGGAAGGAAGGAAGGAAGGAAGGAAGGAAGGAAAGAAGGAAGGGAGAGGGAGGGAGGGAGGGAAAGAGAGGGGGAGGGAGGGAATGAGAGGGGGAGGGAGGGAAAGGAAGAAAGAAAAAAGAAATAAATAAAGAGAAAGAAAGGAAGGAAGGAAGGAATAGAAAGAGGAAATGAAGGGAAACAAAGAAAAGAAAGAAATGAGAAAAGAAAGGAAAGAAGCAAGCACCCATTAAGGAAGACAAAGGAAAATCGCAGGAAGGAAAAAGGAAATGGAGGATTAGTATAATTGAAACATGTTATATACATTTATGACAATGTCATAATGAAACTCATCATTTTGGAAATGTTACATGCATTAATTAAAATACTTTATAAAATGAAAAATAAGATACTTTTCTCCCACCATAAGAAGGCCAGGGACTTGGTTTAACCAAGGCCAAACCAACCAGAGATTTTCCCTGAGATTATTCCGAACCAGTGCTGGGGAAATTAACGCTTTCTTTACTCCCTAGGACAGCTAAGATGGATTGATGTGTGGCTAAACCTGGGTGTGGCTACACTTCCTCTAACATCCACATTACATATAAGAAGACACTCACCACTATGCAACTGTAAGGCTAGCCATAGCTAGAAGCACAGCCAGGGCACGGAAAGACCTCGTGACATTGTCGTGGGAGTTCCTTGGTATGAGGCTTATTCGCTCATTCTCTGGCAATTCGTTTTGTTAATAAAGTCCAACTTCAGTTTGAACTAGTTTGAGTTGTTTTTCTATCATTTGCAACCTAGCTTCTTGATTAACCAAGGCAATCTGTGATTCTCCACATCTTCTTTCCCACTGCTTCCTATTTCCTCATTTATAAAGTGTGCATATGGATAAGCTGTATGTTGTGACTTTAAAATGTGTAGACTGATTGTGGTATCCTGGGAACATATATACAATACTAGGGAAGGAAAGGGGAACATCAAAATGGAGAGACCAAGGTGAACCAATGCAACAGCAATACTTACAAGACACTATGCTGTAAACCAACTGTACAACTTGGGGTGGCGGAGGGGATGGGGGATGGGGGAAGGTGGGAGAAAAATGAGGAAGGGAGGAGGTTACAGGTTTGATAAGAAATGTACTCACTGCCATACTATGAAACTGTAACCCCTCTGTATACCACTTTGACAATTAATTAATTAATTTAATATAATTAAAAAATTGTTTAGAGAAATATCCCTCTAGAAAAATCAAGTAAATTCACAGGAAATCCATCTATCTTTATTAGTCAGGACTTCCTTTCTGTGTCACCATGGAGTTGGAGTAATAAAGCACAAAGGCTCATCACCTTCAAACTGGAGCTCCACCAAGAAGAAACAAAGGCTCAACATTGTAATTCATTAGTGTCATTGTGGGAGAAAAGCTGCTTGAGGATGGACTCTCTCAAATGAAATGAAAAGCTGCTTGAGGATGGACTCTCTCAAATTAAATCTTAATAAAAGAATGACTTGGTTTGCTGACCTGATTGGGTTGAACAAGCTGAAGCTTGCCACTAGTCATCAGAATGTAGTTAATAGTATAAGAAAGGAAGAGAGGAAAAAAAGGAAAGGAAAAGAGAATCCAAGAGAGAAGAGAAAGATCTAAAATCACTTTCCTAACATCTTGAGCATCCGTTTCTATCTCTGAATAATGAGGAAGCTAATAGTACATTGTAGAGTTGCTACAAGAGGTAATAGTTCCAAATAATTTCATTGATCCTAGTATATTTTAAGGGTTATATAAGTTTCAGCTCCTGTTTCTATCAGAAGAAGCAAATGGTGCAAATAGTTTAACACAAAAAGTTTAATAAGAGAACCATTTCAGAGGTGCGAAGAATCCTGGGAGAATCATGAAGAACCCTAGCACCAGTCAAACGAAGACACTACCATTCCTGGAATTGAAAAAGCAGTGGAAAAGGTCAGTTCCTATGATATGGAAGTTATGAGGAATTAATGGTTGTGTGACAGGAGCTATGGAATTTAGTGAAGAGATACAGCCAGCCAGAGGTAACTCTGGAGGAATACCTATTAGCCACAATCACTTCTGAGAACAGAAGTCCACTAATGTAGATTATGTAAGGACGCCTCCTTGGGCACTGAGCAGAGTGTGGAAAGAGTGAATATATCCGAATGAGGTGGGTATTTGACCTCCACATGTCCTCTTGCTGTTCATTTGGGCAAAAGCTACCTTCTCACTACATGGAAGACACAATATTCAAGAAGCTATCATAGCACCATAGGCTGGTATCAAACTGGCCATGGTCTCACCTGGTTTTAGGAAACTGACCACCACTGGAGTTCATATAGGTAATAAAACAGCTACTAGAATTCTTCTACAGCCAGTCACTAAGGGTCGAAATCACAATACCCTTCATAAACCATCTTTTCTGCGAGCTTCTTACTTTGGCCAGCACATAGGGTAGACAAAGTTCTTCCACTACTGCGTGCCCCACAACTTCTTTCTTATAACATGTGGATTCTTGTTGGTATTGTCTCTGTTGTTTGGTTGCAGGTTTTCCTTAAGCAGAAATTCTTGGAATTCCTCTGAGTCTCGTCCCCCATCCTAACGCAGGAAACTGCTTTCTCCCCCATAGAAGGATCCCTCACTTAGCTGAGAATAATGAGCTACCTTTCTTGCTCATTGGCTTAGAAATGTGAGGCATGAAAAAATGGTCAGAAAAATGTCTTAGCTTTCAGTTCATCTATCCTATCAATAGATTGTCAGATAAAGCCATCTTTCTTTGAGGACCACTACACTCAAGGACTTGAGAATGAAGTTGAATTTCTTCAAGGAGATCTGTTGGACTAATAGATGGAAAGGTTACTGTCCCATTACCCTATTCACTCTCGGACCTGTATTTTATGTTTTGTGTTTTTTGTTGTTGGGTTTTTGGGTTTTTGGGGGGTTTTTTGGAGTCCTGGGGCTTGAATTCAGGGCCTGGGTACTGTCCATGGCTTCTTTTGCTAAAGGCTAGCACTCTACCACTTGAGCCACAGCACCACTTCTGGCTTTTCTATATATGTGGTATTGAGGAATCATACCCAGGGCTTCGTGTATAGGAGGCAAGCACTCTACTATTAGGCCATATTCCCAGCCCTATTTTATGTTTATGTGAAAGATTATTCTATAATGCTGCCTGATGTGGCGAAGCATGACTAGGTCCTCTAAGACAGGGTGTTGGTCCCTGGAATGGACCACATAATGAGTCATAAGTTGTGGCCATTCCTCCGTTCTACTTCAAGCCAGTCTCTTCTAAGTATGGAGACAAATGGTAATGCCAGTGAAATTCATGGCATTCCCTTATTTTTATGCCATTGTCTTCACAAAATTAATCTCCTCATGCTTGTATGGAAGACCTTGATGATGGTTAAAGCATTCTGAAAATTTGCAAATGATTACAATGCTAGGAGCTCTATGGAAAGGTAAGACATCACACTTGAAACATGTGTTAGTTGTGTCTCCTTCAATAATGGAAAGGGTTAATATAAGCAGATTCTCAACGGGCCAATTATCTTTCTTCAAAGAATAGTGCCATCGCAGGATAATATTGCCTTCTTTCACTTGTAGATGAGTAGTAGATGTGACCAGTGTTGATGAAAATCCACTTAGTAAGTGCACAAGATGACTCATATTTGTTAGAAGCCTCCCTGAATAGGAGAGGGTGCATTGTTTGGGGGCAAGAATGAGAATTATGTATCAACTCATCTGCATGGGCACCTTGAAGAAAAGTCCTATGCCCAATAGCAAAGCGGATGCAGATGCCGAGAGGAGCTCTGAGTGCCTAATGAGCGTGGTGGAGTTCTCTTCCCAAGATTCATTTACCATCAGCCTCTGAGCCATTACATACAATTCCTAAAGACCTGAGGCTTCTCAGAGAGTCTGTGACCCAATCAATGTACCTTTAACAATTTTTACATGTGATTCTTCTGAAGTCATTTAGACATTTCTGTGGTGAATACTTAAGCACCTTGGTCACCTCACTGGAGTCATCACCTTTAGGAAAGCAATGATGGACATCAAGCCCAGAGGAAGAGATGAAGTTGAAGACAGGACAGATGAATAACCAGCAGTTGGGGTGTTGCCCTCTCTGTGCTCTGTGTCGGGGTCCTGAGCGAAGGCAGAAGGCCACGCACATCTCCTGGAATCCTGCATCCACCAGGAGGGAGAACTTTGGCCTCTGCTAGAGACCCAGGATGCTCAGACCTTTACAGACAATAGAGATTAGACAGTAGGAAGGTTTGGAAATGAATATGATAATTTTTCCCAGCATTGGCCTTTTAGCTGGAAATATTTAATTGTGGTAATACATCTGTTGAACTTCAAATGAGGAAGATAATAGAGTACAAAAGGTCATATTATTCATCATACACACGCTGTTCCAAAAATCATTGCTTAGAGCAAAACGGTCCTGAAAGATATTAATGTCTTTTATCTTAGAAGGTAAAAACATAAATAATTTGTATATTTGTTAAATAAACATTTCCTGAGAAAGTATCTGCTCATTATCATCTTTTTTCTCAAGTTATCTGAATTTGAATGAATTACCATCATAAATTAGCTGGAAGTCTTTTGCCTAATTTTTTTCTTATTAATATTTGACCTTTTTATTATTTTTAAGTAGTTGTACAAATATTTAGCATTTAATAACAGTTTCTTATTCAAAATGCTTCTCTAGCCATTTATTTTTAATTAATTATTGTAGTCTACCATACCCTTATGTCCATCCATAGTTTTCATTACAAATTGCATTTTTCTCTAGGGTTCTCTAGAGTTGTCACTATTTTGTCTCTAATTGGAGGGTGTTTCCACACTATGCTTAATGGATTTTGACAGTCTTTGTTGTGTTTTGCAGAGCAGAGGGTGACAAAGGTGGCATCAATGCCACTGAGCTATCTGGCTTTTGGTGTTTCTGGAGGTGACATGCTTAGGCAGTGGCATTTTCTCCTGGAAAGAGAGTGACGATTTTCCCTGATGGCATCTATTGTATCCTGGGGCCTTAGAAAAACATAGGGGGCTGGACAAATATAAATGATGAGAAAGATTACAGCAGTGTTCAGACTGATATCTCCCCTGAGGTGGTCTACCCAATATTTATTTATTTATTGCATCAGGCTAGGGTCCCATTGGTCTCACTTCCTTATCAGAAAGAACGTTTCAGAACAACAACAAAACTAAACAAAAACCAAACTAAGCTAAACAAAAGCCCCAGTGATTCTTGATAACCAGCAGGTCACAAATGATGTGTGTCTCTTTTTTACTGACTAGCACTGCTAGCTGAGTGCTAGCAGTGAAGGTAAGAACCAAACAGGGTTCCACTTACTCTTTGAGAACTACCAAGACACCTTAATCATTAGATAAGGCTTATTTGATGAAAGGAAACACAGATAAAGTTGCTTTTCTCCTTGTCTCCTTTATCTGGTCTATTTAACACTGCATGCCTCAGTTTCTTCACCTGAATAATGGGAAAGATAACATCTTCTAGAATGACTATAAAGATGGACAGTTATAAAGCACTTAAACTGGCTCTCACTCGATATTAAGAGCTGAGAAAGTTTTAGTGGTTGTTTCTGCCTGTGTTCTTAAATAGCACACATAGTTCCTTACAGGAAAATTTACTGAAAGAGCCACTTCAGTGGTGATGGAAACCCCAGAGGATCATGAAGCAGCCTGGAGCTAATGAAAAGGAGTGAAGCAGCAGCTACTCCCAGCACTAGATGGGCAGTCTTTCTCATGTTCTCTTTCGGTTCCAGACACTCACAGATGCAGGTTTCTTTTCAGAACTTCTAGAGCATTCCGGTAATACAATGGCCTTCTAAACTATGGTTATACTTGAGTAAAATTCCTGCCTGAAAAATCTTATGTCACACTGCAGATCACATGTGTACTCCCGTGTTTGTTTGGATGTATGAAGATCACTTTCAACTATCAACAACTATAAAGTTATAAATGAAGTATATGCCACCTACCACCAGCATTTGAATGTGCTGACTATAATGGTATATGCTTGGATAACAGAGATCCAGAGTTCTACTTCTTATGTTCTAGGTCTATTAAATATTGATGTTCACCAATGAGTACACAAAGAGCCCATGGATTTACATGGTTTTACTGAAAGATAGAAACCAGACCTTCTAAGCACACACAATGCACAATCTGGAGTTCTTCAGGCATGTAGATAAAGCTAGAAAAGCATAAACTGCCCTGAGGAGAATGAGAACTTTGAATTCACTGATGTATTTCCTTATCATGAGTACAGTGCTGAAATCCCTCTCCATCTTTTTTCCAGGTTCATTTCTAATACTATTCACTGTAGACTCTGTTACAAAGTTACTCTACTACTGCAACTGTTCTTTTAAGACAAGGAACTGTGTACCCCATGGTTAGTACTGAAGTAGAGGTGGAAGATACCTCTACTTAAGTTATTTTTTCAGTCTCAATTTAATAAAAAATATCATGCATTTACTCATTCATTTACTTAAATTATATTACCAGACAGGATCAGGGAAAGAGATAAATTACTTATGATCATTCATATGCTCATAGGATACATATAATCATAATAGATGGCATATCTGCTATCATTTCTAGTAGATGGGTGATAGATAGGCAGATATAGATAGATAGATAGATATATGATACAATCACATGGATGATAGAGAAGAACAATCACTGACCTTCATGTCATCTGCACAGCAGGACTTGGAGTTATGTGTGGGACAGTAGAATGGCAGAATGGTCTCATGGGGTCAAAGTTCTGGATTTCAGTCTAAACCCTAACTCATCTGCTTCCTGTTTAACACTAGACAGTTTCCCTGATCACATTGGTATTCATTTCTTCATCTCTTATAGGGAAATAATAGTGTTTAATCTTATATCATCTTTCTGAGGACAAACTTGAAATTGTAATTCTCAAAGAGTGGTCTGGAGACTTTCATGGAATCTGGGATCTTTTCAGAGATTCTGTAAGATGAAAATTAGCTTTTAATCATGGGAGAAAAGTAATTACCCTTTCACTTTCCTCCTATTGTCAACACTGATACTGAGAGATTGTACACTTCTTGCTGCCAATTCTCCCTGAAGGCTTTCATAAGTTACCTGAGATATGATGTCTCCAACACAAACTAGATGATGTGGGTGGGAGAATCCAGATGTCTCTTATTAATCCAATTGCTAAGGGAATTTATAAAACTCTTAAGGCAAAAATCAGCTTTTTCATAATTTCTGTTCAGAAAATATATTACTTCATGAAAATATTTATACTATTCTATTTATCATCACCAAAGTTCTGGTCTAATTTATCTGAGACATTACTTTTAAATGAATGAGTGAATCAACACATTAAAATTTTCTCAGCTTTACTATCTCATAAATATTGATAAACATAAATCACATAAACAAAAGCGCTTTGATATCTCCAAGCAAGAGTGTGAAAGAGGCAATGGCTAAAACGTTGGGAGATCAGGTAGGAAGAACAATTGTTTGCATATAAGGAAATACTTAAATGCTAACTATAATTTTATTGTTATTATAAGACATGAGAGCTTGATTATCTTTGATGGGGATTCTGTTAACCACCATGGAAGCAAGTGTTGCAAAAAGAAACCCAATGTTTAATGCTTAAGCTGAACTTAAAATTCAATCATACATTCTGTATCTCCAACCGTATGAAGTGATAAACTAGATAACCTGGTGGTAAGCTGTGTCTGCCATATTACTTTCATCATGGAAATGGCACCAAGGTATAAGATAACACTGGCATCGAAGTAGTCTCCTTGGGAAAACAAAAGCATCACAAAGAAAGATATCAGATTGCAAGGCAAAAACAGCCACAACAGGTAGAAAATAAAGGGCAAAGAGCCACTAAGAATTACCAGACTCATGAAATGTCATCACTGAGATGCCTTATGCTTAATGTCAAAATTAACAAGTAACTCATGAACACATTTTCTGCATAAAGAGTCTAACACTCCTAATTCCCCCTTCCCAAATAAAATTCTTTTTCTCTTTGAGTAAAATGTGAAATTGAACCTTTATCTCTCTACACAATCAGGCTCTCCTATCCTAAGTGACTTAATCAGTCTGGTTACCAAATTATATGCAGGCGTTTTCCTTTGTTAAATAGAATAAATAAATACCAGTGCGCAGGAGTTGGCCAATATCAGGTACCAGTCTAAAACTCTTACCTACACCACCTGATAATCTTTACCAGATTCCATGAAGCAACTTACTGCTGGTTCCAACCAGAAGATTCTGGGGCAATGGTGAAGAAATGCTGGGGCTGTGATTAATCCTTTATTTCACCCACAGGGCGAAGAATCAGTCAGTCCCCAGACATGGTTAAAACCAAAGGTGTCTCCCCCAACTTCCACTTCTATAGGTTCAGATTGATCTGGCACTAAGTTAAGGGAGCTATGGGAAAGTAGACAAAGGTCACATTCCAAGAGTGGAGAAGAAGAAATCAGGAAGTGGGGAGATAGGCAATTTGGGTAACAGACCCAGGATGCCAGGAAATCTCAGAGTAAATATAGGGACTCCTCCTGTCTTTTGACAGGATGACTGAAGGTCACACACACACACACACACACACACACACACACACACACACACACACGGTTTCCCACTGGTATCATTCAAACACCAGTCAAATTGCTTGTCAGTCCCCAGAGGACTCCAGGTTCCGAAAATTTACCATTATTGTCTTGCTTTTTCTAATATAGTTCGGAGAACTGGAGAGGCACGAGGGCTACGCAGCTCCAAGTCACAGAGGTAGAGAACAATATGCTATGCTTTCCTAGACAAACACATAAAATGACAGATTATATAGATGATAGACTAATAGACAACAGAGAGGTATCTCTATTGAATCTATTGAGAGAGAGAGAGAGAAGGAAGGAAGGAAAGAAGGAAGGAAAGGAAAGGAAGGAAGGAAGGAAGGAAGGAAGGAAGGAAGGAAGGAAGGAAGGAAGGAAGGAAGGAAGGAAGGAAGGAAAAAGAAGAGAAAGGAAAAGAAAAGAAAGAGAACTTTGTGTAGATGTATATGTATATGTATAAATCATGTATAAATCTTGTATAAATCAGGGCTTAGGCACTTTCCTGGAGCCTTTTGTTCAAAGTTAGTGCCCTGCTACTTGAGCCACAGATCCATTTCTGGCTTTTGGGGGGTGGCTATTTGGAGATAGGAGTCTCACAGACTTTCCTGCTCAGGCTGTCTTTGAAACATGATCCTCAGCTTTCAGCCTTCTGGGTAGCTAGGATGGCAGAAGTGAGCCCCTGGATAAACTGTAATATTTAAGAAATGGTTTTACACAAGTATAATACATTGTACATGTTTCTGTATAATTTATTTTTTCCACTTACAGGTGGATGCACACTTTATTTAACACTTCTCCCATCTTTTTTAAAGAACTATGTTTTAAGTTTAATGGACATTGTGTACTTCCATCTTGGAATTTTCTTCAATGACTTATTTGACCATTCAGGTTGTTTAAGTATCACAACTGGATAGCTTATAAATGAAAGCAACTTTTCTCATGATTTTATAGCTGGGAATTGCAGGATCAATTTGGTATTGCTCACAGATGCCAGCTTGTTTCTGTGTTCTCACATGGAGGGGGCGGCTAGCTTGGATTCCGGGGTCTTCTTTATTCATCACCATCACAAGTGTCATACTCATAACCCAATCACCTCCAAATGTTCTTGTTTCCTAATGTCCTGGCCTTAGATGTTAGGATTTCAATTTAGAAATTATAAGGGTACACAAGCATCCAGACTACAATATCTGTAACAATCCATTTTCTTTCTTTCTTTTTTTCCAGTCCTAGGGCTTAAACTCTGGGCCTAGGCACTGTGTCTGAGCTTTTGGGCTCCAGGCTAGCACTCTACAGCTTAAGTCACAGAATCCATAAGAATTTCATGGGCTTTTCCTGCCCAGGATGACTTTGAACTGTGATCCTCAGATCTCAGCCTCCTGAATAGCTAGGGATGACAGGCACTAGTGCCTGGCTGGAACAATCCATTTTAAGTCTCTAAATGTTTCATACACATATAAATATACTTTTTGATGTGATTTTGCTCTATAGTCTATTTCTCTACTAACATCCTTTTAGTTAATTTGTTTTGATTTCAGGTTGAGAAAATAAATCTTTCATGATTCCTCATGTTTTATATTTCCTAAAATTTATTTTATACCTTTTTAATCCTAGGTCATGTATTTTCAATAATAGAGATGATATCCTCAAGAGAGTGAAAATTAGGTCTCAAGTTTAAAAAAAATCTCTTCCGTTTTTATGCATAAGCACCAACAGCTACATTAATATACCTGAGTATTAAAGTTATATGGGGAAATGATTAGAAAACAAGTACTGTAGTATTTCTGAAGATAATGGAAGTATTAATGGTGATGATGATGATGATGATGATGATGATGATGATGATGATGATAAAGATGTAGAAAGGTATTTTTGTAAACGAATTTTGGAGTTAGCTTGTCAGTTGCTGCTGCTGACTTTTGCAAAAGACGACCCTGGAGACCAAAAAGATGATGTGATTTGACCTAGGTTGCATTGCAAATTAGGAACAGATCTGTGATGAACACCCACCCTTGACTTTTTGTTCTAGATTCTTTTCACTGTGCTGCTTCTCCTGATCAATACTGGCACTTGGAATACCAAATTTGTCCAAGGCCTTTGAACAGCTTCTGTACATTGGACAGCCCTGTAACTGTCTCTCCTTAGTCCATGAGATTGTTTCTGAATCTGCCGGTGTATGCCTGCCTTCTGGTCTCTTTCCTAGCTTTTTTTTTCCTTTATAAGAGCTTGATTATCCAATATGGGAACCATCAGCTAGTATGTGCTACCTAAAGCAGAGAATAGAACCCCAGTATGGCCCATGGCTCTACTGAAGCTTAGTAGAAATCTAGAGTAGCTGGACTGACTTTGTTAACCAAGAGAGGCTAAAAGACTGTAGTGGAAGGAAGATGAAGGTAATAAAAAAGTAATATGCCCAGGGATAAAGAAGAGAAAAGTGTTGATGATACCAGAAGCAAACTGGATATGACAATCTTTCTACCCATTTTGTGACGGTGAATCTCGTCAACTTGATTATATTAATCAGGACCTAGTGGTTAGTAAAGCTAACCTCCATCTGTATCTTAGGGTATTTCAGAAGAAATTAACTAATCAGGGAAGACGCCCACTGAATGTGGATAGCACCATCTCATAGAGTGGGGCCTGAGGTGGATTTTAATAAAAAGTACATGTGTTCTCTTGATGTGTCTGTCTCTCCTCTCCATTCCTCTTCTTTAATTCCCTCTCACTTTCTTTGTCTCTCTCCCCCATAATCTTTTCCCCTTCTCCCTCTCCTTCCTGCCAGCTGTGGCATGAGCTGCTCTCTTCTACCACATCTGTCCTCCAAGATGGACTGAATTTTCTGGGAATAATAAAACAAAAAAAAATTTCTTCCCCGAGGTGTTCCTTTTAGATATGTGTTACCACAATGTAAAAGCTAATGAACACAAACATGAATATACAAGTGGGAATAAGATTTATTACAATAAACATATGCAATACACACCAAAGCTTCAATCCCTCAGCCACAAATCCTACTGCCTACCCCATCCTTAGGGTTTCTGCTGATGGGCATTTAACTGAGGGTCTTAACTATATTTTCAGGTTAGCCTCAAATGTCTGGTCTCAAGCAATCCTCCTAACTCAGTGTCCTGGGCCTCTGGAATGTGAGAATTTTTTTATGTTATCGAAATTTTTTGAGTTGCACTGGGGCTTGAACTCAGGGCCTGGGCACTGTCTCTTAGCTTTTTCACTCAAGGCTGGTACACTACTGTTTGAACCAGACCATCACGACTAGCTTTTTGGTGGTTAATTGGAGATTAGAATCTCATGGACTTTGCTGACCAAAATGGCTTAGAACTATGATCCTCAGATCACAGCCTCCTGACTAGCTAGGATGACAGATGTGAGTTACTGGTGGGTGACTGGCTCTTCTTTCATTTTTTTTTTTTTTTTTTTTTTTTTTTTGCCAGTCCTGGGCCTTGGACTCAGGGCCTGAGCACTGTCCCTGGCTTCTTCCCGCTCAAGGCTAGCACTCTGCCACTTGAGCCACAGCGCCGCTTCTGGCCGTTTTCTGTATATGTGGTGCTGGGGAATCGAACCTAGGGCCTCGTGTATCCGAGGCTGGCACTCTTGCCGCTAGGCTATATCCCCAGCCCTTCTTTCATTTTTTAATCCACTTGTTTTCTAGTTGCATCTGTTACATCCAATTTCTTCAGAAAGTGGGGGGAGGGGAAGTTCTTCAACCTAGAAAATGATATCTGTAACCGCTCCTGGCTTTTTAGATGCCCTTTTCATGTTATGAAGACAATTGTCTATCTATTTTGTGATCCTTTTTCAAGTTTTAGAGACCTGCCCTAGGACCACAATTCCACATCCCCTTCTGACCATGTTATCGACCATGGGCCCCTCTGCCCTCTCTCTGTGTGTGCTAGATCACTTGTACTGGCCAGGCAGACAGACATCAATAACTCCTATGGTATTCACCCTGTGTAGTCCCATTGTGTACCAAGTTGGTATTGAATATGGGGGGAATAGACCACAGTATATCACTCACTTCTGAGATTAGATTTTTTTTTCTCTTTTTCTCTCTCTTCCCTCTCTGTCTCTACACTCTTTCTCTCTTCTGTCTGTGTTTGTCTCTTTCTGTCTCTCTGTCTCCTCAACCCCTAAGAGGAAGCCAGTTACTATGTTGTAAGTAACACCACAAAGAGATCAGCATGGCCCAAAGCTGAAGCTCTCCTCTAACTGAACACTCAGGTGAATGAGCCTAAATATAGATTCTGCAGCCCTGGGTAGGTGTTTAACAGGAGCCAAGGTTGATGACTTATGTGTAAACTCACAGGAGACTCTGAGCCAAAATCACCCAGCTGAGCTGTTCCCCTATTCCTGACCTTAGAAAGTGCATGTGATGTGAAATATCTGTTGTTTTATGCTAAACAAAAAAAAAGTGTTGGAAAGATTTGTCATATGGTACTTGATAACTAGTACACCTTCTCAGCTCTGCCCTAGTAGGAGTCCCTGAAATCCATGGCTGAGGTTGCACCATCCTTGAAATCTATTCCCTCGCTAATGGTCTATTCATTAAAATAGTAACTGCTTTCCTTCAGAAGTGTCCATTTCCCCAAGAAAACACACATGCACTATTGACCTGCTCTTCTCCCCCACTATGCAATTGCATCTGACGGCACTGATATTTCAGAAGGCAGCAGGTGCTGGGCCATAGAATATCAGTCTTTCAGGCAGAATGTTATTCTGAAGATTTCTTGGGTTCCACTCTAGGGTGACTCCATTCATTTTGTCTGACTGACACAACAAATTGTGACAAATTTATAGTGGAAGACCAATGGAAATTTACCTTTTTAGATTTACTAAATTTATTTATTTATTTATTTCCAGTTCTGGGGCTTGAATTCAAGGCCTGAGCACTGACCCTGGCTTCTTTTTGCTCAAGTCTAGCACTCTACCACTTGAGCCACAGTGCCCCTTTTGGCTTTTTCTGTATATGTAGTGCTGAGGAATTGAATCCAGGGCTTCATGTATATGAGGTAAACACTCTACCACTAGGCTCTATTCCCAGCCCCTTACATATTCTTTTAAATTAATGGAGACAGAAGTCTAAAATAAAATGTCAGAGGGATCCTGGCCCGTTCAGAGACTCCCAGGAGATTCTCTTTTCTCTTGTAGCTTCCAGTGGCTCTGTGTACTCCTTGCCTGATGACAGATTATATAACTCCAGTCTCTGCCTGTGCTTCCATGTGTACTCCTTTTCTGTGTGTCTTCTTGTCTCAGTCTTAGAAGGACACTTACTATTACACTTTGCCATTGCACATTTGCCATTAGGCTCTACCTGGGCAAACCAGAAGGATCTCATCTTCGAATACTGAATTATATCTGCAGTAAGACATAATTCAAATAAGATGACATTCATCAGTTCTGCATACAAAGATGTGGGCATAAACTGGGTGCTGGAGGCTCACACCTGCAATCTTCGCTATTCAGGGAGTTGAGATTTGAAGGATAGCAGTTAGAAGCCAACCATGACAGTAAAGTCTTGCAAATACCTTTTCTAATTAACCAGCAAAAAGCTGGACTGGAGACATGGCTCAGTTGATAGAGTACCAGCAAGAGCAAGAAAGACAAGCAAGAGACTGAGCCTCAAATTCAAGCCTCTGTTAAAGCTCCCCCCGCACCCCCCCCTAGACCCAGATATGTGTGTATCTTTTTCGGTCGGGGGGGCTACATTTTAATTATAGTTCTTCTACCTCAGCAATCACTAGATGGCAAGGCAAAAAAAATCATTTTGGGGTTTACTCCTCATTTAATTCAAAGTGGCTAACAACATCTTCTTTTATTTTTGTCTATTGTTTTGGCTAGGCATCAAAATTGTCTCAGTTTGAATATCTTACATGGAGCATCCTAATTATGGTTTTGACCAATTTTTGGCAAGTATTGCATGTCGGCATTGAACCTCTTTCTCTATAATCTTTGGACCCTTGGCACCCAAATATCTAAGAGATGAGAGAAAAGGTTTTATTTAGCATGTAATTATAATTAATGTTCATTTCCTTAAATTAAGTGTCTTAGAGTTTTGGAGTAATATAATCATGTAATGAGTATGTGTCATGGAAAAGAAGGGATACGTGTGAACATTTCAGTGAGGGCAACTTTACAAAGCAAGGTTGATCTGAACATAAGTCATGAAACGTGAGCACAAAAACTATCACCCCTGAAGCCCTTTAGAATATTGGATTATAAAGTAGACTTCTCCAGAATCAAACCCTGCCAAAAAATAATAGAGTATTTGAAGTTCTGTAGGTGGGGGCCTCTAGGTGCCAACGGCCCTTGCTCAACCTTAGGATGGGTTCAGAGTAGACCTTCTCTGAAATGGTCAAGATCAAGACCAAGTTAACCACACCCCATGGAAAAATTGACTTCCTTCAGTCGATTCATTTCATTCTCCTCATGTTGTTGAGATACTGCATTCCCTAATGGGTGTGGATAAAGGCTAAGCAAGAGGAAAATGAATATTATCTAGCTTCTGTACCAGAAGGCCTTTGTTTTCATTGATCCAAGTTGCCTTCACTATCTGATCCATTCAAGTAACTAAAGGGAAGTTTATTGGATCTTTGTCTGGTTTGTCTTATGTCAAGTGAAAGTGATATTTGTGTACACACACACACACACACACACACTCACTCTGGGGTTGTAATATATACATATACTGGAGGCTGTTTGGAGAGCAAGGGAAAGTCACCTTGTCTACTAGCTATTAGCCACTTAATATGCAAACTCCAGACATTCACTTTAATGTCACCATTTCCACTACTCCATTCTGCATGATAGACTCCTTCAAATTTAAAACTCCTTTTTTACCAACAAGCACAGATTTATTCTCATTTAAATATCATACCACTGTTGTCTTTCAGTGTTAGAAAACCAAATTCATTTTAGTTGAGCCAAAGCTTCACTTTTTGTGGTTACATTTCAAGACTTCTGCTGTACCAATGTTGAATATATTTTTGTTTTCATAAGATGGCCTGTTATTTTTGTAAACAAACATTATCATGTACATATTTTTGTAAATAAACATTATTGTGTATATTTATTTTAGGTGTGCAAAATGGTGTTACCTATAATACATGTTGTTATAAGTAGCACATAAAACAGAAGATAGCACTCATGTAAAAGTATACTCTAAGGAAATAAATATAGTATTATCCAGAGAGTTAATCTTTCATTCTCCTTTTAACAAAGGCAATTGTAATTTACTCATGGGGTAAAAGTTCTGAATGTAATACAATGCTGTTAAGTATAGCATTCATGCTATTCATTCAAATTTCAGACTTGCCCTTCCTCCCCACATGATACTTTCTATCCTTTGACCTGAACCTCCCCATTTCTCCCCTTCTCCCGCACTATCATCTCTGGTAACCTGGTAACTGCAGTTTTGTTGTTTGTCTCTGAATATTCAGCATTTCTCTTTTTAGAATCCACATCTGAGATTATGTAATGTTTTTATTTCTGCATATGGATTATTTCACTTTAATATCCTCCAGACTCATCTGTATTGTGGCACATGACAAGACCACCTTTATTTAGGGGTGAGTATTGTTCATATATATTCATACATAAATATTAGTATTAAAATATTAGTATAGAATATTAGTAATTAGTATAATAGTATAATGGTAATAGTATAGTATAATAGTATAGAATATTAGTAATAAAAACAGATATATGTGTATATATATCAGTTTTATCTATCTGTGTCTTCTATAAATATCTATATAGCTGTACAGATAGATATCAATAGATACAAATGTCTATTTGGATTGCTAGACAGAGATCACAGTTCTCTTATCTATCAGTAGATATTTAGGTTCTTTGCACATCTGCACTGCTGTGAGTGAAAGGTCAATTAACATGAGAGTACAGGTATTTTTGTGAAGTAGAAATTTTGTTTCTTTTGGCTATATATTCATAAGAGGGCTTGCTTGATCTACTTTCGGTTTCCACAGGAAAATCCACACTGTATACTCAACAGTAGATCCTTATCAAATGGATATCATGGCCCATTATCTCCTTATGTTAATTGTTATAAAGGTCATGTATAGAGGGGTCACATTTATATAAGTCAAATAAAGAGCACATTTCTTTTTGGACAATGTCACCCCTTTCCTTGATCTCTCTCTACTCCATTTTCTCCACACCATGGTTAATATTTGCTACTTCTTATCTTATTAGTAACAGCAATTCCAACAAGTGTCAGGAGCTGCCTCCCAGTAGTTTACCTTGCGGTGTCCTGGTGGTGAGAGATGTTCAGTATATTATCTTCTACCTGTTGGTCATTTTCCAATCTTCTTTGGAAAAATATCAATCCATGTCATTTATCCATTTTAATTGAATTATGTGTTTAATTACTATTGAGTTATATGGGTTCTTTATACATTTTAAGAATCAATTCCTTATTAGATATACTTATAACTATTTCGTCCCCATTCTTAGTCTTTTTATCTGGTTGATTTTCTGTGCTTTGCCGAATCTTTTAAAGTAGTGAAGGCCCCTTTTTTTATTCTCACTTTTAAAGGAAGAAGTACACAAACTTCTACCAAAGTTTCAAAAATCTATTTCTCATTTATTTTCACAAATTAAGGCTGATCTTTAAAAAAAAATGTGTACTATGTGAGACCAAGACTATTTGGGTTTTTTTTTTGGCCAGTCCTGGGGCTTGGACTCAGGGCCTGAGCACTGTCCCTGGCTTCTTCTTGCTCAAGGCTAGCACTCTGCCACTTGAGCCACAGCGCCACTTCTGGCCATTTTCTGTATATGTGGTGCTGGGGAACCGAACCCAGGGCCTCATGTATAGGAGGCAAGCACTCTTGCCACTAGGCCATATCCCCAGCCCGACCAAGACTATTTTTACAGAAATGTAGTAAGAACACTGATTTCAAAGTGGCATAGTGATCTGAGAGTCTCATTTTATTCGGTGTGCTCTTTAGAATTTTGAAGTATTTCTACACTGAAATTACTATGTTTATATTATACAAAAGTCTCCATCACACATTAAACCCAAATATTATTATGTCCATCTTTTCAATGTTGCCTGTAGAGTTAAATGTCTTATACTTTGTCATGTCAGAAGTACAATTTTCTTCAAATTATAATCATTTACCAAGCCAGAGTGACACATTGGTAGGCATAAATTTGGCATAAATTAATCTCCTTAGCTAGGTGCTTCTGTGAAATTAGAAATATGGACCATCAAAAGCTAGGGCAGACATATTGAGAGTATTCTGGTTGAGGGACAGAAAGCATTGTTATTAAAGAATAATTGGGGTGGGGGAGGGAAGTAAGTTGGGTTTTGAAGAGCCAATACACTTGCCTCAATTTTTTAATGATGAAAGTGTGGTGTATAAAATACCTTCTGATCTCTCCTTTGCCAAGAACTTCCCAATAGCAACAAATTATTGCTTTGTACATAGGCGAGAATCAGAGATTTTCCCTGGCTCCAGGTTCATGTAGGTATCTAATGTGTTTTTTAAAACTCAAGTAGCTCTTGAACTGGAATCTTACACAAACATTTACACACACATTTACCACCTGATCTACTCAATGCTTTCTTCAAAACAGTAATTTCTAAATAGTTTCCTGAACAAGAGTAAATATGTTGCCTTCTGCGGCATATAAGGTATAGATGGTTAAGCTATGTAGCATTCAACAAATGTAGTCAATTAATTCAACAAATTCCATGAATGGATTTTTTTAAAATCCCTGACAGAAAACATTTCTCCTTACAATGAATATCCTGAAAGGTGACTGGCAGAAGAAGTCTGATCTTATTCTAAATAAAATAGATACACTTTAGAAATATCAAAAAAGTAGTCAGAATAGAATCATTAGAAGTGATTTTGATATTTAATACTGACAGGGTTGAAATAGAAACACAATAGAAGTGGGTGATATAAAATACATTTAATAGATTGTTTGTGATTTTTCCTTTTAAAAATGCCTATGTAATTACTCCGATGGGAAGAATTACACAAAATGGTCTAACACCATTGAGTTCCTTATGAGTTTCAAGAATGCTCAAAGGCAGTCATATTTGAGTATTTTCGGGAACTAATTTACTCTGCTGAGAGATTCTGCAAAGAACAAGAATCAGTCCTAAGAACTGGAACATCAGGAAATCCAGAATGTCATCAAAAGAAAGTTATTCTTTGTAGAAAAATTTCAGGTGATATATATAGAAGGAATAATACCATTGAAATATCACCCTTTGTCAGTCCCCAATAAAACCGTAGATCTAGATAAGGACTTGTACAAGCAGCTAAAACTGTTGGCTCATTGACTGGGAGTTTTGTTTGTTTGGGTTGGCTGTTTTTCGATGGTAACAAGGTTGAATTCAGGACATTCACACTTGCTAAACAGATACTCCACCAGTAGAGCCACATCCCTAGTTCTTTTCTTTTATTGTTTTTATAAATCGTATCTTGCATTTTCTTTCTCAGGATGGCTTTGGCTATTTCCTGTGTATCTAAGAAGACAAACTCACAACACTGGTGCCTCATTTTTGTTGTTTGTTGAACTTTTAACCTCTCAATCTTATCCTCCAGAGTAGCAGGATTACAGAAATGTGTGTGCATCAGTTAGCTATTACCACAATGTCTCAAAGCAAACAACCGCAGGAAGTTTGGTGACATGGCCCAATGATTGGCTGTGACTCTAGTGGGCAGCTTCTGGTACCAGCAGGCTTTTCCGTGTGTCCACCATTTCCTGACTGGCAGCTAACATCAAAAGGCTGTGGTTATAGAACAATGGTAACACAACTTCGCTTTCCTCATCTCTCATTCTCAACTATGGGTTCGTTTATTGCTGCAGTAGAGGTGAAGTCTACTTTCTAGCCAACGTTGGAGGAGTGTGGGAGGGGAGGACTGAAAACTAGGTTCCTAAACGCAGAAAAGAAAAAATAAGATGTGTTATAAAAGCAACAGTGATTGAAAAAAATCAGATGGGTTCCATTAAACCCATTTGAAACCTCCCCATTTAGTTCCAAAAATATATGAAACCATCACTTTTCCATCATTTGGTAACTTCAAGCTTCTAGTACTTACAAACTAATTTATCGTCAAAGCACATTCAAATGTCTCCGTATACGCCAGAAAAATTCCATTGATTAAAGGCTTTTTTTTTTCTGGTACATTCGAGAAAATTGTGCTTGCATTTGTAAAAATGGGCTTTATGATCTCCAAATGCTGGGTTAAAGCGTTTCCTTAAATGAGCTGCTATAAATTAGACTGTCGGAATACTGGAGATTACTCCGTAATTTGTTTTCGGCTGCATAGATAATGCATTCAGCACATCATATTTATTAGAGCTGTGAAACTTTGACCCTTTGCCCCCTAATTAGGTTTTTCTTGTTGCTATGTGTTTCAGGAAATAATTCCATTCCTTAAACCTAATGAGCCCTAGCTAGGGCTGGATTAGAGGGGAGAGGTTTGAAGCTTTAATTGTGGTTCATTCAGATTATTCAGCCTTGGGGGCCTGCTGATGAATGGTAGGGTCCTGTCAGACTGGATGTTGCTATCTGTCGGTGTGTTGCTTGTCTATCTATTGGTGTATTGCTTGTATACCATCTGCTTAATTCTTATTTTCCATGGGAGCAGAAGAGTGATTTAATCAGCAGCATCTACATTGTTACTTTAAAGAATTCCTTGTGAAATACATGTAGGTAGGATTGGTTACGTGGAGACCAACTTGATCATTGATGAAACTACCAGTTTTTGGACACAATTATAATTTTACTTTCCCTATGCCTGGAGCCACTTTCCTTCCTTGCTCCCTTCCTTCCTTCCTTCCTTCCTTCCTTCCTTCCTTCCTTCCTTCCTTCCTTCCTTCCTTCCTTCCTTCCTTCCTTCCCTCCTTCCTTCCTTCCTTCTTTCCTTCCTTCCTCCCTCCTTCCCTCTGTCCCTCCTTCCTTCTCTGTCTCCCTCCCTCCCCTTTCTTTGATGGTATTAGGGGTATAACTCAGGGTTTCATCCTTGCAATCACTCTACTGCTTGTGCTACATACCTCAGTCTATGCTTTTGGTCTTGTTTTTTAGTAGAGTCTCATGTTTTCCCCCATTTTGGCCTGAGATTGTAATCCTTCTCTATGTCACTAGTTGCCGTAATTACAGGTGTGTGCCACCATGCCTGGCCTACATGAATTTATTTCTAATGTACAACTTCCAAGATTAAAATTGTTAAGCACTTACTTACACTCACTTGCTTCATAGCCTTCAAGTTTGTTAACTGAGCTTCAGGAATATGAGGATTGAAAAGAGCACATGAGAGAGAATCTGGAAACTAGTTATGTTTAGTTTCCTGCCTTAAGAGAGAGTTACATTGTGTTTACTTTGTAATTATTTATCAGACCATATGTATGTTTTATGTATCTTGAAAATATTCCAAAATATATACTCATATTTTGGAACATGCCTCGTGTGCACATATAATTGCACAGTGAATTTCTACTAGGATGAAGAACATGTCACAAAGATGTCTTTCTTGCTCACTCTAATCCTGCTCTTCTACACTCAATGTGTTGGTTGTTTCATCTTAACTGTTTCCACACCTCAAGCATTTAACGTCTAAAACATATATGTCTCCCCTTTCCTCCATTAATTCCATTCATTCTTCTTCTGGTTCCTCTTATTTCATGTCAGTTCTTTTTATTTTTCCCAAGTTAAAATGTAAACATATCCCACACGTCTCCCATTTTTTAACTTTGGTGAACTCATCCTGCAGGTTCAAAGAAATTTTTACTGATGAGGCCTAGCAGATTTTAAATTGCTCTTTTTTCTCAGTCTTGGGATGTCATGCAAGGTAATAGTTACAAACAAGACCAGAGATGCCCATTCTGATGTTATTGTGGAAAGTTAGCTACACTTAGCATCAGTCAGGAACTTGGGTTGAAAGTCTCATAAGCTGGGCTCAGACTCTTGCTCCAACATTGTAATTGTGCGTCCTGAGGATGGTGAAGATTTAATTTTTCATGCAATTAAAAAGTAAGGACATATGTTTTTATAGTAAGAAGTAAAAGTAATTACACATGGATCATTTAGAAAGTTGTAAGGATTCACAAAATACAAACTCTCATGACAATCATCACTATTTGCACAGCTTAAATAACTATAACCCATAGTCAACTACTTATCTCAAGTACACAAACTTACTGTAGAAATTAGAAAAACAGCAGTGTTGTTCAGCATTTTACTATGTCAAACCTTGGCATATATTAGAAAATGATACAAGGTCAATGCACAGCTATATATGTATATATACTCATTTGTATTCACTTCTAAAACATTGATTTGAACCCTTAAAACATACTGTATTCAGATGATTGTTTCTCCCATGAAATTGAGTTTCGTATGGTATGAATCTCATCCAAGAGGACTTAGTTACAAACTCACCAGAAGGAGTTCATTATAATTCATTTTCACCTATAAACAAAATCGGTGTCACTGAGTCTGAGGATGGAGAAACATCAAGGACCAGGGCCGTGATTTGTGTTGGTATCTCTTCCCTCTTTGTGAGCCCATGAGATTAATTATACCCATCTATTTGCATTGCCATGTATATATTATGAGACCAGGTACTTTCTGTAATAAAGCCTACCTACCATTTGCTGAGTCAGAGATGGAAGTGATGTAACACAGCCACACCCTAGGAATTTTTCTCTAGGGAAGTGTTATTTGGCAGTCTGTGGCATTTGCAATATTCACCATGTGACCCATCCATCATTCCAGCGTGACAGCCACTCAAGGTGTCTCGTCTCAACTCTTGGTTCCTGCTTCTCACCATTGACACATACCTCAGGAAACCTCTCCATGCCCTCCTTCGTTTTGCTCTTATCTGGCTACAGCTCTTCTTCTGTGCATACGTATCTTAGCTTTTCTCCTTCTCCCTTTGGCTCTCTCACCAGTATACCGTATAGTACAAAAGTCATTTGAGTTCAAGTTTTATTTCTTGTTAGGATCTAGATATAAGTGTCCAGTTCTTCAAGATCTGTAGCAAATTGATTCCTGCTGACAAGGATAACTCATGCTAAAAATGTGAGGAAGAACTCAAAGGATTGTGAAAATCATCAGAGAGCCTGAGATATCAGAACAGAAAAAAAAAACCCGTTACTTATTTAATTTATTTAATTATTTAGAGGCCTGAGTGACTATAAGTTGTATCTTACCTAACAGCCTTGAAACTATCTTGATATGTGAAAACTCATCACCTTAAAAGCTTTAAAAGCATCTTCCATGTCAAGTAACTCTTTAAACATATAATTTGATTTCTGCTGATATTTCACTCATTTTGAATGGAAAAACTCGGGGTTGGAAAGAAGAATGGAAGTAATAGAAGGCCACCAGGGGGAGGTAAGGCTTCTGAGGTGAGTCTCTATGTCTTTCTGTCTTCTCCCTGCCTCAAAACCTATTTTTAATGCTTTGAGGCAGGAGACAGCTATTGAAGATGAGATCCAAAGGCAGTGAATGAAGCTAACTTCAATTACACTACACCCAAGGAATGATTCTGAATACTAACTTAGTAATCTTTAGTGAGGCACATAAAAGACCTAAGAAACCAAATATGTTTGCCATTCTCTTCCTATTGTCCCTTTTCACAGTCATATTATAATTGAAAGTTTGTAATTAGTCATAATAAATCCTAATTGTAAAAAGTCAAAAGTCCCCAGGATCAATGCATGTTTTTATAGGGGCACACATAGATGGAAATCTAGATTATTTGCCATGTATTCAGTATAGGGATGGCAGAGATCTGCTCTTGATGGTGAAAATCTTGTCAATGGAAAATTGTATCCACCTCCATGATAGTAATGGCTTTGTTGATACTCAACAGTCTGGAGGATCTGCTAGACCTTGGGATTTTAATTAACTGCTTTATATGTTCCAATCCCTGAGGACAAGTTCAACTCCTTACATCTTTATGCAAATCTCCTCATACATATTGTAATGCTTTGTAAAATAAAGACTCAAATATGTACTTGCTGAATAAAGAAATCATGTTCAAATTCAGATTAGATAACCATGTCCTTTATGTACCAAAAAGCCATTTCAGTAATGTCAGTGTTGCATATTGTTGAGTGACTAAAGTATTCTAAGTATAGAATATTCAAATCCAGTGTGAAAAAAATCAAAGTTTATTTCTTATATTTTTGATGAAGTATAGCAATGTAAATTTAAGCATGTCTAACAGTTGGACATATAGAAACAACAGAAACAGAATAAGGAAATACTCAAAGATAAAAGATCAAAGACTCCAGAACTCATTAATTCTTTTACACAGATACCTTTTGTGTGTGGGTATCTCTGCCAACTTAATGCTTTGGACAAGGGGCCATCGTGGCTCCTGAAACATGAGTCCAGGAGAGGAGACTGAACACAGTCAATGGAAGAGCTGCACCTCATCTAAGTTCTCTTGCCTGATACCTCTTGTGTCAGGAGTCATTCTCCTTTGTCATGGTTTTCCTCACTAGTGTGCTAGAGGTAATCAGATAGGCTTCAGAGAAAGGAGTTTTCATTGATCTGTTCTTGTTTGTGTGAAACCAGACACTGTTATAGATGCAAGGCTGTACCAGTGACTCAATGGTAGATCTATTCTCTGTCCTTATTACAATGACATTCAAGCTTTATGTTTGAGAGGCAGTAGAAATAAATGAAGACCACCCCAGGAAGAACAAGCAAACAGTATCATCAGAACTTGTTATAGCAAGGGAGCCATCTACCAAGAATTGCTTTCTGTGGACTCACTAGCCAGGAGAGACATAAAAATCCTTTAGGGTGAAGAGAGAAGCCTTGGGTGTGCTCAGATGGAGATGTTCAGCCTGGGGGAGCATTTGATAAGCTAAGTAGAAATGGGGGCATCCCATGTGGTCAGCTAGAAGTGCTTGAGATGATTTTTGTCCTCACTGATCCTAAGTTAGATACTGAAAAAAACATTAAAGTTAGCAATAATTAATCAAATCTTGGCTGATTTGGTTAGTGGTGTTATCGTTTTGCTTCCTGTAGTGATAAATGTAGAGTGTGACTTCTTGGATTACTATTGATAGATTGGCTTCCTAAACTGGGATCTTCTGAAAGGTTTTAAAGTAGAACTCTATGTTTAATTTGTAAGCTAGTCATTATCTATATCTATCTACCTATCTGTTATTATTATTATTGTTATTATTATTATCTATCTGTTTGTCTGTCCAGTCTGGCTGGCTGTCTTCCAGATGTCATCTGTCCCTTGACTGCAAATGGGCTATTTGCTATAAGATCATTTCTAAGTTGACAATGAAGACTTCTAAGCTCACTCCCTCCCCATAATGATCGAGCATTATTACTTAGTGTGCTCCAAATTTACCTGCTATACCTCATGCAACGTTCACAGTGACTTTAAATGCTGTATGTGTTTTGGTGTTGCAGATGAGGGCACTGGCTAAATATAGCATATGTTCTTTGAATCTCTGATATGTGTGTTCATCTCTTAGGTGCTACACAAATGCAAGCAACATAGTAAAGATATTCCATAACTACCTTCCCAGCAGTGGCTTAGTTATGTCTTAGGTACCACTACATACCACTAATTTTGTAGCTTTTTTATTTGTGGTCTTTTGCATGCCTCCAGACAGGGGAACAAAACTTCTGAGCACAAGTCTTTGCACATAGTATGTGTTCAGTACGTTTGGCTGTGTACCAAGCAAGAAAATGAAAAACACTGTCATTTTCCTTGCCTGAAAGACAACTCCTTAGAGTCCTAGATAACTAAATTATAAATTAAGTCAATAGATTTTCCTTCAAGAGTACATTTTTCATACGATGCTAGCATGAGAAATGGAAGAATAAAAAACACCTCTTCAGATTTATAAAGTATTGCTTCCAAATGATACATTCTTTTTTACTTATAATGAAAATTCTAACGCTGTTGAGATGATGTAAGTGTATTGATTATTTACTATGATTCGGTGTTTCTTAAGAATTTCACCTTCTTCCATGTATCTTAAAGCTGTGTTAACAATGAAGAACATGGGTTATCAGAATAATGGGATTATGGTTCAAATGTTCTTCTTGCATCATAATCTGAGCATACCATTTATTTTTTTTAAAAAAAGATAGCATTGTTCATACTCTAGGGTAATAAGGCAAGACATAAGAGAAGCTTCATTAACTCTTACAGGGCACCAATGTGCTATTAATTAAATCAGTGCTAAATGTTCTAAGTAGTGCGATCTTTAATGTCACCATCTGAGCCAAATTCATAGATCAGAGCTGGAAATATTGCTCACCAATTGGGAAATGCTGACATAAAGTGACAGAAGATTGGACACACTGCTGGTATTTTCCTGAATGTGTTGGGCCACCACTTTTAACTTGTATCAAGTTTAAGCTAGATGGGAAAACGACTCATAGTGAAAAAAAGGACTGCTCTTCTCAATTTGTAATTTGGTTATCATGACTCATTCGCAAAGGATTATGGAATCTCAACCACTTACTTGTTCTGTGTATCTACCTACCTATCTATCTACATATCAATTTATCTATCTCTATATATATTTCATATATCATATATCTCTTTATCCGTTCTGCTATGACCAAGAATCTTTTTTGTGTGTGTGACAATTTCCCAATGCTAATTCTACGAAGAAATGTTTATTTGCTACCTAAGGTATCATTTTTGAGCCTAGTTAAGTACCTTAACTGACTCCTCACATAGAATGCTCCGCTGACTGCTCTTCAGAGCTTTCAAGACCCTTCCGCTCTCTTGCACTTCACACACCTGAACCGAGGCCCTCCAACCAGCTGCAGTGTTCTGCTTTCTATTTCCCTACAATACACAGTTCCTGGCTCCGTATTTACATCTTATCTCTGGACTGTCAATGTGCTTAGCTATCCTTCTTGCTCATATCATGTGTGGAATTATAGCAGAAAACTTATCTTGCCCTCAGCAGCCATAGAGACCAGTCCTAATGTTCATCGTTTCATAGTTCTACCAATAAGAGCAGTCCCAGAAATGTGGGAGGTGAAGAAACACAGAGCTAAAGTATAAAGGTCAGGATAAGATGGCAGTCCTCTAGACAACTTAGTGTGGAAAGGTAAGACATAATAATAAAGGTTTATAATTATTTCCTTCAGCATTATGTTAGTTACAGAGTTTAAAAACTTGCAACTGGAGTCTTAAGGTAAGAAAGGGAATGAACAAGACTAGTCCAAATCTCCTCTAGTCTCAGATAGGAACCTACTTCTGCAACAAGAGTTTGAGTCTTTTTCTAATACACAGTAATGAGATTTCATAAAATGTCACCTTTATGGATAGTTCTATTCGATTATATCATTATTTGAATACAAAATGCCCCTCACCCCCTGCTCATGTTAAACAGTTGTTCTCTAGCTGGTAGTCATATATTGGTGAGCGGGGCCTAGATGGAGGGATTGGGTTACTAGGGTCATGGCCTTGAAGGTTCTACCTTACTCTGGTGTTTCCCAATCTTTCCTTGCTTTCTGACCTCCATGAAGCAAACAGCCTTCTCCACCACATGATCCCACCGCCATGATCTTCTGCCCCCAAAGTGGTGCCAAGAAACTGAACCCTCTAGAATGTGAGCCAAAGAAAATGTTTCCTCTCTGATGAAACTTTGGACAAGACAACATGGTCGCTCTAACCAAATGATAAAAAATTTATCTTGACCAAATAAGAAAAAGGTAAATTAAAAAGAAGAGACTTAATTTTTGCTTGTTGACTCACAGCTGTGGCAATTGGACATCAGCTTAATATACAGTCAGCAAAGAGAGACTGTATGCCATTACTTAAATCTGGTAAGAAAAGGCTACCTACTTTAAATGACGAAGTAGCGATAGAGTACCCCTATACCACCTACACCTACTCATGCTCAAACTTTGAGAATTTAATTTTTGTCTAAACAACATTCTCTGGAATGGGCAATAATACATTCAGATTCTCTTTAGGGGTTTCAAATTCATATTCTCTTAACCCCCGAAGAACTGACCATTTACAAGAAACCAGAATATTGAAAGAATTAAATAGAACAGTGAATCTGAAAGTGCTTTATAAAGTGTAGATTTCATATAAAAACAATGTGTGTACATTGCATGATTTGCATGTTATTATTACGTAAATGTTACTGGCACTCCAAAAATCCTGCTCAAATCTCCCCTTGCAGGGAATAAAGAGCTCATTTCTCTCTTCTGTGACCCACAAACTGACATTTCACATAGTTTGACATTTCATGTGCAGAAAATGTCACATGGTGTGGCTACTTCCTCCACACCCCTCCTTGAGGGCAGATGCCATATAGTCCTAGGATATAAGCACTTGATCTATTTACTGATCAAGTTATCATGAAGAGACAAATTTGATTTCTAGGTAGCCAGCCAGATAGGGTGCATCCACCTTTTCTCAGTCAACTTCACTTCCACTTTTGACTTGCCAAAATCCCATGGTAGTTGTAAGTCTCCCATCAGATAGGACATGTGCACATTCATTGTACACCAAACATCAAGCTGACTGCAAATGATTAGCATTGCAGGGCCATTGTCAAAAGTTCAAAACAGCATATATCCATAAGTCAAAATTTGAATCCCATAGTCCATCAATCAGATGGAGTAGTATTTCTTTGTTTGAGATTAGATTTAGTAAGGGGAGTATGGTAGGACTTGAAATTTAGAACACCATTATGATATTCTGGATTTGCCATTGACTTTTGTCTAGGCTAAGCTTCACTTTTATTTGCTATAAAATTAAGCAATTGGATAAGTTTATTTCTAAATTCTCCTCTGTTTCTTCAAGTAAATAACACACTGCATGATTTCATTTTGGGTCCTTATATTGCATAAACAGTGGCAGGATAATTGGGAAGAAGAGGCCATGGGAAATCTACCAAGCCTTAGTTAATTTCTCAAGCTTAAAGTAAGGTCTTTGATCCCAAATTCTTCTCATATTGGATTCTATTAACCTAGATAATTCCAAATCTATTTTTATTCAACCCCTTGTGGGTGTGTGGCTTCAGGAAGATGGCAAGAGAACAGGAATTAAAAATATAAGGCAAAGAATTTTAGTTTAATTCAAAGCGTGATTTCACAAGTAAATCACACCAACACCACTTGGCACAAGGGCTCTGGGATGTAATGACATTTCAAGCTGGAATATTCAGAGAAGTCACTGAAGGAGAGTTTGATATGCTCTAGAATACAGTAGAAGCTGCTGCATATGTTCAGCAGAGGCTCATAGTGTAAAGGTGGGGTCATGCAAAAGGTGTTTTCTGACAGCAAGGAAAGCAGAAAAGTCAGCTGTGGTGAGAGAGGGAGATAAGGCTTAAAAGACAGTCCTAATTGTGGATGACATTGAGTGACACGGAATTAACGTCAAAGGACTTTATCCTGTGGGCAAAGGGGAAACCCATCTAAAACTTTAAAGCAAGACATTCATAGATTGGTATGAGTCATTAAACGTAAATTTCCATCATTTTTTCAAAGAAAGTAGAAGAGGAAAGTGTGTCAACAAGGAAAAAATTAACACGTTATTCCCATAGTCCACAACTCTATCAGTGATATCCTGAGCCAGGTGTGTGGTAATAGGAACTGGAAGAAAAAGAAGAAAAGCAAAAGGATGGGAAGGGAGCATTGTGTGGGTAGGAACACCAAATGAGAGCACTAACGTGGACATTGTCTTCCTTGGGAAAAATGAACACATTGACATTGCTTTGAAGAAGACAGAGAATGGGAGCCAGTTTGTTCGGAAGGAGGACAGCATGGATTCTGATATTAGATTATTCCATCTTTACCTTTCAGCTCTGTTCTATATGCTGTATGACTTTAGGTGAGTTACCTAAACATTAATCATACCTCAGTTTCATTTAAAGACTGATAAGTACCAACTAATTAGAGTAAAGATTTTGGGACATACACCAACGTTTTTCTTTTATAAGCCTGGATTCTTTTTTGTGTGTAAAATTAAGATTATTATATTACTTATTATAGATGGACTATACAAAGAAAGCAAAACTCTCTGAAAAGCAGTTCGCCTATAATAAGCACTCGTTCTGAATAATTAACTCAACCACTTATATTGGTTTTTAAGCCATTTAAGTTCTACTGGGGTGAGACAAGCAAGGAGTAAACCAGAAATCAGAAGTCATGTAATAAAAAGTAAAGCAGACTGGGCTCCAACAGTTGCTCATACCTGTAATCCTAACTACTCAGGGGGCTGAGATCTGAAGATAACGGTTCAAAGTCAGCCCACGTAGAAATGTCCATGAGACTCATCTTCTCCAGTTAACTACCAAATAGTCATAAATGGAGCTATGGAGTGCTCAAGGTCAGCACCCAGACCATGATTTCAAGCCCTGGGACTAACACACACACACACACACACACACACACACACACACACACACACACACGCCACTGTAAAGCAGGCCTAAGGGAAAGAGAAGGATGGGAAAGAGTTCAGAGAGGGGAGCAAGAAAATGCCTCTCTGAAAAGGTAAATTTGAGTAGTCTTAGATACATGTAATTATAGAGAAAGCCACAGAGCTAACACAGAAGTTTCCAAACACACACCTGGTTTCACAGGCATGAGCTTTGCTGATTGTAGGACCTCAGAGTTGTGATGCTGGGACACTGAGGGAGAGGGAGAGGGAAGTGGCCGGAGGCAATGCTTACGCAGGTCACTTCCTGTGGAATAGTGAAGCTAACCAAAGCAAAATGTATGCCTCTTAAATCCTATGAGAGCTGCATTGTAAGAAATTACAAGAAGCAAATGAAATTAGTTTGTAATACATATTACCACAAAATATTACCTAGACATGTTTATTTTCTCTGTCTGTCTCTGTCTCTGTCTCTCCCTCCCCACACTAAATCTATGAAACCTGACAGCCTTACACCACATCTTTTTCCACTCATAGCATGGCTGGATATTCAGGTCAGCCACACCTGCAATGCTCAGTTGCCACACGTGGCCTGTGTTGTCTGCCTGGCATGGGATGAGTGAGTATCGAGCACAGAGCGCTGCGGGTCGTGGACAGGAATGTGGAGTTTCCTCTATGTGAGAACAGAAGTCATTGGAGAGCTTAGAGCTGGGAGGGTGTTGTGAATGTGGGAGGATGTGGTGATTACCTGATGCGATTTCATCTTTAAATCATCACTCAGGAGATATTTTATCAAGTGTGAATCTCACCTCATGCACTTGCATGAACAGTAAATATCCTTTGGTTTGACTTAATTTAAAAATCAAACTAAACTGGGTTTTGAATCTCACCTGCTAAATTGACATAAATTCACAATAACTCCTTTTCTTTCCTCTCCCCTCTGGTTTCTTCCCCTCCTTTCCCCTCCTCGTCTCTCCTCTCCTCATCTTCTCTCTCTTCCCCTCCTCTCCTTTATATATTTCTTTCTCTCTTTTACATCTTTAATTAATGAGGAATTTCTTGTTTATGTGGTAGTGGAGGGAGGAATGCACACATGGAGCTAAAGCACTGAGAAATATTGTGAGCATCAGTTCACCCTAATTACTTCTGGCCTATCCATTCTCTGAGTCCAGATTGTTCTGGAAGGATGTTGTATCCCCCTCACCCATGGCACAGGCACTTTGATAGAATGGAAGCACAATGCCCATATCCCAGACTGCATAGCACTTAAACTCAAGGTGCACACTAATTTTCCTTTTCTCCCAAGTCCTGAGGGCACTTTTTCTTTCTTGCCCCTGCCGCCCCGTTTCCAAAGATTACTTAATATTATATTTTAAGCTACTCAGCTTTCAAAAGAAGCAGGAAGAAGGGTTGTCTTCCAGCAGTCTTTCCCTCTACTCCTGCCGCTCAGAGTGTCTGAGGCACAGAATTTAAATACACTTGACTCTGTGCTCAGAACTAACGAATAAGAAATAAAGGGGGATACATGCAAATTAGCACCTCCATTGAACTGAAGAGCCATACTAGCTCTTATTATTCTTCAGAAGACTTTTTAATGGTTATTGAATGTTTCTGAGAGTCTCTAACCTGACTAGATTCACCCCAGCCAGAAGTATGATCTAGGTGTGGCCCTGTCAAAGCATAAAAAGCAAAGAAGTCATTTCTGAATGATTTATTCATGCCTAATTCTCTTTATGTCTGAGGCCTGGGCGTTCAGTGTGGGATATATGAACCAGACACATTAGCATCACCTAGGAGTTCGAAATACAGAATTTTAGGCAGCACCACAGTTCTAAGCCAAGGATGCCCCATTTTAACAAGCTCCCCAGATGGGCTAAGTGCACACGGGTGTGTGAAAAGTGCTAGCCTCACACACAGTGGTTCTAATTTGGAGCTGAGATTTGTTGTTAACCAGTGGCTCCTGCTGATAAATTAACTCATCAAAGGATTACTTCTGGGTGCCTGTGATGTGTAAGTTTCTGAGATTAGGGCGATGGGGATGTATAACAGGTAAGACACTCTCTGCCTTCAAGGAGCTCATGGTCTAGGAGGAGGAATAAGATACAAACACATCACAGTGAATAAGGATCTGACAGAGAACAGACAATAGCTATTCAACTGGAGTTTATAGTAGTGACATGCTCAGGAGATGGAGAAGGAGAGTTTCAGCCATACCTGAAAAATGGAAAGAATTCATTGTTCCAAATTACAGAACTTTATTCTCTTTGAATCCAAGGTCATAGGGAGAATAGAAGGGAGGCAAAGGCAGTTCCCTCTAATGAAGAAGTCCCAGCCAAAGGCAAACAGCACTTCTGAGAAAAGCAATAAAGTGCCTGCTTCTTTCTTTATCCACCACCCGGAGCATAGTGGCATAGCATTCCAGACTCCAGAAGGCGACAGTTTGCTGCCAGATTTCACTTTTCCTTGAGGCTTGTTTGGTGGCAGACTGCTGAAAAGAAATAGCCAGCAACACATCCATGCAGGCAGCAGCTGTGTCTCCTCGCAAATGGAAAGCACATTTCAAACTGGGGGGTCAGACAACCCCCAGGCTTTGCAACCCACAATGTGGGCAGGTTGCAGAGGTGTGAATTTGGAAAGTCCATGAATATACACATCGCTGTCTCTCTGTGCTTTTGCAGCTTACCTAACAGGAAAATTCCCAGAGGCACCCGTGCTTGATTGTGCTCTGATATTGTGCAGTTGTACCCAGGATTGTGCACAGGATTGTAGGTGTGTGGTGGTCATACTATGTGTTCTGGGGTTAGAGATGCCCTACTTTGTCTCCATTTGTAGTCCTCGTTCTCTTTCAATATTAATATTTGAACAATGGAAAGCCCTACCTTTTGCTGAACTCATAATCTTCCTTTAGCATTTCCCCTGATTGTTTTTCATCATTGGACCACATTGTCTATTATGGACAATTATAGGTAAGATGCCCTTTCTGCGGTCAATGTTTCTATACAACTTTTGTAAATATGACTTGTATATTATACGTCAGTAATTGGATTAGCTTTAGCAATCGGGAATTTAAGATATAATTGGATCATGATAAGTGCATTCCCATTACACATGAATCCTAGAAAAGAGTGGGGATGGGCACACTCCAGGCTTAATTCAGACTTATCTAATTGTCCTATCTTAAAATAAAGCCTCTCTCATCTTGCTAGGACACACATACTAAATTAGGGACTTCTGGCTGCCAGAATTCATTTGTGTTCTTGGATTTTCACCTCGGAGACTTCTATAGGCACCTTGCTGATAGTGGAGCAAGTCTTAACTCTGAGTGGCACATGGGCGATAAATGTGAAGAAAGCCCTCATCAGTTGTCACAACCACCAAGAAGGTAACACTGGCAGTCCAGGGAAATGTGCGGTATGGTCCCTATGGGAGGAACTCAATCGTTGTTTTAAAAGTTATTTTAAGACTTGAGTTCATGCACCATCAGTAGCACACACACACACACACACACACACACACACAGACTATGAAATGATTATGATACATGATGAGGATGTCACAATTTCTCCATGCTTATATAATAACTTTTTCTTTCTTTCTTTTCCTTTTTTCTTTCTTTTTTTTTTTCTGGTACTGGGGATTGAACCCAGGACGTTTGCTAGGCAAACACTTTGCCACTGAGCTACATCTCAGCCCTCTATCATAAGTTTGTTAAGTTAGGTTTTTGTTTTCATAAATAAAAATTACTTTTCAGCTCAGCACGGGTGGCTCAGTCCTCTAATCCTAGCTACTCAGGAGGCTGATATTTAACGATAGCAGTTTGAAGCCATTCTAGGCAGGAAAGTCTGCAAAACTCACATCTCCAATTCTCCACCTAAAAAAACAGAAGTGGATTGGATCTGTGGCCCAAAGTGGTAGAGGGCTAACCTTGATGGAACACACACACACACACACACACACACACACACACACACACACACACACACACACACACACCAGGCTAAAAAAAGTACTTCCTCTGTTCAAAGATTGCAAATATTTATTGAACATCTGGCACAAAGGGTAGGTAATAATTGGCTGGAAAGAACAGCAATCTGAAGACCCTCTCATCAAATGAGCAAAGCAAACTGCTTAGGCAGGTCCTTGAATCCAGTCTGTTCTGGTACTGTAAGGAAGACTGGCTGTGTCAGATTTACTGAAAAGGAGTAGGTGTGTTCTCTCTGTCTCCACCAGTCTCTCCATAACTCAGCTTTCCCCTCTGTTAGATAAGAGTGAATTAGCAATGCTGTGCATGGTAAACAGAGCAAATGCATGTGTGTGTAAACAGATATGAATACATCCATCACATGTGTAACTAGACAAATTTATCCTAGGATGCCTGGTATTTTCAATGCAAGCATAAACTAGTTCTTGCTACTGATATTGTTGCAATAGTAGTGATAATTGCTGTTTTTGAGTTATTAAGGAGCTACTATTATAGAAAACAAACCAACAGCTCAATCTTATGGCATGTAACTCTTCCTAAGGCTCTTGCATTTTTTTTGTTTTTGTTTTTGTTTTGGTGTTAAGAACGTGGAATAGGGAAGTGAAGTTCAAGTGATAGAGTACCAACTGTAAGTTAAAAGCCAAAAAGACTTGAGTTCAAGGATCACTAGTAGCACCATGAACAAAGAAAGTACTATGAAATGATTGCTTGAGCTTTCACCGAGGACCTTAAGTACCAGCTATGGGTTAAAAAGAAAGGTGTCCCTAACAGAAGTGATAAATCGAGATAAGCCCAGATGGTCGCAGAAGAGATGAAGTTATAGTTGTAGTTGAGATTTGAAGCATAAAAAGTCAGAGGGCATATGCAAAGGCCCTCAGGTATGGGGAAGTGCCATCCTTAAACAGTTCATGCAGTCTAATTTCACTAGAAGTGCCAGTGGCAGGCATAGAGGTTGGTGAGAGAAGCGGTATGCAAAGACCAAGGAGAAGATTGTCAAAGGGCAACTAGGCCTTGCTCCAAACTTTGGACTTACCCTGAGGACAATGGGAAACAGCTGCAGGATTTGACACAAGGCAGAGAGCGAGCAAGTGAGAGTGAAAGTGAGCAAGCGAGAGAGAGAGAGAGAGAGAGAGAGAGAGAGAGAGAGAGAGAGAGAGAGAGAGAGAGAGAGAGAATCAAGTCAGTTTCTGAGCTGGTATGCAGGCTACATCAAATGAGTGAACTGGGGAAGGCTGGTGTGGGAACAACATCATATGTGGCGGACCCTTACTGTAATTCAGACAAGAGATCTGGGTAGCCTAAAATAAGCCCAGTGGAGTGTCATCCTATGTTTACTTGCATTCAATTATGTGTTCTAAGAAGCAAAGGAAGGAAAGGGAATTGAAGGGGGAGAATGTTTAAAAAAAAATCTTCACACTTTGCTTCCTTCCTTCCCTTTCACATTTTTTCATCCAGTGGGGCCTCTGAATAGATTCCAATGTTGACCCACAATGCTCAGCTGAAGAGGCAGAAATGTCTTCCAATCCTAGGGGAGAAACTAGCTGTTGGATTTACTGAGAAGGGGTATGTCTTCCTTGACTGCGCCACCTCTTGAGTTGCTGCTCTTACAGAATGCCACAAGTGGGATTGTTCACAATAATGCAGAGAAATTTGACTGATGGGTCTACAGTGTGAGAGAGCCAAGACTCCAGGTGAGGCCACATCTGATGAAGGTCTCCTTGCTGAGTCATCATGGTGGGAAGCAGAAAAAAACTAGAAGCAAGAGAGAACAAGAAGAGGCTGAAATGTCTTGTTTGGCCAACCAGGATAATGGCACTAATCCATTTTAAAGATTCCACTTCTCAACCCTGTTTCAACATCCCAAAGGCATCAAATGTGGGAGACACAGTCAAACTTTGGCCATGATACATGACTCTTACCTGTGTCCTCTGGTTTCTGAGCATGGAATTGTGGGAGGTGTCACTGCCCACAGTAACATGGGGGACCCAGCAAAGCACAGTGGAGATGTGTAGCAGGTGTTATTGACAATGGCTTGAAGGAATAGGAAGAAGTGTAGGTTGGTGACGGGTAGGGTCTGGCTTGACATCAGGGCCCATTGCTCCACATCACCAAGAAGTAGGGGGAGAATATTTTATTACACCCCTGGGTTTGAGATGTCACAAGAACAACCTGAGTTTATTTCCCCTGGAGCAATGTTGCAAAAAATCATGCTGTGTACTTAGAGTTCTTCCTTTAATGTGTATACCTTGATAGGTTCTACTTTGCAAAAAATGTCAAAGACCTAAAATTGAAAAGCTATAATCAGATTGCTCCGATGGTTGAACGGAATCTGTGGAATTTCCTAAAGTTAAGAGACTCAGACCCTATAATCTACTGAATAGGTTCAAAGCAAGGAGACTTCCTGGAGCTAAAAGAAATACAGTTACCATCTGACAGGTGAATAAGCAGTATGGCAATAAAAGGAAGAAAACTAGGGATTAGTTTAAACTCAGGGGAGGTAAATAATTTCCAGGGTTGACAGGCAGTCAAAGGCAATCCAGGAAGATAGATGGGCCAAGTTCAGTAAATCGCAGTGTAATCCTCATGCCAGAGGCTGCTGTGACATGCAGGACTGGTGTATATTCGAGGAATTTATCACATCTCTTTGGCTAGAGGCTCCATGCAGAAATCTGCTTGAATACATCCCTCCTAATCCCTGGAGAGGCCAAGGCTAGGGTGATGCTGGAAAGGAGATTAGAGGATTGTCAGGCCTTTTCACTCTTGGTTCAAATGCAGCTGTTCTATTCTGAATGTCCTCTGGGAATTGACTTGACAAACTTGCCACAAAATGCTTCCCACAAATCAAGGGCTCAAGTCACGGAAGGGCTTCTGGTCCCTTGCATGTTGCAATAGCTTGATCTCCTGCGACCGCTGTGTTGTTGTTTTTTTTTTTTTTCGTGGAACATGATATGAAGCTCTTTTTGATAATATTTCATATAGTAGAATTCAGGCAAGGAAGGCCCATACATTTCATTTGCTCCACAATCTTCTCCTCAGTTTTAAGAGGCCAATTTTTTTTATAACATCTAGGCTGAAGTTCGATAATAGTCAACTACCACGCATCGCATAATAATGAGCTTGCCTAAGGAGCAAAAGAGAAATCTGAGATCCAGAGGTCTACTAAGGAAACAAAACACACAATACCAATAACAAAATAGTTCTTCATCTTTGATCACGTGCACTCAAACACCAAGTGCTTTCAATAACATTGCACTTTGTGGTGATAGAGTTAACATATGTGTGACTTCATCCAGGGTCAGATTCTGAGAGCACCTGAGGATGTCTAACAATGTCCACCAGATCAGATAGGAGTGTGAGAGAAATGAACTAACACCCTCATCTCTATGAAATAAAGATTGGTCATGGGGTGAATGTTCTGGGTTTCTTGCTGTCAGAGGAGAGGGGAGACTACCGGCTGAAGAAGCAAGGAATGAACAGGTTCTACCTGTGGGAAGGTGAGGAAAGGCAACCACCAGAGGCATGAATTGAAGAAGAGTTAAGGAAAGCACATGATGTATTTGAATTAATGATGAATGAGGAAAATTTGGAAAACACACCCCCAAAAGGACAGAGCTTGTTTAATTATAAATTGTCATTATTTCGCCATGCAGAGTTCTATTGGCTAACCTCGTTCTCCACAGGCATTTTATGTTTTAATTTCACTATTCATACTTTTCTTGTTAAACATCTTTGTGTCTTCAATATATTTTCATGTTGATAAATACACTTCACTGACATTTTTTGAATGCCAAACAATATTACACAGAGGTGCTAAAAGATGTCTGTAATCACTTATGGTTAGCCTTTTACATGGCTTCTAATTTTTGTCGTTTTTTTTAAAGCCATTCAATTGTTGTATGGCTCTTCAATTATTCCTTTGGCATTAACTCAAGGAAGTGAAATTCGAAGGTCAAAACTACAAGCATTTTTAAGGCTTTCACTGCCTAATTAGCCTCGAGAAAAGTTATACCTATCTTCCATCAGTGTGAGAGAATACTTCGCATTTTCTAAGTTTTTGTTACATTTCTCTATTTCTACTTAATTTAATTTAATATTTTTTCTTGACAATTGCTATACCTCAGTGGGTTGTTTTCCATATCACATGTCCATTTTGTCCAGGTTTTAAATATTTTTGTATTAATTTATAACTATGTATAATATGTATGTAATTTAAGATAAAATAGAATGCCCTGTGACTGTCCAGTGCTGTTAGTGGGTCTGTACCCAAAGGAAAGGACGACACGTTTGCCCATTTGTGTTTACTGAAGCACTGTTTGTAATAACCAAGAAATGTGGCAGACTACTCAGCCATAAAATTAGTCTTTTTATTTTTTCACTAGTGGTCTTTTTGATATTAAAACTTAACTTTTATGTAAGAAATAGATCACTATTTTTCGTAGTGTTTTTCATCTTCGTGTTCTGACGAATTTATTCTCCTCAAAATATAAAAATATTCAACTACTCTTTATTGTTTAATTTTTTCACATGAATTTGATCTATATGTGAACTTCGTATTGCAATATGAAATAATATTATTATTGTTCTTCAACTAGTTGATGACTTATCAAAATAATACTGACTTATTCCTAAAAAATAATGTTAACTTTTCCCACCAACTAGATACACCAACATTATCTCACACTGAAAGTAGAGAATGGATATTACTCTCAGATTTTTACTAACAGATATCGCATCACCATTAGATAAATAGAGCTGACAAGTTCTCGAGTAGAGCACTCTTCTTTTAACATGTCTGCTTCCTGGAATCGTTTATTCCACAAACATTCAGTAAGTCTGACTAAGTTTTGTGATGCATACAGGCACTAAGACGTACAGAAGGATAAACTGAAAGGATGGGAGCCTTTCTACAAGTAGTAAAGGCAGAGAAAGAGAGAGAGAGAGAGAGAGAGAGAGAGAGAGAGAGAGAGAGTAGAGGTGGCAAAATAACCACAGTACAGACATACATGAGGAAAAAATGGAAAAACAGGCAAATACATCATAGATTTGCCTTGAGATGTGTGGTTAAGTGGGCGAACCAGGGAAGCTTCTGTGGAGTGGGTGGTTTTGGACTTGAGCCTTGAGAAGGAAAAGAACTTCAATAAGGGGAAAGAGAATTCTTCTCTGTAACAGCAACTTTGAAAAAGGCAAGGGCATGTGAAAATTCATGACTGCTTTTTTAGGGTATGTTCAGTAGTTTCGACTGACTAGGACAGAAGGTGCTAAAGCCATATGGTGAGAAGGAGAGCCAAATAGATAAAGTTCAGTTATGACTCTTTGCAGTGCATGTGACAGAAGTCCAAATTAAACTAGCATAAGCAAGAGGAAGTCAATGGAAGGATACTGGGACTATGGATTTCATAGACAGCCCAAATATCAGAGAGCTCATTATGAACATCTGAATCTCTGAACTCATGAAGAATATCTTCAGTGTTATGGACATGCTATTACCCTCCCTTTCTGCTCAGAATGGCAGCCATTACGTATCCAGTCTCCATGAGCACAGTGGTCTGCCATGTTGGTAGGTTTTGTAGACTCCAGCCTTGGATTCCTTGACCCAGCCTGGTAAGGTGTATCTACCTCCAGCCAATCAGCCAGCTCAGTGGCCGAGAATATCTTCTGAATGAAAGACAGTGTGCTAGAGAGATTGTGTGCACAGATTTCTACTGCAAAAAGAAACAGCAACTGTGTAATTAGCACGTTGTGAGCATCTCATTTGCCTTCTAATTACCCACTTCCTTTTCTTCTTTCCCTCTTGGCCCAACATGTGAATTTCCATCCTGTTTCCCTTGCCTGAGGTCATCATCCTCTCATCTTCTCATGTCTGTCCCCGGCTCCATGGCTTCCGTCCTGTAATGTCCTGTAATGTACTTTCAAAGCATTGATTCAAAGCAAAAAGGCATCAGCTGAAATAAAAGACCCACAAGTAATAAGTTTAATTTTTGGCTACTTCTATTACTTTTATTCAAGCTTTATTCACCAAATGTTCACAGAACAAACATTCTTCCCTTCCCAGTGAGGGGATTGAAAAGCATGAGAAGTAGTAATAACTTGACTATGTGTGAGATTCCTATGTGCTCACTCCTATGCCTGTATTCCCTCCTTTACTCTTACTCGCACACAGCAGATGAATGAGGCAAGTTTCTATTGTGCCAATGTAATTAAATGATGTGGGTGGGATAGAACCCAAGCTGTTTGACTCCAGAATCCTTCTGTGATAAAGGTCATTGGCCCTGTTCCGGAAAAGGTCTTTGATTGGTATGTAGGCCCCTTACAAAAATAATGGGCATGATGAGTTGGTAAGTACTGGCTCACTAATGAGAATTCCTAGGAGGGGCACCTGGCCCTGTTTGTGAGGAAAGCAGTCTTTTCAAAGGACCCAACCTAAGAGATGAGTCCTGGGGCTAACATACAGGTGTCTAGTTGAAAAGGAACTATAAAAACCTGCAATTAGAAAAACACAGAAGAGCAGAAATTACGTACAAGGAAGTGGTGCTTGTGGAAAGTTATTGATTTAGGAGAGGCAGGACTTAGATAAGGATGGAGAAAAGTGAGAAGAGATGAAGATATCAATGTAAACGGGACCCCCTTGAGAATCGTGTCCTACATTATGCTGAAGAACTTGGACCTCATCAAAAGCAATGGCTAACTTCTGAAGCATTTTAAACATTGTCAAAGTTGTACTTTAGAAAAACACATTACTAGGTTTAGACTACAGCTCACTGACCAGGAGAGTCATGAATAAGAAATGCTTAAAATAGGCAATGTAAGGATGGACCCATGTCTCTCGTTGCCATGTCTTCAGGTTCTAATCCATTTGTTTGAGCATGTGAATGAATAAATCACTGCTATAGAAATCTAGGCAACAAATCAGAAGGCTATGGCTTAGAGTTGTCATGATGAGGAACGAACTCTGTAGAGAGTAGAACTTTTAAAATCTGCATCTGCTTTTCCAGTGAACCTCTTCTCTTTAAAAAATTCTAAGCCATGTGAGATACTTAGCAGTATACAAAATAATACAATGTTTATCACCCAGGATGCCTACATCTTATTTACTGTTTTTGTATTATATCTTCAGTATCATTCATATTGTTGTTAGGGTTTATTTCTGTTTTTGCAGTAGTTTCACTGCATCCTGTGTACATACCAGGAACATTTCTTTATTTGTCAGACTTTTCAGCTACTTGCCATGTTGAATCCATCTCACTCTTGAAGTCTCCGGTGAGCAACCACAGGCGTGGTAGGTCCCTGAGAAAGACCACTGCCTCATCTTTCCTGCCTGTATTGCCTGGCGTTTGCTGGAATGGAGATCTGAGAAAAGGTTGCTGAGGAACAGTTAGTTTAGAAGAACACTTATTTCTTGGTTGAAAGCTAAGAGGGAACTGGTTATGTCAAAATGACTGGGAAATGTCCTGAGAAGACATAGGCTTTCACACTCTTTGTGCTATTCTGCTGATTTTAGAAAGTACTACAAGGTGTAGAAGTGAAGCTCAGTGAATGAGCACTTGTACAACATGAGTGAAGCCCTAAGTTGGATCCCCAGCCCTGCAAAACTAAAATAAATACATGACAATATGAATGGTAATCAGTACATGTTTATGTTAGCCATAGCAGAAGACCACAATAGCCCAATAGCTATGCCCGTATGAACACATAAGATGATACTAAGCGAAATGAGCTCCACATTATGAAAACAAGTAGTATATCATTGTTGTAATTATTTTCAACACACCATGTAAAGCCGTACCCTTTTTTCTTCTTTTTTATTTTTCTTCTATTCCCTTCCTGTGGTTTTACCCCAGCTATCACCATATCTGATCTTAGTACCTTGGAAACTGTATATAAGTGTATTAGAACTAGGGAAGGGAAAGGGAATACCAAAATCGAGACAAAGGATAAAAAGACAAACCATTCCAAAAGCAATATTTACAAAAACATTTGGTATAAACCAACTGTACAACCCATGGAGGGAGAGGGGAAAGGGTGAAGGGAGGCGAGGGGAAAATGAGGGAAGAGGTAACAAGTTGGATAAGAAATGTACTCACTACCTTACATATGAAACTGTAACCCCTCTGTACTTCACTTTGACAATAAAGAAAAAAGTAACAAAAAAGACCTCAAACAGGTGTTCTTTGCACACATTCTATCATGTGTGTTCTGTGTCCTAAGACACACTTTCTTCAAAGAAATACAAGATTCTGCTGGAATCAGAAACATGATGGGAAGATGTAGAAGGAAATTAAATCATATTTAGAAGACAACTGGAACCTCAATTTAGAAAAGAGAGGCTTTATTTCACAGAGAAGAACATCCACTAGAACACTATGGTGTGGAATACTGGGGATTAGGTTGATGAAGTGAAATAAGAAGATAGAAGTAGGGATCACATGATGGTGCCGCAGGGTATTAATACACACACACCCCAGCAGGCTCCATGAGCCCCAATTTTGTCAACATTTGGAATTTCAGACAATTTAAAATGCCTAAATGACATTGAGAGAGAGAGAGAGAGAGAGAGAGAGACAGAGAGAGAGAGAGAGAGAGACAGAGACAGAGACAGAGACAGGGACAGAGACAGAGGCACAGAGAGAACTGCTTTCTAGACAACTTACTCATTACACAGGCAACCAAGAGAGTGCAGTGGGAATTGGGGACCGTTGAGCTGAACTTTAATGGATACTCTGCCACTCAGTGCTTGCCCAAAGGCCTCATCTTTTTCCTTAAGAGCCAAGAAGGCCTCAGGTCCTTGGAACATCATTCTTGATAGGAGTGTCTGCTTGGGTATGTTCACCATAGTCTCATACTGTGTTTATGATTAGCTACTTGATGGGGATCATAGTCTCTCTTCAGTCTTGCAATAGGCTCAAGATTTCAACCTCAACTTCACAAGGACTGGAGACTTCTGGATGTGATTTATTTTCAGTAGCAACTCCAGGCTTTCATGGACTCCATCTACGACATTCTGTGGGTGTCATCCATTGTGATGGGAATAGAGGAAAAGATGGCTAGAAACTGACTCAGTGGGTTGGAATCTGTCCTTGGATTATTTTTATTTATTTGCTTCTCTTGCAATAGATTGTCACTGTTTTCTGAGTCACAAGACTGAGGATAACTTCGAGAACTCCCTGAATTTGCAGTGGATGCCAGAAGGGAGCAAAACCTTTTGTGGAGAACCATTCACTGTAATTCTCCCAGTTGGCAAAAATCTCCTCACATTAAACCACTCTCAATAGGACAGTCTACTGTCAGTAGCCCAGGCTACCCTAAGGGATGTACAGTGCTTCTCCAATGTTTTGATCTCCAGAACATTTTACATTCTTAAAACTATTGAAGAGTTCTAAGAAATGTTTAAAGTCACATCTCTTGAAAAAGTATGTTCAGAATTAAACTAGAAAATAATTGAACATTACTTATAAGCTATGAAAAGGAGCACTAATAAATCCACACCATGTGAACATAAGAACTGATCACTACATGGGCTTAAAATCTATGATTCAGTTTTCACAAAATATATACATGAACACACACATACACACACAACACACAGCACTCTTTTACCAATCGTAGGGAAGTGTTCCCTTCATCTATTTCTGTTAACGTCACAAAATGCACTCTGTTGCTTTGGTTGATCCATATGAAGAGATCCAGCCTCAGGCTGATATGTAGTGAGAAAAAAGAGAAATCGTTTAATAGCTTTCTTTCTTTTTTTTTCTTTTTTTTTTTTTTTTGCCAGTCCTGGGCCTTGGACTCAGGGCCTGAGCACTGTCCCTGGCTTCTTTTTGTTCAAGGCTAGCACTCTGCCACTTGAGCCACAGCGCCACTTCTGGCAGTTTTCTATATATGTGGTGCTGAGGAATCGAACCCAGGGCTTCATGTGTACGAGGCAAGCATTCTTGCTACTAGGCCATATTCCCAGCCCCGCTTAATAGCTTTTGAGATGATTGAGGGTTTCTTTTTTGAGGCAACTCAATGGGCGATGCCAATGTGGAATCTGAAATCATAGCCATGGATTTTTCATACCTGGTTACATAAAAATCCTTGGTCCATCCAAAATGTTCAATGGATCTTTCATTCTTGTATGATTCCATAGTATCATACGTGGATCCGGTGAAAAGCACTGGTATATTGAGGAATGCAATAATTTTGAGATCAAAATCATTGATAGATTCCAGTCCATAATATTTTTTAATTTATTAAATCGCATTTATCTATAGGCTTGTTGATCTCAGCAAGAAGGTTTTCTTGTTTAAGGAAGCTGTGATGTTCCTGGCAGCCAGTGGAAACTTTCTGATAGTCTAAATTTGGTTGTAAAGTTTTATCATTGGCACTAACTCTTATCAGTTGCTTTTGGGTAAATAGTAGGCTCTTTTGGGTTAACATATTTACTAAACTCTTAAGTTTGTCTGAAAAAGGAAAGATAAGCACAAAACACACTATGATATTTTATGAAAAATGTGGATAGTTCAACTGGTAACTGATAATCTCATAAATGCTTTTCTCAGCACACTACCCAGTTCCTTATTTTATTATAAGGAATATATATATATATATTTTTTTTTTTGGCCAGTCCTGGGCCTTGGACTCAGGGCCTGAGCACTGTCCCTGGCTTCTTCCCGCTCAAGGCTAGCACTCTGCCACTTGAGCCACAGCGCCACTTCTGGCCGTTTTCTGTATATGTGGTGCTGGGGAATCGAACCTAGGGCCTCGTGTATCCGAGGCAGGCACTCTTGCCACTAGGCTATATCCCCAGCCCTATTATAAGGAATATTTTAAAGCACATGCATGCATAGGGTTAAAATTTAATTATATTAATACATTTTACTGTTTAACCAAGGTCATGTGTAAGTCAAAATAACTTTTTTTTACTGCGTGTACCAAAAAGAATTCAGTGTTTATTGCTATTTCCTTAATTCATGCTAAGTTGCCCACTATTTTACCCACTGTGTGGCTTGGTGCCAGCATTGCAAATGCCAACCAAGCAAAAAATGGTCAGGGACAGATAGTGTCACAAAAGTTTGTTTGACCTTGGTGACCCTCTATGAGATACCAATGGCTTCCATGATTAAATTTCAGAACCAAGTGATGTTACCAGTCCTGCAACAGTCAGCCCCTTTCCCCACTCCCTCCCTACCCACCGCTGCTCCAGGATGAGTGCTGGGGTCATAATGGCGGAGGCTGCAGAGAGTGAACACTTCCCATTCCCTGCCCATCTCAGCTCTCCTCTGGTCCTGTTAATGAGTCTGATATGCTAAACCCCACTAACAGAATTCAGACAGCACTGGCCCTCCCTTCTATTCACTTTAATCATGGTCACATTTACTTCTCTGTCATCGCTTCAGTTTTCAATTTGGGGATAATTAAGAGGTTGGGTTTTTTTTTTTTTCCTGGCTTTTAAAAAAGATAGAAAATTCTGGAAGCAGAAATTTGTTTCCAGAAATTCTGAAAATACACATATAGTCTTAATAATTCACATTACATGACTGTTAAAAAGTTCATTCTTTAATGGCCTTTTTTATTGTACAAAACAATAATTGTGAAAATTTATACATAACTATAATGTACTTGGCTCACCCTTTAACCCTCTCACCTCCCATTAGCCTCCTTTCCCTTCACAGCAATTCCTCTTCTGCCTTCAAGTTCAGCTTTGATTTTTAAGCTAGATTTCACATATGTGACTTTCTTAGTCAGGCTAAGTATAGGATCTCCAGTTCCATCTCTTTTCTTGCAAATGATGTAATTTCATTCTTCTTTATGGCTGAGTAATACTCCATCATGTATGGAAACCATATTTTCTTTTTTAAAAAATTCTTTTAACGTTATTATAAAGGTGATCTACAGAGGGATTACAGTTACATAAGTCAGGTAAAGAGTACATTTCTTTTGCTGTTGTTGTAAAATTGATTTGCAGAGGTTTTAAAAGTCTTACAGAATTCAGCCATGAACCCTGAGGACTAGGGATTTTCCTTGTTGGAAGACTCAAGATTTCTTCCCCAATCTCACACCATGTTATGAGCCTGTTTAAGTGGTTTATATCTTCTTGGTTTGGGCTAGGCAGTTTGTATGTCTCTAAGAATGCATTCGTTTCTACTACATTTTCTGTCTTATTTGAGTATAGGTTTTGAAAATAGTCTTCTGTATTTGTGTATTTCTCTGATGTTTGTTGTAGTATGTCTCTTGGCATCTGTGATTTTGTTGATCTGAGTCTTTTCTTCATTTATTTAGCCGGTTTTCTGTCAATTTTTGATTATTTTCGTGTGTGTGTGTGTGTGTTTTGTTTTGTTTTTTTGCCAGTCCTGGGGCTTGAACTCAGGGCCTGAGCACTGTGTCCCTGGCTTCTTTTTTGCCCAAGGCTAGCACTCTACCACTTGAGCCACAGTGCCACTTCTGGCTTTTTTCTATATATGTGGTGCTGAGGAATCGAACCCAGGGCTTCATGTATACAAGGTGAGTACTTTACCACTAGGCCATATTCCCAGCCCCTGATTATTTTCAAAGAATCAGCTTCTTGTATAGATTTTTAGTCTCCATGTCATTAATTTCTCCTATCTTTTTATTAATGTCATTTCTCAGGATGTTAATTTCGTCTTACATTTCTGCCATTGAGTTATGTAATATTTCTGTCTTTTTATCCGTGTCTTGCATTTTCTTGCTCATTCCCTCCTTGAATTATTCTATTCGTGCTTGGAGCTGCCCTTTTATTTCATGGGCCAATCCTTTCATCACTGCTTTAATGGTTCTATTGTTCTCTATCTCTTCTTCATTCTCACTACAGTCCTTCCCTGAGTTGTAGCTCTTTTTTGAGAGTGGCAAGTTGTCTTGATTGTTCAGGAATTTTGTGTTCTTTTGGGTTCCACCTTTGTAGAGGTTGTTAGCATTAGGTATTAGGTTCAATGGCAATGGGCTGTGGTTTTCTGGCTTTCTTGTGGGCACTGTTCTGTTTGTGCCCCCCCAGAGAGGCGTGGACAGTGGTGTCTCTGGCTCCAGTGTGTCTGAGGAAGTTGTACATGGGGACACCAAGAAGCCTTTTGTGTCAGGCATGAGCTAGGCACTGTGGACTATTGGTGGGGTCCCACGCTGGATTGTTTAGGAAGAGTTCTGGGGTCAGATGCGCCTAGACACACACCCCTAGTGCTACAGATGAGGAGCTCTTGCAAGTTAAAGCACTGATGGTATTTGGGGTTGCAAACCCTGGGCACTATGGGTAAGGGCATTCCACATCTGGATGCCTCAGCTGGCTTTTGGGGCTGTGTGGTCTGGGGAAAATCATTGATCCAGTGGGCAGCGGCTTGTTATGAAGGAGGCATACACACAGCCAGAGGCTTGCCCTCTCTTGCCTAGTGTTGGAGGAAATTGATGCTGGTCACCAGACTTTGTCCTTTCTCCCACATTCCTCCAAAGCACATATTCCTGACACAGACTGAAGAAGGCTAAATCCTCATTTTTCTGGTGGCGAATTGACATCTATGGGGTCTCTGGGTTCTAAGCTCAGAATTTTGTCTCTTATTTGTGCTCCCTCTCCCCCACCTAACTACGACCCCTGCCCGCTTCTGAGGCAGGAGTTGAATTCTATCCCAGCCCTTCTCTCTGACTGCCTGGGTGTTTCAAGTGTGTGACTCTCCACGTCTGGTGTTCACTGGTATCCTTCCCAGGTTTCTCCTGTGAAGTTGTTTCTCCATTGTGCTGTAGCTTCTGTCTTGTTGAGATGGCTGTTCCAAGCAGAGATCTAAGTTGGGTGAACAGTACTCTGGAGCACAGAGCTGGTCAGAGATCTGTGCAGATCTGAGGGCTGATGCCCCCCCCTCCCAACCTTTCATGTGACTCCAAACTGCATTTTCTTGATCCATTAATCTGTTGGTGGATACCGAGACTAATTGTATAACTTAACCATGGATTGTGCTACCGTGCACATGGTTATTTCTACTATATATTGAGTTAGGTATACCTTCAGGTATAAGCCAAGGAGTAGTATATTTTTAATTTTCAGTTTCAGATTTTCAGTTTCATTGGGTTTTTTTTTTGAGGAGTTTCCATGCTGATTCCATACTGATACATAGTGTTTGGGCTAATTTACATCTCATCAGTACTATATAGGGGTTCTTTCTCCAGTCCTATATTTGCCAGCATTTGTTTGTTTGTTTTTCTTTTTTTATGACAGCCATTCTGACTGGAGTGATATGGAATCTCAGCATCATTTGGTGTAAATTTCACTTAAACAGAGGTCATTCTTAATGGTCAGCCCTTTCTCTAACCCAAACCAGTCAATGAGGATGTGACTATGTCTTCATTTGTATTTTGTACTCTACCAATATCCTCACAGCAATTGACATGTGATTGAGAATGTAAACTATATACCCTAAAGAGAAAATATAGATATCCTTTGCAAAGGAACAATTTGGAAAGAAGAATGTCTCTAACAGCACTATTGCATGCATTTTACTGACCAAACCAAATAAAACAACAATAAAAAAAAAAACCCACAAGAATAATGTGGCTTCTGGCTATAGCTCCCAGCAGCATACACAGTGAGGATGCTGCCGCTCTCTCGTTAGTGCCTATGAGTACTAAAATAGCAGCTGCTCATGGCATAAGAATCATAAAGGCTTAAAAAATGATTTTCCCACAGAAAGAAGTACAGGTTATATTGCCTATAGTCCTAGGAGTTTCTGCTCTGGCAGAGAATGCCTAGCACAATTGTATTCGGGAAACTCTTGTAGAAAGAGATTTATAGGATTTGTTTATAAAAACCTATTTCTATTTTAAAATATAGACTACCTACAAGTGTCACCCTGAAAAATTGGGCCTACTCGACAATTTTGTTACATTTTAGGGGATAGGAAAACATTAGGCAGTTACACTATTAAGTCACCTCAATGGAGCTGCCACTCGCCATGTCATTACTCACAATTCTCTTTAGTTCAATTATATACCTTTACACAGAGGAAGACAGATGGAGGTCATTTGGGAGCTGTAAACTACAAGGCCTCAAATGCAGAACTATCTTCTTCCACTGATTTACACCTTGTCCTCCAGTGTTCTCCAGCAGGAGCTTGGGTTGAAATACAGAAGCCATGATCAAGAAGGTTTTTCCTTGACTTGAGCATTACAATCTATATTGGCTGGTGATTACCACCTTCATTAAATGACATGGGCCATGAGAGTTACTGCCATTACTCCTGTTGTCATGGGAAAATCAAAGTAAACCCATAGGGGAAGTACAAATTGTTGATTAGAAATTTCTCTCTTTCATTTCCTCTAAGTGATGACTGGAGTGTCTGGTTCCAAGGAAAAGGTATTAGGCAACTGAGAAAAGCACCTGGTTTGTCTAGCACTGGCCAAAATACTGTCATATTGTTCTAATTTAATTCACATATAACGCTCAGAGTGAGATAGGTAAGGTGTACTCAAAAGAAGTTAATCACACAAGGAAAACATAATAAAATACTCAAGTAATGAAGGATGCTTAAAAGCTTTAAGTGTATTTTACTGCCTGTCCCTGTTGCTGCTACGTTGCAGCTTTTATATTCGGAGCTTAGTTAGCTTCTGTAATTTCTTCTTTAGAGTCACTTCAGAAGGTTGTTACCACTAGAAATTAAGGAAGACATTCAAGCCAGGGAAAAAATTAGTGGCTCATCTCTGTGTCCTAGCTGCTTAGGAGGCTGAGATCTGAGGATCACAGTTTGAAGCTAGCTCAGGCAAGAAAGTTTTTGAGACTGTAGCTCTAACTAAGAAGCAAAAAGCCAAAATGGAGCTGTGGCTCAAGGGATAGAGTGCCAGCTTGGATCATAAAACTTAAGGAACAGTACCCAAGCCCTATGTTTAAGCCCCAGTACTGGCAGAGGGAGAAAATGTTGAAGGAGAAGGTAGAGGAGGAAGAGGAGGAAGAAAAGGAGGAGGAGGAGGAGGAGGAGGAAAAGGAGGAGGAGGAGCAGGAGGAGGAGGAAGAAGAGGAGGAAGAGGAGGAGAAGGAGGAGGAGGAGGAAGAGGAGGAAGAGGAGGAGAAGGAGGAGGAGGGAAGGAGGGGAGGAGGAGGAAGGGAAGGAGGAGGAGGAAAAGGAAGAAGGAGGAAAAAGAGGGGGATGGGGAGGGGGAGGAGAAGAAGGGGGAGGGGGAGGAGAAGAAGAGGGAGGAGAAGGAAGAGGAAGAGGAAGAAGATGAGAAGGAGTGGGAGGAGGAGGAAGGAATAGGAAGGAGGAGGAGGAGGAGGAGGAAGAGAAGAAGGCTTTGAAAAAGAAAGATAATTTCTGATCTTTTTTCACCGATGTCAAGTTGATGAATAGAAAAAAAAAAAAACAGGATTCTGGAAAAATCCACAAGCCTCTATTTCCAAAATATTATGATGAAGGCATGGCTCAAATGGTAGTGCCAGCCATGAGTTGATAAAGTCAAATGCAAACATTAAGCCTTGAGTTCAAGCCTGAACACAAGCACAAAAAAGAACAAAGGAATATAGTTTTCACTGTTCTCAAATTTATCTTAATGTATCACCAGGTGCCACACTACGAAGGTCTTTAAGTTATACATGATTGCACTGGGCACATATATACACAACACCAAGTGTTTCATAAAAGTTCACTTCACAGTTACAGGCTATAAAGAATTTTATTTCAGCAAATACATTTTCATTTGTGAAGAAAGAGTTATTTGAGCAACTGATTTGAGACCAGCACAGAATCAATCCCACTTTCTTCTCAGGAGAGAGTAATGACTGAATTTAAGTCAAATACCAGGTCTTCTGTGACATATATTTTTTATGAGATGGTATTTAAGAAGTTAGTTGCACCCCAAGCAGTCTTGAAAACAGTGGACTTCTGAAACTTTTCATCAACAAAGTTATCTCAGATACACTGCTGGACTGAAGAAAGGATTTTTTAATGGCTAGCAATTTATGGCCATATATTGGTGCATTATAAAAAACAGTCAAACATTCTAGGCTTCTTGGCCTTGAAATTTAATATGTTTTGTGGAATGCTGTGAGTAGAAACAAAAATAGGAAAGCTTTCCCTATCCTATTTCATGGAGTCTTATCTATGAAGTTGTACTTACTACTACATAATGAAATTGACTGGTTATTAACATCACTGTGTGTTCCTCATTGTTAGAGTTCCTTAGTGTGTTGCATTTTTTTTTTACCACACCTCCTCAAGGGATGAACTTCAGCTGTGCACAGCAATCTTTCAGACAGCTCTGAGTATCTTTTGCCTGGAGCTCATTAACCTGCTTCTTGTTTATCTTTGGACCCACCTCTAAAGTCCTCCAGGAAAAGTCTCGTATGACTACTCCCAACACATCACTTGCAATCACATTCACATGTTTATTTCGTTTTCTTCTAGGCCATCATTATCATTTATAGTATTTGGGTCTATTAGTGTTTATGGTTTGTCTCTGCAAGTGTAGAAACCTTGTCTGTTGGGGTCTGAACGACCCCTTTCTCCCCCCACGGGGAGAATGGTAACCACAAAATATACGAAAGAGCACTCGGCCTGGCCCTCCGCCAGCGGAAGGCCAAAGGCGTGCTCACATGGGCAAGCGCTAAGTTGAGGAAAGGTTGCTGAAGCCTCCCCTCCCCGCAGTCCCCTCACATGTTACCAAGAGCAGGGGCAAAAAGGAAGGCATCAGGGACACGCTGCGGTGGTGGGAAGCATCTCAAAGACTTTAATATGGAAAGGCACTTATATAGAAGTAATGGCGGGAAAGAAAGGGGGCTGGCCAAAGGGCCAGTCATAGGCTAAGGACCATGTCCATCAAGTGACATCACGAAACTTCCTTTGTGGGCGGGACAACCCCATCATGGTGGCACGCACGTGTTCACCTCCCAAGGGGCGGAGGCCAGAAGGTGGGAGGGACTTCCATTGTCCCAAGGCTGGTGGATGGGCAGCCTTCCCCCAAGGCCATAATAATCCCCAACACTTGTCTTTTTTTTTTCTCACTGGCAAATCTTTAGTCACAAGAATGGCACTCACACAAAATATATTAGCTGAAATGAATGAGTAAAAGGCTTCAAAGACCTTCAGATTATGAAGATGAATACTACTGAAGACATAAAAAGAGTGAGAATTGTTTAAGACTGATATTAAAACTGTCCATGAGTAATTGTTACATATTTCCAAGTTGTAAACAATTCATTTAGAAAAGTGTAAGTCATTTTATGTAAAAAAACAACAATATATTTACACCTAAGTTAATTATGTTCTACATCTACATAATTTGGAGAAATATGTATGCAATAACGATTTCTTCAAGAAGGCGTTAAATAGGAATTTTCTTCCTATATTACAGTTATCTTTCTATTACATTTAAGATTTTCATGGTACATAATTTATTCAACTAATAGCTATTGATTATCCACTACATATCAGAGACTATTCTTGATTACTATGTAGTATTAATGTACTATGTATATTAATGAAGAAATCAAAGCATCTACCATCACAGACTTTCATTATAAGTTGTATGAATGCAGATTTGATGAAGAAAAATGAAGCGGGTTTGAGCAGTTACAGAAGGAAGGCTGTTGCTTTGGTTTGGGAAGTTAGCTAAGACCTCTTTGATGAGGTGGAATTTGATTAGATACTTAAGTGAGATGCATCCATTAGGAGAGTCTTGGTTTTGCTGCAGTAACCAACTACCACATGCCTCAATGGCTTAAAACAATGAAGGATACATTTTTCTCACCTGTGTTGATGTCCAGCTGGGGTTGTTAAGAACTCCACGGCCATCATGCATTAGTGTACCCTACTGTGGCTGCTCTAACCATTTCACAGCAGTGCCATCTGTAACATGTGACCTTTCTGATCGTGAGAACAAGGAAACAGAGAGGATGGGGAACAACTAAACTCTTCACTAAGAAATGGCATTCTGCATCTGCTCATATGGTGCAAGCTTATCCTTAAATTACTCTGTGTAAAATAGAACCAGATACCAGTGATGATTTCTGCTATTTACTCTGAAGAGTAACGTTTATGGGTATATCAGCATCCGGGGGAGGTGAGGGCGCAAGGTCAAGGAAAAAAGGGTAGATAAATGAAGAGTGGAAGAGGGGGAGAATGCAGCCAAAAACCCTATGTATAGCCTACAAAATTAAGAACAGTGAGGGAAAGGGTGGGTAGGAGAAGGATAGGTGAGAATGTTGAAAGAGGTGACATGGATCAAGGTATATTGTGTTCATAAACTGCTTTGTTAAATGGCAATTCTTTTGTACAACTACTTAAATGTAATAATAATAATAAGTTGTGAGTGATGGCAGTTTCCAACTAAAGATGCCCCAGAACATGTTCCTGTTACTTGGGGAACTGGAGATACTTTGGAAAGCGCTTAGCCATTTTAACAGAGCTCTTACAAAATTGGAAACATCCCTTGTATATTTGCTATATCCATTAGTTCCTACAGTAAATTAAATCTCTATTTCTTGAGGCTCACATTACTGGGCATCCTGCCCCAGTGGTACAACCTTCAATACTGCCTAGGTCTATTCCTGAAATCATTAAGTGAGCTTGTAAAGGGCAGATTTTGCTGTAAGAACATAAATTACCCCAAATGGAAGAAATCAGATTAGACATCTTTTGGATATTTCAGGAAATATATATATATATATATATATATATATATAATGCATATGATATATATAATGCATTATATATATATATATATATATATATATATATATACGATACATAAAAGTTAAAAATGAGAAGTTACACATTTCAAACCTATAAGAAAGAATTCAGCCTATTGTGAAGTGTGGTCCCTAGCCTCTTTATTTGGTTGTATCACCTGCTCTTCTCAGGACAAAAGACCGTTCCACCTGTCCTTCCCTCCCTCTACAGCCAAGTCATCCCTGAATCCTCTAAGTATTACCACTCACATCAGCTCATTCCCTCTTATTGCTCCTTTTTTTCTTTCCTTCTCAACTGCATCATTTCTTCCTAGATTCATAATTTTGCTTCTGAACTTACATCTGACTTCTACTGTTGACTAATTCAATCTAGTATCTAGGCAGTGGAAAAGAGCAAGTTTCTTTACCCAATATAATCTGAAAATTTTCAGTGAACTCCTGTTGTTTTCAGATAAAAATCCAACACTGACTCCATTAATAAACATGATTCACTAAGATATTAGCTATCCCCTACTTATATTTTCTCCATTATCCACACACTTTCTTCTTCCATTAAAGAAGTCCAGCCTCATAGTTCTTTCAGTCAAATGTGTGATGTTATCACTTTAAAATCCTCTACTACAACCCCCCTCTAGATGTAGTTTCTCCTTGATCCCCATCTCTTCTCTCTCTCAATATCTCTCACACACCCCCCATCTTATCTTCAACTTAGAGAAAAAAATGACTGTGTAAAGTAGGTTTTTGAGATTTTTATTGTGGTACAAAGTGTGTTTAGTTGTGAGGTATGTTTCAAATGTGCTTAAAATGCATTTTCCTGTCTTAAAATTTTAGCCAGTAGCTCAAAAATGTAGATTAATAGTCAATATCTGGCACTTGGCTTTCCTGTGTCTTTACTGATTTTACTTTCAAGGTATAAGGCTTAAATGAGAGAATAGTTAAGGTGAGGACATGAGGAAAAAAATACAGGGAGACAGCTGTGGAGATTAAAGTCACTTAATATTAAATTCCTAAAAGAAAGAAGAAAGAAAAAGAACTTAAATAGGGGCTGGAATAAAGACACTCATCTACCCGGGATATTTTTCTGTTATTGTTTTGTTTTTAAGTTTTATTTTGCATTCCTTTTCTCCCTTCTTTACTTCCCTGATGGCAAGATTCACACACATAGAGCACCTACAGAACAGTGAACATGCATGGAGAACAGAAAACCTTCTTAGGGAAGAGGCAGAGTTAAGAACAGACAAGTGGCATCTGTGTCACTCTACCTGACAAGACAGGCATGGCAAGGTGCACCTGTGGACACCAATCTTCAACCCAGCCTAAAAAAAAAATCCTGAATGCACAACTCTGCAAGAGAAACCCAGCTGAATTGGTGGTGAAAAGAACCACTTGCTTATCTACTTGGTGTGTCAACACAACTCAGTCGCAGAATTCCCTTGCCCCCATCAGAGCCGGGGCCAAGCACTAATAGACTTTTCTACGATCTACTACATCTCTGGAAGTCCCACATATGCAAGTCCAGTGGGTCTGAGTGCGCAGGCTCAGGAGATAACTTCAGTGACCGAGTAAAGTACGATAAAGTTACCCCTGACAGGCCCCAGCTCTTGGCCAATTTTTACATGTGCCAGCAAAAGTCTGTGGCTAGAAACAATCAGTCCTTCTTTGGCACTCCTCCATTATATAATACACTTTATCACTGGAAAGACCACTTAGCACAATCCAGTGAGTGAGAGTGCACTGCCCCATAAGAGAAATCTTGTAGCAGAGTGAAGTTCCACACCAGCAACTGGCTGGAAAAGTGCGATAGGGGCTGCCCCTCACCACACCAAAGTAGAAGTGGTGTAGGGGAGAAACAGTGCTAGTCAAGTCCCCATACTTACCTTATCCCTGGGACACTGGCAAGAACCCATAGCATAATCTCAGCAGGAAAAAGGATAGATTTCCAAAGAACATGCTTTCTCTCCCACATCCTGGCCTATGCCTGGTCGTACCAGGTCCTGGAATGGAAATGGAGACTACAAGAAGTATATCCATTATTCTGAAAGATCATAGTTGGCAATTACTCCAGCCCTCAATTCAAAGAAAAGAAAAATGGACTGTTTTACTTTCTTTCTTTTAGCTTTTCTTGCACTAATAGCACACTGCACCTCCCACTTTCTTTCCCCCATCACCTTATTTCATTCTATCTTTTGGCAATCGCTAATGGTACTCTTCTCCACAGAAATTGATTTATATACCTAACCACAAATATTTTCGGTTCATAAGGTAGTAGAGTCTACTTCCCTTCTCATCTTCCTTACTCTATTATTTCACTACTTGTAACACCTATATTCTAACCCCTACACATAAAACTATTATCCTTCTACTCCCCATGGCACCATACAAAAATCTTAATCCCCTGCATATGTAATATGATTTATTAGTACTAAGAAACACACCTATACCACTGGTGAGAAATGGCATATCAACTCAGCTAGCGCTCAGTCCAATGAGAATAAAGCAATGGTTTTAGACTGCTAAAACTCCAAACCGCCAAAATTGTCTTCAAATAAGTATTTCATAAGATAGAAATAAGAACATGTCCCAAACCTACAATTATAAAGCAAAAGATCAGAATGACACCAAAGTAGAGAAGGTTTTATAAACTAAACTAAAAGAAATAACAATTTAAAAGAAATCAATAAAATGAAAGGGAGCATTTTAACCAACTAGGTAAAATCAAAGAGAACATAAATGAACAACTAAAGGAAGTCAACAAGAATACAAATTAAAAGCTAAAAGAATACAATTAAGTACAAATAGCTTAATAATCACAAACAATAGTTAAATATTGAAAAGACATCAAATAGAACACATCTAGAGAAATAAAAGAAGTTAGTGCAAGACACTTAAAAACATTTCAAGAAGAGATAGAAATCCTGAGGGGGGAAAATATCAAACTGAAGTTGAGGAGATGAAGAATAAGCTGGAAAACTTCCAAAAGTAGATAAAATAAAAAACAGAATTTCAGTGCTGGAAGACAGTATAGAGATAGCAGAGAAAGTAGAAAGAAATGCAGGGGGTGGGGGAGATCAAAGAAATATGAAGGAACTTGTAAGAACTTCAGGACACTACTAGAAAAGACCTAAAATATGAATCATGGGCATAGATAAAAGTGAGGAGGTGAAAAATCTTAGATACATGTTCAACAGAGTCATAGCAGAAATCTTGTTATATCTTAAAAAAACAAAAGCCAGATCCAGGTACAGAAGACTTTTAGAATACTCCACAGACCAAATCGGAAAAGAACCCCTCCACAACATAGTATAATTTAAAAAAATAGCAGAATAAAAGGAAATGATACTGCATATAAGCAAAATCAAAGATGAGTCATATTATCACCTCAATTGATGCAGATTTAAATTCCAAGTTTCTGCCTTAACTGGACCTAAGTAACGTAGGCAAAATACTAACCTGTTCCCCTAGGACAAAAACCCTTTGATTCCCACTCAGTATATCCATTTCCAAGGAGTTGTAATACATGAATCTACACTTTCCAACAATTGTGGTGTTTAGTTCTCTGTTCTTTTCCTTTCTCTTTCCTTGTAAGCTCAATTATATAGATTTAAAACACAATGTCCATATGCTGTGGTGTATTCCCATAGTAATTTGAGCCTTGAAAAGAAAAGTGAGAAAAAAAAAAACCACAATGAGTTCATATAAAATGTTTCTAGCAATATATTAACAAATAGAAGAAAAAAGTATGGAACAAATATGTACTATAGTATGTTTCACGTAAGAAAAAAGAGGAAATAAAAATATCTGGGCTTTGCATGTGCATTCAGGTAGTTATTTCTGAAGGAAGAAACATAAGGACAATTTGGATCTTAATTGAAACTGATTTGAACTAAATGGACAGTCACTGGAAGGAATGGAATAGCGATTCGAGTGACACATCTCCAGTATATATTTTTATAGATTTGGCCTTTGAAATATGCAAATGTTTTACCATGTTCAAAAATCATAGTAAACAGGAAAAGATAAAAGAGCCAACTCATTTTCTGGCATGCTAAACAAACCTTTAGAGGTAAATCAGCAGTGTGACTAATCTAGCCATTGCTGTCAGTCACTACATATAAGAGAACAAAAAAAAAAAAAAAAAAAAGAGCCAGTTCTAAAATGTTAGAGATGCAGAAACAAAGGAATTAAAGGGCATGTGAAACTGATAGCATAACCACAGAGATAAAATAATTAACTCAAATAATATTTTGCACATGATCATCAAATCACATATTCTTAGTTGGTTTTAGAGTCTAAGATGAGAAGGAAATGAACCTTCCCCCTCCCCACCAACACTCCAGATTTGCTTTTGAATAATAGTATTGACATAGTGTAGTAAACATGAAATAATTTTGCATATATTATCAGAAAAAGCAAAATCATAATTGTATTGCTGTTGATGGCAATTGATAATCTAATCATGGAAGGAGATAGAATTTATAATAAGGCAAGAAAGAATCTTACAAGGCTTTCTCTGTAAGTATTCAATAAGGTCTTATGTTGTGTCACTGATCTTTCTTTATTCTCTCCACTAAGATTTTGGACAAGTAATGATGCCCAGTAGTAGCAATCATATTGAGTCCAGATCTTGCTTTCCAAATACTCTTGTACCACTGTGTTTGTGCTCCTGTAATAAACAAAACCCTGGATATAAATATGCAGCAAAGTGTTTGCAATGATAATGGAAGCAAGACAGTACACATCAAGCACTGTATCACACAGGAAGAGAACGTCTTAATACAGATTGCCTTGTTACAATGACCAGGCACTACTTTTATACTTTAAATGTTGAAATAAATGAGAAAATACATACAAAGTTAAAATAGAATCATATATATATAATATTTTTATTGTTATTATAAAGGTGACATACAGAGGGATTGGTTACCATTCCATAATTCAGGTAATGAAGATAATGAGTCCATTTCTTTTTGGACATTGTTACCCTTTTCCCCTCTCTCTCCCAGTTCATGTATGTATATATTTTTGAGCTGCCCTCTATAGGAAGAAAGTAAAATAAATCATGCTCTAAATTTTATTTTAATTTTATTACATGTAATTCAAACCCATATTTGAAACATGAATATTTTTGTGAGCTATATCATACAAAGATATAACAATTTATCCTGCCCTATCTTCTCTATTCTTACTTTCTTGAAATTTCAAATCATACCAGCGTAGTAGGTATCTGTGTGTCTTTTTCCCAAGCAAACAAATACATAGAATTTACTGTTTTATAGTGTCTGATGTCAGGGCAGGAAGGTTCCAATTGATTGTTGTCTATAAGAATAAGTTGTGCTTGCATCATTTATGGAATAATTTTTACTCAAAATGTAATTTTTGTATGGTACTGGGGATCTAACCCAGGACTTCGTATATCATAGGCAAGCACTCTACCACTGTGATAAATTCCAGCCCTGTAATAATATTTTACATAAATTAATTTCTGGACTTCTTTCCTAATGAACGTCCATCCCACTGTAATGAAAGCCCTTGATAGCTCTCTGCTAGCTGTAGAGTATTTGTAGAGAGAGCTGTCCTACTCTGTTTCACTCACACGCAAGTGGCAGGGGTGGTAGGTAGATACAAAGGTTCACCTTACAGGATGTCTGCCACACTTCCTATATTCTAATCATTTATTTACTTTGTGCTTATTTATTTTAGAGTTCATAATTATACCAAGGGTGCATAGCGAGTAGACAAGAGGGAGACCCAATACCTGTGATCACATCTGTGCTAAAATATCCCCATCTCTGCACAATCACAGGCAATTTCTATGCCATTCATGTCTCAGTCTTCATATTGGTAAAATGACAGTATTTGCTTCATAAAATTGTTAGCATTAAATGTTATTAATAAGTTCAAAGCACTTGGGACTTCTGGGAAGATGGTGGAGGAGCAGCAGAGCCCTAGCTGAACTCCCTCTGACATCGCAGTTTTCTCACCCCATAGAAACTTTTGCTCCTAGAAAGACAGCCAGAGTAAGTTCTAACAGTACAGGGATTCTTGCCAGGAAGGAAAAATCGACTTTGCTCATCTGAAAACACAGATTTGAGCTCCGGGCAGTGTCCTACCACCATGCCAGTGCCAGCGCCGGCACAGCACCCAGCACAGCAACCCACACTCCGTGCAGCTAAAGCACACAGCGTAGACCAGGGAGAAATCCTCCAGACAGCGGCTGAGCACAGACAACCTGAAATCGTAGAGAAAGCGTGAGTACCCCACGAAAGATATTCTCACTCGCGCCCACAGAGCAGCTTCTGGAAGGCTGCCCTTCCCCCACCACCAGAGCAAAGCGCCATCTTTGCCACTGGCATAGGGTCAGACCAGACTGGAACTAAAGCGGGCCTGGGGAAAGCGAGGACAAAGGAGCCATCTTTGAAAAGGGCAAGAGGGATCGACCAGTGAAAGCAAGCTCCGCCCAGGAGAACTCCCCCTGTCCAGGCGGGAGGCATGTCCTGGGCCTTGGCTTAGCCAGAGGTGCCCCGCCCTGACTGCCGGAATTTCTAAATTTAAAGCTAAAGCGGTGAGCAGCTCCTGGCGGCACGGAAACACCAGACCGGGGAACAAACAGTTCCTGAGACAGTTAAATGGTCTCATCACAGAGGAAGGCCAATTCCCAGCCCAAAACAGAGCTGCATTCCATAGCCACCTCCGCCAAGGAGGCCGCCCCGCCCATTCAGGGAGGAGCCTCCCCCAGGCAAGCAACTCTCAGCCAGGTAAACCAGGACAGAGGTGCCTCGCCCTGCTGAGTCCACAGCCTATTCAAAGCCAGGCGTCAAAGGCAGCGACCCCACAGCAGACAGAGGAGCCACAATTCCTGAGACTGCTCACGTCCCCATCTACAGATGATGCCCAAGGCCTACCTGCAAGCTGTGCGAACCACAGAGACCCAGGATTGCACCAACAGGGGAAAATGGTCAGAACAGATCCACCCCCTGCAAACTGAAATCAAGTCAAACAAGCCAGTCAGGAAAATAGACTGCAGACCATCGCAAGGAAACCAGAGACTGGGGAAAGACCACCCAAACAAGGAGGACTCCATTTTTTTTTCAAACATTTCTTAAACTTTTTTTTTTTTTTTTTTTTTTTTTTGGCCAGTCCTGGGCCTTGGACTCAGGGCCCGAGCACCGTCCCTGGCTTCTTCCCGCTCAAGGCTAGCACTCTGCCACTTGAGCCACAGCGCCGCTTCTGGCCGTTTTCTGTATATGTGGTGCTGGGGAATCGAACCTAGGGCCTCGTGTATCCGAGGCAGGCACTCTTGCCACTAGGCTATATCCCCAGCCCCTTTCTTAAACTTTTAAAAAAATATATTTTTTAAAATTTTTCACTTCTGAAATGTCATTAGTTTTTGTTTGTTTGTTTGTTTTCCATTTTTACCAGTTTGTTTTATGAAGTTTTTTGTTTGTTTGTTTGTTTAGATTGTTCCTTTTCTGTTCTCCCATCCAAGAAAAGCCCAGGTCCAGACGGATTCACTGCAGAATTCTACAGGCCTTCAAAACAAAACTCACACCAATATTTCTCAAACTCTTCAATGAAATTGAGAGAGAATGTTCACTCTCAGACTCATTCTAAGAAGCCAGTATAACCCTCATCCCAAAACCAGGCAGGGACTCATCATGGAAAGAGGACTATAGACCAATTTCGCTGATGAACATAGACGCAAAAATTCTCAACAAAATTCTGGCCAATCGACTTCAAGAGGTCATCAAAAAAAATCATACACCACGATCAAACTGGATTCATCCCAGGGATGCAAAGTTGGTTTAATATACGCAAGCCAATTAATGTAATCCACCACATCAACAAGAGCAAGGTAAAGAACCACATGGTTTTATCTCTGGATGCGGAAAAAGCGTTCGATAAAATCCAGCACCCATTTATGCTAAAAGCCCTGGAAAAACTGGGATTCCAGGGAACATTCCTGAATATAATCAAGGCAGTTTATGACAAACCAACAGCAAGCATAAATCTAAATGGTGAAAAACTAAAGCCATTCCCGTTAAAATCAGGAACAAGGCAGGGATGTCCACTTTCTCCCCTGCTCTTCAACATAGTACTAGAATTCCTAGCCAGAGCAATTAGGCAAGAAGAAAATATAAAGGGGATCCAAATAGGAAAAGATGAAGTTAAACTTTCTCTCTTCGCAGATGACATGATCCTATACCTAAAGAATCCCATAGACTCTACCCCCAAGCTACTAGAGCTGATCCAAAACTTTGGCAAAGTTGCAGGATATAAAATAAACCTTCAAAAATCAACGGCCTTTCTCTATGCTAATGACCCGAAGACTGGGGCTGAAATCAGGAAAGCAACTCCTTTTACAATAGCCCCCAAAAACATAAAATACCTAGGAATAACCTTAACCAAAGAAGTGAAAGACCTCTTTGATGAGAACTTTAAAAGCTTGAAAAATGAAATTAAGTCAGAACTAAGGAAATGGAAAAACCTCCCATACTCCTGGATTGGGAGGATTAATATAATCAAAATAGCAATATTGCCAAAGGCTATCTACAAATTCAATGCAATACCCATTAATATCCCAACACCATTCTTTAATGAAATAGAGGAAACAATCCAGAAATTCATATGGAACAATAAAAGACCTAGAATAGCAAAAACAGTCCCAAGCAGAAAGAACAGTGCTGGAGGAATTACAATACCCAACTTCAAGCTGTATTATAAAGCTATAGTAATAAAAACAGCTTGGTATTGGCACTGGAACAGGCCTGAAGACCAACAGAATTGAAGACCCAGAAATGAACCCACAGAACTATGCCTACTTAATCTTTGATAAAGGAGCTAAAACAGTAGTATGGAAGAAAGATAGCCTCTTTAACAAATGGTGCTGGCAAAACTGGCTCAACACATGCACCAAACTAAAACTAGATCCTTATATATCACCCTGCACCAAAATCAATTCCAAATGGATTAAAGACCTCGAAATCAAAACAGACACCCTGAAAACACCAAAGGAAGGAGTAGGAGAAACACTTGGGCTCCTTGGCGCAGAATGGAACTTCCTTAACAAAGACCCAGAAAGGCTACAAATCAAAGAAAGGTTGGACAAATGGGACTGCATCAAACTGCAGAGCTTCTGCCCAGCAAAGGACATAGCTCGCAAGATAACCAGAAAGCCCACAGACTGGAGAAGATCTTTACCGGCCATTCAACGGACAAAGGCTTCATATCTAAAATATATGCAGAACTAAAAAAAATTACCTTCTTCCAAAACAAAACCGCCAAGAACCAATAGCCCCCTCATCAACTGAGCTAAAGACTTACAAAGAGACTTCTCTGATGAGGAAATGATAATGGCCAAGAGACATATGAAAAAATGCTCTACATCACTGGCCATAAAGGAAATGCAAATCAAAACAACATTGAGATTCCATCTCACCCCAGTAAGAATGTCCTATATCAAGAAAACTAACAATAACAATTGTTGGAGGGAATGTGGCCAAAAGGGAACCCTACTTCATTGTTGGTGGGAATGTAAACTGGTTCAGCCACTCTGGCAAGCAGTATGGAGATTCCTCAGAAGGCTAAATATAGAACTCCCCTATGACCCAGCAGCCCCACTTTTGGGTATCTATCCAAAAGACCACAAACAAAATCACAGTAATGCCACCAGCACAACAATGTTTATCGCAGCACAATTTGTCATAGTGAGAATCTGGAACCAACCCAGATCCCCCTCAGTAGACGAATGGATCAGGAAAATGTGGTACATATACACAATGGAATTTTATGCTTCTATCAGAAAGAATGACATTGTCCCATTTGTAAGGAAATGATAGGACTTGGAAAAAATTATACTAAGTGAAGTGAGCCAGACCCAAAGAAACATGGACTCTATGGTCTCCCCTATTGGGAATAATTATTACAGGTTTAGGCAAGTCATAGCAGAGCATCACAAGGCCCAATAGCTATACCCTTGTGAACACATAAGATGATGCTAAGTGAAATTAACTCCATGTTATGGAGACAATTGTTATATCACAGTTGTAACTACTTTCAACGTCCCATGTGTATCTGTAGCTTCTATTATTGATGATGTTGTTGTATCACCTTCCTGTGGTTGTACCTACACTAGCTCTGTAATCTTATCTGAGTATATTGGAAACCATGTATACTGGTATTGGAACTAGGAAATTGAAAGGGAATACCAAAATTGAGAGACACAGGGTAAAAAAAGACAAACAACTACAAAAGCAATACTTGCAAAACTGGTTGGTGTAAGTGAACTGAACACCTCAGGAGGGGAAAGGGAAAGGGGGAAGGGGGAGGGGGTTATGAGGGACAAGGTAACAAACAGTACAAGAAATGTATCCAATGCCTAACATATGAAACTGTAACCTCTCTGTACATCAGTTTGATAATAAAAATTTGAAGAAAAAAAAAAAAAAAACACGTTCAAAGCACTTGGCAGTAGTATCTGGAAACTGGCCGGTTGGCTCAGACCCGTAATTAATCTTAGCTACTCTAAAGGTACCGATCTGGAAATCATCGCTCAAGACCAGCCTGGAAAAACCATCATGAGATCCACAAAGCTATGAGTGGTGGTGCACATCCCACTTATGTGGGAAGGATGACTACGAGGAACAAAGTATAGGCCCTCCCTCCCAGGTATATGCTAGATATTATTTGAAAAATAATGAAAGCCAAAAGGAATGAAGGCTTGGTTCAACTGGTAGAGTACCTGTCTAGAAAGTGTAAGACCCTAAGTTTAAACCTCACTACAGAGCCCTTCCCAAAATAAAAGAGCTTGACATACATTAATTACTCATAAATCTTAGTAAATGTACTACATTGAATTTGAGAGGAAGCTGGTCATCTTATTTTTAAAAAGAATAAAGCTCTAATATGTCCGTACCACACTCCAGAAAATAGATTTATATACCTCTTGTGGGCTGAAGAGTCAACTCCGAAAACTACTACATAAAGTACCACACAGGTTGTAGAATCCTGATGACAATGCTACTCAGAGTGAAGGAGGCATTGATTTGTGTGAAGACATAGAACGCTACAGCTGGAAGATGTCTTTTGAACCTTTTCCCCACCTCTTTCATCTACACAGGAGGAATTGGTGATCCACAGAGTTGTTTAAAGGCTGAGCCAGAGGCAATATGACTCCAGCGTGTTTGGAACACGCAGAAGTAAGAGTCTTAAAAAAGGAAGAATGAGACAAAAGACATCTTGGAATAATACAATCGAGTGCAAATCAACACTGTTTTTATGTTTTAGGGTAGTCCTGAAAATATTTTATCACTTTTGGTGACTTATTTTAGATACACTGATTTCTTTTTCACTGTGCTCACGCGCGTGCGCACACACACACACACACACACACACACACACTCCTTCCTAGAAAACCCCCCAAAGCAGTTGTGCTGGTAGGTATAGGACATTTATTGGGGATAATCCCCAGAATAGAGAATAATTAAATACTACTTAATCGTAGTGAGATGATGGATAATGCACTAATATTATGCAAGCCCAATGGGCATTGTCAAATGATTGGACTCCCTATTTAGGGTCCTACATAATTATCCTTCTTATCATGGCAGAAGCTTTGGTGTCTTTTGTTAATCAGTATCAATCCAAACCACTGTGGGACAGTCAGCCAATCAGACCGCTCAATTACTGCAGTTGAATGGGCTTGACCTCATGAATATGAATAGAACTGGTATACAATAGAGTAGTGCTTTTAATGACAATGGAACTGCCATAAGGGATGAAAGAAAGTGTGGCTTAAAAAAATAATTAAAATTGAAATGAGAAAAATCATAATTAGCTGTGAGGATTACAGATATTTGTTAAAATGTTTCTCACTTGCCTTTTGGACAAAGAGCCCGAAAGGACCATTTTATACTTTATTTCCTCCACATACAGGTGTCCCAATTGCTGACAGCTGGACCTCTCTTGCATTTCAATAATATAAAGATCCATGTAAATATTTGGAAAACAGAATCAAAAGGATGAGAGTTCAGACAGGCTCTTAAATCAAGTGTCATGAGGCTTAACTGAAGACAAGTAAAACTTGAAAGGTGACCAATCAATATGTCATGGTTCAAAGGCAGAGAAAAGTGAAGGGTGTCCATCAAAACCCTCAAACACCATGGTGCTAAACAGCAGTGGGAAGGAAGAGAATGTGTAAAGTAATATTTACTTAGTCCCTTCTCACACATTGACCCCTTGCAAAAATTGCTTTGCATTTACTTTAGAAAACTGCATCAAACAGAGCACAATGGCATAGAAGTAGAATCAATGAGCAAGATAAAAATAAAGGAATACAAGAGGTAGGTCATCAATGAAGACATAGATGTAGTCAAATCACTAACATAGGTATGGTGACATTTACATAGAGGGAGTTGTTAGGATTCAAATTCATTAAGCTAGAACCTGAAAAAGTTCAAGGCTTGCATAAGGAAGCAAAATCAACATGAAAATACTCACTAATGAATGTCAACTAAGTGAAAGTGCCCTCTTGCTAAACTTTAGAATCTGTCTTCACACTAAGTGCTCTATCCTTCTCTCCCTGACCATGAGAATTGTGCAAGACAAACAGTGCATGGCCTGCTTAAGCTGGGAGTCTTGAGAAAGATGCAGGGCTTCAGGAAGCAGATGAAAGTTGGATGGGATGACTACTTAAATCACAAGCCAGTGGCATGTAAGGATCTGACAGAAGCAGGGTGGTTAACAACTAAATAAGGAAAGATGGATGGGAGGACCCCACTGCAGTATGCTTCAAAAGGGAAAGATTTGAATATCAAAGGAATGTGAAAAGCCCTTGGGACAATCCACAGAACTCTTGAATATTTCTGCAAAAAAAATGACCTTCTGTATTTTACTATGAGAGCCAAAATCTGAAAGATGTCGTACTAAGCTATAACTTTATTAGAAAAACCAAATAAATAATTAACACGATTTGGTCTTTAACTTTGCTACATGAATGCCCAGTTTCTCAATATGTCAAAAGAGGGGCAAAAAGGTACACTTGTAATTTTACTTTGGCCTTATAAAATTTCTGCTACGCTGTCTCTCAATCTCCTACCCAGTCATCATCATTTACTAACAAATTTTGGTCTCTGATTTTTCATGTCATTTTCTGAATTAATTATCACAAATAGCAATATGCTGATGAAGATGATGTCCTGCTTTTCAGTAGCAAAATCCAAGAGTAAAATATGATAAATTCCATGGTTTATTTTTGTCTCTGAGATAAAAAGCAACTCAATGATTGAAGAATCGGCTCATGTGCTCATGACTGCACTGTCCATGACCTAATGTCTATACTATAGCTCCTTATCAAAGCCCAACTATTAGGCAAGTGTTTATTTTGTTTACAGGACTAATGTAATAATTCAGTTGAATAAAACAAAATGAATGTTTCATAGAATGTGCCTCCAGAGTTCCTAGTTTGGAAAGCTTCTCTGAAAAAGATAGGAGGGAAGATCAGGGAAGAGGGTCCACTGCCAAACAACTAAAAAAAAAAGACTACATGCTAATTTGGGAGGTAAATGCCCAGTGCCCTTTCTGCTAGTAAGAGTTCAAATAAGTCAGTACAGTATTTAGGTCAAGAGCTCAGCCTCTGGAGCCTGGGTTTGAATCTGGTCCTTTCATTTCCTAGCTGTTTAACCTAAGCAGAAGTTCTACACATTTCAGCATCCTTATCTATCAATGGAAACAATAATAACAATAATAACAAAAATAATAATACCTTCTTCACAGTATTTGCTGATCATTTCATCCTCCTAAGTAGTAGCTATAGTGAACTGCTTAAAAGCCAGCCTGCCACTGTTAAACCTGTGTTTTTACACTGTATTTAACCACAGTCACTCCCTACTTTTAGAATGACTTATATTTGAATACTGGGGATGAGCTGTGTGGAAACTGAATGACTTTAATTTTTAAGTGGACGTGTATATCACCATCACTTGCAAAACTCTACCTTCAGATGGGTATTCTGGCTCTGTGATATGCCATGGACAGGAATTTGTGGAGTTTACAAATTTCCCTGAGACAATCCTGTCTGGTGTAGAGCAGTAGTTTTCAAGCTATATATTTTATATCAGCATCTGCATCAACTGAGTCTTGCTAGGAATGAAAATTCTTAGTCTCCAAACATATAGGTTAGCAACTCTGCAGGGAGCCATCAATCCCCTCCAGTGATTCTGTTTGAGGACTGACTAAGAGATGTAGGGAAACAAACGTTTCTCTGTAGTTCCTCCACAAATTTAATATCTCTGCTGAGTGACAGATGCAATAGCTATAAGAGTAGAGCCTAAAATTATCCCTTTGAAAAGAAGAAAAGCAGATATTTGCCAGATAAACCCAGAGCATAAGACTTTAGACATCAACTGAACTTGAATTAAAATTTCCACTGTGTTTACAAGGACTTGAATCTAAACAGAGGCCAGTTGGGATGGTCAGGTCATCTTGACTAAACTAGAACCATGTACTTAAGAATTCCCTTCTCCCTCTGTTTCTGGGTCAGGGTGGGCTAACAGAAAAAAAAATGTACATATAATTGGGGAATTGGAAAGGAAAACAGCAATTGATACACTCTGAAGGTCAGTCTGGGACAGGTCATAAAGAGCTTTGCATGTATGACTGACCTTTTGATTTGTCTACATGTCTGGATCTTTAAAATCATTGACAGCTCATGTGCTAAAAGCCTGATCCTCCGCTAAATAATACTCAGATATGGGGCCTTTGGAAGTTAATTAGAACATGAGGTGTCTGACTGCACTAATGGTTCATCCATTCACAGATCCATCACTTAATGGACTTTGTAAGATGGAGCTGGCTGGAGGAAGTAGATTATTGAGGGTGTGAGGTGTGTCCTTCAGGATAGATTTTGTTCATGATCCCTCCTCTTTCAGGTCTTCCCTCACTCACTCTTTGCTCCTCTCATGGCCTTCTCTTCCACCACATTGCCCTTGCCACCAGCCTAGAAAAGCTAGAATCAAGAATCAAGTGACTATGGACTGAGACCACTGAAACCATCAGCCATAATGAATCATATATCCATTATATTTTTTGCAGGTATTTTTGGCACAGCAATAGAAAGCTGACTGTCACCGTTGGCAGAGGGAACTGGCTAGGCTCAAGGCAGCTTTGCTTTCTTTTATCTGCTTCCCCAGTTTCCTTGAATTCTGGGACAGACAGGTGTGCAGCTCTCTGGAGAGGCTTGAGCTTCCTCAGTAGAGTATTCACACCACCGGAATGACACAAGAGGTCCCAGTAGGTCCTCACCCTTTCACATAGGCCTCTCTGTCCTGCAGTGACCACAGGCTCCCACTGAATGCAGATACAGCTTCCTTGCCATTCAGCATGGTCAGATATCTTAGGTGACTGTTAATTACTTATGTATAATTGTAATCTTTCAGCTATGTGCTTACACCCCCAAATTACCAAATGTCCAGATTAAGTGCTTGTTGTATGTGCAGATGTATGTATTCCTGTAAAGCAGACCTATACAATGCTGAGCAAAGGATTTTATGATTTTATAAAATAGCAGTCGGACTAGATGCCCATTTAGGTATCTGAAAGATACTTTTCAAAGCCAGAGCTGGAAGAATAAACAATTTGGTCTCACTAATGGTAACTGAGCTACTCTGAATGTTTGTTGTCATCCAGGGCTTGTGCTAAACGCTTTCCATAGCTTTCCTCACAAATTTATCCGGCAACTATTCTGATTTTTCTTGGTTTACAGATGAAGAAACTGAGTCTCAGAATGTGTCCCTAGCTGACCAATGTCAGTATTTTAGAATTTTTTAATTAGGTTTTCCTCCTAACCATTTGAGAACAGAGATCTGACTCATGCAGTATAGCTATCGCTTCAACTTCATGTTCATTAAATAAACTTACCATAATTTGCCTACTCTTAGACATTTTTATTATGAAAGTAAAATGTTTATTGGAGGAAAATTGAACAATTCTGATAAGTGTAAAGAAGTGAATAAAATTACCCAGAATCCCTTCAATTAGGTAATTTCTTCAGAAATAGCTTTCTATTGCTTCTACTTCCTATAAAAATAAAATCCATTTTATAGGTTTTTCTGCTCCCTCCTCATGTTAAATATATGTCTGTTTCTATTAAAAATAAGATGATTTCATTTTAAGTTTTATGAAAGAATGGACCCTGGTGTGAATAGAAATGTCTAATATTTGAAATGTATTCGTTTAGTTAATGGTTAACATACCAAGAAAAAAGCTTAAAGCACAATAAAGAAGTGTTGGCAGTGAAATTTCCCCTTAATAGTCTCTGATTAGGTTTTACTTGCATTCTGAAAAAGTCTTTTACACTCTTTATTGAGATGCCACAGAGTCACTGGGAGCAAGAGTTACTGATGTTAATATGCCCTTCAGTCCTGCTAAATTCTAGTATGAGAAAATTATCAAGCTTCTATGGACGTAAAACTCCTGTGGGTTCCAGAACTCCCCATCATAAATGGCTCTTTTATGGAAGGAACTAACCAACAGGTCAGGGAACAGCAACCAGGGGTATGAAAGGACTGTATTGTGGAGTTCTTTGTCTTTCCAAGTGAAGTGGGTTGCAAGTGCATGTATCATCAATTCATTGTGCATTTCCATTCCTTAATTTATAATCCCACAAATGATGAACTCTACAGTGCCATTGTGGGACTGTGTAATTATCTAATAGGAAAGTGAGAGTTGTCCTGTTTTTTGAGTAGCACTTAATAGGTCAGTTAATTAAACGAGTGCAAATGCCTTCGTGTTGGAGATTCAAATCCAAATGAGGGAGCCTCTCATGATATTGGACTCCTAGGAACCAGAAAAAATGAAAGGAGACTAGGAGTCACCAAAGGGAGGCAATTTTTAAATAAGTTACAAGTGAATGTAGTTCTGTAACGTATGCACCAAGTTAAGAGCCATGTTAAATCCATATTGGTTTTGCCAACATGCATTATTGAAGGACATCTTCCAATAGTCAGATGTACTTCATCAAATATCTACCTCTCCGTTTGTGCTTACTTCTGAGTTACAGGTTCTATACAGTTTGAAAATGGGATACTGTGTAGTTTACATACTATCGCCTTCATTTGAATTTAAAACACTAATAGGGCTGCCTCCTTTTGCTAGTCAGTTCACTTTCAGTTGGCGTATGCTTCTTGCTTATTGGAAATTCAGCTTTGGTTATGACATTTAATACTCTAACAGGGAATGAACAGGATATCCAATGTATGCATAACCCTCAACCAGTAGAGTTCCTCTCCCAGTGAACTCGTTATTAAAACAATTGAGTCAAAGCTCATAAGAGTGTACATTAAGAGCAGAGGGGGAAAAAGGCAAAGGAATTAGGTGCAATTAGACATTGTTCAGTAACTCATATCCCTCCTGTTATGGTTTGAATCTGAAATATTCCCCAAAGGCCCCGTTGGTGACCCAGTTGGTTACACTATACGAAGGTAGTAGAAACTTGAGGAGGCAGATCTGGGTGGAGGAAGCATGTCATTAAGGGCTGTGTCCTTCAAGGAAAATCTTCCAGGCCTCTCCCTCTGTGGGTGGCTCTCTGCCTCTGTCTGTTTGTCTCTTTCTCTTTATGTCTGGCTGTCTGGATGGTTCTCTGTTTCCTTTACTCTTCTTCCTGCCAGTCCTAATGCTTTGTTCCACCAGATCCTCCCTCCAAGATGAACTTAAATCTATCCTTTCTGAAGTTGTTTCTTTCAGATATTTGTCCTGGTTATATGGAAAAGCTAACAATCATAAATATTAATGAGACCTATTACAATAGCTTCAATATGCATCAAAAGCGTATCTTCCCTTACCTCACTTTGTGTTTCTCTGTTCTTTGGTCATTTTCTGTGGGACTCTCTGTCTCTCTGTGTCTTTCTCTATGTTTTTCTGTCTCTTTGTCTCTGTCTCTTTCTCTCCCACTCTCTTTCTCTGGATCCTGGGAAACTGATAGAGCTCTATCATGTCCTGTCTGTCATGATGTCTTTTCATCACATGCCCAGAAACAATGAAATAACAGGATCAAGGACTAAAGCCTGTGAAATTAGGGGCCCATATATATATATATATATATATATATATATATATATATATATATATTCCTCCTTTTAAATTGCTTTTCTGAGGTATTTTGTCTCAGAGACACAAATCTGAGTAACACTCTGGGAGGTCTTTGTGTCTCATGAGATCTACAAGGAACTGCTTTGTCCTGGCAGCATCCGGGACCTTACTTCCCTCCTGAGCGATTTTCTTCTTAATTGTGTTTTCTGTTTTGTTTTGTTTTGTTTTTATAAAATAATAATTGCTCATTTATTGTCAAAGTGATATACAGAGGGGTTACAGTTTCATGTGTAAGGCAGTGGGTACATTTCTTGTACAATTTGTTACTTCTTCCCTCATTTCCTCCTCCCTCCTCTCCCCCTTTCCTTCTCCCCCCATGAGCTGTTCAGTTGATTTACACCAAATGGCTTTGTAGGTATTGCTTTTGGAGTCCTTTGTCTTTTTATCCTTTGTCTCTCGATTTTGATATTCCCTTTCCCTTCCCTAGTTCTAATATACGTATATACAGTACCCAGGAATTCGAGGTGGATAATTCAGTCCTAACTTCGGTTTCTTCATCCACAGCAACAAAGTGACGTAGGGCAAATTTTACTAAATATCCCAAGTGGTACCATTGATATGATGAATGATAGGATGAACTCAAATACCTTTATCTTCCTCTTGTCTTGGTTCTTCTTTCCCCCTTTATTTCCCTGTAGTCCTTCTCCAGACTGCTTTCTAGGTGACATGTGGTAGTTTTCCAAAGTTGGCCCACCAACACCAGTGTCTCACAAGGAGTAGAAAGTAGGTGAGAGGAAAGGAGAAGGATTTGGTTTCTATCTTAACATTTGATTAATGCATTTATTCAGATAATAATATTTTCCAGGCAGTATTTTTCCAAAATAATGTTATACTTTTATTAGCATGTACTAGTTGTATAAGTGGATTTTATTGTGACACTTCCATACATGCATGCAATGTAACCTGCCTGAATTCATCTTCTCAATCACTCTCCTACATTGGCCCTCTTCCCTTCTCTGAACAATTTCAACAGCTTTCACTGTTCTATCATTATTTATGTATATTAAAGACTTCACCAGTATTCCTTTAATATATTGGCCCTCTTTTCCCCTGGTACCTAACCTCATTAGAACCAAGTTTATATTCCTTGTTATTAGTTTTCCCAGTGTGTACTACTTGGACAAATGTATCTACTATAATATTTACCATATGTATAAATTATATTTTAGTCAGCTTTAGCCTCCTCTTTCTCTGACCCTGTTCCCCAACTTCCTATTATTCAACCTCTTTCAGTGCTATTTCTTATACCATCTCTTGAAGATATTTTTTTAAATGAGGGCATCCTTTATCATCCATAAATCACATACTGCTTAATTATATAGTTTTAGTGAATTTTGACAAATTTATATGGTTACATAACCATCACATGGCTCTTTAACAAGTGTTCATATTTGGTTTCTTTTCTCTGTGGAGTAGAATTTCACGATCTGGAAGTTTTTTTCGATGGTGGACATTCAGGTTGTTTCAAGGGTTTCATTATTATGGAAAAGCTGATCTGAAAAAGTAAGCACATGGCGAGCACTATAAGAAACTGCCTAATAGGTTTGGAATGTGCTTGTAGAATGTTATATTCATTCCAGAAATTGAAGAGGTGTCTCATTGTTTCACATCCTCACCAGCATTTGGTATCCTCATTCTTTCTTACTTATCTAGTATATGTGATGGATCATTCATAATTAAATTCTTTCTTTCCTAAAAAATTAGCTCGGCACAGTGGTACCAGCCTATAAACCCCCACCCTCTGCCAGCCCTAAAAATAAAGCCAAAATTAGAGCTATGGCTCAAATGGTAGAGTGTGATTCTGGAGCAAAAAGAGCTCAAGGATGGTGCCCAGGCCCTGAGTTCAAGCCTCAGGATAGGCACACACACACACACACACACACACACACACACACACACACTATGTATATACATATATAGGCAAAATACCGGCTAGATATAGGCCACATGTGTGTATACATATACATATAAATATACTGTATGTGTGCATGTGTGTGTGCAGGCAAACAAACAAGAACAGTCCTTGGTCAGTGTAGATAAAATACTTTTGTATCCACTTTCCTAGAAGGAAAGCACAGATTGAATGCCACCTTGCTGGCAAGGATGGCAAGTCTACATTAGGAAAGGCAATGGGTCACTCAAAATGAATAGGGCAGATGAAGCACAGTTATGTAGATCATTGTGGCTGTACATGTAGGGAGTTACAAGAGGGGGGCAAAGAAAGAGTTTTATAAAAATGCAAGAGGACAAGTAAATCCCCAAAGGAGGTCCGGCTTTTGCGTACCCTCTACACCTGGCAGATAGAAGAACAGCCATGATGTGATTTGGGATAGAGCCATAGAAGACAGATGAGATGAGGGTCAGGATAAGGGTTAGTAAAATCAGAGCCTCATGTGGCTCCTTTACCATGATAGTTTGGATGCAATCCTTCTGGTTTTTTCCTGATCAATAAGGAAGAATATCAGTTATTTAATTTTGCATTGAGCAGAATGCATAAATACATCTGGTTTCCAGGGAAAGCAAAGATTTTTTTCCTGACACATAGGAGTGTGTGTGTGTATGTGTGTGTGCACTTGTGAATCATGTTATTGGCCTCATGGTGGTGAGAGCTGATTTAGTACTGGTAGGCAACATTTTGAGCTCTCCAGAAGCAGTAGATGGAGGAAAACAACAATCCATAGCACATATATCACTACACTTTACGTGGGCACACACATCACCGAGAAGCACATTGGGCCGGGACCCGTCCAGTGCTATGATTCAAAACTGTATCTGTACTTCCTCAGCAATTAAGAGACATGGTTTTGTTCTTCTTATTCCCCAGTGTTAGGCACTAGCTGTGGTTGCCAGGAGTGTGTATGTGTTGGGGTTTGGGGGCACATTAATGGAATATATTGCTCAAAAGATATAAAACTGAAAATATGTAGGATAGACAAGTGGACAGAGTTAATGTGCAACATAAAGAACACAGTCAATACCACTGTATTTAGAAATGAGTAGGCAGATTGTAGCTGCTCCTTCCCCAAGGGATTGGTGAATGGGTACACAGGTGAGATGATGGATATGTTAGTAGGTTCCAGTTTATTATAGCTAGGTTATATGTCATAAATATACACAATAAAATGTATTTAAGAACAAAAATAAATTACTGAGTCCCAGGCCTGCAGGAGTCCCACTGACCTGGTAATTTGAGCTTTGAAACAGGCCATGGAATTACATGTGCGTCCAGGAGCCTGCAGGGAACAGATCATCAAAGACATGACTTTAGAAGTGCAAGAGTTAGTGCATCCGCAGATAACTTGCAGGCTGTGTTGCTCTGGTCATCATGAGAGAGAGACATTTAGTAGAATTTGAAAAGATGATTCCATATAGCATAAGGGTATCTGTGGGGCACAAGTGACATTCAATAGAAATGAGACTCTGGAGAAAGTTGCAAATCTGAGCCGTTGCTCTGTTCTTGCAAATGTCAGGATTGAGTATATCCTGAAGGGGTATAGCATACCCAATAAGGGTCACATGTACCACATCTAAAACTATTGGGTGATGATGTACACAGAATGACCAATTGACGTCCTAAGAATGGGCTGGAATGTAGCTCTTTAGACACCTCAGGCTCTGTAATGGATATGTCCAATCCCAAACAATGGAAACTCTAGCTATGAAATTAACAAAGCATCCCAAGCCCCAACATCATCACAAGTAAGGAGGTCATATTCTTTCAAACATCCCCAAAATTTCTGGGTTTTGAATATTCTAGGAAAAATTGCATAAAGATTTGTAGCTGTTATTTAAAATATACTTCTTTGGAATGGTCAGGCATGTTCAGCTATGCTGTGTCTTATGCCTCTTCTAATAATTGCTGTTATGAACTTTTGTATATTCTTTGAGTTTTGTTATACATAAGTATATATGACTACATCATTTCATTCTTATTCTCTTGTACACAAAAGGTATCTTACTATATAAAGTGTTCTCTACCTTAACTTTCTTTTAATTTGTCCCCTTATGTATCTTGAAGACTGATTACATTACTCCCTTTACATTCTGCCATACTGCATACTAGTCTCTTATATGGACATACCACAACTTATTAGTATTAGTATTAATATTGCAACTATGACATAATGGGTTGTCTCAAAAGTATTACTTTTTATGAATCCATTTGTGGTATAAATTTTTATTTTGAGTGGTAGTAGAGGTTGAACTCAGGGTCTCAATTTTGCTGGATAGGTCCTCTACCACCTGAGCCATGTTTCCATCCTTATTGGATAAACTTTTCTTTTGATGGTTCTTAGGTTTAAACTCAGTGCCTTGCACTTGCTCATTAGTCGCTCTAAAGTTTGTGCTATGTTCCCATGCCTTTTGCTTTTGCTACTTTTCTAAAAGATCCCGCTTTTCCTTCAGGGTACTCTGGACTGTCACCCTCCAATTTATACTTGCTGTGCAATTCAAATTTTTATTTTCCCTGTGCTAATTTTGAACCATGATATTCCTAATCTTAGCCTCTTTAGGAGCTAGAATTATAGGTGTGAGTTACCATGCCTGGCTTACAATATAATTGTTTTAGCTTTTCTGGCTATTTCCCAATAGCTCTGTGTCTCTGATTCCTCACAACCTTCTAAGTGTGCTATTAACATTATATGCCATCAAGATATGTTAAAAAAATCTGCCCAATGTCCTTTTACTTGTTTTCTTTTATTTTTAGTAAATTTGTCCATTTCTTAGTGTGTAAGGACCATTTTCTGCCTGGTCATACTCTATTCCATTTTAAATCTCTCCATTGTCTAATCAATTTTTACTTTAGAGTACTTTCAAAATTAGAGATACACATACATATGTATATATAATTGTTTTAGCCTGCAATAACTTTGAGTGACTCAGATTACTTGCCTGAGCAAACTTGCTTAAAATAACTCAAATGAAAAACATGAGCCTTATGGAAATGAAGATAAACAATTCTTCAATTTGACATAAAATTCTTTCCAAGATTTAAATCAATTTGATTTGTGATGCTTCTTTTGTAGTCATGGTTGGGTTTCGTTAGTTTTGTTTAGTTTTGTGTTATAGCTTTGCTATGAAAGAATGTATACCCCTGAAAAAAAATCCATATTAAATGCATCTAAGGACTTTTCAAGACAGGAAATATGGAAAGTGAAGAAGAGATTGTTTTTATTCTACTTCTATCATACAAACTGGAGGGAAAATTTGTTCTTCTGAGTTGGCTTAGTAGGTCATCTCAACCCTAGATCAACTCAAAGGAGGATTTATTTCAAATGATATTAAATGTAAACAGTATGAAGTGAATAATTTATCTTTAAGGAAATGATTGATTTGTCTTCCCATGTAATTATCTGAACATCTCTTATCTTATTTTCTTGATTTCAGTATAGCCAGGTAATACATTCTTGAAGCAACTATGCAACAAAACCCAGTGTCATAGCCTTCACTTAGCATGTAATAAAACATCTATTTGTAGTGATATCTAAGACTTGGATAGAATCAAGATTCTTTAGCTATTGAACAGCTAATATCGGCAGCTCTGGTAAACACTCTTATTATTTCAGATTACACATTCTTTGCTTGGCTACCTTGATCCTCCCAAGCACATAATACAAATAAATGCCCCTAGTCCAACCAGATTAGGATAGAGGTGTCTAGGGAACACTAGTTATTTCTAATTCATTGACATTGACATCACACCCAACACAAACCCTTGTATACAATTTCAGTCACAATTACTTTGCTTATTAGATTTCACACCGATTTCTCTCTTTAATTTTGATGTGTTTGTCTTTCCAGGTTTTTTTTTAGAGCTGCTTCTCTGGCATTGGAAATTCTAGAAATAGTTACATTAAATATTGCTGTTTTATCTGCCCTTTCTGCTCTTGGGGCTTCTCACCATGAATTCTCAGAGATGATGGGCTGTGCTTCCATGACGATGCTTTCAATTCCTAAGTGGCCTATGACATATCATCGGGACTCAAAGGGATGATAGCTATGCCCAATTTATTTATGTGACTCTCCAAGAAAAAAAATACATCTTATTTTTGATCATATGAGACCCGACTTTTTTTAAAAGAATCTATTTTTAAAATGTCCCCAAGTAGCCGATGATATCCTGTCATTGCAATCCCTTTAATTTAGGGGTAAAGTGGATAAACTAGGCACTCATAAATATACTGCTGATATGTTACATAAAGATAACAGAGGACATTATACAGTTCAGTTGAAATCATGCTGCTCATTAGGATGTATGGATGATAGTATCTATTTTTATGAAGAGATCTCTGACATTGAAAGTGTAATGGATACCAGAAGCGAATATTCTCTCCTCTCCGCATGTCCCTGCATGCACTTACCCTCCTTTCTGCCTTGTACCCCTCACACAGAGAGAATTCACTGTTCTTTCATTTTGCACAGGCCACTATAATTTTTCTTGACATGGCAATTACTTTTTAATCTGGTTAGCATAGACTGTAATGGAACCAAGTTGTAAAACATCCTTTCTTGTTTACTCTTTTATTTTGCTTCTAATTTATTGCCTTGATTTCAATCCCCTTTATAAACCCATTAAAGCTCAATTACTCACTTTGAAGTCAATCACTAATCAATGCCATTTATTTTTATATTATGGGAAGTAGGGAGGGTAATTAAATAGAACGTCTGTATTCCTATAAAGCTCGTGATAAAGATCGGCTTGGGCTAGTGTTTACTGTTCTGAGGAAAAAGGAATTCAATGGGAATAAAGGAGAAATCTTTACGGAGAAAGAGTGAAATCCTTAGTTTGGTTGATGGTGTAGGTTTGTCTTGTGTGGAAAGAAACAGGAGGAACGTGCTGCATTGTAAAGCACGGGTTGACTGTTCTCGGACTGAGATTGATTAGTGAAGATAAATAAGGGGCTGTCACTCCCTTATTGACTGGAGTCTCGCATGTAAAACCAAGCCTAGGAACTCAGAGGTAGAAAAACACACTTTGATGGTGGTTCACGGTTTTGGAAGCGCTTCTGCGCTTGCGGCTTCCCTCAGTCTGTCCTGACTGAGGTTCTTCGTGTAAGTAGGGGAAACAGGCCCAACGGCTGCTCTGTGGGTAATGGCAGGAAGGACTAAAGGATGCTCCAGAAACTCGCTTCTTGTCTCATAGATGCCAAAACGAAATGGAGGAAAATCCTAGAACCTTGTGTCTTGTGATGTTCCACACTATGCCATTCCGGGTGGTGAAGTTTCAGGACCCATTTACATGTCACTCATTGAATCTAGGTTGCTGAATGGATTTTTGTTTATTTATTTATTTGTAGTATATTGGTTTCTGTAGAGAACTATTTCGTGCTGGGCTGGTACTCATTGAAACAAATGAGTAAATAAATAAATAAGATAAAACAAATTTTAATAAGCCCTTGTGTGTAGCCTTTGCCAATTTCGATAGCGTATGTACGACCATTTCCACTGATTTCGAGCTCATCAGAAGACATCCCCAAATACAGATTTGGGAGGAAATACTCCCAATTGTCCTCTTGAGCAGCCCCAGTTGGCTCCATATTCAGCCCAGCTCCGCAGTGCTACAAGTGAGGCTCTTCCAAGGCACACTGGGAGTTCTGTTGTTCTGAGACACGGATGTGCAATATCACAAAGCAGAGCATTCAACAAACATTTGAAGAGTGTCTATGACAGGTGGAGCTCTTCAAAGGCCGCTGAGGGTGGGGTAAGGAGTAAGCAGAATCTGATTTGCCTTCCTGAAGTACATAATCAAAAAGCTCTACATGTGCATACTTGGAAATCTTACAATGAAGGCCATTCATTTATGCAATTAATATGACTAGATATTTATTTAATAAAGTGTGTATAATGTAGCAAAGGCATGACACATGATCAACAATAATTTGGAGGAAAGACTATTTTGTGTTGTAATGATATTGTTTACAGAAAAAGAAGAAGTATAAGCACATTCAGATGAATGTTTAATGTGTTTTCCTAAGATGAAGAATGCCTTTATAGAAAAGCTTTATAGAAAGAGTGATTTTTCTAAAGTATCTTTTCAGCAAAGTTATAAGAGTAAAAAAAGAGTTTCCTAACTTGAAGAGCAAATAAAAGCAAAGAAAGTTTCTGAATAAGCCATTTGTGCAGATACAGAAACTATGTGGAACTAAATCAAGAGTGAGGAAACTTGCTGGAGAAGACCACCTTGGAATGAAATGGCAATGCCCAAAGGGTTCTCTAGGACTACTAGCTCTAGAATCAATTCAGGAGTCCTGTTTTGTTTTGTTGAACTCTACAGATCTTTGAAGTGCAAGTTAGGTCTACAATGAGACTATCTAGGTCATCATGAAGCATAATCTTTGAGTACTACTTGATGTCAATAACAAGTGATTTCTAAAAAAATGTGAGTTAAGAATATATCAATCACATAGGTAGAAAAAGTTCTAGAGACAGCCTGGAGTTGGAGTAGAAGAAGGGACATGTTGGAGACAAGAATGCCAAGTGGAATTTAAGACGAGACAATGAAAGGTGGCAACTAGAGTAGAGATCTAAGACATATAAAGAATCATTTACTTTGGAGGACTATTTAGGGCTAGAACCCTAAACCTTCTTCTCACCAACCCCTTCCCCCAATTTATGGAGGTACATACATAGGCCCTGAAAGGTTCAGTTTGTGTAAGCATGATTTAGTACATTGAATGCATTATTCTACAGAGAGCATATTATGTTTCACAGTTCTCAAAGAACTCTATTACCATAAAATGATTAAAACATCATTGTTTTTAAGGGAAAACTGGTTAGGATGTATTGATTACCTGGATTTTGAAGACGAGAGGGTTAAGGGATTGGAAAGTCTAATCAAAAGTCCAATAGTTCCCAGCCTGAATTGTTGGAAAGATAATGATGTTATTCATCAAGGTAAAGACAATGAAAAGAGGATCCTCATTGGGAACTATGAAAACTTACCTTTCGTACAGAACAAACTTCAGATATTTGCACTGAATCATTACACAGATGTCCCTCTGGCTCGCAGAGAGGTCATAGGAGGCAATGACAAATAATAATAGTGGATTCGGTACTAAATATTTATTGGGTGCTAAATACTTTATCAGGTGCTTAGGAAGCCCTTTCAATGCATTCTTGTTTAATTTTCATAGCAACCAATTAGTAATCATTATTCAAATTTTACAGAACCATCAAGGTTTAGAATGTTAAGTTATTTTATGAAGGTCACCAGTCCAGTGCATGGCACAGGAACTGTGGAATTCCCAGTGGTCTCCTGAACTCAGCCCAAAGGTTACCATCAGGATCTCTCTGCAGTGAATACCACTTTGGCATTCAGCAGGAGAAGATCAGCTCTATTTGAGCAAAAAGATGCTGCTAATTACTGAAGGAGATGCCTATTTACAGGAGTATTTCATCCATACACAGAAGGACAGTTGTCTATTTGACTAAGTCAGAAAAGAGACAGGACTAAGGCAGATGTCAGAGAGGACCTCACTGATACAACTCAGAATCATATCAAGTGCACCAGCTTCTCTTGGGATTAGTTTCATCATCAAGCTCGATGTTCCTTTCCCATGTCACCAACTCTTGTTCATCACTTTCTGTTTGAGAAAGACATTCTTTTGATCTGAAGGACAAAACTTAAAATGCATTGCAGTCAACCCCTTCCCCTAAAAGGTCATTTATGAGATTGCTTGGGACAATGTGATAGCCATGCAACTCTAGCACAACATTATTAACAAGCAATAAGTAGTAGAAGCACACACATACTTAAATATTGCCTATGGCATTTATTTCTACCTTTTCACACAATTTTACATTGCATTAGAGATCTCAGTAGCATGGGTTACACTTTGTTCTTGTTCCTTTAAAATGGATTGCTTCCCTGGTTTAGAATAAAAGGAAATAAAATAAAGCACAGCAAGACTGTATGCTAACTTACTTTCTACTTAACTGGATGTCTAAGTATGAAGGGAAAGAGTTCTTGGTAGGGAAGTGGAGACCAGAAGTATTAATTAAGACCTGACCCTTAGAACACTGTAAGAAAAAGCCTTCCTATTACTGAGCAGGAATGATAGGATTGTAAAGAGATAGAATCAGATGGGAGATGGATACATTACAACATTATATAGACCAAGGTAGAGAGACCAATGCCTGTGTTATGAAAATACAACACAACAGAAAAGGAACCCAATGTTTTTCCTCCCTATTGATTTTACTTTTCAAAAAAAATTATACGCTGACATTGCTATAATAGAATAAAAATGGACTAAATCAAGTTCGCCTTCAAATCAATAACTTTTTATATTGAAAGGATTTATTCTCAGAAATACCATTTAGTCTTGCACCAGCCTTGAGAAAATCGTCACTGGTTTTGGCTTCTGTATATTTTCTTCCTTCCTTCCTCCTCCTTCTCCTCCTCATTCTCTCTCGTCTTCTTCCTCCTCCTTCTTTTTCTCCCCCTTCCCTTTTTCCTCTTCCTCCTGCTTTTCTTCTCCCTCTTCCTCCTCCTCCCCTCCTCCTCCTGCTCCTCTTCTCCTCCTTCTCCTCATCCTCCTTCTTCTTCTTCATTCTCCCTTCATCTTTCTACATCTTCTTTCTTCTTTTTCTGTCTCAGATTCTCTTTGAAGAAAGCTAAGCTGGGCTCTCTTCTCCTGGGAAAGGCAATGTGTGGTCCTGCCTCTACCTGAGGAAGATGGGTTTCTGTGGGTTATGCCCATTTCACCTCTCATCCTGCCATCACCATCAGTATTGTCCTCTTTCTAAGCCTTCAGTCTGTTTCCACACCTTAGAGGGGACTCTCCCATTGGGCCCTGATTTCTCCTTTCTCTTCAGTAAACATGGACACAGGCCATTAATTTTGTATCCTACATTTTTCTAATTTGAGCCCCTACCTATGTCTTCTTGAACCAATGTTGAATTTCAGTGATGCTTTCACCATGAGTCTATCTTCTACAAATCTACAGTTGCTGCTATATATGGAATCAAACCCACATTCCCCTGGTTGGCTTCAAAGCCTTCAGACTATCTCATTATATTTCTGCAGTCTTATTTTCTATTCTTCTGCACAAAAAACCCAATTTTTTTTGTTTGTCAGAAAGATCTCCTGTCTACATCATCAATTTCTGTCCAACTCTACTGGATCATGACAATGTTTTGCTTATGTGGCTCTTCAGATTTGAAATTATATCTCTTTCCACATAGTGTATTTAAGGTTTAAAATCTAGCTCAAGAGCCAAAGTGTTTTATCCTCAACCAAGTATTCTCTGAAAATGTTCATCTTCATTTATTTCCTTCTATAAATACTAACTGTACAAGGACCTCTCCCTTTGTCTGAAGTCTTAGTTTATTTCTTTGGTGTTTCTTTGGGTAAATAACGATAGTTGTCCAGACTTTAATGCTTTCAAGGAAGTATAATTATATATCCCCCTTCAATTATAACTGTCCTAGGAAATGGCATGTAAGGAGGAACCCAATAAATTCTTTTCCGTAACTGGGACCATTGTGATTGACTATATTCAGTGTGCCAAGTATATTCTGATATGAGCTTCTTGGAATCTTTACACAGAAACACAAAGAAAGCTTTCCTAGAAAGAAGCTCTGCAGCCAGGAATTCTGCAGTCCTGCATTCTAGTGCCTCTGTGAGCATGTTCAAAAAGTCTTGATTTGGGAAAAATGTCTCTCCTCCACAGTAATGCGCAAGGCCAGAGATAATAATTTTGAGATCTTCAGTAAGTGAAAAGGAAGAGCCAGCTTCACCACTAAGGAATGTCTAAATGTCTTGTCTAAATTTATTTTAGATCCTACAGATACTACTGACCCAGGACAACAGTGCAAGGTCTAAGTAAACATTTGCTCAACTGTTATGAGAATTGAGAAAGACGTCTCCAGAAAAACCACTGTATCTTCTGTGTCATAAGAAGATTGAAGAGCTGGAGGATGAGGGCAGAGACTGTGGCTTGCAGATAACTTTTTTGGCCATCTCAAAGCTGAGCCTCCTAAAATAAGTCTTCTGGAGAATAGATGTGCCTTATTTGTGTATTGAGTGGAACCTAGGACTGATCAGGTGTCTTGTAAGTTGAGTCACACCTACAACCCCTTTTTGCATTGACGATTGTGGAGATAGAGTCTTACTTTATGCCCAGGTTGGACTGGACTGCCATCCCCCTATTTGTTCTTCCCGTGCTAGGGATGTTGGCACACACCATTGCACACAGCCACTAAGCTTCTTTCCCTGTAGCTAAGATAACATATATGGACCACCCCACCTGGACATTGGTTGACAGGGAGTTATTTTATGATTCTTTTTGCCTGGGTTGGCCACTCAAGCACAAGGATTACAGGTTTGAACTACCAAACTGGCAAATATTTGCATCTTGATAACTCTCCAAATGGTGATTCTGGAAGCAAAATTAGTATTTGATGGCAAATGAGAATCTAAAGGTCTTCTCCATTTTTCTGCTTTCTTTTGGAAACTCATTTTTCCTTTAAGTAAACAAATTAGGTATTCCACAATTCAAAGGACCATACAATGAAAGCAGCCTCTGTTCATGATGGATTAGTCTGATGTTTAAAAAGAAGGCAAAGTACATGCAAAACAAGCTGCCAGCACTAGTTACAGAAGGAATAGATCACAAGTGACACTGGATTCTGTTTCCTCTGTGGGAGGTGAAGAAATACATTTACAAAAGAATACGCCTCACTCCACGTATAACCATGGGAGGTGTTTGGGCTGTGCTTGTATTTTATTCATTTGAGAGTATGTCTGTATAGGCCTCCTGAAATTTCCCCCACTCTGAACATTTCTCATCTCAAAACTCACATCAAACTGACCTGAGAAGAAACCCCCACCACATCCTTCATCTCTCTGTTTCCAGAATCTTTCTACCCTAAAACCCAGCAGCAGGAAACTTGGTTGGCCTCCACCCGAAGGCTCAAGTAACTCAAGTGGAAAGAAGTCTTGCAATGTTGCATCTGAGTCCTGAAAAGGAATTATTTGTTATATGAAGCCCTTTGTATATCTACTGACTGATAATAAAAATAAATAAATAAACTACAAAGGCAGGCGCTGGTGGCTCACACCTGTAATCCTAGCTACCCAGGAAGCTGAGATCTGAGGGCTCCAGTTTGAAGCTAGCTATGGTAGGAAAGTCCATGAGACTCTTATTTCCAATGAGCCACCCAAAGAACAGAAGTAGAGGTGTGAGGGTGATAGGGCTGTGACATCTGTCACCACATTTTTCGCCAGGGTTGATTCAGTTGATGTGGCTGGCTAGGCGGGGGTCCCCTTCCTCCCTCACCGCTCCACGTGTGTCCCTTCTGAAGCTGTGCACCTGGTTGAAGAAGACGACCTTCCCAGGTAGAGAGCAGCTGCACAACCCTGCTAGAACCTCCAAACAGGCTCTCAAGGTCTATTAAGTATTAATTGGATCACAAGGCATTCAGGATATTCAGCCATCTGACCCCAAACTACTTCCCTTTCACCTTTCTTCACCCTAGGATCTAGCTGGAGCAGCTTTTCACTACTGGTTGGTATCTGGTCATGCCCTCGATTTTTCCTTCTTCATGTCTTTACTCATTCTTTCCCTTTTCTTGATCAGTAAGTCAGCATTCAAGGTTCAACTTCTGATACTACCCTACCTTCATAAATAGAAACCTTTACTTAGTCTCCCGTTCTTTAGCTATATAATGGGAATGCTATAATCTACCTATGATAATCAATAAAGAGTTGTAAGACAAAACAAATGAATTGGGGTTAAGGAGAACGTTTATACTTGAAACATTATTGTGTGGATTTTGACAGGCTTCAAAGGTGTTAGTGTGTCAAGCATATTTTTCTCACTATCATTGTGGGACTATAAATGGGGTTTCAGAACATTAGGTAACTGGGAGAAATGCTGGTCAAGTCTATTGAAGAAAGACAGCTCATTTGGAGAGATACATATGGACTTATTTGGAGAAGGTAGCTTGTTTTGTTAGCAAGATTTTAAAATCTCTTTTTTTTTATTCAAATTTTTATTATCAAACTGATGTACAGAGAGGTTACAGTTTCATACGTTAGGCATTGGATACATTTCTTGTACTGTATTCATAGCATGGGTTGGATATTTCTTTATCCTTTGCATTATAGAATATTTTTAAGCTCTACCTAGTAGCATCACAAATTATGACAACAACAAAAACAACAACAAATGTTTAAAACATAGCCAAATGCCTACTTCCTTTACAAAAGAACAGGACAAAATTGCCCTCTAAAGGATGACCATTAGATGTTTCAGAGAGACTTTACATTCATATTTACTGTCTTGATGTACTAAGTACAACTTCCAACAGTCCTATCTTGGGTACAATATGAATTGAAGGTTAGACAGATGTGTGTGTAACACCTTGTGAAATATATGCAAAGCAAGCAGATCTTCTAAAATAAAGCCACATCATAAACTGATACTGGAAACACTGAAGAAGCCATCAAGATTTGGTGAACAGAGGTTGCCTTCAATACAAAGCAAAAGCATACATCTACTTCAGCATCAATCAGCATCAAGTGGAAAAGCAGCCTCATGACCCTGATTGGTTCCTCACGGAGGAGAAATTCTAATACAGTTCTTACCCAGGGAAAAGTTTGAGGAGACAGAAGAGGTTAGTATTACACCAAAGCAAGAGCAGGGAAAATGACAGGGTCCAGGAAAAGGTGTCAGATATGGTAAGACATTTCTTTGATTTCCTAACCCTGGGCTAAACCATCCTTACAATTCCATTTGCTTTGCTTTGCTTTTCACTATTTCTCCTATACAAGAAATGCTTCCTATATGTTTGCAGCTCAGGATTTTTGGAATGTTAACCCTCTATACCTCATCCCTACTCCCCCTTGTTGTAGTCAGGGTGAATCTAAGTTTCTAACACATCTGGTGAGGCAGGGTGATGGTACATCCTCTTTTACTCTAGGCAAGCTAATCATTAGCACTGACTGTGTGGAGTGAGGACAATGAGGACCTCATTCTTGGTCAGAAAGAAGTGACTGTAGCATTGGAATCCCATGGTACAAGTGAATGCATTAACAATCTGGTCAGGGGAGGATTAAAACCTGGAAGTTGGGGGAGAATCTGCTCTACAGACAGTGCCAGATTCAGGGGTTTTTGAGGTCATCTCCGCATGATAGCAGCCTTTTGTCCCACTCTGATCAGAGAATGCTGAGAAAGCCAAGGAGGGAATAGATAGCGTGATGTAAAACACAATCACTGTAAATATCTCAGCATGTGTCTTGCTGACAGTGGGAAGTCCAGCTCTGGAAGAAACACTGTCAGCAGCAACATCTATTTATGTGAAGGATTAAGCTAGAAAATGCTTATTCTTATTGATATTTTTGGTAGTTCTCCCAGAATTTTAAAATTGTTTTCAATATGCTTTTTTTTTTTTTTTGCTTCCTTGGATTTTCCTGCTTATAACTGACCCCAGTGGATTCAGTCATGGACTCAAATTGATGACTGGACATTTCAACTTCAAATTAAAAAGGAATTGAGTCTTTAGAAATACTGGAGGAAGATATATATATATATATATATATATATATATATACATATATGAGTGTTAAGAGTTAGGACTGTCAAGTATTAAGGAAACTGCTCTTGAATCTCAAATATATCATCTCTCAATTGATTCACCCTGAAAAAGTCATTAGCCTTATTTTTAATGTCTAACTCTTTAGATATTATTCTCTTGGACCTGTCTACTTCTTAGTACTTCTGTGAACATAAAGCAAACATATAACTGTGAAATTTTAGACAGCTGAAAGAGACTTGTGTGGATTGGAGTGAGAGGGGGTTTGATGACCCCATAATTTCCAATATTCTGTTTTAAAGGTTTAACTGATTGAGCCCTTTATAAGGAGATGACAACTATTTTTGGCTAGGATACTTTATATTAGCCAATGGCCACCTCAATTCATCCACAGTGTTTGTGTTTGTGGCGGGAGCTATTCTTCCCTCATGCATTATCTTCTAAACATTTGTTGAGAAAAGAGGGTTAATAATTTCTCTTTCAACGTGCTCCGAGTGCCTGGTTAATAACAAAAGTGACAGCCTTAACCCCAGATCTACAGTTTTACTGATGAGCCCATGTTGATTGATGAAGGGGTTCTACCTAAGTAAAACCACCTGGGGAGGGGCTTTTGTTAGGAAAGGATAATGTTTTCCTGTTTTCATGAAAGAGTAAACAATAACTATAGCGTTAGGTGAATGAGCTCATTGAACATGACTGATAGGGTCACTTGTGATTAAAGGTTGGTTAAGGTGGTCACAAAGACAGGATCATAGGCCGAATTGTTTCTGAGAGTGATCACTTAGGGCATGTCAACTTTGAATAAGCAAATTTGTTAATTACATTCTATTTGCTATTATAAAATTGGAACTTGAGGGGCCCAACAGAGTGATAATGTTGGTTTGTGACACCCTAACAACTGAGGGAGGAAAGGAGGTGAGTTTGTTTGCTTGCTTGATTGATTGAGTGTTGTGATTATTTTATTTTCTTATGATAAGTGACAGAGGACTTCTATTTTTCATTTTAGCTTTCCATCAGAAAGATTTCCTAGCACCAAGCCAATGAGATCCAGATGTAATTTTTCTGATGAGCAAGATATCGCTTGCCAACTGAATTCCTATTGATTAGCATCTGATTTTGTTTGTCAGCAAAAAGGAAAACTTATTCTTTAATGGCATGTTTGGTACATAACCAGCGGGAGTAAGTGTGGGGGGTGGCAGGCAATGGAGGGATCTCTTTCAAAAGCTGATGAAAATATGTTACTGTGTACGATCATTTCTGCTCTCAACTCTGTAAATAACATCTGCAATCTTGAAGCAGACAATGTCTTGCCATGAAGATGAAAGGATAGCTGGCTAGCTGTTGTTCTTTGGGATTGAGAGTGGTCAAAGCAGGGCACAAGGAACACAATGTGAGCACAATGTGTTTAGCTTTGCACACAGCTCCTGGGATCCTTCTGCCTGGAGGGCCTAGAAAGGTCATGAACAAGACAGCCATTCTCACCAGATGGGAAGAAAGGACCCCTCCTCACAGCCGAGTACAACTGGCTATCATGAAGGTAAGTGTCTTCACATAGCAATGTTCTGAAGAATTGTACGATGTGCATCCCTAAGCAAATAAAGCAGACCGGGGGTCTTAAAAAAAGTTAAACACGGACAGGTTAGAGTTACAGAATGTGCTAGAACTTACCAAGAAGTTGTCCATATTTTATTCCATTGGATCATGACTATAATTTCATGAGGTAATTATTATTTCCATTTTAAAAATGAAACAATTCAATAATTTATTCAACATTACACAACTGGTGCAGTACAGATCCAGAGGTTAAGCCGATGCCTGAGGCTCAAGCCAGTGCCCTATCCAATACCTTCTATCTTACAGAATTACCTTCCATGTTCTTCACATGGAAGCCTGGTTTCTTGTTCACAAGGAAATTCTCTAATGAGGGTGGTTTGTTGCTAATCAGATGAAATTCGGTGCTGATTAACTTATTACTTAGTAGTCTAAAGGAAAGAGCATAAAAAATCAGTCTTAATATTGAACCTAACCCATATGCCAACTGATACAAATTAATTGTACTTGATATGTTTTGTAATGACTCTATATCAAACGTGGGAAACAGGGTGAATAGCATGATTAAGTAATACAAAACTTTTGCAGGAATAACTTAAATAAAATGGATCTTCTTAAGTGATTGACTGAAGGCCAACTAAGAGTTTCTACTCAATTCCCTATGTAGTCAAGAGTGTTTCTGGCCAATTATGATCCTCAAGAAATGAAGAGGTCAGAATGTTCTCCAAATCCTAAAATTTAATAAGAAGTAACAGGAGATAAATAGGAAAATTGGCATAAAAATGAACCTATCTTGTCTGTGTAACTCCAACATTTTCTGAGCCAGTTCACTGGGTCCTCAAGTGGTTATAGGAATTTAGCTATCTCCAAAGGGAAAAGCTATCTAATTCAAACACATGAAATGCATTTCATAAAGCAAGGTCATGGAGTAAGGTTCAAGATGGAACATATTTTAGAAATAAAATTTTTATAACATGGAATTATACCCCTCTGTAGACAATGCAAAATACTCTGATCTTTGCTTCATCTTTTTATGTCCTTTTCCTAGATTGTCTTTCTCGGAACCTCACTATTTCCTCTCCAGTAAGCCGTCTGCCTCTTAAGAAAATGTGACTCCTGTAAGTTATGTACATTGGTCTTGTTGGTCTTTTTCAACCCCAACAGCCAATGGTACAGTGATCTTTCCTTCTTCATCAACTGAGTCACTAACACGCCTTTCCACAAGCCAAGTCACTAGGCTCCCAACTACTTTACAGCTACTGACTCATCCAAACCTTCTTCCCATAAGGTTACACCTTCAGGAATATAGCCAGTAGACAGCAGCTTCCATTTTGACTCTTTATGTGCATATCCTGCAAGGGGAACAGGAAATGTCTCTCATACTCTAGTTCTATGTCTCCAAACTTTAACACTGTTGAACTAAAATAAATCATCTCTAAAAGCATCTTCTTCCTCTTCCTTGCCCCTGGAGTGAATGTGAAGTTTAACAGGACATAAATATAATAGGAAAAAAAAAACCCAACAAAACCCAAAACTTCAGCAGCCTGCAATGAATAGCTAATTACAACTTCCTTTCCTTTTCTTTTTCTTTTTCTTTTTTTTTTTTTTTTTGCCAGTCCTGGGCCTTGAACTCAAAGGCTGGGCACTGTCCCTGGCTTATTTTTTTGCTCAAGGCTAGCACTCTGCCACTTGATCCACAGCACCACTTCTGGCCATTTTCTATATATGTGGTGCTGAGGAATCGAACCCAGGGCTTCATGTATATGAGGCAAGCACTCTAGCCACTAGGCCATATTCCCAGACCCTAATTACATTTTGCAAGTTACTTTTTTTTGGCTTGGACAACCAACTTTCTGGATGAAACTGTCAATAACAGAGAAATTCTATGCAGAAAAGCAATGTATTATAAAACATATATTTAAAATAAGTTGAAAATTATAATATGTAAGATATCAAAACAGTTTTATCATGTATTTAACAAGGAACTAAGCAGCAGAATAAATGAGAATAATCTTTCTGTAAAAGATACCTCAATTTCACTAACTTGCATTTCAATATCATGCTTTGAGAGTTTTTAAATATGAATTTTACTTTTGCGTTTTGGTGAACCTCTTTCTCAAACTGTTATTCTGCATCTAAATCTTCTGTTAATCTTCTGTTAATACAACATGAAAACTGTTTTCTACACTTATTCTTACAGAAAAAATAACAAAGTCAGAATTCTGTCTTTAACTTGGAAGTTTAGAATGCACAAAGCCAAATATTTTAATCACAGCATATACTTAAGTTCTGGTTAGAGAATTTGCTTCCTCCTATATCTCAACTGGAAGGAGTACAATTTAACTAAGTTAAATAAAGGGACTTAAAGTTGCCTTTCAAGAAAAACTTTAGTTGTGCAGATTAATTATGAAATGACTATAAGTTCAGAAAAGTGTAAATATAGTACAGTGATAAGAATAGGAAGAGAAAAAAGATGCAAAAAGATTTTAGTTAGTATCAATAATCATGCTGTTTTTGATAGTGTGATTATAAGTTTTGGATAGTGTGATTGTATAATTCAAGGTCCATGTGTGCAATATGGGATAAAATAAATAAGTAATTATGGAATATTCAGTTCTATTATCTTCAGAGTCCTAGAAAACCAGCATATTTTGTAGGAAAGAAGAGAAACACAGATATAACTGAGATGAGGCTAATACAGATTTGTCATTATAAATTCACAAAACAACTTATCTTAAAAATAATAAAGATATATGAATTTAATAAGTAAAAACTTCAACAGGATATTTTTTATTAATATAACAAAGCTGTTTCTTTCAATGCAAATAGATTGAAATGGTAGGCGTACTTGCCTACCACATGCTTTGAGATTAAGCCCCTAAAATAAAATGCAAAAATATAAAAAGTAAATGGTCAAGCAATAGTCCAAACAATTTTGAGAAAGAACAAAGTTGGAGAACACATACTAACTACTACTTTGTCTTGAGACCTCCTAGAATGGCTAAGTGCTAATGGCAAAAGGATAGACATATAAATCCAAGGAACAGAACAGAAAAATCTAGAAAGAGACCCACACAGGTGTGGGTTAACTGATTTTGTTCAAAGTTGAAGAATGTTAGTGGAGCAAATGATGCTAGAACAAATGGATAGCCTTAAATAAATTCACACTTTGACTCATAGCTTGTACACTATTTAAAATATTAGCTCAAAAGTGATCCTAGGCATTGTGAACCCAAAACTAAAAAGTTCTAGAAGGAAGTATTGAAGCACTCCTGACATCTCCAGAAACAAGGAGATTTCAGCCTAAGCAGATGGTCACTGAAAGTCTTCCTGAGGTCTCACCTGGTATTATTGAGAATACGTGCCGACCATGAGCACCTTGTGGTCCAAGATGATTCTCAACATGTATCTGTCTTTGTGATCCAACTGCATATTGATCTGCCACAGTGAAGAAAAACATGTTATTCACTCACTCTTCAAATTCCTGAAAATGGCACTAGTGCGCCTACATTAACATTTGGCACTAGGCTATTTTTGTTTTAGAATTTTAAGTGTTTTATTGTTTTTAGTCTTGCTTCTTTGACTCTTCAGGCCACTACTGAGATCCATTGATGTGGTTCATACAGTACTATAAGCTTTTACTTTTGGAGAACACTATATTTCATGTTAAGATACATCATGATTTACATATAAAGAAATTACTAACTAAACCATCAGGCTTGCCAGTAAATTATCCTCAAATAATGCTTTTGTACTCTTTAGGTAAAAATGTAAATCTGGTTTCTGTCTTAAAAACACTATTTAATATTTTAGTATGATTTTGCTCATCTTTATGTCTTTCTTTTTCCATTATGACAAAACATTGATTAGTTTATAATTACAAACTACAAAGCATTTTGTCATAACACTTTAAAAAATATTCCTTATTCATAATTTCTTTCCTCATCAATGAGACATATAGATTCTACTCTTTACAATTTATTTTCTTAGGAGTTCATCCGGGGTATTTTAAAAATCATTCATTTGTGCTTCTGTCAGACACAAATTTGCCAATGCAATTAAAATATGATTCTCCTCATCCTTAATATTACAATGACTAAACACCATTTTGCAAGTTTCTTGGATTAGCTCCAGATGTCCAGGTAGCATACAGTATTGAATTTTAGGCCTTACAGAATACTAGGACAGTACAAATCAAAGTTCATGGTATTCAAAGAGAAATGCATTCTACTTTGTTCAACTTTTAATATGCCTCTGCATTATATAATCTCCTTTTAGCAGCAGCTGACTTCTTTCTTCCTGTGATGTTCTTTGCTTAGCTTTCTTGTGCATATCTCTATTTTCTTTATCTTATGAACTGAAAGATAGGGCTCTTCTTGCCCAATGATGGAGGACAGGCGTGCATAGTGTTCCTTGTTGCTTCTCCCACTGATGATTTGTTTTGCAGCTCTCTCTCGCACCAGTGCTCCAGAGCAGCTGTTCTTTCTCTTTGCTGTGTATATGTCTTCTTTTCATCTTGGAAGACAAGGCAATTTCATTGAAATAGGGCCCCCTTCCCTGCTGCAAGTAACCTTGAGCTATTCAGAGCTATCATTGCCTGGCTGTATTAGTGACTCCAAATTCAATTTCAAGGTTCCTGGAAGCTTTCTTCTCTTGTCCATCTTGGGTTTAGTGGCCTTTCTTTAAATCTCCTACCAAGAAATTGCTTTGGGATTCTCATATCCATGTTAGCATGTATCTTAGCTTGGCTGAAGAGAATTATGACAACATGGCTTCAGTGCCTGGGACCTCACAGGGAACTAAACCATCACAAGTGGGGCCTCTGTCATGTCTTCGGATGCTGCTAATAGCCAGTAATGAGAAAAAAAAAAGGAAATTTCATGCTAAGGCCCTGGGGTCCACATCATACAAATCATTTAACAGTGTATAGTAGAGATTAAATTATACACGGTATATAGGAGTAAGGGTGCTTTCCTAACAGTAAACGTGCACAATAAGCAATTATAGGCATATTTTAAAATGCAGATGCATGCTTCTGATTGATGGGTAGAATAGTATTCATGGTGATGCCATTGAAACGTGGTATTTATGGTTGTCATCAATTATATCGGTGTTTGTCAGGGACACAGCCTTCTGAAACTTAGCTTCCTCATTTGTAAAATTTATGTCTGAAGTATCTTTCTGATCAGACCTTCTAGGCCACCTGACTTAAGTATTCAGAAATAATTTTGATTCTACCATCCATGATTTCTTGTCTCTGAATCTCATAAATTCTGTCCAGCAAATGGCAAATGCATTTCCTCTCTGGTGCCCAGAATAATTGATGGTCATGGATGCTGGGGCTGGGAAAGATTCTGAGGTCATACTTAAGTCTAGTGGGCATGTGATGGAAAGTCAGTAACAAATATGTCCCCAGGTATGCCAGCCCTGCTTGTGGCCATTTCCTGATCCCATTCTCATTCCCAGAGTCTAATTGGTCTGTTTCTTCTCCACAATTCTCATTCTTGATGGAATTCATACGACTTGAGCAGCATGCAACCTGCTCATAGAATTTAAAGAAATGTACACCTCTTGGCTGTCTAAAAGTATAAAAGATCATAAGTATAAAATGATAAGTACAAAAAAATAGAAAGAGTTAAGGGCCCACAATTAAACAAAGCGTTGAAAAATAAGGTATACCAGGTTGTTAATGTGAAGTAAATGGATCAGTCCAATGCTTGGTATCTCTCCTCAGAGATTCATGGAAGAGCAATAAACTCTTTTTGACCTTATTATGGTCTTAATGCAGTGGCAAGCAGCATCTATGCTTAGTACCACTATTTCTGAGACCTAATGAAGATCATTAATAAATGACACACCCATAAGGTCATTCTACAGTGTCAACACTCAAAGGAGATTAACAAAGATCACAAGTAAAACTGGAATGCTAATTATGTTTTCCTCCAACCAGAATCAGTACTCTCCTCTTATCAATAACAGGAAAGGTCAACTTTATCACACTTTGAAAATGCTTTCATCAGTAATGAAGAGTATTTTAAATTCCAGAATTATGAAATCAGGCAAAATATCAACTAAGATTTTCAAGAAAGATTCATCATCACTGACTTGGAACAATTTTTACTATCATTTTATACTAATGGCACCAGAATTTCTCCCCTTACGAGATGGCTCAAAGCTTGGAACTTGAAATATTTGCTTTGGTCACTGAAGTTTGGGCTTTTGAATTTTAAAACTAATGTTACGATCTTTAGTGTTTCTTTATGGTTTTAACTAGCCATTTTTCGTGATTCAGGAAAATGTGTATATGCATGATAATTGTGTGTATATGTGTAGGCTTGTGTGTATAATTCTAAATTCCCATATGTGTATGTATATTAAGCGTGTGTACATATTTCTGGATCCCCATGTGCATAGCTATATCAAGGATATGTGAGATTGGTGATTCCAGATATGCATATACATACTACATTGAATGTGTGTGTATGTTTCTAGAGCCTCATATATGTATCTATATTGGAGGGTTCTGTGTGCATATGGGGGGAGGCTGTGATTCTATATGCTTATGTGAATATTTATATTGGATGTATGTGTTTTGGGATCTCTGTGTGCGTCTACATTTAGGGTATGGGTGTGTGAAGGGGTGTTTCTACATGCCTATGTATATATTGAGTGTGTGTGCATGTGTTTCTAAACCCTCATATGTACCTGTATATGGAGTGTGTGCATGTGTGCCTGTGTGTATGTGTGTGTCTGATTCTAGATACCACATGGGGTGATTCTAGCTCTCCCTCTGCACATGGAATGTGTGTTGGTTCAAGAACTCTCGGAGAACTTGAGCTTGCCTTGTTTAAACCCCCAAATAAGGAAACCCAGACTGAGAGAAAAAGTCCATTTTAAAGCCTTAATAAACTAAAATGACATAAAAGATCAACTCACAGACCAAAGCTGATCTACATCAAGAACTAAAGCATTCTAAGCCCTATTGCGTTTCTTGTCTTTTCTCTTCCTTAGGTCAGCATCCTATTAAAACCAAGAGCCATTTTTGGCTTTACCATTTTTCCTGGTGATGTTTTTATACCCGAAAAAGTATAAAGGCTCAAAGTAAAATCTTTCATGAAAATGGCCTGTGCCCTAGAAAGTGTGAGAGCTACTATTATAAAAAGACATTATTTTCCTTCCTATTCCACAGAAGTCATTTTTTAAAGCCAACCTCAAGTCTCACTATCATTTGTGTCCCAGATAAGTGACCCCTTTGTGGAATAGATCTCACAGAAAATATCTCCCTGTGAGGTCATTGCATTTAGTCCACCACCATCTTACCATGAAATTTAGATTGTGGATAAGAAATACTACTTATGTAACAACTGACTACTTGACATGCAATCCTAAATCTACCAGTCATATCAGTAAATGGCTTGATATATTTGGTATATAAATTTCAGAGGTACTGGAGAAGGGCATTAGTGAGTTATTTTTGTTTAAACTCTGCATTTTCCCCAAAGATTCTGCCTTCTGTCAAGATTAAGCTGTTCGAGCCTTAATATTTGTTGTGAAATAAATGCGTTTGATCTCACAGATGCCATGGAGACGGGGTAGAAGAACCCTGTTACTCAGAGAGAAAACAAATTTCATGGGTTTCGGGCATATGTTCTGAATGTCAAGCCTGGATACAGTAGTCACCGTCGAGTCAGAAATGGAGGACCTGTAGAGAAACATATTTCCCTAAAACACAATTGTTTCTTCACAGACAGAATGACAGATCTAAGTCCATGTGGTCAAACTGGCTATTCCTGACTCAAGACCATTGCAAGGGAGCAAGTAAACATTCAAATGTACCACCAAATAACCTAGATATGTCTGTGTGACATCACTAGATGCAAATTTTTTAAGGCCCCAACTGGACCTTTACATTTTGTTCTTCTCACCCTGGCAAATACCAAGTGCACAACTGCAGCATTTAGGATAAACCAGTTGACAGCCAATAAAACAAGAATCTCAAATAGTGTTATCATCCATCCACAAGGGGGCCTTTGGCAATGTCTAGAGACTTAGAGACATGTGCTATTAGTGTCTAATGGGTAGAAGCTGGGGATTGAATTAAATATCCTACTACGTACAGAATCATCCCCCAACTATGCAAATTGTCAGGGCTCTGAGAAAGAGAAGGGCCTCTATAAGCCATTAGAGGGAAATTATCCCTCAGTGCCTACAGGCAATAGATGCCTCCGCTCCACACAGTGGCTATTTTCTGCTGCCTGCACAGGAGAGATGGGATCTCCAGATTGGTAAGTATCGGATCAGAGCTTAGAAAGACAAAGACCAGCCTACATCTTCTCTATCCTCTCCTTTTGGGCTTCAGAAGCCCACAGGATCCAGCCCCATTACTCTATACTACCAGCTTTACCTTTTGGACTCCAAACGGGTCTACAGAGTTCTGTCTGGGCTGAGTCTGAGCACAGTGAGTCTATATAATTTGAAAGTTCAGTATTAGAGACCATATTGTCCCTCCAGACCCAAGGTTTATATCAAATTGGTCCAGGATTTGGGTGGGGAATGGAGTGCCATTGATTAAACATTCTGGCTCCCAAGTAGTCCATGTGTGACATTCACCAAGACCTATGAATTTGTTTCCTTAAGAACATTCTGGACTATCTCTCTGTATGGAGTTGTGAGCTTCTTCTCAGGGCACAGTTGCTTTTAGAAGCAGCCTCTGCCTACACAGGTGTGCAGTCATATATTCTGCTATCCCACCTTGCTGTTTTTGGGGTGCTAGGAAGCAAATCCAGGGCACTGGGCATAGGAGTCAAGTGCTCCATCATTAAGCCACTTCTCAGACCAGCACACACTCTTTTTTTTTTTTTTTGGCCAGTCCTGGGCCTTGGACTCAGGGCCTGAGCACTGTCCCTGGCTTCTTCCCGCTCAAGGCTAGCACTCTGGCCACCTGAGCCACAGCGCCACTTCTGGCCGTTTTCCATATATGTGGTGCTGGGGAATCGAACCGAGAGCTTCATGTGTAGGAGGCAAGCACTCTAGCCACTAGGCCATATTCCCAGCCCCCAGCACACACTCTTGATAGCCTAAAATGCTGTTGCGTCTTTAGGAACCATGGGACTTGAAGATATGTTTGTCGGCATCATCCAGCCAGTATTGCAATGACACTGGATTCATAGGCGTAAGCCTTTCTGCAAATGAGGATTTTTCTCACCAAAGACTAAATCAGGCTTCTGGCACGCGGAATGTGGCACTGATGAAAGCTTGAGGCAGATGTGACAGGCTCAGGCTGAACAGAGAGGGAGGAAGGCAAAGAAATGTCCCTCTGCAGGCCATGGCACATGAAACAGAAGGTTGTACATTTTCACTAGATTTCCCAGGTCTGAAGGAACATCTTTTCGAATGATCATTCTTCCATAATGATAAGCCCTGGGAAAATGCATCTTCCTAAAATGGTTTTTGCCAAAAGGAACGGAGAAAAATGACTCTAGAGGTTTCCAGTGCCTTGCAGCTCTGTTTAAAATCTTTTGCCCTGGACACATTCCGTTTTAGCGTTTAGTGCTTTTTCTCTAACATCATTGATTTTATCTGGTTCCTAATTAACTTAGAAAATATGAGTAAGACTTGGCATTTCTATCTCGTACTGAGACTTAGGGAAAAGATTATCTGACCTTGCTTTTGTTATGATCTCTTAGTGGCATTAAAAGACATTTTTTTTACCCTCTTTAGTAGAGGGAATAAAACTGATATTTGATGTCAAGGAAACATATATACATATTTATATTTCACAAATATGTCCCCCTCCTTAGTAGTCTTGATTTTAGGGCCCTGTCTTGATTTCTTCCAGTTGTTAAGTTTAATCTAACATCATCAACACCCCAGGTCATCATAACTATGATAACAACACTCATTTCTTTTATCTCTATATCACAAATTCTGTGGGTTATTTTACATAACATTTTCTTAAATCTTATCATAACCCCATACATGAGTATTACAGCCTAGATTTGTACAGATGGGGAAACAGATCTGGGTGGACATTAAATTGCTTGCTCAGGGTAATCTAGCTGTGAGGACAAGCTGCAATCTCCCTTTGGGATTCCATGTGCTTTTGGTGAATTGCCTTGCTGTGAATCCTGCAGAACATGGATTCTGGTTTGAGAAACAGGGAAATCTGTGGTATTGAATTTCCATAACATAGAGTGTATGTGACTGAGGAGAATTTATGCAGTTCATCACAAAACTAGCCAGTGGGGAGCCTAGGTAGAAATGAGTCACTGTATGCTTGTCCTTGAAGGTGCACCTTGTCCCATTTCTGGTCCCTACCCCTCTCTCCTTTCTCCTCCTCCTCCTTCCTCTATCCTTTCTCTCTCTGTCTCTCTCTCTCTGTGTCTCTCCCTGTACACACACATAAAACACACACATATATTTCTGTACACCATAATGCAAATAACCTCTGCCACATACTCCCAAGTCATGATGTCCTGCCTCGATACAGACAAGAAATATGAAGTCACATGAACATGGTCTAAAACTTCTGAAACCATAAAGCCAAATTAGGAACTTCTCTTTTAATTCGTTCTCTCAGGTATTTTTTTTAACAGTTAGGTAAAGGTATCTGACATGGGCACTCACAATATTATTCTTTGCAATTATAACACAATCTATCTCTGTATTTATCAAGGTCCTCTTTTTAGTGGAACAGAACCAATAGAAAAAAATTTCCTATTCTTAAAAAAAATGGCAGATGTGATAAAACTGGAAAAAAAAATCTCAAGATCTGCAAGATGACTGGTAGATTAGAGACTGGGAAAGCCAATGACATGATTCTAGCCAGAGGGCAAAGTTCTGAGAGCCAGAAATAACCATCCTATAGTTCTAGCCTTTTCAGATGTGATTGTTCCCTTTAAACTCCTCACATTGAACTTAATTGTCATTGTACAATAGTAAGAAATGAGACCCTTAACAAAAGATTGGGCATGAAGGATATGCTTTCATGGGTAGGATTAACGTCATTATAAAAAAGGGAAATTTAGTCTTTTTTTGCCTCTTTGCGCCATTTGCTTTCCACGGTGTAACATCATCTGCAGAGGACAGTGTTCATCCAAGAATCAGAGACTGTAGTCTCTTCCTAGACACAAAACCTGAGGCTGTCTTATTCTTTCACTTCCTAGTTTCCGCAGCTCTAAGGAATAAATCTCTGTTATTTATGAATTACTGAGTCCAGGTAGTCTCTTCTAGCACTAAAAACAGAGATACTTTCCAAAGGCTAGCAGACACAAAACACAAGAAGAGTTGATGTTTCAACCAAAAGGAAGTGAGGCAGGAAAATTTTCAGACTCTACTTTTCATTTTCTTCAGAAATCCAGCACTTCTGCCACAATATTCTTTGCAATATGTTAATGTGACCATTTCAATAAATTAAATGACTTCTTTTTATTGTTAAGATAAGAGGTCACATTCTTAAGAAAACCCAACTAGATGCTGTGGCTCATGCTTGTAACCCTAGCTACTGAAGAGGCTGAGATCTGAGGAGCACAGTTCAAATCCAGCATGGGCAGGAAAGTCCATGACACTCTTATCTCCAATTAACAACCAGAAAACTGGAAATGGTGCTGTGGCTCAATGTGATAGAGCAGTAACCTTGAGCAAAAGAGCTCAGAGACAGTGCCCAAGCCATGAGTTCAAGCCCTATGTCCAAGAACAACAACAAAAACAGAACGATGTTAATTTTATACATAGAGCATTCAAAAACAAAGAAATTATTTGATAAATTGAAAAACAAAGAATAATGTTAAATGTACATATTTGGCAATAGGTATATTATCCAGTGTCTTAGTCATTGTTATTCATCTATACAATCAACTTACCTTTAAATAAAATTAAACTTTCAAGTACTTTCTGTAGTCTTTGTATTGCTTAAATTGTATGTACTCATTATAAAAACAATTTAGACAATATAGATAAGTAATAAGAATGAAATCAAAATCATGAGAAATTTCACTATATTCCATCTATCAGGCAGCTTCTCATTGCAGTGGCTTTCCGGGAATTTCCTTATGAATGTAAGCAGTGGGTTTATAGTACACAGACAAACATGCCAAACTCTATAATCCCTTATGGAAGAAATATTGATGAGGGGTTACTTGAGGAGTTCATGGGGACATAAGAATGTGGCATCAGCTACTATCCAAGATCTTCCAAGGCAGTGATTTCCTGAGGCTAAATGAGAAGAAGATTGATGCTTTCTCTTTGGATACACAATCCATGTGTGGGCAGTGCTTTTAGCATCTTCAGTTCCTGAAAGAAAGACTTGAATGGGACAATTCGCTATCACTTTGGGTTATTCATCAGACACCTCTAAAGCTGTTGTCCTCTTTCCTATCCATCCTTCACAGGTCTATGTCTATGTTTAGATCTGAATCTGTTTCTACATCTACACAATTCACCCAGTGCTTTGCCCCAAAAGCCAACCCACTATAAGGAAAGGAATATATATGCCTGGTCTTTTTTTTTCCTACCAAACAATTTGAGAAGCAAAGACAAAACCCAGACCATTTTAAGATCCTTCTTTGCTTTCTCTACCAACTTAAAGTATAGAGTGTTTCTTGCATAGATTCTTCAATGCTCCATAGGGAGTCTGCTTATGCTCAGTAAAGGAAAAGGAAATTTATGTTTGTAGTATGTGCTGTGGTTTGCCTTTGCATTTTGTTGGTTTGTTTCTATGTGCAATTACTTCCCCAAACCAGAGTTCAAATTCTATGTAGACATTAATTCATATCACAGTTGGAGGCAGAACTCGTAAGACCTCCAAAAATGCTGTTCACTAGTAGTTTGGTTTGGTTGCTGTTGTTTTAGGGGTGTGTGTGTGTGTGTGTGTGTGTGTGTGTGTATGTGTTAATTTATTTGGAGATTTTTTTTTTGCATTCTACGCAGTCTTGACTAATTTTCCTCACTCTAGCTTTTATCTGTGCTTTGTTTACCTTTATCATGTGATATATTCAAACTTGTCAATTGTTAAAATGAAAAAATAATGTATTTCTTGCCTTGCATATAAGAGCCCCTTCTACCTCAAAGTCGAACAAATAGTTGCTTGTATTTTCCTCTGCTATTTCAATTTTGCATGGATATTCAAACCATTATAAGTTGGTTTTGTATGTATATTATGAGAGATAAGCCCTTTATGAGTTTCTCTCAGGTCACTAGTTGGCTACTCCAATGCTATATTGCATACTCCATCATTTTCCCATTGGCTTATGGTGCCATCTCTATCCTGTATGCATGTGGATACAGAGATAGATCTGCCACCAACTATAATTCAAACCAACCTGTTGGACCAATTTCATTTTCCCTGAGGGGCATAGGAGCTGGGGAGGGCAAGAAACCGATGACCCTTTTTTTTTTTAAATGGCTTTATAAGTTCAGAGGCAGATATAGCTCTCACATTATTGAACTTGCTTTTATGCCTGAGAGCAAAACTTCCTTTAGGGCAGAACAATCTTGCCAGTGGAAGAGGTTTAATTTATAAGCAGTCTAATCTAATTTTCTCTGTTTGGACAGACTGTAATTTGGTGCTAGAAAGAAACTCTTAGAACAACTTTATTGTCTTAGCTGACAATTATGCGAATTTAGGTTGTTCTATCTCCAAGCTGTGATACTCACATAGATGTGGCAGATTTACTTTGGTTTTCTCTGTAGGTGCTATTTCAAATCACTGCTTGGCCAATAGCAACTTAGGAAGACAAGGTAGCTTGTCTAATTCTACTTATGCCAAATTACCTTCAGTACAAGCAAACGGAACATTTTAAATCATAGAATTTAAAAATACTACAACTTCTTTTAGAGCTCCTAATTGGAAAAGGCAACATATTTGGCAGACCCCTGGGACTCTAGAAGGGCTAATTCATCTCACCAGAAGGAGCAATTATTCTCAAATACCACTGCATGTAGCCCACATCACATCATACAGGACCAGACATGGCAAAAAGATACTTGCTTTTTAGAATACTGCGTTTAATCTAAATTTGCTTTCGGTTCCAGCTACAGGAACTTAACTTGCATAAATCACTGAGCAGGCAACATGAGTCTTAAACCATTCTGTAGTTCACTGCTTTCATATGTATCTAGAAATAGTCCTGCAATTTTAGCCTGGGAAGAAATTAAGCCCATCTGTTTTGGGGATTTTGAAAAAGAAAAAAAACACACACACACACACACAAAAAAAAAAAAAAAAAACCCTCCCTTTCTCCATTTCAGCATTGTAAATTTGCCTAGGGTTCAAAAAGTCATATCCTTAAGAAAGAAAAAACAAGAAATGAACAAACACCAGTGTTGCCTAAATGCTGGGTGCTTTCTAAGCCCATAACCCTCATCAAAATATGTAATCCTCATAGCAGTCCTATACAGACAGTTATTATTCAAATCCATTTTATAGAAGAGAAAACTGACAAGCAGAGAGGATAATAACCTTTCTTACTCCTGAGATTATAGGAATAAGGGAAGTCAGGATCAGGGTTTGTTCCCAGGAAGCCTGGACATTGTATTCAGGAAGTCTACACCAGAGTCCCAGCTCTGACCCCTAAAGGCTGTTCTGCCTCTACGCCACAACCACTGGACATGCCTTGGTGCCTTTGTGTCGTCCCTTTTCCTGAAGGCTTCCACTTGTCCCGGCATGACCATGAAGCATCCTTGGTTCACCCCTGGCTTCTACTGTAAGTTGTCCTAAAATGAAACTCCCACAGCCTTGATCGTTTCTTTCATTTTAATGAGGATTCTTGCATTTCAGTAACATTTCAAATGTAGCCTACGAATCTGCTGACTCTAAATTTCCTGGAGAGTTTTCAAACCCCGCATTGTGCTCAGTAAACAATTATGTGCCGACTTTTACTTTGATCCTTTTTGGGTTTTGGGGGGTTGTACTGGCTAGATAGGTCAATTCCCAGATATGGAAGTATCCTGTGGAAGTGTGTCTTGGCTGTGGTGGCTTGCTCGTGCGGCATTGTAAATTAAGCCATCTTACAAATCAAGATGATTAGAACACAGACTAAGGTGCTAGGAGCTGATAGAGCCTCAGAGACATTATGCATTTCTAGTCAGACATTTATAGCACTGGTTATCTATTGAGCAATCAAATTCCATAGTCTTTAGAAATTGTGTTCCTCTCTAACATGAATTAAAATTTTATGTTTTCAAACTAGCATCTAAGAAGTCTGTGTGCATGTGCACACGTGTGTGTGTGAGAGACACACATGTGACACAGAAAGAAAGCCAGAAAGATAGAGACAAAGACAGAGATAGAGATACAGAGGTAGTGGAGAAGAGAGAGGGGGGAGAGACAGACAGACAGACAGACATAGAGACAGAGAGACAGAGAAGCAGTGAGAGAAAGGGGTGCACAGAGAAACACAGAAAATAGCCTTTCAATCACTTTCCTCTCCATGAAGCCTTGCTCTCTTTATTCAACATACAATCTCATGTAACTAGCTAACCATGGGAGAATTGTTATTAATAACACTTTGTAGCTGAGATAGCTAAGAAAACTAATTCTATAGTGGCAACTCACAATTCAACTTTGGTGAATTGTGAAACTTAATCTAAGAGGAAATATTGCAGGGAACCCACAAAATAAAAATAAAGCAGAGCCCCTTGATTTGGCATCTATAAACCCTAGAGAATGCAGTGTGGAAATCAACTCTACAGAATTATAGCTATTGGTTCTCAGTGTCTTCAGTTATGCAGAGGGTGGATAGGAGCTGGAAGTCAAAAATCCACTCCATTTTTTCATGACGTCATGAGAATGGACCCTTCACTTTGTGTGTGTGTGTCCTGGTACTTGGGCCTGAGCCCTACCTCTTAGTTTCTTTTCATTCTACTGTTTGAACCACACTTCCACTACTGGCTTTTTGATGGTTAATTAAAGATAAGAACTTTTCTACCTGGGCTGGCCTCCCACTGTGATCCTCACATCTCCACCTCCTGAGTAGCTGGGATTATAGGCCTGGTCCACAGGCACCTGGCTTTGTACTATTCATTTACATGGCATGCTTTTTTTTCTCATGGAAAATATGCCAAAGAAAGAACTAAGTGTGTCTACTTAGATTTCAACTGATTATCCAATTTTTTCTATTTCAGTTAGTTTTTTTATAGCATAGACATAAATTCATGCTCTATTATTTCATTGGGAGCAAACTCTAAGGAAACTGTGCAATGATCCCAAAAACATTTACTCAAGATAGCTTCATAAACTCACAACTTGGAACATCCCCCTATACAGCTGATCCAAATACTTTTCAAAGCCTCATGAAACATAGAGAAGAGGCTGAGCCAGCAGTCAACAGCCCTGAAACCTCTGTCTTCTTTACTTTGTTCCTGGAAAGTAGCAATAATGAATAAAAGTCCAATTTCTAAAGGATAATGAAAACTAAAATTTTAGACTAGAAGATTGGAAGTCATTGTCTGAAAATGGGAACTGACGAGGCTTCTCTGTTATAAAAACAGGCTTTAAAAGGTCTACTATAGTCAATTCTGGGACTAATCCTTTAAAAGAAGTTATGATGGAGAAATGGAGCTATACGTCAAGTGGCAGAGCACCAGCCTGGAGAAAAGAAGCTAAGGGACAGTGCTCTGGGTCTGAGTTCAAGCCCTAGTACTAGCACACACATATAAAGAAGTTACAGTGGGATAGATTGCTCAAAGAAGATATGGAGAATGATGGAAGGGGTATACTAATCAAGGTACATTGCACCCATAAATCAACATATTAAATTGAAACCACTTCATACAACCATGTGAAGATAATTTTCAAAAGAAACATGCAGCCAGGTACTGGTGGCTCATTCCTATAATCCTAGCTACTCAGGAGGCTGAAATTTGAGGCTCAAGATTCAAAGCCATCCTTGGCAGGAAACATCCGTGAGACTTTTATTTCCAATTAACCACCAGAAAACTGGATGTGGAGCTGTGAATCAAAGTGGTAGAGTGCTTGTCTTGGAAAAAAACAAAAACCTCAAGGACAATGTCCAGGCCCTGAGTTCAAGCCCCAAGGTTGAGAGAGAGGAAGGGAGGGAGGGGAGGGAGGGAGGGAGGGAGGGAAGGAGGAAGGAGAGAGAGAGAGAGAGAGAGAGAGAGAGAGAGAGAGAGAGAGAGAGAGAGAGAGAGAGAGGTGCGAGTGCACACACACACACACACACACACACACACACACATCTACATCCTGACATTCTTACCATCAGGAATGAAGTAGATCACTTCACCTGTGACATTAGTGATAACACTGCAGAGCAGATACCTACACATTGTATTTTTAACCTGATTCTAATAAGTTGGAAGTAAAGGGATACTCAAACACCTCAAAAGTCTCTGTGGGAAACACCAAAACTTGGAAAAAATGGAAACACCAAGAAAAGCAGACAATAAAGATAGCATAGGTTTCCTATTGTATACTACATGTTCCATTCCATCCCTTAACTAGGATTATACTTTTTTTTGTTAGTCATGGAGCTTGAACTCAGTACCTGGGCACTGTCCCTGAGACTTTTCTGCTCAAGGCTAGCACTCTACCACTTGGAGCCACAGCTCCAATTCAAGTTTTCTGGTGGTTTCTGGAGATAAGAGTCTCATGGACTTTCCTGCCTGTGTTGGCTTCAAACTACTATCCTTAGAGCTCAAGCATGAGCCACAGGCACCTGGCTCAGTATTACACTCTTACTTATACACTTAGCCATGTTTTACCATTTCCTTTCTCCTTTACCATTTCCTCCTCAGAAGTGTCTTAGTTTGGGCTCTTAGATTTCATCATAGTTATTATACAGCCTTGCAAAATTTTATTGAAAGAAATCCTGGTGTAGTCATTGGAATGGAATGGAATTTATACCTTTACATGTATATCCAAGGATACTTGTAGTTGTTCCTATCCATGAGCATAGATTATCTGTGGCTACACAGGTCTTTCTGTACATGACAAAAGATTTATGTAAGTTTTTGTATTTTGCTCTTAGATATCTTCCAGTTTTTGCTACTACTGTGAACGACACTTTAACATTTTAATTAATTGTGACAGTGATTTACTTTATCCTAAATGAATTACAATTAAATTGACAAAGGATTTAATGACTCAAACTAGAAGCCAGAGAACAATGCATCGATAATATCTTTATATTGCTAATTGGAGATAGAGAGAAGATGGCCAATTTAAAATGTCATATTCTGCCAAGTTGGCATTCAAGAAAAAAGAGAAGAAGGGATGAAAAAATACAGAGAAAAACTTTGCAGCATGTGAGAGTTGACAACTCTCTTACTGCTGAAAAGTCTTTACAAAAGCTGGGGATATGGCCTAGTGGCAAAGAGTGCTTACCTCGTATACATGAAGCCCTGGGTTCAATTCCCCAGCACCACATATATAGAAAATGGCCAGAAGTGGCGCCATGGAGCCCCAGGACTGGCAAAAAAAAAAAAAAAAAAAAAAAAAAAAAAAAAACATTTACAAAAATATTATAGACTATCATTCATCCAGAAAAAAATTAAGCCAGTAAAATATTTTGGAAGCAAAATTCAATAGAAGATTTGGTTGGTGAAGGTTTTCCCTTCTTCCTCTTTAGTTTCACTACACAGTTCTAGCTGTAGCTTTATTGTGATTTTTTTTCAGCTTGATATGCAAAATATACATCAACTGAGTTTTTAAAAGTTTTTCTTCTAACTACAAATTAATTTATTTTTGTTTGTTTTGTTTTTTGCCAGGCCTGGGGCTTGAACTCAGGGCCTGAGCACTGTCCCTGGCTTCTTTTTGCTCGAGCCTAGCACTCTACCACTTGAGCCACAGTGCTACTTCCAGCTTTTTCTATATATGTGGTACTGAGAAATCGAACCCAGGGTTTCATATATACGAGGCAAGCACTTTACCACTAGGCCATATTCCCAGCCCCTACAAATTTATTTTTAAGCTGATAGACGAAACATAAAAATTGTGCACAATATCTGGACAAATGTAAACATCCCACAATGTTTAAATTGCATTCTCTTCTCTCTACCTATAGAATAATAAGTGTGTGTGTGTGTGTGTGTGTGTGTGTGTGTGTGTGTGTGTGTGTGTGCTGGTCCCAGGGCTTGACCTCAGGGCCTGGGCACTACCCGTTAGCTTCTTCACTCAAGGCTGGGGCTGTACCACTTGAGCCACACCTCCACTTCCCCATCATAACTTCTTTTAAAGGCCTAACCCTATAACTGATTAGAGTGGACACGTTTAAGCCTGTTTTAAGCCTCATCAGCTTCCAGCTTCAGACACTGAGTCTGAATCTTCCATTTTAAACGTTTATTCTTCCTTATCCTTTAGAAATTGGATTCAGTCATTACTTCTACTTTGCAGGGATAGAGCAGAGGGGCGGAGGCTTTGGCTCTGCTAACAGCTCGCTTGGCCTCTTTTCTGTGTTTCATGAGGCTTTGAGAAGTGTTTGTATTGCATATCATATGACCTAAACATGATATAACTATTTATTTATGTATTAATATATACTTATATATTTAAATATAGTATATGTATTTAAACATGCTATGTAGTATATGTAAGATAAATATTTGAGGACATAGATACATTTACACATGATATGTCATTTATCTTTTCTTGGTGATAAAATATTTTTAGCTTTGAGAGAGTTGTTTTTATTAGTGTAGACTACACAAAAGGGTTTCATTGTGATATGAACATACATACGTACAATGGACTTGGACCAAATTCACCTGCTCTGTTCCTCTTGGTAAGTCTTCTCCCTCACCTAAAAATTTTTATTGGGCTTCATTATGTGATTTTCATGAATGCATGTAAATTATTTCAGTATGGCTACCCCATGACTCTGCCCTTCCCCTTACTTCTTTCCTGTTGGTTCTTCCACCCAAAGTCCCCCTTCTCACAATCATGTCACATTATTATTTTCATTATTATTATTAATAGTAGTAGTTAGTAGTAGTATTTTAGTTTTATATTTCATGTATGAGTGAAAAGATATGATATTTATCTTCCTGAGCTTGGCTTATCCCCCTCAACAGGATGACCTCCAGTTACATCTATTTCCCTACCAATGACATAATCTTTTCTTCTCTACAGCTGAATAACTGTATTGCTTACATAGATGATATTTTGTTATCTATTCATTGGTTCATGGGCATCTGGGTTGATTCTATAACTTGGTTATTGTAAATAGTGCTACCATTAAAAATAGATGTGCCCATATCTCTATTTTATGTTTACTTACATTCCTTTGAATATATGCACAAGAGTGTTATAGTACAATCCTATAGTAGGTCTAGTTTTTAGTTGTTTCTTATTCTTTTGTGTGTACAGCATGCATGCATGTGTGTCTGTATGTATGTGTGCATACGCATGTGAGAGAAAGAGAGAGAAAACCTCCATACTGACTTCCACAGCAGTTGCACTAGTCTACGTTGCCACCCAACAGTATCTGAGGGATTCTTTTTATTCCCCTGCATCCTCCCCAGGATCTGTTGTTATTTGCTTTCTTGATGTTTGCCATTCAAACTGGGTCTTCTAGATTTTTAAAACATACAATTGTAATTGTTCTCTACAGTCATCCAACCATGCAATAGCATGCCAGATCTTCTTACATCTTCTTGTACAACTGGGTTCCTATGATTAACTTTACTCAAATTTTTCCTCTCCTTCTCTCTCCGTCCTCTGGAAAATACAATTATGCACCTAGCTTCTATGAGATCAACTCTTTTTCTCCCATATATGAATAAGATTATAATAAGTGCTTGCCATTCTGTTTGTAGCTGATTTCACTCACCATAATAACTCGTGCTTTTACTCATGTTGCTGCAAATAAGAGGATTCACTGTTCTTTATGGCTGAATGGTATTCTGTTGTGTGCAAGCACCACATTGTTTTACCTATTCATCAGTTGATGGTTGCTTCCATTTCCTGGCTAATGAGACTGGTGTCACAACAAACATGGGAGTGCAGGGATCATTTTGACATGCTGATTTTATTTCCTTTATGAATATATACTCAGTAATGAAAGTGTGCTACATCATATGATAATTCTATCCTTTAATGTTTTGAGGAGCTCCATACTATTTTCCATAATGAGTAAACCAATTTATATTCCCTTTGACATTGTGCGTATACTTTCTCCTCTCCACTTTCTTACCAGCATGTGATAACTTTCATCTTTTGTCAGTTGCCATTTTTACTGTAGAGAGGTATTTGTTACTGTGGGTTTGATTTTCATTGCCCTGATGAGTAGAGATATCAAGCATTTTTTTTCCATATACACACTGACTGTTGTATATCTTCTTTCAAGAAATGCCTTTTTTTCAGTACAAGTAAGTGGACCCAGAACCATGCACTTATTAGGCAAGTACCCTACCACTGCACTATAGCTCAGCCCCCACATTCTTTTTGTTTGCTTTCTTTTGTGCTGGTACCTGAGCTCACATTCTCACTTGACTTTTCTGCTCAAGGTTGTTGCTCACTTGAGCCATAGCTCCACTTCTGGACTTTTGGGTGGCTAATTAGAGCTAACATTTTCAGACTTTTCTTCTCAGCCTAGCTTCAAACTGTGGTCCTTAAAGCCCAGCTCATGAGTTGCTAGGATTGCAAGTGTGAGCTGCTGACTCCCAGCTTCCAAAATTGTTCTTTGAAATCTGGAAGATTCTTAAAGATTCTTATTTCCTATTCTTTTATGTTGTCTTTTCTAGAACTTTTATTAGAGATATATTAAAAATCTTCAATATTGAATTTGTCTATTGTGCACTATCCATGGATATCATTTTTTCATTTTTCTCTTTGTGACTATCAAATGTATTTGAAAACTTTTGCCAGAGAATTTTTAAAATTAATTTCACTTGGAGTAAATCAATAAGGTGGGGAAAAGAGTGGAGTGAAATGAGAAAAGGCTCTATGGAAGAAATCCTAGAATAAAAGAAAATGAAATGGTCAAATAAACACGAACAATATTCACTCTCATGATTAACTGAGAGCAATTATTCACATGGCACCTGCTATAGGCCAGTCATCTTTCTAAGTACTGTATTCATTCTAGGTTATCGAATCATTAAAAGTCTCTATCTTGGGTCTGGGAATGTAGCATAGGAGTAGAGTGCTTGCCTCGCATGCACCAAGCCCTGGGTTTGATTACTCGGCACCACATAAACAGAAAAAAAAGCCAGAAGTGGGGCTGTGGTGAGCCACAGTGGTAGAGTGCTAGCCTTGAGCACAAAGAAGCCAGGGACAGTGCTCAAGCCCTGAGTCCAAGCCCCTGGACTGGCAAAAATAAATAAGTGAGTTTCTATTTACAAGAACAGGAGCACAATATGAGAGGAACTCAGCCACCTGAATAAGTTTAAATAGTAGAATTGTTTTTGCAGTATATTAGTCACAGCTAAAGGAAGCTAAGTTTCATTGTAAGCTAATTAAACAAGTGAAATCTGAAAATTAAATTCTTCCACCACAGTGATCCTATTTTGTGAGTAGTTCATGTTTTGGCACACTAGAATGTATAGATGCATACAACTTATTCCATCATGCAGACAGGTCTATGAGGTAGTGTCGACCTTTGACCTTTTGTTCTTAGGCCCATTGAGGTTCTGTTCCTAGATGAACCTCTATTTCCTTTCCCTTGTTAAATTCCACTCAGAATTTGAGTTATCATGAGAGAAGTCAGATGCTGATGGTTCATGCCTTTACTCCTAGGAGCTAGTCAGGAGGCTGATGTCAGAAGGATCTCAATTCAAAGCCAGACTGGGCAGAAAAGTCTTTGACAAATATTTCATCTCCAATTAAACAGCAAAAAGCTGGAAGCAGAGGTGTTGCTTAACCAATGAAGCAGTAGCCTAGAGTAAAAAAATTAAAAAAAAAAAACACAATGAAACTAATAGGCCTTGAGTTTAAGCTCCAATACTGTCAAAAATATGTGCATATATTGAATATTACATATATTTTATCCAAGTAATCTGGGAGTTTAGCTCAATGGTAGAACATTTTTCCTAGCACTCTTGTGGGCCTGACTGGATTTGTTTGTTTGTTAAGAAGGAAAACACAGACAAAGGAGATGATTCAGAGACTATGGCAGAGTAAGAAGTTCCACACCCATTATTACATTGGAAAAGGCTTGGATAGTAGGTTCTGATTAACTTTGACCAATTTCAATCAAAAAAGAATAGTCATGACAGCAATTATAAAAGTTAGTATGACTATAATTTAGGTTTGAAACTCCACATTTTGTCTTCTGAAGCATCTAAGGCATGTGAATATATTAGTGAATGTTGGGCACATAGTGTATAAAAATACAGTTTTCTGACATCAACAACTAAAGGAGGTGGTGATGGAGCTGTGAAGGGGAGCTTTTGTGTATCACTGAAATGAACATGGAATCCATTCAAATTGGAGTGTCATAACTTGAGATGTTAAATACAATCCCCATGGTAACTACAAAGAAAATGGGTGTGGGATAGGCACAAAAATAAATGAGAAGAGAATTAAAATGGTTTTTTTTTTTTTACTACAAAAATAAAATTAAAAGAGTAGGCAGTGAGGAACAAAAACTCCCAGGCATATGGAAAACCAAAACCATAATCCATCTTTAGGCTATCTACGAATTGAGTGAGAAAGCATGGATAGCAATCCAAAGCAGAATGACCTTGTGAGGCAGCAATCCCTTTTCCGGGTATCTACCCAAAGGAAATGGAATCAGAACTTCATGAAGATATTTGACTTCCAGCTTTATGGCAGCACTTTTCACAGAAACCCAGACAACCAAACTGTCAGTGGATGAATGGATTAAAACAAACAAACTATCAAAAACAGGCACTTGTAGCTGGGCACTGGTGACTCACACCTATAATCCTAGCTAGTACTCAGGAGACTGAGATCTGAAAATCATGGTTCAAAGCCAGCCCAGGCAGAAAAGTCCTTGTGAGACTCATATCTCCAACTAACCACTCAAAAACTGGACGTGTCACTGAGGCTCAAGTGGCAGGTCACTAGCTTTGAGCACAAAGGTTCAGGGACAGAACCCAGGCCCTGAGTTCAAGCTCCACAACTGACAAAAAACAAACAAACAAAAACAGGCTTGCATGAGAGAGAGAGAGCGCAAGCATATGCACAGAGTAGAGTATCATTCAGCTTTAAAGAAGATCATGCTATTTGTTGCAACATGTTGCAACATGGGTAGAACTGGGGGCCATTATGTGGAATGAAACAATATAGACACAGAAAGAAAAATGTTACATGGTTTCACATATATGGTGATTAAAAATAGAAGTCAAAAGCCCAGCAATGGAAAGCATGCAGAGGTCCCCAGGGTATAGCAGTGGATAGGAGGAAAAGACAGATGCATGACAAGACATACAAACTGTCAGATATAAAGGACAAAGCAGGAGGACCTCACTTCCTAATTTGTATCTACTTGGGATTTTTGGTAAGGATGGGTTTTAACTGCTCTCACCACCACACACACACAAAATGGATAACCCTATAAGATTGAGCCACAAACACAAACAAGATGAAGCCATTTGCAGGAAAACAGAAGAAACTAGAGATCCTCATGTTGAGCAAAATAAGTCCATCTCAGAAGTGAAATCTAGATCCAAAATACAAATAAACATGAGCCTGAATGAAGAATAATTTGGGGAATAGATACAAGGGTGACTGGCAAGAAATGGTGATAGGGGAGAATAAGATTAAAGAATATGACTAGTATTCACATATAAATTAATCAATTACTTTTATTTTTGATACATAGTATCTGTACATATTTATAAAACAAAATGTGCTGTGTCCACTGAGTAGTGATCGACCCAAGGCAATTTGCTTACCCATAGCTTTAAATACTTATAATTTCTCTATGACTTATGTAGTAGAATTCTTCTAACTAATTTAAGACATACAATAATTCTTACTAATTATATACTCTCCTGGGTGCTGCGGAATACTTAGAAAACACTTTTCTACAAAATATTACGATGCCTATTTATACACCTTTCCTTCTCTCATATCTCTTTTTCCTCTCCAGCCTCTAAGAGCTGTTATTCTGCTCTCAATTCCTATGTGATCAATTTTTTTTTTTAGATTTCACTTCTGAGTGAGGTAATGTAAGGTTTGTTTTCCTGTGCTTGATTTATTTTATTTGACATGACTTTCATGTCTACCCACGCTGTTGCAAATAATAGGATTTTATGCTTCTTCGTGGATGAGTAGTATGCCTTGATACATATACCCCATGTTTTATTTATCCTCTGATATGTAATATTGTCATTAAATATTTAAAATATAAACTACAGAGTCTGGATATTTAGAACCTAGGTGTTGTTACATTATTTTGTTTTACTCTGTAATTAAAATATATACCTCCCCCATTAGAAATAATATATGACAAATAAATATTACATTCCTCATTTTACAAGTAGGACTCATGACACTCAAGAGATGCCCAATAGCCTATTTAAATATTTAAGTATAAAAGAAATGAGTGAAAGGGCCTGGGCCCCATTCCCTTTCAAGCCAAACAACCTAGAAACTTCTAGGCTAGAATAATTTGGGTTTTCTCTGTCTTTCAAAAGCTTGGAATAAAGGATACATACACAACTCTTCCTAGGGCTGGAAAATGATATGCTTTCTTTTTTATTTTTTTCCAGTCCTGGGGTTTGAACTTGGGGTCTGAGCACTATCCCTGGCTTTGTTTTGCTCAAGGCTAGCACTCTGCCACTTGAGCCACAGCGCCACTTCTGGCCTTTTCTATTTATGTGGTGCTGAGGAATTGAACTTATATAAGGCATTACATAAGGCAAGGCTTTTTGGTGGTTAATTGGAGATAAGAGTATCACAGGCTTTCTTGCCCAGGCTGGCTTTGGACGACAATCCTCAGATCTCAGCCTCCTGACTATCTAGGACTGCAGGCATGAGCCAACCATGCCCAGCTATTTATTAGAGTTCATTTCATTCTGTGGAAAATAAATGGAGGAAACATTTTTCCTTTCTGCAAAACACATTTTAGGTAAGTTTTGAATAAGCATTCATAAGCACCTACTTTTTTTTTTTCAAATTTTTATTATCAAGCTGATGTACAGAGAGGTTACAGTTTCATACGTTAGGCATTGGATACATTTCTTGTACTGTTTGTTACCTTGTCCCTCATGCCCCCCTCCCTTCCCCCCTTTCCCTCCCCCCCCAGGTGTTCAGTTCACTTACACCAAACAGTTTTGCAAGTATTGTTTTTGTAGTTATTTCTCTTTTTTTACCCTGTGTCTCTCAAATTTGGTATTCCCTTTGAATTTCCTACTTCCAATACCAGTAAACACGGTTTCCAATATACTCAGATAAGATTACAGAGATAGTGTAGGTACAACCATAGGAAGGTGATACAAGAACATCATCAATAACAGAAACTACACATACACATAGGACGTTGAAAGTAGTTACAACTGTGATATAACAATTGTTTCCATAACATGGAGTTCATTTCACTTAGCATCATCTTATGTGTTCATAAGGGTATAGCTATTGGGCCTTGTGATGCTCTGCTATGGCTTGCCTAAACCTGTACTAATTATTCCCAATAAGGGAGGCCATAGAGTCCATGTTTCTTTGGGTCTGGCTCACTTCACTTAGTATAACTTTTTCCAAGTCCTTCCATTTCCTTACAAATGGAACAATGTCATTCTTTCTGATAGAGGCATAAAATTCCATTGTGTATATGTACCACATTTTCAAGCACTTACTTTTTATTCTATTTTTTTGCTGAGCCTGGAGCTTAAACTCAGGTCCTGTGCATTGTCCCTAAGCCTCTTTGTGCTCAAGACAAACGCTCTTACCACTTGAACCATAGTGCCACTTCTGGCTTTTTCTTTTTTCTTTTATTTTTTTTGCCAGTCCTGGGCCTTGGACTAAGGACCTGAGGTCCCTGGCTTCTTTTTGCTCAAGACTAGCACTCTGCCACTTGAGCCACAGTGCCACTTCTGGCTGTTTTCTATATATGTGGTGCTGGGGAATTGGACCCAGGGCTTGCCACTAGGCCATGTTCCCAGCCCCACTTCCGGCTTTTTCTGAGCAGTTTATTGGAGATAAGAGTCTCACAGACTTTCCTGCCCAGGCTGGTTTAGAACCAGGATCCTCAGATCTCACCCTCCTGAGTAGCTGGGATGACAGGTATGAGCCACCAGGACCCAGCTCTATACACGTGCTTTTATTTCAGTCTTTCAGTATTTTCTGGTTTGCCCTCCTCATCTGTGCATATGTATCTCCTTTGACAGTTCACTTTTCCAGGTACCAACTGGCCTAAAGGGACCAGTTTCCCACATCAATTCGTCAGACATGAGCATCTTTCTTTGGCTACCCATAGCTAAACTTGGACTTTTAAATACTGGTCTTTCCAGTCTATTACAAACTGACAACCCTTGATTTTGTTGTCATTTGGAAGAAAAAAGAAAGTGAACAAATCACTTGGGTTAGGATTTATTTTCCCTCCTTTGTGTTAACTAGGGGAATCTTTCTCTTCTCTCCTCGTTTTACTTACACCATGCATCATCTGCTTTAATGCTTTCCAACGACAGTAGACAACTGTAGTGCATAGTGCTTAAGTTGTAGGAGATACAATGCTTAGGGCCTCCAATCAATCATAATGAGGAGAAACTATGCAATCCCTGCTAAAGCGGAAAAGCAGATTGCTTCTACTTTGGATAATACAGCTTAGTGCACGAAGCACAGAACAACCTTAAATTAAGGAATTAGTTACATTTCCTTGATAGCTTCAATTCTTACTGGATTACTATACCCACGCCACCAGTAGCTATTTATACAGTATCATCTTTCAGAAGCTGTCTCATTTTCCACATTTTTCTTCAGCTTTTCACAGTATTACTTTATTAAATGGTGCATACCCTGATATTTTTGTTGTTGTTGTTGATGTTCTTGTTACAGGAAGAGAATGAAAAGCAAAGGCCTTTACGATGGGGTAGCAGTGGGTAATTATGGTCTGCTAAGCGCATCGTGGATACCCAGCTGGCACAATTAAATAAATAGCTGATCAGTTCCAGTTATTGATTCTGCTAACATGTTTGTTCACGGTTGCTTCTTGTGTAATTAGTTTTTTTCTGCTTTCTTGGTCTGAAAGCCTACCTTCCCAGAAGGGGCTATTTTCAGGCATTAGTGAGCAAGGCTTCCTTTGGTTGCTTTCTAGTTTTAGTTTTTTTTCTCTCTCTCTTTAGTGGATGCAATAGTTTGCCTATTCATTTATTCATTTAGCTAGGAGATAGCCTGACAGAAAGACTGTTTCTCTGAATTCCTTATTGAATTTCAAATCTGGATTTTAAATGCTTCTCTTTTTAAATGGAGATATCAGTGGCATGGCTGCAGCCTCGTTTGAAGCTGTTGCCATCGGAAAATGTGGCGGTACCACTGCTGTCTTCACAAATTGGAATAAGCTTGGGAAATGTATGAAAGTTGCCTACTGTCCCCCTCACTTGTGAGAAACACACATTTTTTTTTTTACTTGCTGAAAAGGAAAATCCAACTCAATGTGATTTCTATTTCCTAAATGCAGATTGAGCAAGATAGTTTTTGTTAGGAACAAGATCAGGAACAAAATGCAGCACTGAATTCCAGGAACCAACAACAACAACTGAAAAGGCTTATGGTCTGGGTCATAGAAAAGCCGCCTGGTTTTGCTGTGTTGGAAGAGTGAATTACATGAGGTATGAAATCTTCGCCTTTGTCAATGTTTGTGGAATAAAGTGTTAACAAGTCAGCACATGCTGATAGAAAATGGAGGCGGAGAATGCAGGGCCCAGCAGAGCAGTTTACCAAGAAAGCTGTACAGAAGAAATCAAGGGCAACAGGACTGTGGCAAAGCTAAACCCTGGATAGCAGTATGTTGTCTTCCTGTCAATCACTCCTGTGCAGACACAAAGTCAATGTTACTCTTCTTTAAACACTGGTGTGTTTTTTTAAATGTTTTTTTTGAGGGGGGGAGGTTGCAGTGCAGGATTTCAAAATAAGAGCACTTGTTTACCTAAGCATTAAAATGAAACAGAAAGCAGATTTGAGTATTATGATAGGAATTTCTACTCTCACTAAAAGAGGACAATACGTATTCCATTTTCAACAAAGGATTTTTATTATTAATGGTTGATTTCATTGTTCCTCCAGTTATAAACCTTTCAAACCACAGAGAATAAGCTGGTTTTCCTTCAACAAAAGGGCATCTAGCAGATTATAATATTCCATCCATTTTACAGTTTTACTTTAGAACTGTATGGAGATATGGAGATACTTGGATTCAAATGATAGAAAATTAATTTTCACTTTTTCATGACATGAGCAATGGAAAGCTACTGATGACATGGCAATTGTTGCATTAAAATATTACAGAATTTTTTTTTCCTTTAGAGAAAAGAGAATGGACAATTCAAAGCTTTAACACTGTCTACATGCTGATTACAAGAGACTGAAAAGACTGCAATTCAGAAAGAAGTAAGGAAAAGAAAACATGAAAAGTTGTAAATCTTTAAAAAGTTGCTGATAAACTCATTCGATTTAGAGGTTCCTATATATTATATCTATGTTTACATATTTATAACAAATATATGTATATATACACACCGATATCAAAGAAAGATTATTTAGATTAACTCAACAGGATATAGTTGCCACTTCAGAGAAACTTCAACAAAGGCAGATGGTAATATAAAGCAGAAATTGGCCAATTGTAGCCCAAGGACCAAATCTGGCCCTCTGATTTCGTAAATAAAGTCTTATTGAAACACAGTGACACAGTTTACACACTGTCTGTGACTACCACTGCAGTGCATCAGCAGACATGGTTAATGGCAATCTAGTGGTCTGGACCTACAAAATCCAAGAAATTCACCATAAGGCGCTTTCCAAAAACTATTTGCCAGCCACTAATATATAATATTTAAGTCTTTTCTCTCAGAATGACAGTGTGTGTGGGGAAGGGGTTCTGTGGCTTGAACTCAGGGCCTTAGATATTTTATTCAAGGCTAGTGCTCAAACCACTGAATAACAACGCAATTTCTAATTTTGGGGGGGTTAATTGGGATGAGAGTTCCATGGACGTTCTTGCCTACGCTAGCTTCAAGCCATGATCCTCAGATTTCAGACTCCTGAGTAGCTAGGATTATAGACATGAGCCACTATTTCAGGGCAATTGCATTTTTTAACATGAAAATTCCCTTCTTCCTTTTCCCCACTTACAGCTATGACAAATAGCCAAATGTCCAGGCAAGACATGAAGTTGATTTCAAAAAGGGTATCTCAAAGAGAATGAAAACTATGGAGAGAAACTGAGTCTTTGGAATGTGTCTGAAGAAATAAATGTTCAGTTTTGTTCATCCCATTCACTCAGACATTTAGGAAACACTCTAATAAACAGGAGATGCTACCCCCATATCTTTAATTCAGTTTATTGCCAAAGTAGGTGATGTTTTAGCTTCTTTACAATTGCCTAAATTTAGTCATCTCCGTGCTACACAACTTTTTCCACAGCTTTTTGTGTCTCTTGGGTTTACCTACCTCTTTACTTAGTTTCTTTGATCATTCACCTGTCCACGTTATGCCATCTTGCCCTTCAGAGTTCTGTCACGTTTGCTGTCATCAAATCCCATGATTTTATGTCTCTCCTTTCACTTCCCTTCCTTGCCTCTTCAAACATGTAAGTATTTCAGGTTTTCTTCTTCCAAAACATAATCGAGGGGGGAAATGCAACCTCCTTTCACTGGGGTAGGGTAACTGAAGAGAGATGAAGACAACACTACCTTCTCCCTGAAGCCTTCTACTTTATTACAGGAGGTAGACACGCCAGCTCTACCTACCAGGCTATGAGAGTGGGGAAGCCACACACAGAGGCCCGTTCAGAGGAGAGCTTCTGGGGTGAGTGGAACCCAGAGAGTGAGGTTTGGATCTTCTTTCAAGTGCTTCTCAAAGCATTTGACAAGTCACAGCCCATACGTAAGACCCATGTGCCAGCCATACGCTTTCTCTGCTACTCCTGCTGTCAGCCTGCCCTGTCCCTCCATTCAGTGGCAGCAAGGACCAGATGCTTCTAGAAACGGTGAAGTCTTTATGGACAAAGATGGGCTTCACTTTCACCACTCTATGTCCAATACTGAGAGTAACATTTTGACTGAAACAGTTTGTGGAGTATCTGAATGCAGAAGAATGTTCCACATCTCAGAATGATCAGTGCTGCCCTTACTGAGACCTAAATGTTCCAACATGTTCTAACTCCCATCTTCTTGCTTTCATTCCTTGGCTATCCTCTCTACCCATTCTGCTCCAAGGAACTGGTCTCCTTTCACAGTCTTCTTACTGCCATCTCAAGGACTTTGCACCTTTTGTTTTTATCCAGTTGTACCCACGTGTCACCGTGCTTCCCAATATTTCTCAGAGGTCAATGACATTTTTCCATAGCCCTCCATCAGTTTAAGTTTGTTCTATTTTCTTCCTGTTGCACTTTTCAACTTTTAAGATAGTATAGACTGTACTTATTTCCTTTTTTGCATTAACACACACACACACACACACACACACACACGGATTTAGGGGACTGCTTTGTTTCTTTGTTGTCTTTTTGCAGAATGTAAGTCAGTGCCTGGTACCATCAAGCAGGTTGTAACTATTTCCTGAACTTATCATGTCTACCAAGTCTGAACTAACAACAGACTTGCCATCACCCCACTCTTTTCCCCCTTTGCCTCCTCTATTGATAAGTTTGCATAAACCAGGCTAATTACTAGAAGTGTGCTTCTTCCCTCTGCTCCTATTGTGTCTTCTTCACTTACCTCTGAAGTAAGTTCCCATTGCAAACCCTGTATGCAGTTAGACACCCCCCCTTCCAATGGTTCCTTAAGCTTACCATAGAATTGCTGTCCAGCTGCCTGAAAAGCCACGGGTGGTCTTCTTGGCCCACCCCCACCAGGTTCCAGATGGCACCAATCTTTCCGACAGCAAATCTAATATATGTAGAATCAGAACAGGCCATAGTTCTCTGTGATTACAGAGGAGAGGCCCTCTACAGAGTGATCCTCATTATATAGCCATCTGACAGTCCTCTCCCTTGACATATGGGCTGGGAATCAGCATGGCTGTCACCCGGCTTCATTCCCAAATTGCTAAAGGGTAAAGGAACATTTCCTCAGAGCAGGTAAGACCTCACAGCAGTAGTCTAACCAGCACTTGATGCAGGTGTGCTGATACACAATAGAAACGAGGAAGCACAGGGAAAATAAGGTGGGGGCTTTGTTATTTGTCTAGAACTATGCCATCACCAGAGAATGCAATGTCAGTCATCAGAATGTGGCTCTGATGCTTTGGAGGAGCTGTTTTGAGAGATGCACACAAGACATGTGTACATGGATAGCGAGAACTCAATGACTTTTCATCCAAGTGACTCCATGGTCTTATCACATCCAGCCACCAAATAGTCACAAAACAATATCCATCCATTTGTGTAATTAAAAAAACAACAGCTAAATAAGTTTGTGCTTTTCAGAATTAAAATATAAGGTGCAGAATGTTCAGAAGCAGCTTCTGGTCTTATAATTTTTAAATAAATGTAAGTGCAGTTAAAATAGTTTATCTCTTATGTATGATCTCAAGTGTTTATTTTTCAACTGTTACCAAAAAAAGGTGACATTACCATGACTCCTGTTATGAAATAACAAAATGCAAAAGGAAAAGAAGTTTAAAAATTCTGTGAGTTCAATGGAAACCCCTTTGTACAACTAATTAAAAGCAATAAAAAAATAAAACAAAATAAAAATTCTGTGAGTTTACAGTAAGTTCATTCAGTGGGTGTTCATTCAGACATGCCAGTGATAAGAGATCAGGATCCATGCTACAGTTCCTCCAGCTACTGCAGACTTCTGCTTCTCTTCCCATTCTTTCCAAGTCTTTATATCCTTCCATTGCCTCCAACCATGTTCTGAATCAACTTGTAAGGGATGATGCGAACGTGGAGGCAAATTATCAAACCTGTCCTGTCCAGTTCTCACCATCATCCCCACCAAGCTCTATATCACCCCAGGTCTTTTTACCACAGCCTCTAGCTCTTCTGCATACATGCCCAGGCCTCATTGTGCCCTCCTGTTACATCAGTGAGCCTCATTCCCATAGAAATGTATACCACTAGAGTCAGTTGACTATAGGGTAGATTAGGCATCTTTACAGTTTTCACTCTGCTCTCCTCAAATTCACTTACTGCAATTTGTTGTCCTAAGCAAGGACATTAAGGTAGATCATAAGGCAACATATCTGGTGTCCTTATGAGAAGAGGAGAGGGTAGAGAGGGAAGAACATAGGGAGGGAAGAGAATGCCCTGCTCAGGCTTGGGAAATGACATCGACAAACTAAGGAGAGAAGCTCCTGATGAATCCCATTGAACGCTTGATTTTAGGCCTTGAACACTAAAATTATGAGGGTGCCATTTGGTGGTTAGGCTCAATCTGTAGCACTATTATAGCAGTTTTAGCATCCTGACACAATCACCCCAACATGATGTCATTTCGCTATAATGACAAATTGTCATTGTAGTTGCTCTAAAGGTGTCTAACTTTGTTTCCATATGAACATCTCCCACAAAGTTCTTACTAAACTAGAGAAAATGTCTTGAAATTCTGTCCTTGTTCATGACTGCATCTGGAAAGTGGCTTCACACACAGACCTCAGATCACAGTCTTCTAATCACAAAGATGGAACCCCGCTGAGAAACTTTTATCTGAGTTTTATCTCTGGTTTGGAGGTCTGAGAGAAGTTGTTTCAGGCTACTTACCATATTTTCCCTCTTTTTGTTGTGGACACTAAAAGATTTGACTGGGCTAAGTAGACACCAAATTCAGAAAATATTTCTAAATCTCCTCCACTAATGGATTTTTGGCCCTAAGACTAAAATCAAATGAGGGGTATATTTAAGGTTACAGCTTTTGAGACATTTTCATAATGCCATTTTCTTTCCTCTTAAGTGTGAGTGGATAAATGGTGATGAGGTCATCATTCTTCAGGTCAAGAGTGAGAATTTCAGAATTTATGATACAATGAGGGAAGGATAGATATATCTAAGCTACTTGATATCCTGGGATCATGTAGATGTTACATGAGAAAAGTATAAATATCTACCTTATCACCACCATTATATTTTGGATTTCTTATTACCTCAGCTTAGATTTCATCTCTGTATCCAAGCAGTATGAGAGGAAAAATAAAAGTAAAAATCTAGAAAAGACAGTAAAAGTCTTCTGTATCTGATTTTTTTGATTCATTGATTTGTCACTTAAATCAATACTTTTGACAAGTCAATACAAGAAAGATATGAGCAAATCGAAAACTGGGTAAGATACTTGCAAAGGTTCTTCACAAAAAGAAGATATTCATATGGATAAAAAAGAAACCAAGATGTTCAATCTCATTAGTTATCAGATGATGATGACAATACAAAACAATCCAGTCTATTCCAGTATAGTATGTTATAGTACAACACAACTACCCAAACTCTGGAATGGCTAATTCTAAAGCAATCAATAATACTTCACTCCTACCACCTGCATTTCCATCGACTCCCAACAGCCCATCAAGTGATGAACTCATCCACTGATGATGTCAGAGACCTCATGACCCGGTCACTACCCCACATAATCCACTCAATGTCCCATCTCTGAACACTCTATACTGGGGACAAAACCTCAGTGCATGAGCCTGTGCAGGTACACATTTCAGATCTGAACCATAACAGAAAGTTAGCAAGTGTCAAGTGAGACAGAAGAGAGTAGTAAGCAGTGTGTGAGTGTGTGAGTCTAGGTTAGGAGGCAGGGCTTTGAAGAAAGGGAGCAACTGCTTGATAAGAAATGATCTGCCAGAGGACAGTGTTGGTGTAGAAAAAAAAAAGGAGAGGGGAAAAAAGTCATCTGAACACTAGGAGGAAGAAGATGACACTTGGAGTTAATGGCTCTGGGTCTAATTAAAACAAAAATCTGTGATTTCCTTCCTGTGTGACCTTGGGTGACTTACTTTAACCTCTTTAGACTTGTATCAGAAAAATGAGGAGAATAATTGTTTCTATATTGCTACAGATTTGTGAAGACTAAAAGATTAAATGAGACAATACAGGATCTGGATATGTGTGTGTAACATACACACACATACACATATATGTAATATGCCAATTCTCTCCTCATTTGTATAATTACTACTTATTTTATTTTCACTATTAGCATACACACAATTTTGTAAGGCAATGTCCTTTAGGCTATATAGTTCATTCTAATTCTACCTCCCATGATATATAAAATAATTGTAGACTTATAAATACGATTTAGGGTTATATGCCTTAGCAACTGAACTATTAGTGCTTTTATAATATTTTGAGTGGGATTTTGGTAAGTGTGGCTATATTTACATGATGTAATGGTCTATTACACAAATATTAAACCAAAAAGTAAAAATCCCATTTGTCCTGGTATAAGAAGAGCATGTAGTTCTTCGAGCTCCCTCTGTCTGTGTGACCTGATGAAATACAGACCAGCTGAAAAGGAAAACAAGGACAAATAACTCATATAGCAAGCAACTGGCAAGAAATGCATTAAAAGGGAAACTGTAGTGAATTATATTTTCTATAATTAGGCTTACCGTGGAGCTGTTCAATTTAACAATTTCATACTGTTGTGCCACCTCTTTATACCTCCTAATTCTGGCTTTGCTTACTTTTGTAAAATGATATTTAGTATTTGCATAAATTGGCCTTAGAAATGTGGAAATCTTGTTGGTAGACAGGGGTTTATAAAGAAACACCTGTAATAATGCTCACCATATAAGGTCATTAGGAACAAAGATCCCTCTGGCTTGCTACAAATAGAAATTACGAATCTTATCCCTGTCCCCCCAAAAAGGTGGAGGTTTTCCATTGCAGTCTGGGCTTATAAACTGTTTTGGATGCTCGTGTTTCTATGGTCATTTGCATAGTACAGAAAACATATTACATAACAAGTCAGTCAAGCTAAATTATAGGCAGTTCTTTTCAGTCAGGCCGTGCAGCTCTGAGTTGCTCAGTTCAGCTCCCTGTCTCCCACTGCTCAAGTGTTGCCATGGTGACCAATTTTTGTCATGTACATTCCCAGGTCCCGTGCGGCCCCCTTATTCATAGCACTTTGCCATCACTACAGCGACTGCTAACTGTTATCTTATTATTTAATCTCCCCTTAGTAATACATATCATCTTTAACCTACCTAGGTGAATTCCTGCACTATGAATATAAATGATGTGTTACATAAGCAAGAAAATAAATTCATATTAAATCAATGATAATATTAAATAAATAAGACTAGTTAAGTCATCCATATGCAGATGCTCTCTGAATTCATCTTCTTAGCATTCTAGAGCTCTACCACTACCCACGTTATTGGAAGATCAATTCCTTTAAGACAAATGGAATAACAAGAGAGCAAAACCCTTGAGCTGAATTGGATGGACCATGTTTCCATGCATCTGATTGTGAGTTTTGCACTGTTGTGACAGCTTAAAAACACAAATTATCTGAATATTGGAAGAGAAAGCTAGCAGATATAAAGGCAGCCTAATTTATCCATCTGTCTAAAAAGACAATGTCATATGGATAAACTAAATGTCACCTCACACCCCCCACACTTTAAATATTGTAGGTTGAACGTGTTTCGAATAGAAACACAACCTTATAAAAAAAATCACAAGAAACCAGATCAAAGACATAAATAGAACAAAATATGCACAAGAGATCTCATCCAAGATCAAAGATGTGAACGTAATTGCCATGAACAAGAAGTGCACAGCTCACCAGAACAGAATGTCTTCAGCACACAGAGAATTCTACCCCCCCCCCCCACAAAAAAAAAAAGAAAAAGAAGAAAAGAAGGGAGGAAAAAGTCTCTGGGAAATCAAGCCTTCCACAAAGCAAGTAAAATGTCCTTTTCTCTCTCCATTTTACAGTTAGCAAAATTTCTATGCCATTCCATCAAAATGACCAAATATGTGGTAATGTCCATTTTGGTTCTAAAGGAGAGAGACACATCAGAATGTTTTCATTTTGTGGGTTTAGTATCTTTTATGTGTTTTTTTTTTCTTGCCAAAATCCACCCCCCAAAACTTTAGTTTCTCAAAATGTGTGTGTGGTTGCTTTTCTTTTCTTTTTCCTGTAAATCAGTGAGGTTGCCGAGAGTTTTCCAGAGTGGGAAACATTGAGGTGGCATTTGAGAGGGTAGCTTTGCTTGTTAAAATGAAGTAATTAATTTAATGCATATGGAATAAAAGGAAAAAGGTAGGGGGAGTTCCCTTTATTAAATATTTATCACTGGAGCCCTGGGTAGATGCCATTCAGAGAAGCAATCATTAGAGATGGGGCATTGATTGAAGTGAATATTAAGTAGTGCTCTACACTAAATAATGATTGTTGATTTCTTAGGAGAAAAAAAAGTTCCCGAGATTCTTGGGCACTGCTCTTTGTAGTGCTTTACTGAATGTACTTAGTTTTAAGTAATTCAGTCTTTTTTTTTTTTCTTTAAGTGCCCCTGTCTTTGACCTTATAGAACTTTCATCTCATTCAAGTCAATGAAGCTAACTCACTGCCAATCAAAGGGTACAGGAGAGAGGGAGGGGTGAGGCATAGGAAACAGAGAGACATGACCACAGATGAAGACTGGAAAAGCAATCTCACACCTAAAGAGAGAGGAGAAAGATCAAACTAATGACCCATGGTTCCATTTCACCTTCTAAGAAAAGACACTCATGATTCGTTACAATGTTTGATCAGATATTAGTAAGAATGGTTTATTTTCTGAATTTGACTATTTAAAGCCCAACACACTCGAATCATCTGAGCAATACATTTCCTGGTGACATTTAGCCTTGAGTACGAACACTGAGATAAACATATCTCTTTACTTTTAGCATATAGATACTTAAAACGCAAAAAAAAAATTAAAAGTACAAATTTGGGACAATCTATTTCAAAAAATGTAATGCCTCCAGTGAATATCTGTGGTTACATTTGAGTCTTATTTCTTATATTGTGGTTTCATTACAGTGAGTAATATTTTCCTATCATTTTTAGCTCGTCGGTATTAGCTGACTTTTACTTTGAGCCAAGGTCTTCACGTATTTAATAAGCTAATTTTCTGGGCAGACTTCACCTGAAAGCAAAATTCAGGCTTCACCTACATGAATCAAAGTGCTATTCAAGGACACAGGATTCCTTACTGTAGCAATTTTCATTATCAAGTGAAAGCTGGAGAAAACGACTTCTATATCTAGTAGGATATGCAAGGGGCAATATTTGGGAAGGGAAGGCAAGATGTTATAAATAAACACAGGGTGCTATAAATAAACCCAAGAGACACCGGGACATTGCCTCCTTAGCTCTAAATATTATGTGAGAAACAATATTGCCCAGAGAAAGGGAGTCACCTCCCCAAGAAATATTCCTATACATTACAGTCCACTTCCTATAGCTTCTAAAAATAAATTTTAAAAAAAATGTCAGAATAAGAATCAAGTGGACACAGGGCTCCATGTCTATAAAGAAGAGGGCTGTACTGGCAGTTATCAAGACTACCTTAAATCTTTTTTAATTATCTTTAAGTACTTGTATAAGGCTGATGCCCTATAAAAAAAAGCAGTTTATGAATACAGTGCATCTTGAGCAGTGTCACCCCATATCAACATTTTGACTCCCTTCGACCCACTCTTTCTCTTACTTTACTTAATTTTGTGGTATATGCAAAGAATTCTTGACTGCACTATTTCCTCTCCCCCTTTCATTCATGAACCCTTGGCCCCACCCCACCCCCTTCTTGGATGTATCCATTTCCTGGTGCTGATTTTGTTGGGCTTTGACCTAGACTTTCTAAAAGATGCTCTCCATGGAGTCTATTATAGTTCTGTTAATTAATTTCATAACCACTTGCATACTGCCCAGAATGTTTCTTTATAGATTTACAGGTATATCTACTACAAATGAAGGAAACTATGCAAAGCCTTTCTTTCTCTGAGCAGGGCTTACTTTGCTTGATATTTTTTTTTCAAGTCTCCATTTCCTTCCAAATGGTACAATATCATTCTTTCTAATAGATGAGTGAAATTCCATTGTGTTTATACTACATGTTCTTGATCCATTCATCCACTGAGGGGTAGTAAAGCCATCAGAACAACCATGTTCATTGAAGCACTGTTCACCATAGCCAAGATATAGCATCAGGACTGCATTTGAGCCCATTTTCTTGATACACAGAGAAGAAATGGGTTTGATAAAATGGAATCCCACTTCTCTGAGTAATATTCACACTTTGTGAAGACACACTTTGTGTCTTCCACACAAAGGAGACCTACCAGGGAACACAATATCTGGAACATTTTAGTTGGTACAGTTGTGTGGGGAATGATACTGGCATCTAGTAAGCAGAGAACAGGGAGACTGCTGAGCACAGGTCCCTCTACTCGGAAGAAAGACCTCCTCAACCTGAAATGTCACCAGTATTGAGAAACTTCAGAGACCTCAGAGAGCCCATCCAATTGTCTTCCACTTCCACTGGGTTCCATGGGGAGATTTTGCCAAAAGATAAAGCTTCTGTTTTCATGAAGGAGAATCAAATCAAAAGTTCACTTGGGCAAAACTACACGTTTACCATGAAGATGTTTGGAATCCCTCTAAATCCTGGATTGAAAACTCCAAAGTTGTGTAAAAATTCACCTTGATCTTTTGCACTTACAATTCAGCTCAAAGGCACAGTATTTTCACACCGTTGTCTCTCTTTAGCATTTGTAATCAAAAAAGAGGGATCCAGAAATATTGCATTACTTTACAAATTATAATTCTAGCTGAGTATCAGTGACTCATGCCTGTAATTATAGTTCTCAGGAGGCTGATATCTGAGAATCACAGTTCAAAGCCAATCCAGGCAAGAAAATCCCTGTTGTAAGAAAAATGGAGGAGAAGGGATGCAAATAGGCTGGACTCAATCTCCCACAGGCCAAGACTGTTTATTGAAGAACAGAGAGGGGCAGCAACCTTCCCATAGCATCAGAGGTTGGGCAAGGAGGTGGGGTTAGAGTTGGGCTTTTACAGGGTCTGAGCAAAGAGACAGACATTATTATCAGAAAGGCTGTAGGGGCCGAGGGAGTTGGGGACTTTCAGTTAGGCCCACAATGGAATGTTGATGGCCAGGCTTAGGTGGATTGTCCTGCCTGTGTGGCAAGCATGTCCTCCTATACCTGGGGCATTTCCTGGCATCTGTATATACCTGAGTTAATAGGAGGGGGGTCAATCCTCCATATTCCATCTTTAGATACATAAGCAGATTGGGCCAAGAAGAAAAGGTTAAGTCCTTTACCTGTGACAATTTTATCTCCAATAAACCACCAAAATGCCAGTCGTGGAGCTGTAGCTCGAGTGGTAGTGAAGATAAAAGCCCAGGGACATCACCCATGGCCCAAGTTAAAGCCCCAGAACCCCCCAAAAAAGCAAGCAAACAACAACAACTAAAAACAGATTACATTTCTACATTTTCACAATGTGAGGCATTTCTAAAAGCCATAGATTTTTCACAAATTAAGGCCTTTACAAAAAAAATGTAATTTTGGATCACTTTCTAGGCCTCTAATCTGTTGTAACTGGTGACTTTAGAATGTTCAGATACCCAGTTAAATAAGAGATTTGTTGTGCAAGAATTTGAAGTAAGTATACATCTATATACATATATACATACATACCTTACTATATATAGTCCTTGTGTATAGTTTTTTGACTCAGTATCATGCTATTCCATATCAGATTTCTCCATGATTTTGAATTGACATGGAAGGATCTGTTGAGTTGACGCATTCAAGTTAACATGACATGCCTTAGAAGACAATATGAACTTGTAGATATTTCCAAGTCAGGGAAAGAAATCCCCTATCGTGTCTGCATCCACTGGCTGCACTGAGTGGTAAGTTATGAAATCATTTAGTGTTATGAAAGGCACTAACTGCGAGGTATTTACCTGTAAGAATTCTAACAGAATAACAATAACTTTTTTTTTTTTTTTTTGCCAGTCCTGGGCCTTGGACTCTGAGCATGGTCCCTGGCCTCTTTTTGCTCAAGGCTAGCACTCTGCCACTTGAGCCACAGCACCACTTCTAGCCATTTTCTATATATATGGTGCTGGGGAATCGAACCTAGGGCTTCATGTATACGAGGCAAGCAATCTTGCCACTAGGCCATATTCCCAGCCCCACAATAACTTTTCTTGAAAATTCATTTTACCTCTAGTCATGATGTCTACATGTCTTTAGTAATATCAACAACCCATGATTTTATTGTATTATATATCCACCATCAAATTAAATATGTATGCATATGTATATCAAATGAGAATGTTCATTCTGCTTACCTCCGAACGTGGCAGTATGATCTGTAAAGCAAAACTCCTGGAATTACAAAATGTTGTAAATACTCTAAGTCTCTGATCCATCTCTACTGGTTCCCAACTGTAACCTTAGCTACTCAGGAGGTTGAGATCTGAGGATTGTGAGTAGGAAACCTTGGGTAGGAAAGTCCCTGAGACCCTTATTTTCAACTAATCAACAAAAAGTCAGAAATGGAGCTATGGCTCAAGTGGTAAAGCACCACTCAAAAGCTCAAAGACAGTGTCCAGATCCTGGAATCAAGCCTTAGTACAGGTACCAAAAGCAAAAACTCTTGATTCTACAATAAAAACAAAGTTTTGTATGACCTATTGTTCCCCAAGCAAAGAAGCCATGCTTTGAGAAAATGAGTATGAACAAGAAACTGTACACTAGAGCAGACATCATTTAAAACTATTAGCTCGCTGGGTATGTGTCCTTTCAAAGTTTCACACATGCAGAGTCCAAGAAAAGCATGTAGCACACAGTAATGCATGTTACATATTCCTGTTCTCCCTTGATATACTCAGCGAAGGTTATGGATGGTTGTCACCAACTCATATTTCAGAAACCATCAGCTGTGCCTCATCCATGGACCTGAGCCTTTTATTTATGTCTCTGGCCTTGTTTGTCTTCTTACTTGTGTGCTTGTCCAAATTCTCATCTTTTTTCCATTATCTTTTCCAATCTGATGGCTTTCTTATCTCTCTCATTGACTAAGTACACCCCCCAATACCGGTTTTCTTGAAAGAGCCTCTTCATGCCTTACCTGTGCACACAGCTGTCCTTTCTGGGAATTCTCAAATTGCACTGATAATGGTACACACTTTGATCCCACCTTCTGAGCCCCATCTACCTGATATTGGGAGTGGGATTGTTTAAAATCAGTCTAAACTTTCCTAGGTTTTGGGTGGCCCTCACTCTCTCACTCTCAACTAACACAGCTGTTTACGCATTTCCTTGGAATGTTTCACTTGAGTGATTCACACTGCCCATAGGTTGCACATCATCTGGACCATGGAGCGAGAGAACCTGGAAGCACACACAGAACATATTAGATTTTCTATAAAGTAGAGATGTGTTTACTCACTAACTATAATACTCATATGCCCTATTTTTGACAGAATGCTTGAAATCCTCATAAAGAAAGGCTGTAGTCCTTCCCACATCATTGCTCATCAGAGCTTTTCCTAAGTAACAAACACTGCTCCATGAATCAGACTGTAAAATCTATGTCACCAGGCTAAAAAGTCAGAAAAAAAAAGAAGCTGTAAGTCCGGCCTATTATCAATCATGTACATTCATGCCTTATATGAGTTAGTATACTGTCAGATTATATTTTGCAACTAAGTGATGGTTTCCATTTTGGTTAGGAATCCATGTATGTATTCAAATGGATTTCTTCACCAAAACATTTTTTTATAGAGAATAATTTAACTCCAAAGTCAGTCGAAACGAAGCTGCCTTTGTTTTATCTCCTAATTCAATCCTTTCAGGTCATCACAAATTTCATCAGTGACACCTCAGGAAATTCCTCAATGGCCAGTGTGGCTTTCATTAGATGGTTGGAAGAGGTTAAACTGCCCAGAGCCATAATTTTAAGTCTTAATTGAATTCCAGCTACTCAACCGTGAGCAGAATCCCAAAAGAATGGCCAAGTCCTCTGTAGGCTTCGCACAATGGGAATGTGTGGGTAGATGCCATCTGCAGCTCAGGGGTAGGGGAACAAAAAGACATTTGAGGAAGAGGGAATTTCTTACAGATATGATATAATGGGGACGATCTGAAAGTCATCCATCATGACGGTGACATGCATCACACCCAACAACAGCCCGACGCCAGGAAATGTCACGTACCGCCTGCAGCGCGTCAGGCCTTCTGGCATCAGCACTTTTGTGCATCCGGCCACCCCACCCCCCTCGGCTTTGTTGCCTACCCTGCCACGCTGCACAGAGAGGTCTAAGAAAGCCTCAGCCTACCCCTACCCCCAGCATTTGCTAATGCAGGCTTTATTTTGACCTACCCCAACAGGCACGCTGGACATACTCATCTGGTGACATGGAGGGACAATCAGGGCTGAACAAGGACGTCAGTGCCACCAGATGTAGCTGGATCTCCTAAATCGTGTTAGCACCACCACACTGTTTCAAGAGGTCAGAACAATGCAGGCCACAAGAGGCTACATGACCTCTCAGTAACTTTCAGGTGGACAGCTGCTCAGGGACACAGAATGGGGTAAGGCCTCCATCTACTTCATTTTCATTTTCCATACAAGCTTTTCTCCTAAGTGATTAACTCAAGAAATAGAAGACAGTTTGAGTTTGTGATGAGCAAGACAGAATGTAACCTCTATTTTCACATGACAGTACAGTATCAACCTGCCATTCATATCTAAGTATTGTTCGTTTGATTTCCCAGTGCCCATGGCCTATAGACACAGAAGTACACCTTTAAGATTAGAATGAGTCATCATAAAACTGGTATTATGTTCTCTTGCCTCAGACTCTAAATCGTTTGTCTCTTTATTTCATTTTCTATTGAAATGATAAGCTCTCCAAGTGCAAATCCTACCCTCAATGGCTCCTATTTGGTCCTCCTGAGGCTTAACACAATGCTAAACTTATACTAGTGGCTTGAAGACTGGTCCATTTATTCTGTCAGATAGTGTTTGATTTCTTTGTCTACTTAAAAATTTCCAAAATTCATACAAGAAAATTGAAGACAACTAAGGTACAATTGAAAATGGTTGGTTGAAAACTATATAAAGCTAAGCAGTTCAATTCTCCCCTCCAACTGAGGATAGGAGTAGCCTGAAATTCTTAAAGGTCTTCAGAATGATTTTCTAGGTTGTCATACTAAAAGTCATGCCAATACTTCATGTTCCAGGCTAGTTTATAATCACAGTTTGATGAGCTCACTTGCAAGGATGCAAGGTTTATCTGAAAGGTACACAAATAGAGACCACTGCTCCAGAGCAATAAATTGAATATAAAATGATAGCAACTTTTCTCACTTAGTGTGTTTAAAAAGTAACCCTACAAAAATACTACCTGTTTCTCAGATTATCTGAGAAAAATTCATATTATCTAGCCATCATGTGTGTTGTTATCAAATCCATTCCAGCACCCTTTACATTTGTCTATATCAGTTACTTCTTTTAAACTAGATTTTAATTATTCTTGTTTCTTTCAGCATTTTGTGAATTTTGATTACACAAGTACAGCAAGTTAACTTATACTGTGGTCCAGTTACCATATGTATTCCTAAATATATTTTCCTTAGTTCTACATGTCACTGCAATTTTGATATTGGTTCATATCTTGAAACTTCTGTTTGAAGCATTAGTGTAAAAAACATGTTTCACATTCATCCAGTATACAAATGGCAGGGATGAATGAAATAGTGGAAATGGTCACTTCTTGTTATGCTTCATGGAAAGTTCACATTTCATTTTAATTTATTAATCCTTTATACAAATATTTAAGAACACATTTCCTGATAAGACAACATTTTAAAAGTGCACATCTAACACAATTCTTAAGACCTAAAAAAACAAACCTAAGGTCAGTATGAATTTATTCAATGTATTTTAGCTATACAAACACACAGGGAGAGAGAGAGAGAAAGAGAGAGACAGAGACAGAGACAGAGACAGAGATATAGAGTTGACATGTTAGAAATCAAGCTTATTATATGAAAACAAATGAATTTTCTTAAAAATTGATTATCAGAAGTATGGAAGGGAAGGGGAATATCAAAATAAAGAAACAAAGGGTAAATGGAGAACCAGTACAACAGCAATACTTACAAAATTTTATTTGTAAAACAACTGTACAACTCAGGGAAGGGGGAGAATAGGGGAGGGGAAGGAGGTAGAAAACTGAGGGAGGAGGTAACAAGTTTGATAAGAAATGTCCTCACTGCCGTAGGTATGAAACTTAATCCCTCTGTACATCATTTTGACAATAAATGAATCAATAAAAATAAAAATAATGAGCAAACAAATTTTTTATTTCTTTTTAACCAGGCACTCGAAGGTTGACATGCTAACTTTAGTGAGAGACGTTTTGTTTTAAAGAACACAAAAAATATACTTGCCAATGTAATGTATCCATGACATATAGATACAGTGAAGTCATCCTGGGACAACAGTATATATAGGCATATTGCTACCTCATCATAGTGGCCTCCTCAGACACCTCTTTCAGTAGCAGCAATGACTCTTCCATTTATTACTTCACAAGTTTGTTCTTGGGCTTGTTCTTCCCCTCCTCTTGAAGTTCATCTATAGGAGGTTGGAAACTGGCTACTTTGGTCCCAAGAACATTTATAACCCTGAGCATAGTGCCAGGCACACAAGCTGCACATTAATGCTTGAAGATGTATGAAGCGCACCTGTTCTTCTGCAGAAAGACAGCAGCAGAATATCAAGAAGACTTTGCATACATCTCATTACGATCTTATAATGTCAATTGTAACATCAACTGGTTCATTTAAATTAAATGCATCTCAAGAAGTATCTCAGTGTGCATTGCACAAATAATCTTTTTCAGTGAATCATTTTCAATAAGTACTTTTCCACAGAGCAACTTAAAAGGGAATATGAAGGGAGGTTTTAGATAAAGAATAATAAAGCTTTATGATTAAAATTTCTGAAATCCTCAAGGTATTATTCTATGACTCAGGAAATAAAAGCCCATAAAACCAATTAAATGAAACCCAGTTCAATATGTTGTATTCAACACTGAGAGTTTTGGAATTTTATATTATGTTTGCTAGCCAAAAAAAGATTTATCATTTATGCCTACACTAAATTTCCTGGTGATAAGCAACTACAATGATGAATGGAGAGATTTTTGACACAGAGGGTATCATACTGTACCATTTTGAGCATTTTGGTGAATTAGTAATGTTAGTATAATTTATAATACATGTTAGTTTAATTTATAATACATTAACAATAGCTAGACATGTTTATATTTAAGTACCGGGTTCTGGTCAGGGAATAGAAAGTAAATTTCCTAATGAGAGATTATAATTGTTGAAAGTCTTTCCTTTAGGGGATGTGAGAAGCTTAAAAAAACAAAACAAAGCCAGTGGATGATTTCATAGACTTCAAATCTCCTTTTCTTCTGTCTGTCTAAGATATTCCCCTTCAGCTGCAGTTAGTTATGATGACTAAAGTACTCTGGCTTCAATGTGCAAACAACTGACTCAGGCAACTGGCAGCAGACCAGTTTCATACAGTCTCACACCCACGGATAATGTGCTTAAAAACCCAGTACAGCATCATTCTAGAGTTAGTTCTCTCTTTCAGGGAAGACCAAAAAAGCCTATTTTACTTTCTCATTCTTGCCTTTCTATAAACACAGCTATAGGTTGGGGTTTTTACTTTTTTGCAATAATTAATGGATCAAACCGCAGAAAGTATGAAAATCTACAATGAAAGCCCCTTCCTTTACAAAAATGTTTGGAGTTGACTCCCAATTTCCCTACGGAGTGGATTCAGGTCGTTGTTGTCTGTCCTGTCTTGCACTTGGAGTTTCTAGAAGGTGGTACTTATAGAGTGGTTTCCATCCGTGGAGTACCAACATCTTGCTTGGCTGGGAGCCTGGCCTTCCAGTTGTCTCTCCACGATTCTTCTCTGCCTATGTTTCATTGCTCGGTTTCTCATCATATCTGAAGGGATTGACCTTGCCATTTGCTGTGATGTCCTTTAGAGCAGCACCAGTTGTCAGGCTGAATATTCCCCAGTATTGACTCGTCTAGGCCCCAACTCCCTAGGACCATCTGTCTTTCTTTCAGTTTGGGGATGTCATTTCAGCAATTCCACCCCCGCCCCATCACCAACACTACACACGGAGACCTCAGGGTCATATCTCCTTCCACAGCACTGAGACCTGTGGACCACCCTAGCCAGAAAGTTCTACCACATTTGCCATTCTGCCTCTCACCCAAATGCAGGCTTCCTCCTCCCAGGTTTCTTCTTTCATGGTGGTAAACACAGGTTCTCACATGGCTTCCAGCTTCTCTCTGAGAGCCTGCTTCTTTCTTTAGTAACTGGTTTTTAGGCTTTTTTTTTTTTTTTTCCTTTCAGAGACCTATGATTTTTTTGATTTTTTTCTAAATCCACACTTGGGACAATCCCTATCACTCCACAGTCCACCCCATCCTAGGGGCCATTTGGCACTGTCTGGGGTCATTGCCACACTGGGAAGTGGTACGACTGGCATCCAGCATACATAGGCCAAGGGTATGCTGGGCACGTTACCCATGCACAGGGCAGAAGCCTCAACAAAGAATTTGTTGGCCTCAGATGTCAAGAGTGTTCAAGCTGAAACTCTATCCCGATGCAACAGCCACGGAATCGTCCCCATTTCTGTCCCTAATGACTTTGGCAGGAAGTCCTAGACTGGATCTATTACTCTGTTACCCTTCTGTCCTATTTTCCTCTTTCTCCCATGCCATTCAACACACTGAGTTACATATGGGTCTTTGCTTTTGGAATTTCTGTTTATGGATTATTTTCGTCTTGTCCTTCCATCATTATGTACATTCATTTGGGCACAGAAAAAAAATAGCCCACTTTCTTTTTCTACTGCTCATTATCCTCTTGTAAAATTAAGTTTCTTTGCACCAAAATCTTCCAATATCACCTTTCTGAGACTTCCATATTTCAGAATCCATGGAGAAGCCCTTCTTTTCATGCTCAACATAAACTTTCTGTTCCAACGAAACTGGACAACTCACTATTCCAGTTTTTTTCTAAGTGTGATCATCATACAATGTAATCCCACTGTGTTAGTAGCATACTAGATAGCCAAGTAGTTGGCTAGTGAACCATTCACTAATAAAGATGGACCTTTGAGGAATTAAAGAATAATTGATTTCAGTTCTTAGCACTGTCACTGTTTTAGCCTTTGTCTTGCTACCTAGGAAATGGGCTAACAATAATGCTTACCTATGAAAGGTAGGACAGTCCCAAACAGTAAACTCTAGGTGACTAGGCCCCCTATTCCAAAGATGAATGCTGTGTTGTTTCCTTTGCAAATTCACATTGGAAGACCATGTAGTGAGTAGAGCATTAATAATATTATTGTATCTATTAACAAAGTAGTCTTTTAACCAAGTCCTCTTTCCTTCTATTTGATCGGGATTTTTTTTAACCTATAGTCAGCCATATTTTGTTTGTTCCTTTGTTCCTGAAGGACAAGATGCTATGCATTCTAAAAATTTCTTTAAGATGCAAGACTTCATTTCCCTCACTATTCCCCTATCACATTTCCAGGGTTATCAAGTTTCTGAAGCATAGTATTCAACTTGTTCACTATTAATTACAATGTGATTCTGATCTACTTGGGGAAAACTTACCAAAAAAAAAAAAAAGCAATTAAGAGCAAGGAAAAGCTTTCTTTCTCCTTTTTATCTGCACCCAGAATTTCAGTGTTTTTCATATATTGCATCTACCATGGCAATAAATGAGTAGTTTATTTTGAAATGGTTTGAAATGGGAGGAGGGAGTGGAGAGAGGTCAGTATTTCCCCCCAATGCTGCCATTCCTACCAAGTTGCTGTTGTCTGCTGCCCGGTCTCATCCTTCCCCTGGGTGGTCTCCTTCACGAGGGATGGCAAGCGCCAAACAGACGGAACAACGTGAATATGTAACAACATGACTTTACTGCCTTGTTTTATAGGCTCCAGATAAGCTTTTTATTATGTAGTTCAAATTCTTTGCTTTCGCAGCCTCTTCTGTGCAATATCAAACTCTTCCCAACTCCTCCCTCAACCACTACCCACTACCCTCTTAAGTGGAGCTAGTAGAACAAGTGAGGATCTGCCTGTAATTACTGCTTAATTCATTTGCATGTGGATGTTCTCATTATAATGTCATTAGCATGGGGAGGGAGTCTGGTTGCCTGAGCAACCAGGAGTGGGGCAGGTGCTGTTCAGCCTCAATTGGATTCTGCACTCTGTTTGGTCAAACTCCACCTGTATTCCTGGCTCTTATCACTCCTGAGGCTGCCAGTATGCAAACATTCCACAGGGCTACCCTTATTATTTTGGCCATGTTTGTGGAAATTGTTTGGAATCTTTAAGGTGCAGCTTGGTTTTACTAAGAACCCCTTTTGTTTTAACTAGCCAGGCTTGGGGACTCGAGCTTCTAGTTTATGCTGTCCAAAATGGGAGTCGCATGTGACTATTGTGAATTTGTGACATGCTAGGCCTGGATTGAGCTGAACATAAGTATAATAAAATTGGAGATCTTCAAAGATTTCATATAAAATGAAGAATAGACATATTTTGTAATTTAAATTTAAATCTACATATATGTAAATATTATAATATTTGAGATATATACAGTAAAAAGAAAAAAGTATATCATTAGAGGTAGAGATATACGGCCATGGTAGAATACTTTCCTACCATGTGCAAGGCCCTGGGTTAAATTCCCAGCCCCACAAAATAGGTAAATAAATAAACTAGATTATTAGCCAGGTAACTATGACTCACATCTGTAGTCCTAGCGATTTGGCAGACTGAGATCTGAGGATTGTGGTTTGAAGCCACAGGGAAGTCTGTGAGACTCTTATTCCAATTAATCACCAAAAATCCAGATGGAGAGCTGTGGCTCGAGTAGTAGAGTGCTAGTCTTGCAAGAAAAAGCTAAAGGACAGCACGTAAACTGTGCATTCTAACCCCAGTACTGGCAAGAACAAAACAAAATCGACCCTAAACACAATAATCTACATTATGAAAGCTAATTTTACTTGGTTCATTTTACTGTTTAAATGTGGACACTCAAGTATTCATAATTACATATGTAGTCTGCGTGTATATACTATGCTATTTTTACTGCCAGCATAGTCCTAGGTAATGAATACAGTATCTCTTCCCAATCTCTCTGCTGATCTGTGTGTGTCTTTCTTGATTGGTACAGACAGTGCCAGTAGCTGTTGTCCTTTGTAGAACTTCCACATTTAATTCCTTCAGGTTTATGTTGCAATTTCCTCATTGTAGCCATCATTTCACAAATACTTCGAGAAGTTAAGGAATTCAGTTTTCTTATCAATACAGGAATTTCTTCCTACAGAAGTGTTGGTAGGGGGCTGGGGATATGGCCTAGTGGCAAAAGTGTTTGCCTCTTATACATGAAGCCCTGGGTTTGATTCCCCTTACCACATATATAGAAAATGGCCAGAGGTGGCGCTGTGGCTCAAGTGGCAGAGTGCTAGCCTTGAGTAAAAAGCAGCCAGGGACAGTGCTCAGGCCCTGAGTCCAAGCCCCAGGACTGGCAAAAAAAAAAAAAAAAAAGAAGAAGAAGAAGAAGTGTTGATAGATGCTTTGCTAGGTACTGCTTAGGGAACCCACTAGCTAGAGAAACAGTGGATGTAAAACAATTCAAATTGTAAGAAAAGATTTTCTTACATTTCCTAGCAATCTGTTTCCTTACAAAGCAGCTCCTCACTAATTTGAGTTCTGCCCTTGGAGTAAAATTATATAAGGGCCTCCTTGTTCTTGCCACAGCTTTGCTGAGGTGACAGCTCAACCTGAGGGCCACGACCATGGCTTCTACGCTCAGCTTCTATTCTTCAGACATGGCCCCCTCTCCTCAGTCATTTCTCAGGAAGCATGGCCTCAAGGCCCAACCATCCAGACGGTTGTCATTTGTCAATGTCCCATAAAATGTGGACCTCCGATGGGAGTGCCACTCTGGAAGTGATGTTGCACAAGGAGAGATGCTTTTTATATCTGTGTGAACAGAGTAACTCACTTCCTTCCCTCCATCTGGACAGGAAAGATTATTCAATTTCGCCTAAAACTGAATTACTTTTGTCCCCTTTGCTCCCCTATTATTGACATATGCTTCGGTTTTCATTCAATAATCTTAACGCGTCCCCTTCCCCCCCAAATAAGTGGGCATGTAGTTATGAATTCTTTATAATAGACCCCCATAATTCATCTTTTTATAAAGCTTTTTAAACCCCATAGTCACATTTATTTCCATACAATTTCAGACTTAGGGGATGGATCCTACTGTTCCAGTGATCCAAAGCCTCTTACACCATGAATGCACTGTTTGTCCTACTCGTGTACCAGGCAAACGATGAAACATGCTTTTGACATCATCTCAAACACTGATAAATGTGTTGACCTGGATGGAGCCATCTTGTCTGTTAAGATTTGACATAATTAGCTGTTCTTTCTTAAATCAAGGTCCACTTCATTTTATCTAATCTAATTATTCTACCAAAAATAATAACTACCAGCAACTCTGCTTTTACTGCTACTGTGTACCAGAAGCTTTCTATGTACCATGGTGTGCCTTGAATTTGGTGAAAGAATTCCAACGCCTAATAATCACCCATCCTCACATGTTCCCAAGCTGTCTGTTTGACAATCTGCTAGCATCGTGAAGATATTTTGCCAGAAATCATCATTAATTTTACTGGTTGATAATTTCTGTAGTCTAGCCTTTTCACTTCTGAAATAACAAGATGCCATTTGTCACTTGCCAGGTTTTCTTTTTTTTTTTATTTTTTTCTGTGTCTCTTAATGTGAAGGGTGAGTTGAGGACTAGGAACCACAATTTCCCAATTGCTCTTGTAACCTCTTTGATTTTCCCAAGGCAGGGATGGATTGGACTTAGAGATTTGAAGTTATGTAAAGTTATTCTCTATTTCTCCTTTAACTTTTCCATCCTTAAGAAACAGTCAGCCTTGCTCATCACCATAGCCTGACACCTGCCCCGGGGACCTGATTATACACTACTTTACATTTTTGAACTACTTTTCTTTCCTCCCTTTGCCAGTTTGAAAGTCTGTCTTTTCACATTAATGAAATAAGAAGAAGCTGAGTACTGGTGGTTCACAGCTGTAAAGTCTAGTTACTCAAGAGGCTGAGATCTGAGGATCAAGGTTAGAAGCAAGCCCTAGCAGAAATTCTGCAAGAGTTTTCTCTCAATTAGCCAAGAAAAATGTCAGAAGTAGATGTGTGGCTTGATTAAGAGAGTGCCACACTTAAGTGGAAAAGTTAAGTGACAGTGCAAAGCCCTGCGTTCATGCCCTGGTACCTGCATATGTGTGTACACTTGCGTGCACACACACGTACTAAAGAAAATAGTTCTGCCTTTTACTTTTTTGCTATTTATACCAAACAACATTTTCCCAGTCCTGTTTTCTGTAGCTACCCCTCATTAATTTTCTGATAACAAAATATGTAACTGGTTTCATGCACATAATTTTCATTGTAAAAGGTAAAATTAAATTCAAGGAGTTCCTTGTGACTTCTGCCCTTAATGTCATGATGAGATTACTTAGGAGTTTTCTCTAGCTGTTTTTCTGTTAACTTCTCTTCTCTGTTTCCAGCTCACAGAAATTCATTCACGTGAACTGAAACTGTGTATTAATTGCCATCAGAATCAATACAAAAGTAACCTGTGAAATTTCTGATTTTACTGTCCATTTGTTTCCTCTTTTTGCATCTTCTGCAGAAGTACATAACATGTTGACATTAACCCATTTTTAAGTGAACTAAAAAAATATTGCGAAAACCATTATTCACAGAAGACTTAATTTGGTGATTGTGTCGCTGCGTATATATGTACCACTAGAGCTGGCAATAGTTGTGTTGTGTAACAGTCCATGCTCAGGCATTGAAGTCTTACACAATAGCGCTCCAGAGTCTCAAAGGGAATGTTCAAATAGGTGCTTTGAAGAAGATGATGAATTGTTACTACCTATGTTGCCAAAAGGTAAGTGATTATATGTAATTGGATGAATCTTGAAAGGTACTGCAAGCTATGAGTTCAGTGTTCTGCATTTATAAATGTTACATCCACACTTAGATTGTATCTGCTCAGGTAATGAGAAGGCAAACTGTGAAAGAGTAATTTGACTAATTCAGTCAAAATTATCATATCAATCATTTGGATATTTCAGAGGAAAATTTTAAGTGCCTGAATTATCAGAATAATTACTTCATTGCTCTATTCCCTTTACTCTGTGCATATGAAGAGATAATCTGATAGACTATTTTATTCTTTTTAGAAAAAGACAGTCACTTAAAATTGTGATCTACCCAATATAATCTGGTAAAACCTTTCAACAGTTTTACATCTGGCTTCTTTTGATAAATATTATCTTCTTATTTTTATAGCAATTTTTTAAAACAAAAAGCATCTTTTCCCTAAGTTATTTGTCAGTATAATGCAAATTAAAAACTGAAGCATAATATTGTACACGCTTTTCTTACAATATTGCAGAAACAGACCTGAATTGAATTGAATCACACTGGCTTACTTAACTCAGTTAAAATCAGTAGATATAAAAGAAGCAAGGGACTGATGATAGTTTTATTCATGTCTCAGATTTACAATAACCTCAAATTATTTTGCTTGATTTGTTTTTCCACCAATAATTTAGCTTAATTTATCACTATACAAAGTCTGAATGGGTTATCAAAGTATTGAAATATATAATTCTTTTGAGAAACCTGTGCTTCTAAGAGTTTGCTTATTTTTTTTCTTTACTCATGAAAGATTTTTGTTACAACCTGCTGCAAGTAAATTTTCTAACCAAAAGATAGCAGTGGTTTAACTAATTAAAAATGCACCCATCTGTTGGCTTGCTATTTGGAACATGCAAAAGTAAGTGGGTTGTTTTATTTATGAAGACCCTCTGTGAGAGTTATGAATTCACAAGCTTGCATTCATAAACACAATAAAGGTTAGCATTATAACAGAAGTTAAACACATAGAGGATTTGCTACACTGCTTTAATAGGTTTGAGATTTTAAACAATTTTTCTTTGAAAACAGACTTTTCGTATCAAATGTAGAAGAGTGGAACTTTGCTCCTGAAAGAATTTTTAGAAAGAAGTTACAACACATCAAGTTGCACATGACTTATTCGATTTTTTTAACTTGGTCTATGAATAGTAGATGATTACTTAGAAGTTATTGAACATGCAACTTTATTCTTCCTCAGGGAAAAAAGTGTAGAACCTGCTAGAACAAGGATGACTTTGTCTGCCAGTTCAGGGATGAACAGAACCATCGAAATGGAATGGACTAGAAGCTGAGGTATACAGTCGACTTTCTTGTCCATCCCCAAACAATCCACACACAGACATCCCTTCTTTCTTATCTGGAGTTCCTTTCAATGTTTTGTAAGTTTCAGAATACACCTCAGAATCATTGCTTTTCTATGCTCTGCTTTGTTTTATCTTGAACAGAACACATTTTCCATTCAATTGCTATTGTATCACGTGTGCAGCAGAGAACAAGTTGACTGATGGCCGGAGTAAATGTAAATGCCAGCTATAGGAATGAAGTTTGAGATTGCTAAGCAAAGCAACACTTTGAGTGTGCACATGTTCATACGCACATTCTTTAATGAGATAAGGCTTCACTTAACTATGAACTAATATTTGCTAGAGTATATGTTGGAAGAAAATAGTTCCCTACAGGACAACAGTGCAGCTGTCTCCAAGTTTAATAGTAACATGTGTGGGAGGAAGAACACTTGCACATTGTGGAGAAGAATGTAAACTACTACAGGCAATATAGAAAATTGCATTGGACACTCCCATAAAACTTCTATATTATCCAGCAATCCCATTCTGCATATTTGTCCCCTTCCCAACTCCTAAATTACTTTGTTAAAGAGATGTTCACAATCTGGTGCATTTTGTAGCAACATTATCAACATCCAAGTCATATCAATCTAAGTTGAACCAATAAAGGAAGCATGTGTGTGTGTGTGTGTGTGTGTGTGTGTGTGTGTGTGTGTGTGTGTGAAAGAGGGAGAAGGAGTGAGGGACATAGAAAGAGGAGAGAGAGAAGAGGTGAAATTGTATTTGGCCTCAGCAAAGAAGGAAATTCTGGCTCTTGTAACAACATGAATGGAACTGGGCAATATTGTTAGTAAACAAAATAAGTCAGACCCAGAAAGACAGTACCACATAGTCTCACTTATGTGTGGAATGTAAAACAATCTCGCCTAAAGAAGCAGAGAGCAGAATGTTGTCACAGCATCTGGGAGAAGGAGCAATGGAGTGATGTTAGTCAAAGGGTACAAAATCTCAGACAGCAATAATAAAGTTTTCTTTTTTTAGATCACTTCACAGTGTTATGAATACACTTCATAACAGGGTATTGTATGTTTCAAAATTGACAAGAGAGTAAACTTTAAATGTTCTTGTCACCAAAAAATAATACATATTTGAGATGGATCTCTATATTAATTAGATTGAGCTAATTATTCCATGTTGTACTTATATGCCATAATATTACTTTGTGTCCCATAAATATATTCAATGATCAAGAGCCAATTGACAATGAAGGAACAAAAGATGAATCACAAATGCAAATAGTCTTCTTTGATAGAAAACCAACTGGTGAGAATTTTTTAAAAATATCTTTTAATTACATAACACAAATAGAGAGTCCAATTTAAAACAAATGGCTTACCACAATTATCTATGACATCATCCACTGGATGATAAATTAAGGCACAGACATATAACAGAAAGCAATTCTTTGGTGTCAAGCTCTCTGTCTAGCTGCCTGTAAAGTACTTCACTGAACATCTGTGTAGCACACCATCACAAGGCAGCCACGATTATTAGCCCCATTTTACAGATGAAGGATTGAAGTTCTCTTGTAGATGTGTCATTTTCTCATAGGATACAGAAGATGCAAGAGAAGGATTGTGTGTGATCTGAGCAGGTAATAAGAACTGAGATGTGATTGAGTCCAATGCATCTCCTGGAGTCTAAAAATGACTCTTTCCTCTGCCCTTGCTTTAAAGCCCATACTTCAAATTTTGACCTCAAAAAAACTTTATTAAAAAAATCACATCCTGAATACTCATAGTTACCTCGAATGCTTAAAAATGCCAACAGCAATCTGTAAATGACTCTACTATGTTGTATTCATGAAGAAATCAAAATTTAAGCAGCGCTTCCTCTGACAATATTTGTAAAAGGTCAGACCTGGGAAAATTGAGGATTGCGACAAAAATTTAAATGCCCTCATTTCTCTAAACCTATTAATCACAAATTTGAATATCTCCAACCATCAAACATATAGGCACAGTTGTTAATAATTAGTTACACATTTTGTGTTTATCTCAGTGGGGATTTATGCCTTTTTTTCTCTCTCTCTTGGGGTAAAACCAACAGCTAGAAGAAGAAACAAATGTTGGTGGCGTAGGAATACAATCTTCAAGCTCCTAAAAATTCAAAAGTTGGCTGCAGAGACAGTGGGGAATATAAAGAGATCCTTTTGTTTACAGAAGTGGCCACATTTGTCCAGTATGGTATGACATAAGGCCATTCATTTGGTGTGGCAGCAAGAAATTGATTGTGTGAAAACTGACATTGAGTCCCCAAATGGCTACAACAAACAGGCCTACAAGGGACGCCAGTTCAAATGCTACATAATCACAGAAAAGAAGGAAACCTTCCAAAGTGGATAGAATCTCTGCCAGCAAGAAGCTCAGTTATAAGCACGTAGGCCATTAATAAGCTGGTCATTTATGAATACATGAATGAGAAACACCCCTTATGCAGAATATATAACTACTTCCAGCAATTTATTTTTTGTGGCTTTTATTGCTTAAATTAATACACTCAGTGGACCTGGAAAAATGTATGTTTTCGATGGTGAAAAAGAAGAATTAGTGTACTTAAAAAAATCAATATATAGTTTGAGGTTTGAAGCGGAAATTTTACACATATGCTCCTTTTTATGAGTTTATTTTCTCTTTAATAATCACCCATCCATTCCAATCTTCTACATAAATCACATTTTTTTCTGAATTAGAAGGCATCAGGTCCTACATGGACAGTATACGGCATCTGCTCAGTATTTTAGGGTTGTATGAATTCAAGCCTACATGTCCACATGTGTGTGCTACTTTGCACAGATGATCTCAGGGTACACTCTGCCATGGAATACACCAAACCAGCCCCAACTGAATTTATAAAAGCAAAATTATACTTGGCAATATTATATAAAGAACATTTTCTAAAAAACAATTTCTCTCCCTAACCAACTAAAATTTACTGGGTATCTCTAGCGCTTTATAAAATGAATTCTAGTACTACACCATTTGGTGTCACCAATTCTGTCATTGTGAAAATTAATCAGCTGTCAAAAAATTGAACTCTTAAGTGATATTAGATTTAAATTATGCATGTGTGTTTTATCAGTACATGAAGAGCAAAACATTACAGAATTATAGATAGGTAAATTATCTTTGAAGAAGAATGTATGTAAACTGTGAATAATCAATCACATGGCTTCAGTTTTAAATTTTCAAAGGCTTCACTCTCTTTGTAACTCTTCAACACTGTTTATGTGTGGGTACACACAACTTCCCAGAAGTCTTTAGATTTCTCAGACTTTTCCTGTTTTCCTACTAAACATCAAAAAGAAGCACTATTTTTGATGATCAAAAGTGTTTACACATTTTATATATATACATATATATGTATAGAGAGAGATGTATGTATTTTCTTGGTAGTTATTAGCTTTACACTCAACATGTTTAAGGTACTGCCTGATCAAACATTTGTCAAACATTCCCCATGGATTTGCTAAGCATCTGTGTTAACATCCCAGATAAAGCTTCAGGGTTATAAAGTTATTTGCTCAGGTTTATTGGTTACACTTTTCTTCCAATTAATTGTGGTTTGCCTTTTGCCTGGCTGAATAGGAGATCCGGTTGTTACAAGGAACACATAGTAAACAACTAAGTGAAGGAGGAAGATGGATTAAAATACTCAACTTTCTATCATTCGCAATCGCCACTGTCATACACACTTACCTACTAAAAAACAAAGTTAGAAAATGAAGTCTAGTAAAAGTAAAACTTCAGTCTATTTAACATTAAAAGCAGACTGTAATACACTAGCAAGTTAAATAGATGAAATATTTCAGGTGTTATGTATCTTAATTGAAACAGAGGCAAACATATTTCATATCTAGCTACAAGGTGAAAATTAACACACTTAATTTCAACGAAAAAATCAAGGTTCTTGGAGATTTTAGGGTAAATGTGGGACACTGATGAAAGATTCTGAACTTTTAGCTGCTCAGGAATATGAAGTCAAACTTAAGCGACTCTAAGCTAGATGCATATGACAACCAAGTAATTAAAATAAGGCCAGCATCTCAATTCAAGCTCCCTTCATAGAGATCAAAATCTAATTTCTACTAATGACCTACCTAACTGAATTCTTGGGAAAGTCATTCAGAAGTGTGGCTTCCTGTTATAGGATGCAAACTCCTTCCAAGATGAAGACATTAAACCCTAGAGGATGAAATTCATACCAAATTATAAGCAGACCGTTCCTCCAGCCACTCCAACTAGCAGACGCAAGTGAATATTCTCAAGTAATATTAGGAAGAGACAACCATTAGTACTTACAGGTCAGTTAAGAATCCAAGAAAGGAATAGCTAGACACATCTGACCACTCATAGTAGGAGAAGCAACTAGGGCTATTCTTCAGCCCCAATCCCAGTGAAAGGACTGAAGGTACTGTATTTGCCTCCCCTGCCCTGGAATGCTTGACTTCCTGGGGTAATTTTACATTACAGTGGTGCTGGGCTGGTGGGGGTCTCCTGTGTGTGCCTGCAGCTTTTACGTGTGCTTGAGAAAGCCATTTCTGAAGGAATTGAGCCTTCCCACCTCCTGTCTCCCACCCACAGCCTTGGAAGAATTCCTTGTGTTCCCTTGCCTACCCCCACTTCCCTTCTAAGTGTATGCTGGGCCTCTGGAGGCCTTGGCACACAAAGCTTTCAGGCAAGGCTGTCACTTGACTGACAGCAAAAAGGTTTCAGGGAGATGGACAGCTGTGTGTAGGTGGGCATGGCAAAAAAAAAAAAAAAAAAAGGAAAGAAAAGAAAGAAAAAAGAGCTGAACAGATTAAACCAGAAGATAAGGAGAGGGAAGCTCTAAATCACAGACCTTTCCAGACTCAGTGCTACACCACAATGTGAAGAACTTCTGCCTAGGAGCTTTTCAAAACAAGTACCCCAATTTATAAACTGCTAGAGAGCTATAACACATAAAGACATCAGGTAAAGTGACAAAGAAAGTTCCCGAAAGAAAGATACAAATGGGAAGGCACAAGGCCCCCTTGGGTTTTCTCTGTGGTAATTGTGGTGTTCTGTGATTGAGCTTCTGCAATGATTTCTGCATTGCAAGTTGAGTTCCCTAAATAGCGTAACCTGTGAAAGGAGCTCGGACCCAGCTAGACGTTTAGCAGCAAAAGTGTTTTTTTAAATTGCAGCAACTTGAGTGAAAACTGTAAAAGTCTCAGATGAGAGTGTAATGAGACACACAGAGGAAATGAGGCCCGGTTTCACAGAGCTGCAGTAAACTGACCATTTAACGGAACTGACTTGATTAACTTCCTGCCGATGTTCAATTACCTCTGATAGGTGTCGAATGTAATATAAATAGACAGGTTGCAGTTGCAAAGAGGGGCCAGTTTCTCTTCAGGAAACTATTCCTTGGAATTGCTCTTACTGTCACCTGTGCAACTTTGGCTTCAGATTTGTTTGCATTCAGAGTGGCAAGAGATAAAGGAGATAGAAACTTGTTGCGTGTGCCTTACGTCATAGTCATAGTAATCTTGAATGTTAAGGGGAAGTCTTCAATCTCAGGAGGAAAATTCTGTGATATTAATAACATACAAACAAACACTCTCTACAAAACAAAGATTTATCCCAAACTGAACAACTCAGTCCCCAGTAAAGTTAGCGCGAATCCAGGGCATTCTTTCTTAAATGCTGCTTTTATTCAACAACCACAGATTTCAATAGTAAAATACCATGGTGCTGTCCTTCTCCAAGTATTGGTTCTCATACTTTGTATGTCCTTGTGTTTGCCCCAGCAAAAGCTGCAGTTGAAGAAAAACAAATGGTCAGACTGATATATTTTAAATATCAGTTGGAGTCAAATGATCCGTTACTAACTGAATTTCTTTGTACCTTCTTACTTCAAATAACTCACTGTTTGCCTGAATTAAGCCAGTTTATTTGGACAGACATGGTCAAGGTCTAAGGGAAAGTGATCCCTTCTATCTCAAAATGGTCTGGCAGTTGTTTGTCCACCATCTTCTGAGCAGATGTCCAGGAATTCTTCATTGCTCTTAACCATTGTATATCTAGAAATCCCACAAGTGACGATTTTTCAAACAAACTGTGTGTATCAATTTCATTTTTCTTCTTCTTTCTGTGGAGATTAGGTTTATGTTCAACTGATTTTAATAAACTTTTAATTGATTCTGAGACTCATGGATTATATATACATTCAGGGAAATCTATGTTTATATATAAATATACACAGAGATATTCATATATATACTATATATGTGTGTGTACTTCAGGAGAAAACTACATTATATAATTATATCTATATTCTATATTTTTCAGGGAAAATTCTACAGTGTGTTTCTTCAAGTTTTCACTGAGTTTACTTCTTTTGCATGGTTATGGGCCATGATTACTTGTTTATTTGCTAATGGGTGTAATTGGTTCTATCAAAGAAATAAAATACAAATACAATTTCACAAGTAACATTTCCTTGAGAAGGACCCTTACAAAATTTCACTGTCTAAGCAAACATGCAAAAATAAAATATCTGTCATTTAGATATATGTAGATTAGTCAGAAACATTGTCAAATGACAAAATAAATGTTTGGGACTTAAGTACCCTAATAAATGCTCTGGGCTTATGGAGGAAGGGGATTGTTCAGTTTCCAAATTTATATTCTCATTATGTCATAAGTTATAAATTATGTTCACAATAATATTACTTCCTTATAGAATTTTATTGCAATTATACAGTGCTTTTCAGAAAACAAATAAACAAAAATAAAGAGTTGTAGTACTTCCATAAATTGGTGTTTAACCAGATAATTATTTCTCTGTTAAAAGTGGCTTAAAAAGACACCAACTTTATGTTAGCCATCTATGTAGCTATTAGTTTTCTATCATAAAACAACTATAATTCCAGAAGCTCTTTAATAACCATAAATCACCAGATATTAAACATTAAGTATTAATCACTAAAATATTCAATAACCAGGACACACAGCTTTGTGAGGTAACCCATGTTGTACTTCTTTAGGAGGGGGTCTCCATTAAAAAGAAAATTCTCATGTTTCCAATGTAGCCCAATGAGAATGAGAATGCAAATCATGTCTTCTGAATCCTCCAGAGATTCATTATCCAGGGATTGGAGCAGGACTGTACTGAGTCTCTCTCTCTCTCTCTCTCTCTCTCTCTCTCTCTCTCTCTCTCTCTCTCTCTCTCTCTCTCTCTCCTCCCTCTGCCTCTCCCTCTCCCTCCCTTCCTCCTTCTCCTGTCCTAGAAGAAATATTCCAGATACTTCCTTCTTGTCCCACACAAGTTATGCATAATCAAAAGTGAGGTGGAAAGTTTCACGTCTTTAAAAAAAAAATAGGGTTTGTTGCTTGAGAAATGTTTGTTTGAATTAGATAAAGTGCAAAATGTTGTTCCTTGAGTCCTCCAACCTTCCTCTCACCCCTTATCCTCTCTTTGACTGGAAAAAAAAAAAAAGGCCTCCTACTGTGTGTTGATCTCTTCTCTACTTATCCATCAATTTTGGTCTTCTTTCCCACTCAGCTGATAAGAGCCTCACTCCTCCTTTGTAAGAAGCAGCACCATAGCCTTGACACCACAGGATGAAGTCTCTAATTGAGTTTCCCTGGGGCTTCCAGAAGCCAGCCCGTCAAATGCTCCATGTGGCAGCTGTTGTAGAAATGGTTTGTTGTTGTTGTTGTTGTTTTGACAAGGGTGGAGACTTCATTACATGTAAGCTTTGCTTACTTTCCCCACCTGGTTGCAGATTTTCTGATTCCTCATAACTTACTTCATTTAATATTTTTTACCACCATTAAATTGGAAGACAGATCTAGTCCCTAGGTTCAAATCCAGTTGCAGCATCCAGGAATATGTGGGTTGAAGTTAAACTTTCATAAATCAACAATGAAAGAAGGGAAGAAGTTCAAATTTACTTCCCTTCCTATTCCAGGAGTTAAAGGAAAAACAAACAAAAGCAAAAAGAAAATAAAGAAGACAAATCACAAGGCTTGGTTTCATCATAAGTAAATGATTCAAGCTGAATAAATCATTTCCCATTTAAAACTAGCACTATTTTAAATAATTACTAATATCTTTTACGTAAGAGTCCCAGAAGCTGTCTCCAAAGTGCCAGATTCTACACACTGTGTTCTCTGTAGAAATCACTCAATATTTAGAAGACTTATATAGTTATTTAAAATTTGCAGTTAAGATTAAATCAAATTTCAGAGAGGTAAAGTGACTTATTCCAAGACAAAGGCTGAACAAAAGTCCATCTAGCTGGTGAGGAAGGGAAGCAACTCTCATGCACTGCAGGTAAGAATGTAAAATAATGCAACTACTATGGAAATCAGTATGGAAATTCCTCAAAAAAAACCCTAAAAATGAACCTATTTATGGACTCACATGGGCATAAATATACAAGGAAGATACCTGCATACTCATGTTTATTGCAGCTTTGTTTACATTCACAAAAATATAGAATTAAAGTGCCCAACGAAGAATGGATGAGAAAAAGATGATATATATGGTATGATAATATGATATTGATATGATATATAGATATGATATGTATCTGTATATCATGGAATGTTACACAGCCAAAAAGATAAAAAAAAAATCACGTCATTTGCAAGAAAATTAATTGCACTGGAAAACATCATGTTGATCTAGATAAGTCGTTTTAAAAGCCAAATGTGTATATTTTAGTTCATGCACAGAAGGGAGACCTTAAAAACATACATATTCATGGGCATATACATATATACCTATATATTGTTTACAAATAGGCACACATAGAACATGGCTTTAATTAGGGGACTATTTAGAGTGATGAGGGTAGAGTGAGAATAATAGAATAATAGTGGAAAAGCAAGTATTTTCTAAGCACAGTGCAACAGTATACTAAACCTGCATAAGAAATGGCAATGAAAGCTAGAGTGGGGGCTGGGGAAAAGAGATCAGTAAAGAGGATTATTCTGAGCAAAATATAATGTATGCATTTCTGGAATGCTATGGTGAAATCCCGTGGTGCAGTTAGTGTGGACTAAAGGAATGAATCCCAGGAAAGTTAAGGAGGCTCTGCTGGGAGGGTGGGCACCACCGGAATGGGGAAGGGCTAATAAATGTAGTGTGAATGAAAACAAGTATGGTTGGTGTCCCGTTTATTTGCATGCATGAGAATAGAATGATGAGACCTGTTGAGATGGTTTTAATAAGAAGGGAGAGGGGAAAGGGAGAATGATAGAAGGGGTGAGACTGACCCAGACATTGTATGTGCCCATGTGGAAATGTCACAGTGAAACGTTCCTGTCCAAATGTATGCTAATAAAACAATAACAGTAAATCTTGCTAGCACATGAAACCAGACGTATCTGTATCAAAAGGACAGGCATCCTTGGTACACTCTGAGTTTGTTCCATTTTATTGTTATAAACACTGACATTCCACTTGGTGCTGACGGCTCATGCCTGTAATCCTAGCTTATTGGAAGTCTGAGGTCTAGAGGATCTAAGTTCAAAGCCTGCTTCAGTAGACAACTCTGAACTCTAATTAACCAGTAAAAAACCCATAAGTGAAGGTGAAGCTCGAGTGGTAGTGTATGGTAGAACAGTAGTAATGACAGGGAAACAACAAGGAAAAGCATGAGGCCCTGAGTTCAAGCCCAATTCCAGTCCAAACACACACACACACACACACACACACACACACACACACACACACACACTACTGAGAGCTAAATTAGCCAGGAAATCTATCATCGAGTGTAAAAGAGTGGGGTGGCGTCCAAATAGGACGCCCTTTGTTCTTCCCTTTGTTCAAGTTTTCCATGCATTACCAAGGCTTGTTCCAGAACCAAGACTCTTCTCTCCTGATGAAACTGGCCTTCCACTTCTAGGCCCAAATCCTGGGATCCTTGGTGGTATTTCGAAACATTTTCTTTCACAAATTATGAAAAAGTCCCTCAGAAATCCAACCTTAATTTAGCTTAGCATTCACAAAAATATTTTGTCACTCAAGTCATTAGGCACTGTACTTAAAAAGCGAGACTACATCTAAATGTTAGTATTCTTTATGTACTTTTATTGTTGTTGCAAAAGTGATTTCCACAGGGGTTACAGTTATCTAAGTTAGATAAAGAGTACATTTGTGTTTGGACAATGTCACCCCTTCCCTGGCTCTCTTGCAGTTTTTCCCTCTCATCCCCGCCCACAAGTTATATAGTTCATTTTTAACATAGTGTCTAGCAAGTGAGTACCATTGCTGCATTTGTTCACCTTTTGTCCCTCCATTTCTTTACACCCTCTTAGCCTCCCAAAGACAGATAAGCAAACAGAGGAAAAGAAAAATAACAACAAAGGGGGAAAAAAAACCTTTTTGTGTCCCTTTCCTGGAGTGCATTTCAATAAATATTATTTTATATGATCAGATGTACATACATATTATCCCTTTGTGTTCCTCTCCTCTTTTTCATTAACTTTACTAGGAGATATATTTTTATACATCCCTTGGCAGGCTCCTATTACCCTTGAATCCTTGAATTCTTACAGCAGTGAGGGATTGTTCTACTCAAATGAATGGAAATATTTCTTTGTAAAAATAGGTGATCTTAGTTTTTTTTTTTTTTTAAATTGCAAGCAGTGGTATTGTCTTAAGTGCACATGGCTTTGTGGATTTGTTTTAGACTCTGAAACATTTGATTATGGGGTGGTAGAGGGTGGGTTCTGTTGGTGAAGAGCCAAGGAAGGACATAGTATGTCTTCAAATGCGCCCAGACTTAGAAGGAAGCTGTTTCTTAGGTCGGAACACCCTAGCTGTAAGTAATCGTCCTGGAGCCATTCTCCTAGGTAGCCAGCTGTCAGGCAGCTTATTTCGATTCTCAGAAGCAGGGCAGTTTCCTGACTTCTTCCAAGCATGTTTCTCCTGACTATTGGGCTGCTTTGAGGCCTGGAACGAAAAGCAAAAAAAGAAGAAAGGAGAAAAAAAAAACCACCCTAAAAATCATATAGCCAGGAATCGGTGCATGTACCGTGGCTATAAAGGCATTGCTTTCAGGCTGCAAACGATGTTTAATGAGCAGTGTGGTGAGTGGTGGATGGTTTAGGAATTTTTACCGTTCTGAAGGAGGCAGGCAGTCGCCTTTCCTTTTCAACCACAGCTTCAGCAAACACCCAGGGCCCTTGCCGAGAAGGAACCCGGCAGCTATGGTTTAAAACATGTTTTAAGAAGAATTCGGATCGCTCTTTTCTCCTGTCAGTGCCAAAGGGGCAGGGGCCAAGAGTCACCTTCTTTCCCTCCCGAAGCTCAGGGTGGCACAGGAAAGAGCATAGCAACGCTTGCCTTCAGTGGACTCGGTGTAGCTATTTCCAAGAACGCATCCGGACACGCACCCCCACCCCGCGTGCAGCACAGCGCCCTCCCCCCTTATGGCCCGGGTGCGATCGGGATCGGTAAGCTACGAGAACGCAAAGCCAGGGGCCCACGGACACGCAGCCCACGCCGCCCCTCCAGGCCGCCGGCGGCGCAGCGGCGGACCGCCCGACGCCGTGCCAAGCGCACCCGCTTAGGGAAAAGTAAAAGTTGCTCAGGTTATTCGCCGCCGAAGGCTGAGTTTGCTAAAGAAACCAGGATCGCACTAAAGCCTGGGGAGGCGGGGGGCGGGGAGAGGCACCCCCATCCTGTTGGAGGAGGGGGTGGGAGAGCTGAGATTTGATACCGCAGCCCGGGACGCGCGATCTTCTGCGTTCTCCTCCCCGCAGCCACACTCCGCTCCGGCTGGATTCGGGTTTTCACCGGGGCGGGAGTCCCGCAACCCCTCGAAGTTTCTCCTCCAAACGCGTTCTGAGCCCATCTTCGGCAACCTAGAGGGCGGGAAGCCAGGCGGCTCTCTCCCTGGACTTCTCAGTCCGCCACCCGCCGTGCCCCCTGCCGGGGAGGCGTGAGCGAAACGCGGGCCCGGGGGTGGCTTGGGCAGGTGGATGAAAAAAAACCCAGGTCCACGCGCTCGCTCGCCCGTCACCCCGGTGCCCGTGGAGTGCAGTCTTTGTCCGCTCGCGCTTCCCACCCATCCACTCCCCCACCGACTCCTCCACCCGGGGTCCCGCACTCCCGCGTCGGGCCGGCAGGTGGCGCGCGCGGTTCACCGAGAGCCGCGGCCTCGGCTGGAGGGGCGCCTCCACCTCCCCACAGTCGCGCTCCCGTTGGGAGTCAGGCTGGAGATGGGGCGGAGGGAGACGGCCCCCGGAGGGAGCAGAAAGGGGAGGGGGGCTACTGTGGGGGGGCGGTGGCAGAGGAAGGGACTGATCCCCTGGAATCCGGGCCGTTTAGGATGGCGGAGGTTTAGGCTCGCGGTGGCATCGTGTCCCGGCCCCCGGGCGGCTGCTGGTTTGCGCTCAGGTGGCTGCACCCGAGCCCTCGAGGCACGGACCTCGGCCGGTGGGAGCTCCAAGCCCTTGGAAGGTCGAGGGTGATCCCCGCCACTCCGGGGCGGCCACGACCACACGGGGGGTTTTGCGGGGTCTTCTGGGGGCCTGGAGGACCGTCGGGGCCGGCGCGCTGGGCGGGGGGGGGGTGGTGGTTGGGGAGGGCGGAGGGGGTGGGGAACGGGTCGGAGCGGCGGAGTCTCCCGGGCCGCTCCGGGCAGCTTCTCCCGGTGCTCGGTGCGAGGCGCGCGGTGCGCGATCCGCGCGCATCACCTGCACGCACGCCGGCCCCACGCGTCTGCCCCTCTGCGCCCCAGGATCACCCAGCCCGGTTCCAGAGACCTCCCCATCCCCACCCCCAGGAGCACGCACACGGCTTGCCCGGAGCCCGGCGCGCCAGGCCGGCGTTCGGCCGCTCGGGTCCCGGCCCCGCTGTGAACGCGATGTCCCCACGTTTGGAGGTCATTCGTTCCGTCTCCAGAGACGGTGTCTGAGCCCCGCTGCGCGCTAGACACCGGGAGACGACGGTGACCCTGTTTTCTGGACGGCTGGGGAGCCCGCAGCAACGAGTAATCAAGCCACAACCACCACCACCACCACCACCCCCAACCTCCCACCACCCCAAAAAAGCCTTTCAGACGGTGGAGCGCCATAAAGGCACAAACACAGGGAAAGGGAAGCCGCGGTGCGCGTGCAGGGGTGAGCGCGTCGCCCGGCTGGCGCGAGAGAGGGGGACGACCGTCGACGGTCCTGGGAAAGCGGCCACGGCGAAGGTGCGGGTCAACTTTATGTTTAGGGTGCCTTCCATAGGCAACCTCCCGGTGGGGACCGGCAGGAAAGGAGGTTGTCCAGATTTGGGGAGCTCGCGGGGTGCCCCACAGTCAATTCGTCTCTTCGTAAGCTTTTTCAGACCTCCAGGAACGAGACCTCGGAGATGTTTGAGGACTTGGGGGGGGGGGGCGGGGACCAAGCTCAACATCTCCCCCACCCCACCTCCCGAAGGGGGGGGTGGTGGTGGAGAGGGATCCTGGGAGCCCCTAGAGACAGTGCGCCCCAAAGAGCCAGAAAGGGGAGGGGCTCCAGGGGCGGGCTCTGCGCGAGGGGCGTGGCCCGAGTCCTGGTCCGTGTGGCCATTGGACCCGAGTTGCAGAGTGGCGGGAGGACGTCACGGGACGGGCCCGCCCTCTTGGCAATGTCTTCGGCTCGCTGCTCTCCTAACTTAAGCATTTATTCCACTGGGATAGAAGCGGCAGGAGCAGCGTTGGCACCCGCGAACCATGGCTGGGATTTTCTATGTTGTCCTCTTTTCGTTTCTCGTTGGGATTTGCGACGCTGTCACCGGTTCTAGGGTGTACCCTGCGAATGAAGGTAAGACCCCGGCAGCCTCTTTGCGGCGGTCGGGGGACAGGAGAGGGGGACCATCGGCAAGTGAAGGGTCTTGGCGAGCGCGGGGCCGGCGGGTGTCCGGGGGGGCGAGGCGGGGGAGGTTGGAGACCCCTGGCCCGGCGACTTTGGAGAAAGGATTGCCAGGATGGACCAGGGGATCCGCGTAAAGGCCGGCGGAGAACACGCCAGGCTGCCTGCCCCGAGGCGATGACCCGTGAAAGGAGGGGGGGGGGGGTTGAAAAAGCCGGCCAGTCTGTCCAAGTTTGCGGCGAAAGGCCAAAGTTTATCTGCATTCTCCCGCAAGGCCAGATCGAGGAAATGCACCTCGACCGACGCCAGGACATCAACACAAAACAAACAGCCTGAAAAAATTGCGGTTCGAGCTTTTTCCCCCATCACCAGCCCAGGCGAGGGGGCGGGGGACGCGAGCCTGGGGCGCAGGGAGGGCTGAGGGCTCCGGGCTGCCTCGGAAAGCCTCCCCAGCTCCGGCTTCCCAAAGTTTCCCAGCCCTGGGCTCCCCGGGACGAAGCCGCCGGGCCTCCGCAGCGCAGCGGCGGTGGCATCGCTTGCGGGTTCCAGTGACCTGATTTCCAGCACGGGTCTCGGTCACCTTCCTCTCGTGCCCCGGGGGTGCGATCGCCGGTCTAGGTGTGTGTGTGTGTGTGTGTGTGTGTGTGTGTGTGTGTGTGTGTGTATCTCGAGCCTCCCCTCAGGTACCAGCCAGAGAGTTGAACACAGTAGCGTTCTGTCCCTTTTCGCCCCTACGTAGGACCCCAGGTTAGTTCAGAGGTAAACTGCGTGACCGACGGGACTCCTCCGCGGCTGCTGCTTGCGATTCTATTCGGACGTTCCGAAAGGGATTGTCTGACTGAGGGTGTCGGGGCGCGGGAGAGGTGGCGATCGTTTAATTTCCGATGGGGCCCCGAGAGAGTCGAGCTGTGTGCGTGTGTGTGTGTGTGCGCGCGCGCGCGCGCAAATGCGTGTGTGGCGCGGCTGTCTGCGTGGACGCGGGCAAGTTGTGTCCGTGAACGAGTGCCCCACGTGTGTGCACGAGTGCTCCAGCTTAGGTTCCTGCTGAAGCCTGAGTACGTTTGCCTTTCCCCTGTCTGGTCGACTCTTCCCCCTCCCACGTCCGTCCGTCCGTCCATCCATCCATCCATCCATCCATCCATCCACCCATCTATCCTCGTCTCATCCATCCATTCTCAGTCTCCCCAGGCATCCGTCCATCCATCCCAGTGCAATCTATCATTTTCTATGTTCCGAAGGAGGGAGCCAAAAACCAACTTAGCTTTGCTTGGGCGCACGGAACCCAAGAACTCTCCAGACAGACTCGAGGACAAGTCATACAGACACCTGCCCGCCGACACCGCTGGGGAGGGGGGGGGGAAGAGAGGAGCCTCTTCGGTCCTGGAGATTACTCCCACCCCCACCCCCTTTTGATGTGGCTTTTGTTGCCACCCTGGCCTCCCCCACCGCCTCCCAAGTCCCCGGGGGCCCCCTTCCTCTGAGTGGAGCTCACGCGCTGCGTTCTGCTACTTCGCGCACTTGTTAGGACGTCCTTCAAGACTTCCTTACCTCAACGTAGAGATTATTTTCTTTATTTCTTGCCTCTCAAAAATGTTTTTTTTATTGTTTCTTTTCCTCGGAAGCAAAACTTGGGAACCGTAGATTTTTTTTTTTTAAAGGCGTTGCTGAAGCCTTAAGATTGCTTATTATGAAAGAAGGGAGGGAGGGGTAGCAGCCCCTTCCCCTTCCTCCCCGTCCCCTTAAAAATTAATTCGTCTTGTTGCTTTTTATTCTCATCACGTTTCCCTTTCTCCCCGTTACCCCTCCCTTCCACTCCCTCCTTTTTTTTTTTCTTTTTTTTTGTAAATTGGGTCTTATTGTTCCCTTTGTGCCCTAATCCACCTTACATAATCCAAATGGAAGTAGCGGGTCTTTTCTCTTGGGACGGAGGAGGGAGAATGGTGGGGGGGAGGGGAGGCAACTCTGAGCTGGAGACCCCCCCCACCCCCGCGCCCCGGCAGAACCTACATTTACAATAATTAACAGGTCCCTGGAATTCAGTATCTTTGGGGTGGGGTGGGGGGAGACTGATTTCAACTCCCTTTACTTGGGAGTGAAGTGGGGGAGAGGGGACAGCTTTAGGAGCCCTCGGGTGAGGGAGAGAGTTGGGTGCCACATAACAAGCATAGAGGCTTTCCATTCCCACCCCTCCCCCCAGCCCCAAAGAACTAGCCTTAGCTGATCAAATTAATAACCCAATGATTCCTTTGAGATGGGGGCCTTTCGACCCGGGACCCGGTGGGAAAGAGAATGTGTAGGGGGGTTTCGACTTCCTTGTGTCTCTTTCAGTATCTTCGGGTACCTATCCCTATTCCTTCGCGGGGTGGTGTGTGTATAGGGGTGGTGGCAGCTTGCAGGCGCTCTCCCTTCCCTTGAAGCTCTGAGCCACCATGTTAGGTGTAGCACAAGCATATTAAATCCATTAGGCCGCACACCATACAGAAAATTCAAACCGGTGATTTCCTCCTGGGATAGAGAACATCTCTGATTGTCTCCCCATAGGACATGGAGAAGGCTTGAGTACATTTGCATTCTAATCCTCCATGTCTGGCATTCTCTTTTTCTGAAACTTTGATATTTAAAAAGGCAGCAGATGCCACTTCCAGGGCCTGCTTGTTTGGTTGACTGAGGGCGGTGGGGGGGGGGGCAAATGTTAGGAGAGAGAGCCTTTTCCCTGACTCTTGGAGCACCCTGATAGAATTCACTTGTGAATGTCACAGAATGATGAGTTATATGGTCATCCGAAGCTTGCAAAAACAAATACTTCTGGTAGATACCAGACAGAGATGAATGCCGATTTTACTCTCCAGTGTTACTGCCTACACTGACATATTTATTTTTCTGAATTGGACTTGAGATTCCCTATTCATCCTTTTTATTTTTTTTAAGAAAATGAATCAATTGAGCCCGGCGATGGAATTTTAAATGCTAAGCAAGTTAAATAAATAAGAACCTAGAGATTTAAAGAGGAGGAGAAGATCAAGTGAGTAATGATTATTTACATAAGTGAGACCAAGTTTAGGTTTTGATTAGGTTAGATAGGAGCGCCCTGAAATCATGTGGGAACACTCAGGCAAATGGTTTTTGTATTATTGTTTTTTTGCAACTGGAAATTAATCTATTCCCTCAACCCCCCCCCCTTTTCTTTCTTTCTTTTTTTTTATACAGTTACTTTATTGGATTCCAGATCTGTTCAAGGAGAACTTGGGTGGATAGCGAGTCCTCTGGAAGGAGGGGTAAGTTATGAGTTATTCTCTCATGCAAAAATGGGGAGAAAAGGAGTGATTAGCAACTTTCTGAGTCCTAATGGCTTGATTCTTGGTGACTGTGGCAAGGGGGTTAGATTTCCATGGTGGCTTACGAAGTGAATTACGCTTTGTTGGAGAAATCCTATACTCCCTTTGCACAGTTCTGTCATGGAAGAACTAGAAACCAAAAGAGCAGAAAGGGTTTCAAAATTAGGAGATTGGTAGAGGCATGGACTTCGATGCCTATTTAAAACTAAAATACCGACAAGAAATAGGAGCCAGGGACCAAATTAGAATTTCTGCCTATTACTGGGATGGCCATGAAGTCTGATGGAGTTAATTTTAGAGCAATTGTTCTTTCCAATGAGGAAAGTGAATGAAGGCCCTAAAGCGAGTGGGGACAGTGGACATCAGAGGCTCCTTACCTGGTGTCACAACAACTGGCTCTGTTCCCTTCCTTCCCTTCCTTCCCTTCTTTCCCTTCCCTCCCTCCCTCCCTCCCTCCCTCCCTCCCTCCCTTCCTTCCTTCCTTCCTTCCTTCTCTGTCTGTCTTTGTGTGCTCATCCTGGGACTGGAACTCAAGGGCTGGGTTCTGTCCCTGCATTTTTTTTTTTTTAAGCTCATGAGGGGAGCACTTGAGCCACAGCTCCACTTCTGGCTTTTTGGTGCTTAAAGATAAGTACCTCGTGAACTCTCCTGAAAGTTCTTCCTGGGCTGGTTTTGAACTGAGATCCTTAGATCTCGGCCTCCTGAGTAGCCAGGATATGTGAGTCACTGGTGCCCAGTTGCTGTTTTCTTGTGTAGGTCAGTGGAAAACTTGTGTATCGTGCCAGGAAAAACACCATACTTGGGGCACTTTTGGTGTTAAACATGAGCAGTTTAAGCATTTGGAGTAGGGACCATTGGGAAGTACAGAGACTTGGTCAAAAAGTTTGAAAATGTTTTTTCTGTAGCTCATGACTGGACTAGCTATTCCTTCTAGAAGATTCAAAGAAATAACCTTCTCTAGGTTCTACTAGGTCAATGGCCACATTTCCTATCTCCCCTTCCCCCCACTCCCCCCCCTACCTTAATACAACAGGTCAGAATGAATTAGCTTTGGAAAGAAATCAGTACAACATGTAATTGTAATTTCTGCCAAATTGGAATAACTCACCTCCTTTAAAAACTAAGCGAATCATCTGACATTCACATGCTTGATAGCCTAAGAATGAAAGATTAGAAGTTGATACCAAGCAAAAAAATGCACTATTAGAACCAAGAGTGGTATTCCACACCAACAATTTAATAAACAAGACAAGGCTAAAAAACGATTTATATGAACTATTTTAGAAGATGTGGCCCCAAAATAAATAAGACTAGACCAGAAAATAGTCATAAAAAAGAATCAAAAGCAGATCCTGTTCTCCATCCATCTGAAATAAAATGGAGATTGTGCTGCCTTCCTGTTGTTGTGTTGTTGTTGTTGTTTATTTGTGTTTTTTTTCTGCCTGAACTTGGCTGCCTGCTGTTGGATTGGTCTTTGCTGAAAAATTCTAATCTTCACCCCAAACCATCTTTTTAAAGGGAAGGGAGCGCGATTGACAGGCCTCTGGCAGTGTAGACAGGCTGTATTCACTGCTGATCGCAGGCAATTGCCCTCATCCTTTGAATGTGAAGAAAGGTACAGCTTTATCTTGGTGAGAGTCAGACTCCTTGTTAATCCTATACCACGGAAAGGTCACTGATTCAGGCGAATCTTTCCCAGGCTACACTGAGAGTATAGCTGTATAGGTCAGAATGTATTAAAACTGCCAGCAAAATTGAAGAGGAAGGGTCTCTTACTTAAATTAAGAAGTTTAATAACTTACTGTTTTTAGGGCATTCATAAGTTTGAAGGGAGAGTTTAAGTAAGGTAATTTCAAACTCAACTTGTCTCATTAACTATCCAGGTGACGTGTAAAGTGAAGGAATGACACTGTACAGTCTCTGTAATTGATCATAGTGCAATGTAATAGGCAGCAGACATCTTTTCTCTATAACTGCTGAAAGAATACCTGGCCACTTTTTCTAGACATAATTTATTTCCTTTGTCTTGAAGTGTGTGTGTGAGTGTGTATGCACGTGTGCGTGTGAGCGTGCATGAGCATGCACTTGTGTGGAAGTAATGTGCGTCATCCTTTTGAATATACAGAAAGGAATACATATGCATATTGTATATACAACACAGAACTTTCCATGGACAGTTATTGACATATTTTCTTTTTCTTTAAGATTAGGGATGTAACATTTTAGGTATTTGAGGTTAGAAATGAAATTTGACTTGTGTGCAATACAATTAGCCATTCTAAGACATAACTGCCATGAAAACCTGTGTCAAATTTGCAAAATCTTTATCAAGTATATCATTAAGGCAGACATTTTCAGGCTTAGAATTAAAAGGTTGAATCAACTAGAGACAATTTGTCTTTAAAAGCTCTTTCTAGCTGTGGGTAAAAGCACAGAGTCTATTATTCTAAAAAAAAAAATTTCTACTTGTAGTTAGAACATTTCACATCATTGCTGGCAGTGCAAAGGATAGTAGTCTGCTAATGACATTTACTTGTTTTGACTGATGTTATTTCTAAAATGTAACCTGTTTTGACAATTTCATGGAGTAAAATATCATCAGACAACTCACTACTCTAGGTGAAAACAGCTAGGCAGAAACATGAAAATACTGGAAGATTATATGCTCATGATAGCCACATTGCTAATATCTTGGCAACCTTCTTTGGAAGTAGTATATTGAATTGCCAATGCAGCTTGTAAAAATACAAAACTAAGGGGAGATCCTCGCTTGTTCTGGTGAACTGATCCATGTGGTTAGACAGTTAAATTCAGATTGGAAACATTCACAGATCCACAGGAGACCCACCTGAGTTACCGCGCAGTAGACTTTCGGTGCTTTCATTTGTGTTGAGAAATGTGTATTTCTGTTTTCCCTTTGTTCTGAGATGAGAAGCATGTTGAGTAGGTCTTTTTTTGAAGGTGAAGATCTATTTCTTTTAGATTTACATGAATTTCCCCAAATACGTAAATTACTAGTGATTTATTGCTTACTAGATAAAAAGAAATTTTAATCACCACAGGGCACTTACGCCTCCCAGTTCCAACTTCCATAATAGTAGAAGATGAAAGGAATAGAGAATTTTATACATTATGGCCCTTCACATAGTAAGTAATGTTTTCATCCATTAATAGTTTTCCAATACACAGACCAGAAACTGGTTAAAAAATACATTAGGATGGTATGGACTTATTTGAGGTCAGTAGAGCTTTATAATTATGTGGAGCCATTGAAGAATACAATTTTTGAAGAAACTATTGCTTTTCCCCCCTTCTAATTATATTGTGTGAGGTACTTAAGCTGATTTATGCCTGATCTATACCACTGCATTACTGTAGATATTAATGAAGAATTGGACACTGCCTACCAAACCAACAGAAGCTGGGGTCAGGGGAGAGCCTGGGCTATTTTGCTGCTTTTAGAACTCATTTTTTTAAAAAACTAGGATGGATGAGATGCCAGAGATCTTATCACTTTGGTCAAAGTGAATTCCTCTGAATTCAGATTGTTCCACTAGCAGTATCTTTGCCTTCCAAAGGAGAATGCAAAGAAACTTACCATTGGACTCCTTTACTTCTCCTGTTTGGGCCAGCTTTCAGTCATAAAGATCACCTTGCTAATTTAGTTTCAGTATTCACTAATTCCTTGGAAGCAAAACATGCCTTCAGTCTTGTTTACTTGTGTGCTTTCATTTTAAAAATAAGAGTGTGCACAAACTTTTTTTCCAATTGAATGCATGCTTTGGCAATACTTTCTACTCGTGCGGCACCGAGTGTTTAAGAAACTCCAACCATAAAATTTACTGTCTTGGGGATTAGGAAGCCAGAATCATGGGATTTTCTTTTCCCCTTTAAAGAATAGTGGTGGTGCCAAAAAAATCAATTTGCCATCTTTTCTTAGGTATTAGGGAGCAAAGTTCTGACAGGAACACCACTAATTAACAGATAATTATCTTCCTCTGGCAAGTTCTACTTTTCCTGCTCTTAATTTGCAGGTCTCTGTTTAGTGGTTGAAACACAGGGCATACTCACTTTTTCATTGATGAGTGAATCTGAACCGTTGCCATTTGAAACTGTAGTTGTTGTAATAGGTGAACTCCAGGTAATCAGAATACCAGAAGAAACTGCTCGAAAACACACTGGCAATCAATCTATTCTTGATTCTAGATGTAGGCAAAGCAGTGAAAGAATTAAAAACAACAACAAAATGGTACTTTTTTATTTTATTTTTTGTCTTTTCTTTTTTGGTTCGGGGGATCAAACCTAGGATGTTGCACTTGCTAGGCAAGCGCTTTGTCACTGAGCTATATGTTAGTCCCCAAATGTTACGTCTTCCGTAAAATATTGTCTGGTCTCTCATTAGATGCTTTATTTATTAGGATCAGTGTGCAGGAGTTTTTATTGAAAGAACAAAAAACAAGTCAGAGTCCTATGACAGTAAATGAGAATGGACAGTTCACTGTAGGAGAGGCCTCTGGAACTGACGTATTTCCTTTGGATCTTTGCAGTGGGAGGAAGTGAGCATTATGGATGAAAAAAACACACCCATTCGAACCTACCAGGTGTGCAACGTGATGGAACCCAGCCAGAATAACTGGCTGAGAACTGACTGGATCACACGGGAAGGGGCTCAGAGGGTGTACATTGAGATTAAGTTTACCTTGAGGGACTGTAACAGCCTTCCTGGAGTCATGGGGACTTGCAAAGAGACATTTAACCTGTACTACTATGAGTCAGACAACGACAAGGAGCGTTTCATCAGAGAGAGCCAATTTGGCAAGATTGACACCATTGCAGCGGATGAGAGCTTTACTCAAGTGGACATTGGTGACAGAATCATGAAGCTGAACACTGAGATCCGGGATGTGGGGCCACTGAGCAAAAAGGGCTTTTACCTGGCTTTTCAGGATGTTGGAGCCTGCATTGCCCTGGTGTCAGTGCGTGTGTTCTACAAGAAGTGCCCTCTGACGGTTCGCAATCTTGCCCAGTTTCCAGACACCATCACAGGGGCTGATACCTCTTCCCTGGTGGAAGTTCGGGGCTCCTGTGTCAACAACTCAGAGGAGAAGGATGTGCCAAAAATGTACTGTGGGGCAGATGGTGAATGGTTGGTACCAATTGGCAACTGCCTATGCAATGCTGGGCATGAAGAGCAGAATGGAGAATGCCAAGGTAAGAGAAGCCATATTGTACTTTTTCATGAGGGCTTGGTGTACATAATTAAATCAGAAATGAGACTCAGTGGAGTAAAGCCAGTAATTAGCAGCCCCTGTGGGATGTGGTGGGACAGAGGGGTCTAATGAGTAAGTGCGAGAGCTCCATGTGGTGAGGCAAAGACATTTCTAATACTGACAAAACAAACGCTGCTGTGTGATCACAGAAGGCCAAGCGCAATTTGCTAACCAGGCACTTAGGTCTGAGCCTGCTTGAAGCACCCTCTGAAATGTAAATGAACGAGTTGGACAATCCTGAGAGCCTGATTGATTCTTACTTAAAGACAGTGGGCAGGGTTTGGAGCCAGAGATTTCCTGTGTCTGGACTTTGATAAAGTGACAAAGATGGTGAATATCTTTTTTTTTGTTTTGTTTTGTTTTGTTTTCGCTAAAGTACCTGAGCATCAATGATTTCAATGTGAAGTCAGGATTTCATTGTGCTAATTCCCCTGCCATGGATTAAAATCAGGTTAGGGGAAGGAAGTCCTGAAGTCCTGTTTCTCACTCCTGTCAAGTGGACAGGTGACCTAAGGAAGGAGAGGAACAGGTCTGGGGGGCGTGGCTCAAGTATTAGTGCACTCCTGAGCCCAAGAAGCTCTGAATTCAAACTCCTGTTCTGACAAAGTAGGCTCAGAATAACTGAAGTATATTCTTTTCCCCTGAACAGCTATTGGATAGGGTCTCTTAAGGGAAATTCATCTTGACTAAGGATCTCTTTATACCTCTTAGGAGAAGATAACAGAGTTAGTGAGAGTCTTATTTGATCTGTGGTCAGGAACAATCACAGTCAATTGCAATCTGTTTGGGTTATTGAATGCTTGAAAAAAACTAAAATTTTTATTGTGTTAATTTACTGTTTGTCGTCTTACTTAAGATGCTTATCCCCTCCCCCCCCCCCCGCCCCCAATCTGAAGTTCAGTGTGTGAAATACTGTTGCCTTATTTATTTTCCCTTGCTGTAAAATCCTGGGGAGATTGTAATCTATACTTATGTGTGGATATATATTATAAATAGGTTCATGCCAATCTATGGCATATATATGCCAATCTATGGTTCATGCCACATGTAAACGAAAGCTTACACATACCAGTTATTGCAAGTGTTGTCTTGCTTAGTGTTTATATTTAGTGCTCATTAATCTTGCCTGCCCTGTTAGGATTACTAGTAAATGACTGTGATGGAAGTGCAATCCCATTCATGGGACACAGATTCTTCTGGTGGTGGCTGAACTATAGACTGCTTTGCCACAGGGTTCATCTGATGTGGTGATCAAAGGGCCTTCAATGACTGGCTGCCACACAATTTGTCAGGCATTTCAGCCATCTTAATGACAGGGCCTTACACTTGGATGACTGAGTCCATCCGAAGTCATAACCTAAAGAAAATTGCATTTTTTGGTAATTTGGTTTCCTGTGGTTGTTTCTTCAGTCAGAATTTATACTTTTCCAATAGCCACTACTGATTTGCCCCAGTTACTTGTAGCATTACCTAGCACTGAATGTCCTTTAGTTTCATTGCAAATTAAACAGAATAAAGACAACCTGTCTTTTCTTTTTAACTTAGAATGAAAAGGGAAACTTGTTAATGTGCAAATTTGCATCTAAAGTTATCTATCTGGATTCACTTGTCACTCTTTTTGTTTTCTTGCTTTTGATTGACTTGGCAAACACTATGCTATATCCAGCTGAACCCCTGAAGTATGTTTTGGTATTCATATTAGAAAATATGGAAATGCATTTCTATTGGCAACTAAATTATAAAGATCATGGTAAGGGCAGTGCATTGCATGGGGCCAGGACACCTTGTCATGTTCTGGAGTAAATGATTCTGTCTTCTTGGATTCTGTGAGGTAGGACTTTGAGCATCTTTGCAGGTCGACATGTTATATGCTTTCTCTCACTTTAAATGAAACCCCATTGGCTTCCAATTCCTGCTACAATGCTCACCGTCTACCATTAGCTCATCTCCCCATTCCTAATGCCATTGATTTTCAATCGTCATAAGCTCAGTAAGACATACATTGCTACACCATGGAGCTCCTTGACATCTTTACAACACAAATTAGAAGGAAAAGAGAAAAAGATGGAGGGCAAAGTGAATGTAAAGGCAACTGAACCTTTTAGTGGTTTGCTTTATGGAAATCATCTTGGGTAGCCAGGTAATCATGTGATTTGTAGAAAGGGAGGGGCTGAACTTTTCCAGGCCTGTCCATTTCTGAGCAACCCCTGTCCTATCTCCAGGCTCCCTATCTTCATGAGTCAGTTGTGTGAGTTTTGAAAACCTTCTGGATTTGCACACATGTTCTGGGGAAGGGGGGTGGTGGTTAAACTGTGGGGTTTATTTTTGTTTTCATTGGAATGGTTAGTTCTTTTAAGAAAATGTTCCTAGCACAAACTTCTGCACTTCTTTTCTTTTTAATTCTCTCTCAAGTGAGGAATCTCTGAATTTAGGGACAAACAAAAACTCTGAAGGACAAGAGATTTTCAAATAAGAGTTTCAGAGATGACTGCACAATCCCAAGAACAATGAAAATGGCTAATATTATGAGTTTTGTCAGAAGCATCAGGTAGAGCAGAAAAAAGTGTGCAGTCAATAAAATGCCTCTCATTCTGGTCACAAGTAGTCACTTAGATGTAGGACTCTTTCTTTTCTGTGTGTGTGTGTGTGTGTGTGTGTGTGTGTGTGTGTGTGTGTGTGTGTGTATTATCCTCAGATCTCAGCCTTCTAAGTAATTAGGATTACAGGCATGAGCCACCAGCACCCAGCTCAGTCTGTATTTTAATCTCACTGTACCTTAATTTGTCCATCTCAAAGATGGGACAAGAAATATATTTAACTCATAAACTTGCATGAAAAACAAACTCATTTGTGATTGATCCAGTCACCCATTTGATCATAAAATCATTGCATAGGAGACAATGATAACATTTCCTTTATTGCTTGCCCTTCTCAAGGTCATAACTTTTACCTTTGTGAGTGTTGACTTGGAGTTAGGAAAGGGAAACCTACCTTTCTCATCTCCTCTGAAGTCAAAGCTAGAATGAATGGGAAGCAGCCTTGTGTTCTTGTCCTAAAGAAAGTTCGCATCCTTTCACATACTTCATATTTAAAATATTGATACCTGGGGAGGATCTCACTCCCCCCCTCCCTTTCTCTCCTCAATAGGAAAGAAGACTTTCCTTTGAAAGAGAGACAAGCGATTTGGGGGTGGGGCCAGACCAGGAATGTAAAGAGAGCTTAAGGAGAAAAATAAAGGAGAAAGGGCCAAATCTTCAGAACTCTGGCAGCCAGGCACTCCCCATTGTCTTTTCAATGGTCCACTGTGGCAGGACAAATAGAAGGACAGGTGAAAGGTCACCTACTTCCTCATCCATCTTCCTCAGGGTCTGAGAGGTCGGAGTGAAGATTGATTAAGACCTTAAATGTTTGACAAAGGATCCTTGGGTTAAAATGGTCAGGGTGGGTGGGGGCCTGGGGAGTACTGTTGTTTGAATCTAACCCTGGTCATCTAGTCAAGTCATCCGGAGACCTTGGAGACAGAACTACACTTCCTCTCAGTTTTCTGGCCTGCAGTCCATGCTAATGTGCAGAGCTGCCTGGAAGGGAAGGAATCTAGAGCAGTCTGAGATGGTGGGCCTGCCCCAAAGCAGCTGCAAGTTCATTGTGCTCTTGAATAGCACTTTCTGAAATGATTTGGTTTGGTCTCTGGGAGACAACAAAGAGGGTTAGCCCATTGTCTATCCTCTCAGGGAGACTCTGGCTGCAGTTGGCACTTCCCCAGGGATTTGGGTGCAAAGCATAACTTAAAAGTGACCAAAGCCAGTCAGATTGTTAAGAAGAGCAACACAATCCAACACAAAGTCTCCTCTGAGTGCCCCTAAGAAAGGAGATGGACCAGATGTTCAGAGGGCTGTTTGCATAACTGCAGAAGCACTGAGCAGGAGGAACAGAGGAAAAGGTTCTTTAATTATCTATAACTTATTTTGATTAATTTCAAAGCTGAAAAAATAAAATTTGGGAGGAATATTATTAAGCAATGTTCTCAGAAAAAAAAAACCTGTGTGTGTGTGTGTGTGTATGTGTGTGTGAGAGAGAGAGAGAGAGAGAAAGAGAGAGAGACAGACAGACAGACAGAGAGTACTTGGGCTTGAACTCAGGGCCCAGGTATGATCCTTTAGCTTTTTCTCTCAAGACTGGCACTCTGTCACTTGAGCCACAGTCCCATTTTCTGCCTTTTGGTGGTCAACTGGAGATGAAAGTCTCACTAACCTTACCCAGGGTTATTTGAACCAGAATCCTCAGATCTCAGCTTCCCGGAGCAGTTGAGATTACAGGTGAGAGCCACTTGAACCTTATGAGTAAACATTCTTATAAAATCATTCTTCAGGCCACACATAAATCACACCTTGAGTAAAATTAAGGTAGTCAGAATCAAGCTAAAGTGTATCAGTTTAGTAGGCTAGGTGGGAAGTGACACTCATTGATACTTGCTTAACCATCCCAGTGCTGCTGTAAGTAAATAAACAAATAAATGGAAATACATAATTTTACTATAAATTTAGGTATACTGGGTCTGTGTTATGTATTATTACATGGATAATGTGTTCACAGCAATAAAACGTGTTTTATTAAAAGCTCTTTTGAGAAGGAACAGAATAGAAATGATTTTATGACTGTAAAATAGAAATATATTAAATCTCATGCAGTGAAAGAGGCCGAGAGCTGTGTTAAAAAAAAAATAACGATGACTTTGTTTTTCTAATATACTGCAGAAGGACCATAAGAGAAAGAAGCAAGGAAAGGAAGCATTTAAAATGTAGTTCAGAGAGATGCTATTTCGTTTCCTCTCACTTTTGAATTTTTTTTTCTTTTACCTTTGAATTGTGTCTTTAAGAATCAATTGCTTGAATCTCAGGCTGCTTTTATCTCTGGCTTTGAAGCATGGCTGTGATCACTGGAAAATGTAATTCTTTATCTAGGAGAAAACCACGGCTTAATTGTTGTCCTCCTTCTGTCCTACTTTTTAAGTCTTCCCCCCTTGTGTGACCAGATTTCTTTTGTGAGTGTGAATCAAGCATTGGTCTCTATTTTGGGTTCACCTAAGCATCACATAGGAATTATCTCAGTGAGGGTTTTTGCAATAATGGTATTTAAGATGTGATGACTTATTTTAGTCTCTTGGCGCTTCCTTGTACCTTTCAAAAGTGAATTAAGATGTAATTACTCTGTTAATACTGGAGCCTTCAGGACAAAAGACTGATTAAATGTTTTTCACTTACCACTGAGCACTGTCAAGGTGGCTGTGGTAGAGGTGTGACTTGCACTTCTTGGAACTTCACCATTTCATTTGTATTTGCAATTAGTTGATGAATTCAATGTTACCAAAGAACTGTGTGCTTGTCAGAAAAATTTCCAATGCAGAGTTGCATAAAGTAAAGCAGTGAAATCTTCCAAGCCATCTATACACACACACACACACACAAACACACACACACAAACATACACACACACAAACATGCACACACAATTAAGGTTTTAAATTCTCATTCCTATGCTGAATGAGTTGGTATGCATGGCAATTAGGCAAAAAGCCCAGCTATACCTGGAAAACACCGACTTTAAAAAGAAACACAACAGGCCTGTAATCCTAGCTACTCAGGAGGTTGAGATCTGAGGATCACAATTTAAAGCCACCCTGGATATAAATATCCCTGAGACTCTAATGTCCAATTAACTAGCAAAATGCTGAAAAGGAGATGTAGCTCAAATGAGGAAAAAAGCCAAGTGCGAGCACAAGGCTCTGAGTTCAAGCCCTAGTCTGGGCCAGTGTAAGCGCTTGTGCGTGCAAGTGTGTGTGTGCACATACACAAACACACACACACACAAAGGATAGATGCAGCATTTAAATTGCCATCTTGTTTTTACAGTGTTTGACTACCAAGAGGATCATTGCATGTTAAAACCATTCTTTTTTTTTTTTTTTCTTTTTTGACCAGTCCTAGGCCATGAACTCAGGGCCTGAGCACTGTCCCTGGCTTCTTCCCGCTCAAGGCTAGCACTCTGCCACTTGAGCCACAGCGCCACTTCTGGCCATTTGTATATGTGGTGCTGAGGAATCGAACCCAGGGCCTCATGTACACAAGGCAAGCACTCTTGCCACTAGGCCATATCCCCAGCCCCAAAACCATTCTTAATTGATGAGTAATAGTCTGGAGTATAAATATTACTTCTTTAACCTTTCCTTAATTGATAGACATTTAGGTGGCTTCACTACTTCGTAGTACCATTTTTAAGCAAACCTTTTAACTTAAAACGTATACTTGAACTTTTTAAAAATGAATGATTTAACTTGGCTCTGTTAGTTTAATGGTTTTATAGTTTATAAGTGAATTTAGTGAAATTCATGCATGAGAATATGAGTGAATGAGTATAGCCACGTATACCCAAACTATAGTATCTCTAGTGACAATTATGAACTGTGTTGATTCTCATTCAACATTTACCCCCAATGACTAAATGAATATGTAAATAAATGCATAAGGAAATCTGCTCTGTTTCACATTCCTCTGGTACAATAATAATGTTTCATGGAGTCAACATGATGTGCCCAAGTCTTCACATATGATAAATGTGTTAATATATTCCTCGCTACTGATTTCTCCTTCAGTGGGGTCTTAACCATCTTTATCATGTTTAAGAATGTTCTTCTTGAACATGGCTCTCCCTAGCTCAGAAATCAACACAGACATAATTCTGTGGTTAGGAGCTGCCTAAGGAGCTTGAGAGTTGGGCTTAGTTTCTAGTGGGCCACTTAACCAGATATATCGTTGTGGATTTTAACTTCCCTGACCTCCAGTTCACATATGTAAATTGGTGAGACTTACACTATTCTATTATGTAGGATACATACACAGAGGGGTCTGTGAATAGAGGGCTTCTCACTGCTCCTAAGACCATTAACCACTTAGTATGTGGAAATTGTTTATCTTACTGTATTATCATTAGGAAGGAAGGAATATAGTGACAATGGACTATTTTGGGCAAGTTTCTAGCCAGAAAATTAGTTAGGTTCCAAGGGCTTAATTTGTTATTTTGGTTTGGGGCAGGCAATGGTGACTTAATGCATTGGTAAGGTATGTTTGTCAACATTGATCAAAACTTCCCTTCCTCGGGCTGGGGATATAGCCTAGTGGCAAGAGTGCCTGCCTCGGATACACGAGGCCCTAGGTTCGATTCCCCAGCACCACATATACAGAAAACGGCCAGAAGCGGCGCTGTGGCTCAAGTGGCAGAGTGCTAGCCTTGAGCGGGAAGAAGCCAGGGACAGTGCTCAGGCCCTGAGTCCAAGGCCCAGGACTGGCCAAAAAAAAACAAAAAAAAAAACTTCCCTTCCCCAAGCCATTGTTCTAGCATAGTGGGTCTGAAATATAGCCCAACTGGGTTTTTCTTTTTATGATTCTTTGAGTCAGCCTTGCCTTGTAGCCAGATCCTTCTTCTCAGTCTCCTTAGTTCTGGAATTACAGGTCTGTGCCACTACACCTAGCCCATCATTATTCTTCTGTGAGGCCCTTTCATAACGTCTACAAATTTATTTCTTTTTATATTGAGAAGTTATAGCATTGTTCTCATGAATTTTATTTCTAAGTAGAAGTTTAGAAACAGAAAGCAAAATAAAACTACTGAAATGAGTTTCTTGTTATTTTTCAATGTGTAAAAAAATATATATTAAAGCCAGTCATGCTCCAGCAATGGCTCATGCCTGCAATCCTAGCTAATCAGGAGACTGAGGAGCCTGGTTCAAAGCCAGCCTGGTCAGGAAAGGTCGTGAGATATATCTCTAATTAAGTATCAAAATGCCCGAAGTTAGGCTGTGGCTCAAGTGGTAGAGAACATTATCCTTGAGTGCAAAACCTCAGGGACAGATCCTAGACCCTGAGTTCAAACCCCAAGATTAGGGGAAAAATACATTTTAAAAATTCTGTTCAGATTTCTAGCAGTAAATGTTGATAGCTTTAACGCCTATCAGTTGAAAACTTTCAGCATCCTGGACAGTTTCAATGAATAGGACAGGTTCTTTGGACAGAACGTTTGAGAACCAGTGTAGAAGTCCACTGATGTTTTAGTTTCCCCTTGGCAGACAACGGTAGAGTTCCTGGTCATTTAGACACTATCCAAATTAAAATGAAATAAGGAGACCCTGAAAACTTGTTATTCGGGAGTTTCAGGTAGTTTAGAAGACTGGCATTTTATTTATTCAGCGCCTTTAGATGTTTCTATAAAATTAGGCAGCGATTTATAGCTTTTGGCTTTTTAAAAACTGGTTATCTGTGTCCAATAACATGGCTCACTGCTCTCTTTCGTTTTATTGTGCTTGTGAGAAAGATTGACAAGAAGGCCTCAGCTGTCCCCAGGGCTCCAAGAACCTGTATCATTTCACTTCGGGCACAACCCCTTTTTCTTATTGTATCCCTTCCCAGCTTTTACCTCTGAGATGTTCAGGCCAGGAAAGTAGTAGATGACGTCACATGGTTCCATGATCTAGAGGGTAATTAATAGTCCCGTGACTAAGTGGACATTCTATGAATATTCAGAGTCTATTTTTCCTTGCTGGGAAACAAACATATCGGGAAGACTTGCAACTCCCTTTGGGGATACCACGCTTTTTTTGGGTGAATGCAAGTCTTCAGCTGTCTGCCCGGCTTTGCCTATCCCGGCTGCAGATTCTCCATTTGCATAGTCTCTCTGTGACTGCCTGCAAAACAGAACACCCATTTCCCCCATCACAAAGGAGCTAGCTAGGGCTTCCTTTGGAAACTCCAGCCAAAATCGCCTGCTGTTTTATGCAGAACTCAATGATTTAGAGACCATGCAAATTAATTCGGTTTTGATTTGAATGCTTTCCAGAGATGGTGAGTGAGAAGAGAGCTTGTGTGGGTTATTTGCACTGGGCTCTTTTTGTGTGCCCTCCCCTGCCCCTCCCCCGCCCCCAGTGTGGCTGGTTGTCACTCTCTGGACCCCTGGCCTTCATGCGAAAGGAGCCAAGCCCCTACTGCTCATTTCATTTTGACCTTTGGAAAAGGCCTTGGTGAATCCCTGGGCTTGTCTGGTTAGTGACAGCTTTGGCTGGAATCTTGCTGTTCTTTCTGAGATGGAGGAGATGGTACCATTCAAATTATGCTAGGAATGTTTAGAAGTGCCCTCCAACAGAGGGCTTTAACAAAAAGGGTAAAGGAAAAGATAAAAATTCCTTGTGAAAGGAATTGTCAGGTCTCAGGAAGTTCCACAAACAGGTTTGAGGTCACAAATGCATTGGAATCTATTCACTCCTTCAACAAATAGACATCGCATGTGTGTAGCCTACAAATTACCCCATGGCTTTTCCTCTGCCTGTCTGCATCTGTGAATACATAAATCAGTCTTCCTATGTAGAGAATTATAGCTAACATCTCATGCGAACTCATGTCCTATAAAATTTCTTTGAAAAGTGTATTTACTTTGTGTGTGTTTACATTTGCTTGAAGATTACCTTTTGAAATCCCAGCCCCGATCCATCCCATCTGTATCTGTCTGCTCCCATCCTTCTAGATTTTCTCAATCTTTGAACGTGTAGAACCATTATTTATTTCTTCTAGCATGGGAATGCAAACATCCTGATGATTTCACCCAGTGAATTCCACTCAGCAAAGGAACTCTCTTCAGAAAGGCCCTGACCACTCAGATTCTATAACCTAGAAGAAGGGGATGATGGGTATGAGATGCTTTTGAAGGCCAATGAGTCTTGAGTTCACAGTAATTTCACAGGGTGGACAATGGGCAGAAGCAGACATGGATTGCAGTGTAATAAAGTAGAGGCAAGGTCAGTGAAACATCTATGGGCTGACAAAGTTGGATGATGTTGTTCCAAGTCCATTTGGGATGGATTATTAGGATTAAAGAGCAACAGAAGGCCCTGTATTTGGTTCATTCTCTGGTGTCATTAACGGATGAGAAAATTCATCTGCTCATCTGGCTCTTGTTTCTTAGGTTGGATTTAAATAGGCCCACACTTCTCAAAGGTGATCTTACTAACCCCTTCTTAATCTGTTACAGATCTCCGATTGCTCACAATCTTTAAAATACCATTTGAAGTAAATTGATTCATAATTATCATTTCCCTTACATATATAGATTTTTCTTCATTTTCACACCAGTACCAAGCTGTGGTACAGTTTCTTAATTACCCAGATAATCCTGTTTGCTTGTATTTTTCCAACTATGAAGTGCTGGGTAATTATTCGATTCTTAATAGAAGGCAAATGGCAATGTAAACAATAATTAGGATGTTAGACAGACTAATGTGCTTCAAAGCAAATTGCACTTTTTTCATACTGTTCGGCATGAAGTCCCATAAACTAACAATTTAGAAGCAAGGGGGGGAAAGTTCCTTTTTGTTCATATTTTATGGGGTTATCTCCTCATAGCTTGTTTGTGAATAGCAATTTACCCCAATGAAGCTGGCTTTGCCCAAGCCAAATGCTTCCTTCACAAATGCTTCCCTGCTGTGTGACATTTGGCTATGTTCTCCCAGGACTCAGGCTTGGGCTTTTGTCTGCCTTGGATCCCAAGGGTCAAAGGTTAAGAGAATACTGATTTCCCCCCATAATACCATGGCAGGTAAATATGGGCCAACCTCATGATTAGTTAAGACTCAGCCAGTTAGGAATGCTTTTCTTTGGAGCTTTTGTCCCAATGTACACCTCTGATTTAAAACTTGGAATTTTCCCACTACTGAATCCTTTAGATTCTTCACGTGAGCACAGCCCTCATTTCTTCTTGTAAAAACCATTTATAAGTAACTATATCCACCAGAAATATACAACCTAGAAAGTGTGAGCAAATCGTTGGGTTTGATGGCTTAATTTTTTTTTCAAAATTAATACGATAATACGTCACAACCTTTAGTCATTTAATTATATTATACCCTTACTAGTACCACATTTCACTGAGGAAATAATCAGGTGATAACAGACAGTAAACAAAATTACTTGAATAATGCAGCAATTCTCTAATCCTTCCAACTTCTTATTTTTGTTTTCTTTAGCTAGCTTTCAATATGTTGCCAGCTAGAGATACAATTAAAGGACCAATCTGTTTAACTTTCTGTTTTTCTCATTCACAGAAATGCTCAAGCATTTATCCATATCAAAAATTATTGTTTTATATCTATTTCATTATATCATCAGGTTTTTTCCTCTTAAAGATTTTAACTCGGAAGGGTCTATGATACATTCAGTCTTTAAAAGTTTAAAATGTGTTTTAAGATTCCCATTTTCTTGTTACCATCAGTTCATTTCAGATTCCCTCTTTGCGTATTGACTGTCCCTTTTCTGTTTGGCCGTCCTCTTTCACAAGGATCTGTGAACTTGATACTTGGATTCATTTGTTTTCTGTTTTAAGTGTTTAAAAAAGACATCTCCACTTAAAAAAAAAACACAGTTTGCTTTTGAAGTGCCCAGCTTGGCAGTGACTGAAACAGCCCCAGGCAAATTAACATGTTAAAAGGATGGATCAATACTTGCCTGGCTCTACCACCCTTCTTGCTCTCCTCCAAGGGAAAAGTGTTTGAAGAACCCTAGGAGGCCCTTGATGGGTATGCCCAGAGAATTGTCGATAGCATCGCAGGGGACATTGACAGCTTGATCTAGTGCCCAGCCCGGTTCCTGGCTGGCCATTTGAAAATGTATGCAAGAATCATTGACAGCTTTAGGAAGCGCTTGCAGTTCATGTAATTATGGAGAGGATTAGAAGAAAAGTGTTGGGAAAAGTAAGAGATCAATAACAGGGCACTCCTTGACTGAGCTCGACTTCCATTCTGTAACTTTGGTCTATGTTTAGAGAAGAGCATTATATTGAAAGGTTGGGTAAATCTATGCATTAGAAAAATAGATCTAAGCAGCTCCTGATATTTTTTTGGCCAGTCCTGGGGCTTGGACTCAGGGCCTGAGCACTGTCCCTGGCTTCTTCTTGCTCAAGGCTAGCACTCTGCCACTTGAGCCACAGCGCCACTTCTGGCCACTTTCTGTATATGTGATGCTGGGGAATCGAACCCAGGGCCTCATGTATACGAGGCAAGCACTCTTGCCACTAGGCCATATCCCCAGCCCCAGCTCCTGATTTTTGAGAGTCCATGTGTAGGTGATTTACAGTCCTTCCAATCCTTAAGAGGCAAAGGTGCTAATTAATGAGAGAAATGGAGATTTCAGTCTTCCACTGTTCTTTAAGAAGGGGTCAGAAAAGCGGTACCAACCGAGTGTAATACTTGAGCATTCAGATTGCCTTTGAGAGCACGTTCTTTGGCCTGGCTTCTGTATATTAGGGTTTAAAATTAGTACTGGGCCTGGCCACAGAGAAACAATGTGAAGCTTTTTTAAGAAAAAGAATTCCGGTTGGTGGAACAACGGGGAGGCTCACTGTCTCTGCATGAATGAGAAGAACAGCATTTCTCAATGGTTTGACACAAAACAGGATGGTGTGTTGGGGGCAGTTATATTTCACCAGGCAGAAATGGCTGCTGCCCTGAGCCCAGTGGGCACGAACTTCTCTTGACATAAAGGATTCCGTGAGATGTACCCTCTGGGATATAATGTTGTAGCTGTAAGGATTTCAGTACTTTTTAATTGGCTACTAGAGATGGCAAGAATTCTCCACTATGTTTCCAGCATTTGGACAAAACAAACAAACACACACACACAAAAAGCACTGTTTTCTACTAATTAAACCATCCTTTGCTGAAGGAAAGCTGTATTTTAACTTTTAAAGATTGTAAATTATGATTGCAATTTTAAAACAGACATATACTAAAAAGAACCTAACTCCTAAAAAAAAAAAAAGATTGTTCACTGCGAACACAGACAATGATTGGAAAACACAAACCCATTGAGTTTTTCCAATATTTTCATTATACCTTCTATTGGGTTATCACTGATCTACAGGAAAGCTATTGATTTCTGCATGTTTATCTTACATTCAATCTCTTTATTGAGCTCTCTTGTGAATTACTAATAGGTTTTCAGTTAATGCTCCAGGTTTCTCAGGAGCAAATAGTTTTTATCACAAGCAATTATACATATTTTTCCTTCCCCCCCAAAAAAGTTAGGTTTATTATTTGTGATTTTTGTCTTAAAACATTGACCATAATTACCAACAATTATAAACAATAATGACATTTGTGAGCATCTTGATGTCTGTTTTTAGGGGATATAATCTGTTATGATATCAGATCTATGGTCTATCATATTTCTACTTTTTAAACACATAACAGAAAGAATGAATGGTTTACATTTTTTAAGGTATACATTCATTTGTGGGATGGCATTTAAAAAATAATATCTAGCATATTAATGAGCTTTTTTCTGGTGCTAAACTATAACTCTTTGCAGTTTTAGGAAAAAATATGTCCTATGAGGTTGCAGTGAATTCTGAAGAACAGTCTGTCAAAGTTGATTTGCTCACATACAATGGTGATGATGTGCCAGAGATTTGGAATGAGAGCTAAATTTTAATCTCACTATGTAACTCGAAGCTATTAATTTTAGTACTTTTTTCCCCCTCCTGTTATATAGGAACAATAGTGCTTTCCTTGTGGGTACTGAAAATAAGGTTGCACGTGCTAAGACTCAATTTAGGAAGTGATATCTAACATGAGTCAGTGAATATATACATTTTTATTTTATTTTTTCATGTGTGTTTGTATGTGTGTGTGCATGCGTGTGCGTGCGCATGTGTACGTGAGTATCTCTTCTTTTCCCAGCAGGTTTTGGTGCTATGACTGTGTGTTTATAAAATTAAGGTAGTGTCCATGTTTTAAGTTAATATTATAGAAAATTACTGTGCCTGAGAATTTGTTTTTCCTTCATATTTGGAAGAATCTGCCATTAGCATTGGCTCCAGAATGTGGGTCCAAAGAAAAGTGCCACAGACCCAACGACAAAACTAGAACTCTGAGACTCTCCAATTGCTTTTCCAGTCCAAGCCCAATGTAGTAGGTGTGGCTTTTTACTTTGATTTGGGCAGTTCTCAGCCTCTGTGGCCTTCAGTGGTGCTAGGCTCCATAATACTTTCATCTACTGTTGGATTATTGTCCATTTCTCAGTACTTGTGTAGACCTACTATATGTAACTTAAACAGTAGTGGGTTAAACCCAGAATTGGTTGAGTTGATCTGAACTGGGAGCTTAGCAGTTAGTGAAAATCTACTTGAGGAAATATTTAATATCCACTGAAGGAAACCTACTTTGCTCTGCAGAGTGAATGGGAATGCAGCTCCCCCAAACTGTGGTACTTGTCTCTCCTTTTTATTGAGACAGAGTGGGGTAGGTGGAAATAAAAGAAGATATGAAGTTACTGCTCATAGAAATATCTGGTGTGGGGCCAGGAGTTTGGCCTAGTGGTAGAGTGCTTACCTAGCATGCATGAAGCCCTGGGTTTGATTCCTCAGTACCACATACACAGAAAAAGCTGGAAGTGGCGCTGTGGCTTAAGTGGTAAGAGTGCTAGCCTTGAGCAGAAGAAAATCAAGGGCAGTGCTCAGGCTCTGAATTCAAGTCCCATGACTGGCAAAAAAAAAAAAAAATACCCGGTGTTCCTCGGAGAGCATACACTTTGCCATAATAATTGGTAAATATTAAACTGTGGGACTGGTACATTTCCATCTTTCCTTCCTTCCTTCCTTCCTTCCTTCCTTCCTTCCTTCCTTCCTTCCTTCCTTCCTTCCTTCCTTCCTTCCTTCCTTCCTTTTTTCCCTCCTTCCTTCCTTTTTTCCCTCCTTCCTTCCTTCCTTCCTTCCTTCTTTCCTTCCTTCCTTCCTTCCTTCCTTCCTTCCTTCCTTCCTTCCTTCCTTCCTTCCTTCCTTCCTTCCCTCACTTAACTGAACAAATTACTCTGTGGGTAATACTGGGCAGAAGGTGCAGAGCCAGAATCTGCTGCAATGTAAAGAAGAATTTTGTAACCTTCGGAACCACCTGAAAATGGGGTCCAAACCCTTTGAAGCATCAAAACTTCTATTTTCAGGTGCATTTTTCTCAGTCTGGATAACCGCAGGAAATATACAGGAGCTTAGGAGTGAAAGATTTTTGAGGTACTTCTCTTCCAGCAAGGGCATTGGCCTTTGGCATTTGTCTTGAGCACATGTGGACATTTAGTATCCTTATTCATTCCTGGAGTGTTAGGGTGTAGGTCCCTCACCATTCTGATAAGCTACACCTGGTATCCCATTCCCAACTGTTCATGTTCCCATGAATATTCATGTCAAGTATAAATTTCTAGACCCAACAAACTATAACATTCTAAGAGAGTAGTATTTAAGGTACTCAGTTTTAAATATTTCCTATATTAGTGTGTGTGTGGGGGGGTGGGGGTTGGTTCTAGAGCTTGAATCAAGGGCTTCCTCACTGTCCCTTGGCTTTTTTGGTGATGAATAGCACATTACCACCTGAGCCACTCTCCATCCACTTCTGGCTTTTTTGGTGTTTAATTGCATATAAGAGTCTCATGGACTTTCTTGCTCAGGCTAGTTTTGAACCTTGATCCTCAGATCTCAGCCTCTTGTGTACCTAGGATTACAGGTTATAAGTCACTGGCATTTTGCTTTATTTCAAATTTTGAATATTTACCATTTATACGTAATTGTCTATATTTACATACATAAAACATTTTATGGGGCTGGGGAATATGGCCTAGTGGCAAGAGTGCCTGCCTCATATACATGAGGCCCTGGGTTTGATTCCCCAGCACCACATATACAGAAAATGGCCAGAAGTGGCGCTGTGGCTCAAGTGGCAGAGTGCTAGCCTTGAGCAAAAAGAAGCCAGGGACAGTGCTCAGGCCCTGAGTCCAAGCCCCAGGACTGGCCAAGAACAAAAACAAAAACATTTTATTTATTTATTATTTTACATGTATCATAATTGTATTCATCGCTAAGTACTTGAATATATTATGATATCAATAATGAAAATGTTAATATTAGATATTATTTAAGGTATTTCCTGGAGGAGATAATGTAGGTCTAGGGCCTTATGGATTTCAATCCCAATGAGAAGGTTCTGTGATGCTTTATGAATGCATCTGTGGAGAAGGTTATTGTTCTTCTACCAGTTTGAATTGAGTTACATACTCCTGAGAAAAGCCTTCTAGAAGCAGATACTATTCTGCCCATTTTACAGGGGGGAAGGCAGAGGGAGAGAAAGCTGCCTAAGGCCAGGCACACTCAAGATAATCTCAAATCAAATAGACTGGCTAGCCTCCCCTGAGGGGGACTGTAAGTTATTTCTTACTCTCTCTGGGTTAGTGAGAATCACCCCTGTATTCCCTCCAGTGGAAAAGGCAATTTAAAATGCTTGACTGGTAGACTTAGCTTAACTGAGTTTAAAATTTGTCAGATTCTCACCTTGCCTTTGTGCTTTTTTGAATGGCCTTGAAAAAAAAAAAAAAAAAAGCTGTGACTTTGTAAGCCTTGAGAAGTTGTCCTGGAGTTTGGACTGAGCAAATTGGTCTGGTTTTGATATTGTATCACTGCAACTCAATCTACAGAGTAAGGTCATATTTTAACAATCTAAGTGGTTAGTCATTTAAATACCATTTTAAGCTGATTTAGAATACTTATTGACAAGGCTATACAGAGGGGGAAAACAGCAGTGAAGCCATTTGGAAGTCAATAGGATGGGGAGGAAGGAGGAGAGAATGAAACGACCTATTGCAAATAGAGGGGGCTGGCCCCCTCTCTGATGCACCCATGCACCGGCCCTGAGTGGCAATGTTTCTCCTTTCAGCTGGAAAGTCTTATGACATTGTGAATAGTTCTGTGAGCCACCAAATCCCCCCCCCCCCCCTTACTGTCACCATAACCATTTGGAGTCAGCTTTTCTTTTCTTTAGAGTAAGGTCCTTATGAATGAAGGATTGAGGATGCAAACTACTATTCTGCATATAGCATTTTAACTATGGGTAATAATAACATACATACTTGGGCTGAGGAGCTCTTCTTCCAAAAAGTTCTCTACACTGTAAGGTCATCTTGAATGGTTCTGTAGGACTCTCTTCTTGGCCAGATGGCAGGATGGTTTCTGAGGCTGAGCAGGCTGAGGTAAGGCCTCTCGGGTGACTACTTAGTCACAGCAAATGGCTTTTAAGTGTGGAGTCCTATGTTGACATGCAAGTCCTTTTCAGGACAGCCAAGTAGAGTGCTTTCTAGGATACTCTGTGTGTGTGTGTGTGTGTGTATGTGTGTGTGTGTGTATGTGTGTGTGTGTTGGAGGAGAACCCTCCAATGGATGCAGCAGCAAGTTGTACTAAGGGGGTATTTGAAAGCTAGTTTCCAGTCCCTTCTTCATCCTCAGCTTGGTTTCTTCTCATCTTCAGCAAATGCTAGAGGAGGTGATCTTGAGGGACTGGTGGGTTGGCAAGGCAGGTAGAGGTTTTGCGTAGTTAATATTTGCAGAATGTAGAAGAGGTGGCTGGATGCGGGGATTGGTCCTGTGAAAGGCACGCATTATGTCTGTTTTCACTTGACTTCAGAGAGAAACAAGTTGTGAGAGGCTTGAGATCAATCTTGATAATAACTTGGGCTGAGTATCCATGCCATTTCTCATAGCCGGGCTCCTGGACAATCAAGCTTCACTTCTGGTCAAGCCTCTTTAGCCTATGGAAAGCCAGCCTCTCTCTGAGTCCTCACAGGATCTTTTCTCTTTGGCTGGGAGAGAGATCTCTAGTTTTGACCTACCAAGAGGGAGTGGGGACACAAATCATTCTTCCACTGATCTTCATGCCCTTTATTTCTGTGTTCTGGAAAAGGCTGCAAATTTGGAGCAGACTTAAGATTTTGAGTTTGTTTCATGGCTTCTGTCTTTATGTCTCAGAGGTCACTTTATCTAACTATGCCTGTCTAGATTTCTTGTGATGTCCTTGAGGCCTTGGTGCTTTGACCTGAATGTTTATAACCCCCTCCCCCAACTCATTAGCAAGTAGAACTTTTGGGGTGTGGTCCAGAGGTCTAACTAACCCCTCTTTCTGTGTAAACACAGGCACAAGTTACTACCTCTGGTCCTAGAGCTAATAAGGATACACATTCTGCCTTGATAGTAGTCATCCCAGCAAGATTTCTGTTATTTGTAACCTACTGAATTTACAATTTTGGTATAGAATTGAACGGTCTTAGACAGTGGTGTTCAAAAGCTTTTACCCTGGTGACTAGGTCTTGTGCAGAAATCATTTCATATCTCTAAACCCTGTATTACTTATCATGAAATGAATATAATAATAATTTGAGGCATAAGACATAAAATTTATATACATGTAATGTGCATTTATACTTATCAAGTCTTTGATTGAAGAAAATACTTCAACTGGTTAATACTTAAGTAGACTAACAATCAGATATAATTGTACGATGATTTTTATGGTATGCATAGTTCCTAGGCATAGTATGGAAAATACTGCTTATTGGATTGTTTTAATATGGTTTAAAGCCATGTTCAAAGGAACATGTGAATCACAGGGTCATTAAGCGTAAAATTAAATCACGAGCCAGGTGTTGGTGGCTCATGCCTAAGTTATTCAAGAGGTTGAGATAAGAGAATCGCAGTTCAAAACCAGCCCATGAAAATCTTACCCCCGGTTAACTACCAAGAAATAAGTTGGAAGTGGAACGGTGGTTCAAGTGGTAGAGTGCCAGCCTTGGGCCTGGGACAGTGCCTACGCCCAGGATTCAAGCCCCAGAACTGGTGCAGAAATTAAAATTAAATTTTAAAAACTAATAAATGACAAATTTGTTTTTATTAAAAACAGAAAAAAATAGTAGAATACAGGTAAAGAAAAGAGAGGTAGATTCACTTGGCATTTCACCACATTAGGTGAGCCACGCTTTGTCATCTTGGTTTCTATACTTACCAATTTCTTTGTACGTAAGCTCTTACTTGTAACACACACACACACACACATGCATAACACACACACACACACACACAGCAAATGTAGGTCATAATCAAGAGCATGATCATAAAATCTGTCCATATCAATCAATATGGCTTCACAGTGTTACTTTTCAATGGCTGCAGTTTCTGATGGTGGGATGTTCTATAATTTCTTCAGCTGTGTTTTATTTTTGGACATGGAGGCTATTTTCAGTTTGGTGCTTTTAATCACGTTTACCCTGAATGTGCAGCAAAACCTCAAAACATTGCCTTAATTATTTTCAAACAGTAATTTGAAGCATTGAGTTGAAAAATATGCATTTTAAAAGCTTAATATACGCTGAAAACCCTCAGTTTTGAAATACAGGCTTACCGAGGCTTGAAACAAGCATAATAAGAAATAGCATACATATTGGGTCATTATACATTAATTTCCATGCAATATTCACTAATGAAAAGAACTCCAAAGTGAAGGTAGTTTTTACTCATTAGCACTTGCTTGCGATTAAAGTTCTTCTAAGGATTAACTTTTTCAAGGTGTTTTTTTTTTTGCCATCAAAGCCTTTTTCATTCTAAAAAGAAAAATCAATTAATTTTTAAGCCTGTTTTAGACAAATGTATGATTCATTGTCTACATGTGACAGTGATTGACAGATTCCTTTTACTATGAAAGATTTTATATATCTTAGGGTGCTTGATGTGGAGTATTGCCCTAAATCTCAAGTGCCTTTCCCCTCTCATTGTTTTAGGAGCATCATTGCTGTTAAAAAAGCACAGAAAAGGCCAGAAACTTCTAGCAGACTCTATGAGGCTGATTGTTTTTAGACAATCGGCTAGGTGCTGTTTGCTTATGGTTTTACAGATTGCCTTCAGGGTGTTACCAACTGGGAAGGAAAATGACTTCATGGCCAAACTATGGCTTTAGAAATTTCTACATATAGAGAGAGAATGCGGAGGGAGAGAACAGAGAGAGAGGGAGACTAGTAGTTCAAATCCTAGTAAAGGTGGCTAAATTCTCCTTCCTTGGGTTAAGTGCATTGATTCCCGTGTAATCCATAGTTTCTGTGACCCTGGTAACACTCCAGAACGCCACAAGTTTGGAACAGGCTCATTGTCCACTTGAATTTTGCCTCTATCCTTTTTTCTAACTCCTTAAACTTGTTGAAAGTTCTTTCTCCAATTGTGTGGACAGAATGTGGAGAACTGCCTCGCCTTTTCCAGCCCCATGTCCCCAACTCCTTTTCTCTCATTATTTCTCAATAAGACTCCTGACTAGCCCAGCACCTACTCAAAAGGCTGAGACCTGAGGATGGTGGTTGGAAGCCAGTCTGAGACTCTTAATCCAATTAACCACTCAATAACCAGAAGTGGTGCTATGGCTCAATTGGTAGAGTGCTAGCCCTAAGCATAAAGAGATTCAGGGACAGCACCCAGGCTCTGAGTTCAAGCCCCACAACTGACTGCACTGGGTTGGAAGTCCTTGTCACTTACCGACAGGTAAAGTTTCCCTATTTCCTCAGTGGTGAAAACAAACCATACCCTTGAACCTGAACCTGATCCATTCACTCTGCCTTCCCTAACTCTCCTAGTTGTCAGAAATACAAAACTATATTCATTTAAAAACACACGAAACCTTCTTTCTGTTATATGAAGTTGCATTTGGTATGGCTGGGGTGTCCTGTCCACAGTGCCTTCAGGGTGAAGTGTTTCTCTGTGTGGGTGGTGTCTGTTACCTCTTTCTTCTCTTCTGCCTGTGCAGACCCAGGCAAAGGATTTGTAACCTCGGAATCACCTACTCCCTGGACAGGAAGTTCATTTTGCTGTGGTAGATCTACATTTCTGTTTTGTTGCGGCTGAATTTTGGCATGGGTGGACTGTGGAGTTACAGCTTCCCACGCAATTTGCTTGGCGCAGAGACCACAACTCCTTCTGTGCGTCTTTCCCGCTCCCCATTCTGGTTTCCCACTAGCTGGAGCACCTCTGGCTGGAACCCCAAAATCCTTCAGCAATGATGAGCTCTTGCTCTTCCCTCCTCTGAGGCATTACACCCTGTTTCTCAACCTCACAGATTCTTGCTATCACACACTTGGAGGAGGCTGCTCTGATTTCTGGATTAGTACCTTCCCATTACACTTGAGGTTACTTGTGTCTTATCCCCTTTGGCTGGAGAGGCCTGAGAGTCGACTATCCCAAATTCCACACTGAGTTTTCCTCCTCAGTGTTTTTGGACACTAATGAATCCTTGGGACAGTTTCCTTAGATGCCAGCCCTCGGGATGCCAGCTCTTTCCTATCTCTTGCTGTGGCTGTCAGCAAGAGTTGTGCATGCCTGGACAGCCAACCCTGCAAAGACAGGCAGTAAGCTCTGAACCATGGGAAGTATTAAAATGAACCTGGAGAGTTATTAGGGAGAGAAGCCTTAACAAGCATCCACCCCCACCCCCACCTCCCGTAGACTGCAGATGGGCTGGGAGCGCTGTGGTCCCTTAGATAGAATTCAGGCTTCAAATCACTGTGTTTGCCCTTCTACTTCCCACCCCCAATAAGAACTCTGCATATTCTGAGTCATGTGCTGAGGTGGCAAATGTGTACCGAAAGTTTTGCTGTATGCTCATGAATTCTAAATTCAAATTTGACAAAGGTCACATCAATGTAAAGAGAGAAAAAAAATTGATCAAAAATGCTATGTTTGGTCACTTTAATCATATTGATCAAATTATCTAGCAGATTATGTCAATTACCTATTGATCTTGTTACTTTCCCAACAGCTGGCTCCACTCTACTTCTTTTTGTGTTTTTCATTTTTGTTTTGTTTTACCATAAGGATCTCCTAGGTAGCCCATACCAGGGAACTTTTTTAGCTCCCTGGCTACAGTGTATTCCTAGTAGAATGCATCTGTGTTTCATTTTGCTTATGAAAACTTGAGTAATCACTCTAGTAGAGAGAATGTACTATATTGAAAAGGAAAACCATCCTGTAAAAACATCCATGGGGGCTGGGCACAGAGTGGCTCATGCCGCTCATGCCTAGAACCAAGCTGAGATCTGAAGAGCTCAGTTCAAAGCTAGCTTCGATAGGCAAAACTGATGCTCTCTCATATCCAAATAGCCAGCAAAAAGCCTGAAGTGGAGATATGACACAACTACTTGAGTGCAAATCAAAGCAAAAAAAAATTATTTTAAAGCCCCATTACTGGTGTGCACACCTGTGCTTGCTGGCACACGTGCACGTGCGCACACACACACACACACATCTGGTGAGTGTAATCAGTGACATAGTGCCTGATAGCCATCTCCTGTCCTACCTGCTCTCATTCAACCTGAACACAGGCACTACAGATCTTCCTAAGATTAAGCATTGATCCTGGAGTCACACCTTCTCTGAAGCCACAGGAAATGCTGTTCCTCCTTATATCTGCACAACTAGCCCAGGCTCCTGATGGCCTCTCCAGACTTCACCCACTCTCAATGCCCTCCTGCCTGTCAAACCTTCACTCACTCCCCAAAGCCCTGTCCCTTGTCTCCTCTGCTCCCTTCTAAGTCGCGAGTATCTCCTTCCTTAATATCCTTAAACTTTCTAACAATACATTCTCTTACTTCAATGAGTGCAGAGTATTACTTAGTGATTAAATGCCCTTTTGCTTATTAGCTGTTTGATTTCAGGCAAGTCAGTCCCCACCCCCCTCCTCCCCTGCCCCACTTAGTTTATATATAAAGTATAGACTAACAATATCTACTCCATCAAGTGGTTAATCATACCGATTAGATAAATAGGAATGTGAGATATACTCAAACTAACAGTAGTTCTGATCCTCCCTCCCTCCCTCCCTCCCTCCCTCCCTCCCTCCCTCCCTCCCTCCCTCCCTCCCTTCCTTCCTTCCTTCCTTCCTTCCTTCCTTCCTTCCTTCCTTCCTTCCTTCCTTCCTTCCTCCCTCCCTCCCTCCCTTCCTTCCTTCCTTTCTTTCTCTCTTTTTCTTTTTCTCTTTCTCTTTCTCTCTTTCTTTCTTCTTTATTGCCCTGATTGGGGTTTGAACTCAGGGCATGGGCCCGTCCCTAAGCTTTTTTGTTCAAGACTGGTGCTCAACCACTTGAGCCACAGCTGTTCTTCCAGATTGTTGGTGGTTAATTGGAGACCAGAGTCTCACAGACTTTCCTGCTCCATCTGGCTTTGAACTTTGTTCCTCAGAGCTAAGCCTCCTGAATAGCTAGATAGGATTACAGGTGGAGCTAGCATTACAGGCATGAGCCACCCAGTGCCTGGCCTCCTGCTGAATTCCTGACTGCTGCTGAACTTGCTTGCTCAGAGGAGTTTGAGGCTAATTTTAGACCTCATTTCCCTCCTCTATTCCATATGTTTGTTCAGTGAACAGCTGTATATGGCAATCCTGTGTCAGAATTTACTCACTTTGCAGGCTAGTCTCTATTTGATTTCTCTTTGTATGTACTGTACGTAATGTTTCATACATTACACACTGGATCCTATTTCCTTCTGGTGTGCCACGGGTGATCACTAAGCTTCATGAAGAAGTAAATGAATGTAAAAAGGAAACAGTAAACATGTCAGTCTGGTTTGGTTTATTTGTGAGCAGCTCATTGATTTTCATAGCAACTCAGAATGTAGCATGTATTTTCAGCTAGACATCAGAATTTGTCACCATCTTCTTGGATATGTCATACATTTTAAAAGTAATTGGGACTGAATTTTCTTCAGGGTTATTTACTAGATCAAAGAAAGACTTCAACTTTCAGCACTTACTTTATTTGTCAGCATAAACTTATGAGTTTAGTCCAAGGCCAAGAAAAGAAGTTAATCATCTGAGAATTGGGGGGAGGGGAAGGGGAAATCATTCTTTCTGTGGTAAGAGAATTTTAACTTTTTATCTCCCTTCAGCCAATCCAAGTGATTATAACAGCAAGAATAAAGCTTCAGTAATTAATCTAATACCTCTAGGCTGCTAATCATTCTAGAAAAGTGACAGTACCCAGAATATACTGGTTACCCTTATTGCATGTCACCGATGTATAATTCAATTGATTTTCATACTCTTTACATTCCAAAATGAAATACAACTTTTGTCATGTCACTAGATTGGAATTCTTTGACAATACATTAACATGCCAAAAATAATATTACACACAAGAAAAATGTCGAAATAAATTACAGGTAGAACGATATCCCTAAGGAGATTTTCATTGGTGTCTTAGGAGAGAAGACTTACGGCCCTTCTTACACATCTATTTCAGCCCAGTGTGGTTTACACTCTTCGTTCCATTCAATAAATTACTCATTTTTGCTTGCTCTACAGACCAAGCACTGTGTCACTTTTCCCAGACTCTATAGTCTGGCACAAAGGCATCTGTGTAACTCCAGCATATACCATGATACTTTTTTTAAAGAGCAAATACAGCGAACCTTATTCCCATAAATCTTTAAAAGGGATAGTTTGGGATTACTATAATGTTGCCATTATTGTTTAGAGTTCTTTGGAAATTAGCTTCTTCAATACATCAAGGGCTTCCTTTTTTAGTAGCTTAGTCCAGCACATTTACGTCCTTGAAGGTGAAGCTATCTTTCTATGTCAGATAATTCCTAGTTCAGGTTACTGACCAATGAAGAGATCTGTGATACACTGTAGCAGCAATTTCAGAGTATGTGATTGCAAAGTAGAAAAAGAAAGAAAAAAGGTCAGGTTTTTGTGAATAATTATTATTAATCTGTAGCATGTACAGTATCAGAGGACATAGTTGGACCTTTATTTAGAGCTTTGATAGTGCAGGTAAAAAAGCCTTAGCCTTTGAGCCCAACATGAACCCGGCAGCCAGTGGCTCTGGAAAGGAACCGGAAGAGGCAAAAGGCACACGAATGGATGGAGGTCCACAGGCAAGCTCGAAGCCCGTGGCCTGGAGTGGTTTGTTTTCTTCCTTTCTGTGATTAATTCAAATACATCATCTAGGTACAAACCTGATAAGAATTTGGCTTTGTCCTGAGTTGTCTTGAGTGTCTCATGATAGCACACGACTTGGTGAAACGGTGATTTCTTTGTCCTCTTAGGACAGTGCGGAATTAAAGGCCCTGAGAAGCTAAGAGGCTTGCCCAAAGTCATGGTGTTCATAGATGCAGAGGACAGAGGGCTGGGGATATAGCCTAGTGGCAAGAGTGCCTGCCTCGGATACACGAGGCCCTAGGTTCGATTCCCCAGCACCACATATACAGAAAATGGCCAGAAGCGGCGCTGTGGCTCAAGTGGCAGAGTGCTAGCCTTGAGCGGGAAGAAGCCAGGGACAGTGCTCAGGCCCTGAGTCCAAGGCCCAGGACTGGCCAAAAAAAAAAAAAAAAAAAGATTTACAGAGGACAGATGTGCCCTGAACGGTTTGACTTGTGCCTGCCAGGCTTGCCTCTGGCGCATCTCTGCTCTAATCTAGTGCAAGCTTGTTCTCCCAGCATGCTTCCCATCATCCTGGCCTGAGGATATAATGCCCCTTTGCTTAATAAGGCAATAAACTGATTTAAATTTTCTAATTTATGGATTAATGAGAGATTTGGAAATTTTCTCTTAAAAATATCCAGAGTCGAGCTGTGAATATAGATCAGTAGTAAATGCTTTCCTAGGGGGTTCTAGGTCCTGGGTTTGACAGAAAGAGAGGGATAGAGAAGAGAGAGAGAGAGCATTTTCTAAAGCAAGTAGTCTGAAGTTCAGCCTTCAGCAAAAGGGCAAGCACCAATACTACACTTATTTTAAGTCAGTGCACATGTGAAGCTAAAGTTCCCCCACAATTTATAACACCGAGGACAGGAGTACATTGGGGCCACTGACTGTCTAACCTCTGTTCTGAAAATAGCCAATTATCTACTTGTGAGTCAAGTCTTTGTCTTTTCTATCTCAGTTTCCTCACCTAGAAAATGGTTATCTGGAATAGGCCACTTGATGGGTGCCTTCTAGCTGTCCCAGCTTCTCTGTGTCAAAATCTGTGAGAAGATGATAAGAATTCTCTTGTGGAGATCAAAAAAGAACTGGGAGTTATCTGGAAAGAGTTCCAAAGAGAAGAGGGATTGCATAATCTGTAGATTATTCATCTTGAGGAGTACTGGAGTTCTCACCCTACAGGTGGGGCTGAATTTGAAAGCCTTTGAAGAGTGGGAGGATTTGATCTCTTCCTCTTGCTTCTTCCTGACTTACTTATCTGGTGTGATTGGCTTACCTGCTATCTTCCAGCCATTGAGAGCCATTGACATGCAAGACTCCTTTTATACCAGATCTGTTAGCTAAGTTTTTTACTCTACCAAAGAGAATGCACCCTTGGTAGGAGAATTTGTAATGTTTACCAAAAATCTTTGTTCTAGTACTTTGGGCATGCATAGCAAAGATAAGGAAAGTCTTGGTAAAGTTGACTTGAAGGTTATATTTAAAAGATGATTGACTTTATTTAAACAAAAGGAGAAAATAACACACCAGTTGTTTGAGGAAGAAAACAGAAGTGCCCTTGCTTCGGTGTGATTGATTCTTTATTACCTTGTACTTGGGTGGTTGGGTGGTGGGTGTGATTGGGATGTTTGCTTTGATTTGGAATTTGGAACTGTTGTAGAAATTCAACCCATGCTGGTTGCTTTTTGTAGGCTTGAGTAAGGCCTAAGATAAACTAGTTGATGGTGCTCTTTCTTTGAAGAAGATGACTAATTGTTCCAAAAAGAAATTTAAATTTGTATGTTAGACTCATTTTAGGTGCTTATTAGCACTGTGCAAGTTCTTTTTTTTTTTTTTTTTTTCCTTAATTGGTTTGTTGGGTTTTGGTGGAGGTTGAGCTCAGAGCCTCATGCATACTAACTGTTGTAAGCCAGATACCCAGGTGGGCCTCGAACTCATGACAAAATCACTAGCACTCAGTAAGTCAATTGGGCGAGGAGTCTTTTACTTAGCTGGGCACAGCCTCTGATTGCCACCACCTGGACGGTGACAAACAGCACTGGGCCTCAGTAGGGCTGGGCTTTTAAAGGCAAGTATCACATGTACCACATGCAGGTGGTCATGGGGTAAAATCACACGTACCACACGCAGGTGATAGTACATGTGATAGCAAGTAGACATACAGAAGCAGAATTGGCAGTTAGTGATCACAAACAGGGATTGCAGTTCCAGTAAAACTCTGGCAAATAAAGCAATGAACCACTTAAGCAATCAAAATACTCCTTTGTTTAATTCTTGGTTCTGGGTGTAACTGGTATTTAGCCATTTAACTTCTCTAAAACATGCAAATGGAGTAACTATTATGCTTGATCTCTCTCCTCCCTTTCCTTTGCAAGGGTCAAGCAGCTCTAGGTCAAGCTGCTTTTCACTTACTTGGGATAGCTCAGCCTCTTTAGCTAGGAGTAAAGGAGAATTTCTCGGTCTGGATGTCTCACTAACCTTATGTTCTACCACATATGTCTATGATAGTTACCGACCAAGAAAGAGTCTGGAGTTTGGAGTTCCTGATCTGAGCTTTTAACAAGCCTCCCGTGCCATTCTGCTGATTCAGGTTGGGGAGCAGCATCCTGAAGAAGCAGGTGGACTCATTGCCACACCGCTGGGAATGGACTCACCACAATCAATGCAGTACAAAGGGATTTGTGGATCCTCTTGCTAAGTAGATCTGGGGCGATAACAGTGTTCCTTGTGTTTCCTTTAACCTGATGGGGTAGAAAAATTAGTTGATCTGACAGGAGTGGAGAAACTATCCAGATTACATCTGGATGGCTGGTGAGGTTGAACTTGGACAGGTAAAAATTATTAGCCTGTATCACATATGTCTAGATTGGATACTGATCTTTTTTTTTTTAATTTTTTTTTTTTTTGCCAGTACTGGGCCTTGAACTCAGGGCCTGAGCACTGTCCCTGGCTTCTTTTTGCTCAAGGCTAGCACTCTGCCACTTGAGCCACAGCACCACTTCTGGCCGTTTTCTGTATATGTGGTGCTGGGGAATCGAACCCAGGGCCTCATGTATACAAGGCAAGCACTCTTGCCACTAGGCTATATCCCCAGCCCCCTGGATACTGATCTTTCCAATGAGTCAAAAGATGAAGGCTGCAAGTGTTACTCAGTGGTAAAGTGTGTACTTGTTAGCACCTGCAGGACTCCCTCCCCATAGTATATTAAGTCACATTGATGCCTCAATGAAGAACTGTTTGCTCTATTGCAGAGGGGTGGGTTATCTTTACCTTTGCCTATGGAAACAGTTTAGTTGTAGAAAAGTACCATGTACAGAAGTGAAAGACTGTTGGGTTTGATTACATGGATATATACTGAATTATTAGTCAAATATGGTGACCACAGTGGAACAAAGAAGAAGAAATATAGGGACTGTAGAGACTTTGAGAGGGACAACTATAACCCCAAAGCAATCTACTCTGCTCCTTCTAAAATGTAGCGAAAAAACATGCAGGCCCAACCACTGCACCCAGAGGCATCTGAAAGACACAGATAAAATGTTATATGCAAGAGAGAGACCTTTGATAGATGCCAGGGTTCAAACAACAAGCCTTTGAAGACAAAATACTTTAGAATCTTCTGGAGTCTTTGGAGCATCCCAGTTAAAAGGAAAACTTGACTTAGAACAGGCTATCCAAGGAGGGCAACAGAGAGGCCAGTAGCAGGCCAGGACCAAAGACATTGTCAGAAAATCACCTTGGGCATCCAGAATGCCAGTGATTAATGCACTGCAGTTCTTCTTTGCACAAATCCATTCTGCAGTAAAGGATACACTTCATCTCTTTTGTAAGCCATCTCAAATCATCTTTTTAGTTACCCAAACTAGCTTACTTGAGAGCAAGAGAAGTAGATAGATTTAATTTTTTGCATCTCTGCCTACCTAGATGGAATAGACCAACTAAGTACTACTAACTGAGAGCAGTGCCCAGCTCAGATTGTTCAGAAATGTGTCTTTGATTTGCTTAGATGTGTAATACACACTATGCCACAAGGAAGTGGGAAAGTAGGCCTTCTAAGGCCTTCCAGGGCCTTCTGCCCCAAATCTCCTGGTGTGGCTCTGCTGCCTCTTATACTAGGGCCCCCAAGGTGTCAAAAGTCTGCCTATCAATGTTATCTAAGAGTAGAAGTGATAGAACTTTGTGGAAGGTTGCTCAGAGGAACCATCTCTACAGTTCCCTAACCTACTCTGACCCACCCAGGCATTTTGTTGACAGAGCAGTTGTAAAACCAAAAGTCAGGATGCATTTGAAATCAAATTGATTTTCCCAGAAGAAAGACCTCAGATTCTATCAATATTATACTTAAAAAACAAACAAACTAGAACTCATTCAGTGTGGCATTCTTTGCGTCTCCAGGTTGTATTGACTTTTAGCGTTACAGATATGTTTATACCAGGGTTGCAATATTTTTCTCTATGGGGCATACATTTATCTTTCTGCTTTCTCTTCCTTCTGAGACATCAGTAATCTCAGTCAAATTTGCTTCTGCAACCCTTATTGGTACCCATAGGTAGCTAGAGCTCCTCCTGCCATTGCCTCCATTTCTCATTCAGATATTAAACAAAAGGCCTCAAAAAGAAGTAGAACAATGAAGGGAAAAAGAGACCACATAGGCATAGTAGGGGCTGTAACAGATCTTGAACAACAACATGTGAGTGTTGGGATGTTGAGCAGCCTGATTGGACGAATACTATTTTTTTTTTTCTTTTTTAAATGCTTAACCTGGAAAACTCAGTAATTTTAACAAAAAGAGCCCAAAGCGAGTCTATTTCAAGAATAGCAGGCTTTCGCCAATGGAGCCAAAGTCTAGGCCATGGGTCATCACTCAGTTGCTGGTAGTTGTGGTACCAGCCACAGAGAACCCAATGGAGGCTTTATGCTATGGAGCAGCCCGAACAGGTCCGGCCTCTGTGTGCCAGGTGGTGCTTGTTAACAGCCTCGTCATATCTGGGATCTGGATTCCCTGGGCCTCATAGAAGACCATGTGTTAAGACTCAGCTCCAGACAAGGTACCAGAAACTGGACAGCAGTTTGTGGCCTTCCATAACTGTAAAGGGATGATACTCCGTTTTGACACAAGGCCATGACTTCCACGCAAGGGTTCAAGGTGGGCGGGAATTAGAAATTCATATCTTGTCCTTATGCTGACTAGAACTTTGGTTAATTGAAGTGTCTATTTGACATGTTACATAGAGCAGCAATCTAGATTATTAAAGCTCAAATGCTTTGAATTCTTCTCTTCTTTTTGATAGCTATTAATTGAAATCTCTCTGTGAAAGTGAAGCAGTATTTGAAATTTGCATTTGCAAGCACCCCAATATGATTCGTTCAGCTTTCTAAAGGAAAGGAAATCTGAGGTCCTGGCTCAGGACATTTCTGTGAGGAAATTCTCCTCCCTTATTAGACCATTTGTTCAACAACGTTTTGTCTCCCAAGACTGTTCCTCTGTGGCAGGAAAATCAAGCTGAGGCTTTTATACAAAGACAAAGTCCTGTTTGGGTTTGAATAGCTGTAATGCAAAAATAAAAAAGATAAAAAATAAAATAGACATCTAAAGTGTTTTATCTATAGCTAAGCACACAGAAATTATTTAGACTAGATGTAAGTATGGTATAGATTGGTCAATATAACTGTTGTGCTATTTGCATTCTCTTTGTTCTTTAAAAATAAAAATTCTAGCAAGCTTTTTATACGTATCAAGGAAGATAAAGGATGTTTATGCAGGATCAGACTTAAGTTGGAAGACAAATATGCCTGTTTGTGTATGAAATGCATTTGTTTCTTTTCCTTTCCTGTCGTGGTTCAATCTTGAATTAGAAATATCTTCTGTTTTTCTACTTCCTTTTGTAATTACTGTATAATTCCTGCTTGAGGACTGCCAGGAATTTTGCAAAAAAAAAAAAAAATTATATAATGCAAAAGTTCTTTAGAAGAGGATTTTTAAATCCCAGGCATGCTGATTCTTTATACTTAGAAAGTAGACATAACTTTGACGAGCAGAAACAGGTTTAAAGCTTTAAAGCATGCAAAAAATGATCAGTACTTCAGAGGCCTGGAAGTGGTTAATCTATTATAATAATCTAGATTAAGGCCATAAGCCTATAATATCAACTATTTTCTAAGTAGTATTTGCACTTTACTGTAGAAAGCTTCACATTACCTTTCTAATTTTGAATTTCACTACTAAGCGTATGTTAGATTTTTCTAGCCTTAATTCTTGTTTGTCTTTGCTCTTTTTTAGTAGTGTGGGAACATATTTGTTTGCAATAACCGAAGCCGTTGAGTTGACTCTTAAGTTGGTCTCTCAGTGTGCACTGGGCTGATCATGTGACACTCAAAATCAGCCAATTAGGATAATTCTTAAGCCTTTCATTTATCAACTCTGTTTTAAGCCACTGGGCTGGTTGGTATATGAAGTGTTTCTAGGGTAAGAGAGAGTAGGGCTTAAAGATTTACATTCATACCTTATACATACATGTGGATTTTTAATCCAACTTAAAAAAAAATCAAATAATTAAAAAAAATTAGCAGTAAAGAATCCCACTGCACAATGGAGAGCTGTGACGTGGGCCGAGATAAGATATGCTGCGTTCAGGACGTCAGGCCTCCTGCAGGTGACAATGTCCTGCTCTCATTCATCTCTTCCTCCCTGGGACTTAGCCGAGGAGAATTGCCTCCATCCCTCGCTCTCCCCATCACACACACAAAGCCTTCAGTCCTCAGACTGGAGAATTGCTGGCCCAACAGTTTAACTAGCCACCTTCTTCCAGAGCCATCAGACACCCCCCCCCCCAACTGTAGTGCTCTGCCCTGTGGCAGAACCACCCCCACCATGAACCCCTAGGTCCCTCAGCCCACGGCAGCTACTGCTGCGTAGTTGGTTCCATTCTAGAATGTTTCCTACCGCGCTCCACTGTTGCATGTTAGAGAAGGGGAGCTGCCATGTCTTCCAGGAGAGGTAATGGGGAACGCCTGCGGATGCCAGGAGCCGGGTGAGCGCATCCTTGTCCTTCCTGTTCCCAGGCGTGAGCCAGTCTCCTCGCCTTAGTGTTTACACAGATCCAACTCGCAAATAACAGCTGATGACGACTTGCTGAGACACGCACAGCGAGGAAAGAAATCACACACTAGAAGATGTGGGCTTTGTCCTACTTTTTTTTTTTTGGTAAAGAGACAAAAAAAAAAAATGAGGCAGGGAGAAGGAAACTTGTTCTAATAATAACCCTTTTATACAACAGGCAGGGTTTCCTGCCCCCCCAACCTAATGAGATCCAATCCCCATAAGTCTTATGATTTATTACCTGCCTGTACTGGACTGTTTGCCTTAGGTGTTTATTATTTTGATATTCTGTTAACATAACACTTGAAATAATTTGACTTTCTGAATCAAGGGTGGATGTGTGGAGGTGAGATGTTTTGTTGTGTGGAAATCAGCCAGCCCCAGCATACACGCTTTTTGTGTGGCCAGTGTTTCGTCTTCATGTGGAGGGACTGGAAGGGAAAAGGCTAATGGATGTCCTCTAGCTCCTGGAGGTCAACCCCAGAAGATTCAGCTGTGTGTGTAGGAGTTTGGTGTGTTACTCTCCCTCCCTGTGGCAGAGCGTTGCTTTAAGGAGTGGCTAAAAAGAGAGGCTCCAGCATTGCCTGGATATTTATTTTGAAGCCTAGGTTCTTGTGCACTGATCTCTTCCAGGGTTTGGATTCACAGATGTGACATCCCAAAGCATTAGGTCAAAATATGAACTCTGGCGAAAGTGGAATCAACTCCCTCTCTGCCTCCATCCATTCAAGTTTTAACTTGACATTTCTCAGTTCCTAACCAGAGGTGGCAGCTCTGAGGGGAGGTGGCTTTTTCCCAGAAGTCTCTGTTTCTGGAACAGGGAAGAAGCCAGCTGCTCAGTTTTCCCCTGTGCTTGGAGTCTGGCAGCAATCTCTACTCCACCCTCTCTTGAGGACTGAGCAGGATCTGTTCCCTGACACCTTCCTGTCCCTCTGTCCCCTAAGGGAGATGATGACCTTCTCCAATGCTTTTATTGCTTAACACTGTTTAAGTTCGTTTTTCCCCCTCTAATATCAAATAGCATAATATTATATGTATGTTATAGACAGTTTAGGAAGTATAGCATTTTACTGGGAAGGAATTCAGAAAGAATATTAGTTGTATCTCTTCTCTCTCTGAATTTTTTTTTGGGGGGGGCATGTGGATAGATTTCTTTTTTAATGCTTCTGATGGTTTAGAGATGACAAATAGCTAATTTGGTTTTTACCTGGTTATATCAAGGGCAGAGTGGACAAGTTAAAATATGTTCTTTGGATGAGCTTGTGTGGGCATTTGGAGAATCGTTAAAAAATTTTAAATGTAATATATTTTGTGACCTCCCAGAAGAGTATTAGAAGGCTTAGCCACAAAGAGAAAGACATGGAGACAAGGGAAGGTTGGCAAAATGGTGGAGTGGGAGGAGAATTAGATTGGCTTTAGAATCAGATATTCCAGTTCCTTCTACCTGGCTTTGTGACCTCGCTGAAACTCAATTTCTTCAGTTGGGAAAAAAGAGAAATCTTACTTTTCTGTGTTGTACTGATGATTTTGTTCATTCACCAGGAGACTGTTGAAGAGAATATGCTTTACAAACCAGAACTGTGAGGATCAGATATGATAATATTATCATGTAAAAAGTTTTCAGACATGGCCAAAAGAAAACTTAGGATTAAAAATGAGCAAAGGATGTCTGACAGTCAGATGTGGATGAATAGAGGCAAAAGTCGTATTGATTGTTGGGCATTTTTGCTTTTGGTGAAGGCCTCCAATATAGTGAATACATTATTTCTGTTTTCCAGCCTGGAAATAGGATTATTTGTGTTGGAGATCTAAGGAACGCGGCTTAGCCATGCAGCTATTTGCTGTTTGGAGCTGGTCATTCTTTCTTCTTTATCTGTTTTATTTTTAACTCAGTGAGTGCATTCTTCTGTAAAGCTAGTATATTTGCTCTCTCACCTGAGAGACTGTTATCTGACTTTTACTAGGGAGGTCCTTAATCCATACCAGGAATCTGACTGCATTTTACACAGGAGGGGACAGGACTAGCATAGTTGTGGATTTTAAACAGTAGATAAGGCTTGTCTATGCTGGGTGTGGGGAGAAGGGAAGGAGGAAAAATGGGGAGCAGTTGGATAAGGGTGGGGCCTGAGAAAATGTATAAACACCTTCAATATGTGAAAGAATTTCTTTGTCTCTGCTCATGAAGCCCCGAAACTGGAGAAATGTTAAAAGGAAGAGCTGGCAAAGGGTTGATAATGAGATCTGGAGTCAGATCACCTGTGTGAACTTCACCTTACCCATTACATAGGTATGTGGTGGATTGGTTCCTGTAGCCTTTCAGTCCCTCAGTCCCCTTTTGTGAAAACTGGAAATAACTATGATATTTATCTCACAGTGGGGCCAATGAGAGATAAACATAAATCACTGATATCTTGAGGGCAGATTCCCCTGAAAACTTTTTGTTCAATACGAATGAAGAATTGGAGAAGATGTCTTAAGAAAGCATGGTCATCTACCTCATCTTTCTAGGGCTTGAAACTCTGACTACATGTGGACCTCCAGGGTTGGAATTGGAGGCCAGCCTGGTAAACTGAGAGTGAGAGTTGTATTGACTCTCAGCTCCAGCCTATCTCTATCCTGTGTGGTGAGTCATTGTCCCAAGTCTGGAGATTGTGAAGGTCTGGCCAGAGTAATTATCTGGAGGAATATGTCTGCATATTAATTAGCGACCTCTTCTCAGGATTATATCTCTCCACTTCTGTTCCCTTCTGTTAATGTTTTTGAGTGAAGATACTAGGCTGGTGGCCATGTGCTTGTGACATTAATTGGAGACACCTACGACTCAAAGTCAAGATGAGAACAGGCTTATGACAATGTTCTCTGCCTCAAGAAGAGGGTAAAATGTTGAATGTGCCCAGTTTCTACTGTGTTATGTTTATTGTCCTGCACTCACGGGAGTGTGTGTGTGTGTGTGTGTGTGTGTGAGTGTGTGCCATTACTAGGGCTTGAACTCACTGTACCTCAACTCACAGGAGTGTGTGTGTGTGTGTGTGTGTGTGTGCCATTACTAAGGCTTGAACTCACTGTACCTCAGCCTTTTCCCTTAATTCTGATGCCCCACCACTTGAGCTTTAGCTCTACTTTTGGCTTTTTTGGTAGTTAATTAGAGATACAAGTCTCATGGCACTTCTTGCCTAGGCTGGCTTCAAATCAGGATCTTCAGAGAGATCTCAGCCTCCAGAGTAGCTAGGATTACAGGTGAGAGTCCTGGTGAAGGAAAGGCATCTTGAGCCTGAGTTCTGTTGTTTCCTAGAAAAAGTGAATACAGGGCTGGGATGTAGCTCAGTGGCAAAGTGCTTGCCTAGCAAGTGCAATATCCTGGGTTCGATCCCTAGTACCAAAAAAGAAAAGAGAAAGAAAAATAAAGAAAGGAAGGAAGGAAGGAAAGGTGAAAGCTTTGGGGGCCTGGAAGTATGGCCCTGGCTCTGGAATTCCAGTGCCTTGATTCACAACTTCAGTTACTACCTTGCCTTGTATTGGTCAGCAGTTACTTAATTCTACATGTATCAATCAGTTTCCTTGTTTTAAGCCGGGGAATAATGTTTCCCCTATTTATATAGTTGACTTAAGTGCATAGTAACATTGTGTATGTACTGAACCATTACCACTCCATAAATACCAGTTATAGCATTTTGAGGGTATGCTCAATTTCAATGGGGATTCCATTTTGACCATTTAATTACTTGGGATCTTAGCTGGGCCTCTGGTTTCTTATCTAGACAGCTCCTTGGGGAAATTTCTTTTTACTCACAACTGCCAATATGGAGACCCAGCCCCACCCCCTCCCCAAGAAGCACTTAGTAGGTGCTTTTGTCTTCTGGTTTCATGGTCAGCCTCTTTTTTTTGTCAAGGAATCTGAAAATCAGGAAAAACACTTCCATGTAGAGGATATGGGCTAAGCTCACAAGAGGACCTAAAACACATCCATCTCGCCCAATGGGAGATGTGGAGTGCTGTGCCAAGTACTTTGTAGGCCTTTGCTCTTTACTCCCTACTTGGTACCAACCCCATCTCACTGACAGAGCCACCTATGACAGAGAGCTACCTCGCCCACCTCACTGCTCACAGTGTGGTCATCCGAGTCTAACTAACTACCTAGGCTGTGTCTAATCACTGACCAGCTCTGCCTCCACTCACAAAACATGGAACCCAGTGTGACCTTGAACTTGGCTTGCTGTTGAACGTCATGGACCTAAGAAGAAAAGAAATATCTAGCCACCTTTCCTCCCTCGTCTTGGCTCACTGAAAGGTAATTTAAGGAGTATATGATAACTCGTTTTCCTCCACAGCTCTAATAGTCAGACCCATGACTTTTAAGTGAATTTGTATGTTGTGCATGGAGTACACGTGCCTCCATGGAGAGCTGCATGTGGTATAATGCATGCCCTGTGTCGGTGCTACTGCCCAGGTTATGTGACTTGAAGAGGCTTTACCCTGAGGCCACTGGGAATGCCACAGATTGGTCTAGTTTACATCGTCAATTTTTATCACATCCTTTTATGAAACAGAAATTTCTATCATGGGCATGTAATTTGGTGAGCATTGAAAAGAGTAGACTCTTTCAGGAGGCTATAAAATTATATATTTATTCATTTATGAAAATTTGCTTTTTTATTTTTCTCTTCACTACCACTCATCTCTGGGAAACCAGATAAAATTTTGAGAGTGTGTGTGTGTGTGTGTGTGTGTGTGTGTGTGTGTGTAACCCATTACTCGGAAAATTTAGTTTGAAAGGCCTGAATTGCAAAACATGTAAAGGGGTACATTTTAATTTATGGACAGTAGCAGTAATATGCCAATAAATTGAATAAAGTGTGTGTGTGTGTGTGTGTGTGTGTGACATATCATGTTCATGTGCAGCAGTATTGGGTCTTTTTCAAACCCTCGTGCTCTTGCTTGTTTTTTTTTGATCATTGCTAGCACTCTACTACTTGAACCATGTCTTCAGCCCAGCTTTTTGCTGGTTGTTTTGGCTATGAAGTCCAGCCTCAAACCATGGCTGCCCAGCTCTCAGGCTCCTGTGTAGGTAGGATTACAGGCACGTGCCCTCAGCTAAATTGAGATTTGAGATGCTAACAGACATCAGTTTTATGGCAACTGTCTCAGGTTATGTTTAGGAATCCAGCTAACACTTGAGATGTTGAGGTATGCAAGTACAAATTAATTATGCTGTACCTCTCTGGCTTAAGGAAAGCCATTTATATATATATATATATATATATATATATATATATATATATATATATAATACGTAATATATATTATATAATATGTAATACGTATTATATATTATAATACATGTTATACATATTATAATACGTATTACATATTATATAATATATATGTTGCATGGGAATGGTTAAGCATTTAGTGAACTCTGAAAGATCACTCACTAAGTATATGATCTACTTCCTTGTCTTTTCTAATTTGGATTGTCATGTGACAGAGACTCTTACGAAATTATAACTGTATTTCCTCCTGACATCCATCTTTGTGTAAGACCAGTTATAAGTCTAATGTGGTGAATTATCACAAGTGATATCAAGATATATTGTGGACCAACCACTGCCAGCAAGCATTCTTAAATCTGGATTTTCACTTCAACACAATAACCTGAAAAGACTGAAAATCACGAGAAGAATCTTAAGACACTGCTCCAGTGTTGTTGCTTTTGAAACAGTCTGGCATGTAGCCCAAGTTGTGCTTCATGATCTTTCTGCCTCAGCCCCCCAAATACTGGAATTATTTGTCTGTGCCACCACACTTGACTGTAAGACACATTCAGCTGTCTTATCGATTGGATACAAGTGATCGTGCTTTCTCAGGCTTCCTATTTTCTTGATGGTGTGAAAATGGGATCAGACAGGTTCTTTCTGGTGACTCCCCCCCCCCCCCCCACTTTTCCCTATTGTGGGAAACCAGGAGCCTTCACTCTGGAACTTCCTCTCTGCCTCTCTCTGACCTCCTCCACCCAATTCATAATGACACCACGCCCCTCTGCATGTCAAGAGTTACTGAGATACTTCAGTTTGCTCAGGTTTCCGGAAAATGAAATATATGTTCTCATTTGTATTCCTACTCCCTTCCAAACACTTCTTACGACCCAGCATTTTATATAATTATTTTCTTTCTATTCTCCTCTCCCTCCATTACTGCAGGAAAAGGCAGTTTGTTGAATAAACAAATTAGTTAATCAATTAAGAATAGACTTTTCTTCTTAAGATGGTAGGGAGGATCAAAGGAAGCAAGCCCAGAGAACTGAGAGCTCCATTAACTAGCTGGGATTTCTTTCTACTCAAGCCAGTGCCTGCTTGTGTTTCAGGAAGCGTGAGAGGCTTCCTGGAAAGTGACACACAGTCTATCTAATTAAAAGCATGTAGTGATTAGGATCTTATTTCTTCATTGTCATTTTCAATTCATGACAATGGAAAATGCGATTTCAAACATACTGAAAATGTAAAAATACCAAGAAGATAACTGAACCCCAGAAGGTGTGAAAGTTAGGAGCATATAAATGTCACAAATGAAGAAGGCCCTGGTACCACCATGGGGGTAGGAGGGAGGGTTTATTGGATGTGCTAGTTCAGTTTCAAAGGATGCAGGGGTCAAATCTATGCTATTGTTTTAAGTTGTGACTTCTATTGCTTCCATAGGCTTCATTACATTGCTTCACTACATTGATAGTAATCTATTGCTTCATTTTGCTTTATCAACTGCACTGATCCTACAACTGACTTCCCCTTGATGTCACTCCCAACTAATGATGTCTGAGACTACAGGTATCCTTTGATGTTGACAATCCACAAATCTCCTCTGGGCCTCATCCTAAAGGCCATCCCTCTTGACAGATTGAAATTATGATCTTCTGCGGCTTCCTTCCCACCTCCTTCCAGTTTTACAGCCAGGAATGTAGCCTCGGCTCACAGCAATGGGCCTCAGACTTGTTAGGTACATCTTATGTACAATAGTGCAATGGAAAATAAAATGTCTTTATCAAGAGACTGGTGAGGACTAGGACACAAATCAAGGGTTAGAGTGCCTGCCTGGCAAGCTTAAGGCTCCAAGTTCAGACCCAGATACACCCCTCCCTGAAAAATTAAGAGGTGAGGGGGGCTGTTAAGAATGAAATAAGAACACACACACACACACACACACACACACACACACACACACACACACACACTGGCATGGCGGGCCTATCCTTGATGGTGCTCAGTGAGTACTGGTCCTCTATACTGTGTACTTTGTTGTCCCTTTTCCTCCAGTTGTCTTTAAGTTGTGGTACTTATAAGATTCTTTCTAAACTTTATTTTATGTCTTTTTTTTTGCTAGTTATTTTTGAGGTAGGATCTTGTGTCTGTGTTTCTGCATGGAGCTGGCCTCAAACCTCAATCCTTCTCTCAGCCTTCCAAGTAGCTAGGGCATAGCTGAGACTTCAGTCATGAGTCCTAGGCACCCACTTTAATTGCATTTGACTATTTCTACCATGACATCTCAAGACTTTCTAATGACTCTCGTGCCCCTTTCTTCCAAGTCCATTCCTCTTCCTCCACTGCCTGTTTAGCTATGCTGTCTCTCTACATTCTCCTCCACTGACACTCACAAATATTACCGGGGTCTGAAGAGTTGAGAATAAGCTTAGAATGGCATGAATCAAATTTTTGCCACGCATGACATGCTAAGAATTTCATAATCTGTTTGTCCCCCACAGATAGTAGTTTTAAACAATAATTTATAAACCAAAATCAAATCACAGAGTGTGGGATACAATAAAACCTGAACCATAGGAAATTTCAAGCGGATGCAAAAGTTATGAAGTTTAATACATGCAAATATATTTAAAGAGGTATTGAATACGTAGGTGGCTTTTGTCATGGTATACTTTTCAAAGAATGCATACTAAAAGTGGAACTGTCAGGGGGTTGTCATGCAAATGGCACAGTGTCAAAATATGAAATATGAATTTCAAGAATGATTGATGGCTGTCTTTCATTTGTTCAGATTCACCAGCTTCTAGAGGAAAGAAAAATCAGATTGCACGGATTTAAAAAAAAAAAAGCTTTAGGCAGCTGAATGTGTTGGTACATACCTGTAATGCCAGCACTTGGGAAGTTGAGGCAAGAGGACTGAAGGATCTTAAGTTTGAGGTCAGCCTACATAGCAAGACTGTCTCAAAGAACAAATGAAACATCGAATTGGAAATCCCAAAGTATTTGACTAGGGAGTTTAAAACTATGATTTCCTAAATATAGACATATTGGATTCAAGAGGAGTGTGTGTGTGTGTGTGTGTGTGTGTGTGTGTGTGTGTGTGTGTGGTCTTGAAGGGGATAAATCTTATTCTCTGAGACTACTAGTTGCTGGGTAATAAAGGAAATGAGTAGATGTTCAAGTAAACATGGGGGCAGAAGTGCCGTGTATACAACATTACATTTGAATTCCAGTCCCCGAATGCAGTAATGCTTGGTGAGGTAGCGGCTGACTGCAGGCTTCAGAGAGAGTCAAGAGTTCATTAGTGCTTCGCGTGGGGAATGTGTGCGAAAGTCAATCCCAGTGAGAACTAGAGGTGTGCCGTCTGCTTTGATGGACGTGTTTGGGGACCGATTTGAGCTAGATCACTTTGAAGACTTTGGTTTTTCTGTACTTCTCTATTTGCACTTTGTGGCATATGTGATAGGAGCCATTCTACGAAAACATTTGATTTCTTTTTTTAATTACACAAGATTCCAATTTAATAATGGATGTTGGATTTAGATAATCAATAAAGAAGAACAAAGAGTTAACAAATGAAGAATGAAGAAAATCAGGAGGGAGGGAAGAATTCTTTGTCCCAGAAGGGGAAAGGGTCTGGGTAGGTCTCTGTGCTTAGGGTTAGAAGTAAACTAGCTTTGTTTATTTGGTCTGTGAGATAAGGATGTTTGTGCCTTCTAGAATGGCTAATCCGGTTGTTCTACACTATATACATGGATCTTCCCAGGTTCTGAAAGGGGCTTCTCTTGGTACAAAGTTAGTTTTAGGATTGCCATTGATGTAAAGCAGGACCAGGGGCTTCTAGGTGGGACCACCCAGAAATTTCCTTCCTGGCCACAGGACCTTAGTATTTTCAGATTCTTTTTGTCAGTCATAATTCTGGGACATCCTGCCTCCTTGGGAGATTTGGTAAAAAAAAAAAAAAATATATATATATATATATATATATATATATATATTGCTTAGAAGTTCATTTTCAAGCACTTTAGCTGATCTACTCAAAACTTGAGGCTGCTTTGTTAGTAAAGGAGTCTTTGCCAAGTGAATTGTATGTAGGAGGGTGTGACTAACTCACTCAGCCAAGGCCTTATCTCTTATCCTATCTGCCGCTGCTCCCAAGGCTGCCTTTGATATGACTTATTTCTTCCTCCACCTCCACCACCCCCTCCAACATTTACTGCTATCTTTCCTCAGAAAATTATTCATATCTAAATATTTTAACTTTTCAAAACTACTGTGCTTTCTGCATTCACTTCCTCCTGGGTGATCAGAGCACCTGGTTCTTGGTTGGCTCTCTTCTCCCCTGGGTGACAAGAGCTCTCAGCAACAGAACAAGGAAAACACAGCGCATGAAAACTTCCACTTTCCTCCTCCTTCTCCCCCCAGCCTGCAGTATTTATCAGCCGAGATTCTTGCCTGCCTGGGTTGAAATTGTTCTGCTTCCTTTTTGGCAACTTTTAATAAAGCCAAACATGGAGAGGCTGCTTGAAGGCAAATCTAAATTCTAACAGGAAAGTAAACCTGAAATAATCTTGGTTCAGCATGGCCTTTTGCCTGAAAACTCTTAGGGAATTTTAGATGTGAAATGTGGATACCACCACTCATTCATTCATTCATTCATTGATTCATTCCTTCATTCTATTCAGCCAGCAGATTGAATGAGTAGCTCCTATTATAAGACATAGTATAAAATGTTACAGCTACAACAAAAGGTGTCATAAGCTGCTGCTGGTTGTACAACTAGAGTTTTCCGCAGAAGGAGACAGAAAACAAACCTCTGAAAGACAATGCCTTGCTGAATTACAGTTGTACAGAAGGACAGGTAAAGAGTAGGTGTGACCAGGTACAGTCATGGGAGCCTGTCCTCTCAGCACTCTTAGGCTGAGGCAGGACAATCATGAGTTAGGAAATCAGGCCACCTATTGAGATCCTATCTCTAAAAAAATTGAGTTTGTGAGAAATACTTCTTCCCTGTGGCCTTAGGCTTATATTGGTGTGGGGAAGGGGGTGGTCCTTGTATCTTACAAGTTTGAGGGTCATTCTATATTCAATGCACACTGCAGGTGACTGTGGCACACAGTGATAGCCAACAGCCAGTGTGGTCAAGAAGAATGTCTTCACACACCAAAGCCTGAACTGGCCAGGCTCCGTTTTTCTAGGAGCTACCTACTAATCTTCAGCCTCCCAGAGAGGTCAGTCCAGCTCAGAGGAGACCAGAAGGGACAGACAGACGTCATCTGAACAAAAGCACAGTGCTGCCCACACCAACTACCTAATGTCACCCTGAAATCCTAACTCCTCATTTGCTTCTGTTGGTGTTGACAGGTGCTGGTCAGCTACGCTTAGCTTGGGTTTGAATCACTGTCAGGAATCTGGGCCTCCCAGGCTTCTAAGAGTTAGTGGGTGTTGTGATATAGCTGCTGCCCTGCAGGGTGGCTCTCCTACGTGGTGGATACTGGGGCCTGGTGGCCAGCCTCTTGAGGGCTGTGCTTCTAGCATGCACTGGGCAGCCTTGAACCTCATTAGTGTTGGAAGGAAGTGATGGCTGGGTCTGCCCAGGTAGATGGAGACATGACTCATGTTGAAGGACAGAGCCAAGGGGAAATCTGAGATTGTTCCTTGTGTCACTTGTTTGGAATCCCAGCTCTACTGAAGGGAACATATTAGGACTGTGGGGAAGAAGAAAATTAGTCCTTTATGTCATTTATTTGGAACCCAGCTTTCAGCTTAACCTTCTCTACTCCTTATCCAGGTCCTTTTCTAGGTCCTTCCTTCCTTCCTTCCTTCCTTCCTTCCTTCCTTCCTTCCTTCCTTCTTCCCTTCCTCCCTCCCTCCCTCCCTTCCTTCCTTCTTTCTTCCCATTTTTCTTTTGTGTTGATTCTGGGGCTTGAACTCAAGGCCTGGGCACTGTCCCTGAGCTTTTTGTTCAAGGCTAGTATTCGACCACTTGAGCCATACCTCTGCTTTCGGTCTTTATTGGTGATTAATTAGTGATAAGAGTCTCATGGACTTTCCTGCCTGGGCTGGCATTGAACCACAATCTTCAGATTACAGCCTTCTGAGCAATAGGATTACTGGTGTGAGCCACGCTGCTTGGCCTCTTGTAGACTCTGCTTTGAGTAACATCTCCTAGTGGGCCACGGTTTACCAGAAGCCTATGGATCCTGTGAAAATCCTTAGCAGACCCCACTGCCATGCTGCAGATGGAAGCAAATCCGCAGTGTGGTGGAAAGTGGTCCTTTGGATTCTAGTCTTCATGATTGCTTTAAATCCAACAACTCTTTTCTTTCTGTCCCTTTCTTCCCCTAAGTGCTCACCATTAGGTCTTTTACGGTTTTTCCTTTCTCTTCAAGTGTGTGTGTGTGTGTGTGTGTGTGTGTGTGTGTGTGTGTGTGTGTGAGAGAGAGAGAGAGAGAGAGAGAGAGAGACCGTTATAAATTTGCTGGCCCTTCCTAATGTCCCCCTGGGGTCTCCTTCACTCTGCCAATTTACTTGCCTGTTGAATTCTCCCTCCATCTCTACCCGTGCACCCTGTGAAAGCATGGCCCTTCTCCGTCATCACCTCCCCTGGTTGGGCACGCAGAGGTGCTTGACAAACATAAGTGAAGTAAAACATACAGATGCCCAACGTGAAAATGATTTTTTCCCCCCTCATTCTCTTTTCTCACTGCTCCATGGCAGAAATAAATGCAGAATCACTTGGAAATGTACTGAGATAGAGCTTAATGAAGAGTTGGAAAAGATGAATTTATGAGGGGAAAAAAAGTAGCCTAGATAAACCTACAACTTCATCTCTTGCTCATTATTTCAGAGCTGAGAAGTAGTCAAGCTCCCACCCCGAGTTCTGTGGATGAGCCTACACCACACCAGTCCTGGATGAATGTAGTACATGCATCTACTGAATGGCATCTGAACCAAATTGTTAATTGTTCCAGTGTTTATGAGCACATCTCAGGTTATCTCAGAATCATTGAGTCTGTGAAATCATAGAAACAATATAGACTGGGCATGTCGGAGCTTCATAAAGAGATGGTTAAGCCCGGCACTGGTGTCTCATGCCCCTAAGTATAGCTACTGAGGAGGCTGAGATCTGAGGATCATGGTTCAAAGCCAGTCCAGACAGAAAAGTCCATGAGACTCTTACCTCCAATACTGCTAGAAAGCCAGAAGTGGCACTGTGGCTCACAGTGATAGAGTGCTAGTCTTGAGCAAAAGAGCTCAGGAACAGTACTCAGGCCCTGAGTTCAAGCCCTCTTGATCGATAAAAGAAACAAAATAAAAAGAGATAAAGTTATTTAGTCTGGTGCTCTCAAAGGAAACTGAGCTTGGAAACCTTAAATTGGTAAATGCCAAGACCAGGATCCAAGTGTGCCCCATAGAGCCTGAATCCCATCCAGTCCTTCATTCACAGTGTTTATCTCCTCCATTTCCACCTGTGCAAGGGATAGATTCTTGGTTGTTTTTGAAATGACGGGTAGAACCACCTCACATAGCCTTGAGGGGAGGAACTTCTCCATGTGCACCAAGGGAGAACATCCATCTCCAAAATTGTTCATGCTAGTTTTTTTTTCCCTAGGAGGATTTATGATTTTACCTTTCCCTGCCCCCCTCTGCCCCTCCAACACTGAGCCTTGTTTGGAATGATTCTGCCTCTGGGCTAGGAAAAAAAGAAAAGAATGTTCTTATTGTAATAAATAAAATGCAAGCCTTCTTATGGTGTTAGTTTTCTGGACACAGAAGTGATCTACTTTAGACAGCTGATTAGAAGGGCTTCTTAAATGATCTTCAATTGCTTTGTGATGTACATGGAGGCAGTGTAAATTATCAAAGCAATGCCACCCCATTTTCCCCCTTAAATCCAGACTATATCTTTTCACTCAGACTATATCTTGTAAATAGAATCTTAAGTTTTCAAATTCCCATGACATTTATGTTAATTTTTTGATGGATAGCCCAAAGATCTGTTTTGAGTGATGAAGAGTTTTTGTACATCTAAGATGAGTCTAGGTTGTTAGTGATACATGCTTCTTTTTGTGTCTGATAATAAACCTGATTTATTCTATTGCTTTCTGTAAAAGGATCATTTCTGGCTTCTATTCCAGTAATACTGTACAGACACCAGTTTGTCCTCCTCTTTTTCTCCCTTCATGACCCCCACACTTGAGGAACATTGCCAGTATCATAGGCTTTCTTTTTTCAAAAAAATTATTGATATCTGTTTTCATCTCGATTGCTCATGTGTGATCATTGGAATAAGAGAGAAATGAACAAATGAGCAATTGTAGCTTGACATTTCCCTTGCATTCCTGTTTGTGATTTATAATTTATACCTGGAAAAGATTTACTGACCTGACCAATAATCCTTCCCAACCAAAGATAAATACACTTTTAAGTCATCAGTGTAAGTCAGGTGCACTTGAAAGGGACAAAGAATTCACCTGCAAGCGCTTTTGGCACCTTGCCCTTTCCCATGAATTCAGATTGATGACAGAGAATGCCAGGACTGCCAAAGCATCTTTTGCAGAACCTCCCAGAGCCCCCGAGGCTTGGGACCAGCCCCACTTGTCCTACAGTAAAGGAGCATGGGGGAGATCCTCAGCTCTTGTGATTGAAAAGAGGGGACCAAACAGAAACAGGAAAACAGTCCTCCTGGTTTTTGGAGTTTCTGTCTTTGGCCCCAGCTGTCTTCCTTGCTCTTGTGCGCATGTGGCTCGGACAAGTATCCAGGTCATCTTTGTTCAGGTGGGAGCAGAAGAGCGAACCCCTTTGCTGCTGTTTCCTATTCCGTTAGCAACGTAAACTGGTTGGGTAGAATGTTGACCCCTCAAAATGATGAGCTCAGGAGGAGAAAAAAAAAAAAGTCAATTTCAAACTCCCCTGGTTTGCAGGAGTGCAACTGAGTCAGCAGGAGTGAGTTGGTGCTAGAAAATCTTGTGCAATAGAAGAACATCAATGCTTACTCAAATGCACAGTGGCCTTTTGTTTCCTGAGATCCTGTGGACTACTTCTGCATCATACAGAAAGCAGGCAGGGCTAATTCCCCATGCACTTCCCTTGGTCTAGACTAGGTCTCTTCAGAGAGATCTTGGATAATTTTTTTCTTTTGTTCTCCTTAGACAATAGCAAATACATATAATATTAAATGTTGGCAGATAGTTATATATATATATATATATATATATATATATATATATATATATAAACTTTACTGCATGCAATACCAAAAACAGATGTTTAGTTTGATCTTATCTGTTGAACGTAAATCATCCTTTTAAATGTCATGGAGAGTGGAGAATTCTTTGATTTTTGGTCAAAAAATAAGTCTCAGTCCACTAATTTTTGAAATATAAATGGTGATGGGACTCAAGATCTAAACCTCAACAAAGAGTTGGAAAGCATTACTTACTGATAACTGTGACATTGAGGGGAATCAGCTCTCTCAAAGCGGCAGCCCTCAAGCCCCCACCCTCTGTAACAAAAGGAAGAGTCCTCCGCATTTATTACTGCAGTCATTTTCAGCGCCATAAGTCACGATTTGTGACAACTCGGGCTATAAAGTCATTGAGGTGACAATGACTAGCAAGCTGCCGGAGTTAATCAAATAATTATTTAACACATGTTTCTCTTGCTGTGACCCCGACTTCAGAACATATTTCATTCTTTCCCAGTTCTTCTTTGCACTTTTTATTTTTACATAAACAGAACAACTGAGACATAAAAGTTAGTCTTAAAAGAATCACTGTGGTCTCCTATGGCGCTGGGAGCTCCGCACGTGGAGTGTTCTTATCTGAATCTAAATGGGTTTGGTGAACAGCTCTGATACTCTCCACAGGGTTTTCATTCACAATCAATAACTACTATTTTAGCTTCTGCTGGGCAGAATGGACTCCCTGGCTAACCTCTTTTTCTGCAGGGGATACTCAAGGGGTTGTCTATTATTTTCAGCTGGTTTTGCTACTCTGTCTCTTCTACAACACAAAGCCTGGGGTAGGTGTGTTAGAAATGTTCCCCTACATATCTGGAGGTTGTTCAGTTAGGGAGCAGAGCCTCTCTGGGTGTGACTAGAAATGTGATTTCCTCCCATGGGGGGGCAACCTTTTCTTAAGTCTGGACCTCTGAGTTCTTAACCCTGAACTTGATGACGACACACTGCCTCACCCCTATTTCTAGCACCATGTAGATGCATGAACAGTTTTAACAGACCCAGTAAAGGATGGAATATTTACATAATGAGTGAATCCATAGATCCGGGGATGAAATGCAGATGGGGGAGGGGAAGAAAGAACAGCTGTTTCCTCCCTGCCTTGCTCTGCCCTGGCTCTTGTCCTCAGTGGGGCTGTAATGAGTTGCTAGACTTTATGGACCCCAAATATCAAAGGGTGAAGGAGACAATAGCAACTCATCAAAAAGCCTGATGCTCTGTGAAATGTCCCAGGGAATTGAGGTCCCCGTTAATAGCTCCTCATTTGCATGCCATGGCTGTGATTGAGGGGCTATCTGAGTGAGGATTGATCCTTTATATGGCAGCAATTATTGAAAGCTTTCAAAACTATTTTCATGTATTTGCAGTAATTTTATATTTAAATTCAAGGCAGTCCTTTAGACATTAGTTTTGTTCTCATAAGCATGCTTTAACAATTTCTGCATTAAGTTTAGCATAAAGTAGTTGGCTTTCTTGATTATTTTGTTTTCAGTGTGGTCATTTGTGACTTTAGCTTCCATTTCTTTCCTTCATGAATACAAATGTCAGTATATTAAGGCGAACATATCTCCATATTCTTCATGACCTTGAAATTATTACAGTTTTTCAATTAAGTTCTCAATCTACTTTATAACCTCAATAAGATCAGGGTGAAAAATCTAATGAATATTTCTTTAATCCCAAAGTTTACCAAAGAAACTATGTATTGTTATGAAATTTTTATAGGAAAATGTTTTTCTCATTTGAAATTTGGGGGAAAAAATCACATTATCAAGGGAAGAACATACTCATAAGATGTGATGATTAGCTGTTGCCCTGAATGGTTTCCCAAGACAATATTGACATCTATGATTTATCCATCTTAAATACCAAATTTTCAATGATTTTAGTGGAAGAATTGGAACAGTCTTGGAGTTAGGAATAAGGGATTTTTATCTGACAAACTAGGTGCTTTAAAAAAACCAATAAAATATGCCGGGCACTGATGGCTCACATCTGTAATCCTAGCAACACATGAAACTGAAATCTGAGGATTGCAGTTCAAAGCCAGCCTGCCATAGAAGAATTAGAGAGACTCTCATCTCCAATAGTACTCAGAAAAATCCAGAAGTGGCTCTGTGACTGAAGTGGTAGAGGGCTAGCCTTGAGCAAAAGAAGCTCAGGAACAACACCCAGGCCCTGAGTTCAAGCCCCAGGACCAACGAAATAAATAAATAAACACCTTTTTTTTATTATTACAATTTGCTATCGGACCTTTCTATATTAAAAGTATTACCCTATGAAACAAAAATAGCAGATTCATTTGTTTCTTACTATGCCCAACTGTGATTTATTACAAATTCACTCACTATAGTTCTTACCTTAGTGACAACATACCGTGTAACTCCCTCCCCCACTTCCACAGCTATCCACTTATGCTTTGGAACAGAATGTCCTATAAAACTGAAAAATACCAAAGACCCTCCCGTCTATATAAATACAAAACTGGTTGCCTTCCTATCAAGCCCCAATGAGCAAGGGCCATTGCTTTACCAAGATTTATGTATCAAGAAAAGGAGCTTCAAACATGGAGGCTGGCAACCTTCATTCCTATCACCTCAGCCATGTGTGGAGCAGGACTCATTGTAAGCTCAGTTTTTGACAGTGGGATTTAGTCTTGTAACAGAGCTGATAAATAATTTGCTACTCTTGAGTGCTTAGTTGAACTTCTACTATTCAAGCCCTCTCCAAATGTACCAAAGAGAAATAGCCCTCCAAATAATGAGATGGTCAAAATGGAAAAATAATAAGCTACCTCTCAGTTGTATTCTCATTTGTTTGTGTTCAATAATTTTTATGGAGTTAATTTAAATTGAGCAAGCTTTATGTGGATTTGCTTTTGAAAGATTTACTGCATTTATGTGAAAACCCATCTACATCTGACATTTTAGAATTACCCACCTATTTATGGGATTATACTGCATTCTGTTCGTGAAAGAGCAAGGCAATTTTCAGCATAGATTTTTTTCTGTCATTTTTTTTTCTCCCTGTCTTTGTGAAAGCTAGCTCCAATGTAAGAGGGGAAATAATTGAAGGAGATGGAGGGCAGAAAATAGAACTGGCTTGCTAGAGGAGGTGTGGTTTATAAACTAGTGGTGTAAAAGAGAAACCTCAAAAACCCAACCCAATAATTCATTTAATTTAAAATATGTGCTTATTTTTTTTCATAAAAATAATTTCTTACCTAATACTCATTTTTTCTATGTCTAGTAAATAAGCTACACATACTACCAGCCAGAATTCAATCTCAGATTTTCTGCTGCATATTAATAAAGGGAAATAAAACTATAATGGACAAGGTACCACATCATGTTTTAGAAATTGTAATTCAGTCTTACTTAACAATATAACATTTGAAAAACATTGAAATACATGGGTTATACAGTTATACTAGAAATCACAAGTAGGTGACTTTTTTAGTGATAACTAACCTTGGCGGGGTGGGGGTGGTAGTGGGGGGGGCAGGGACTCATGCATGCTTGAATGCTGGTATTGGACTTGAACTCATATCTCACACTGTTGCTTGGTTTTTTGGGTTTTTTGTTCAAGGCTGAAGTTCTACCAATAGGGGCCACAGCTCTATATTCAGCTTTTTGATGGTCAATTTGCGATAAAAAACTTGTGAACTTTTCTCCCCAGACTGAGTTTGAATTGCAGATCTCAGCCTCCTGAGTAGCTAGGATTACAGATGTGAGCCACCAATGCCTGGCTGGAAATTTAGGTACTTAAATGCTTTGTTCAAGCTCATATATCTAAGAACCAACTTCAGGTCTGCATGACTCCAGGCCTAAGATTAGGCCTCTCCCTTTATGTTCTTGTCACCCTTGGTATAAATTAAGCACAGTTTCAAATGATGGTAAATGAGATTAGTAGACAGAAAGTAATTGTTGTCATTCTTTTTTCCCCTTATATTATAAAACATTTCTGTCCTAAGAATCTTACCCTTTTTAAGTGGATGTTTGGTATACTCCTTTACAAACATAATTAAAATAACCAAATGAAATAATTCAATTGTATGCGAACCTTTGTATCTCCCATGTTCTTCCCGAAAACCTTTCCTAAATAATATCTGGAAGGCGCTAAAGACCTGCACCCCGTTAGAGCATCCAGAACAACCCAGTGGGTCTTTTACAAATTACTCAACTGTTTATGAGAGTAAGCCTTCCTGTGAATGGCTTAAACTTGAATTTCTGTGCTCTACAGCCTGCTTCAAATCCTGAAGCTATTAACTTATTTATTTAGTAAGTTTTTCAAGTCATTAAGATCTACCCCCTCTGAACTTCCTCTCAAGGAAATAGAAATGTGTGAAATCAAATGAATAAAAATTACACATGCCATTTTATAGCTGTAAAACACAGCAGCTAAAGACAGCGTGGTAAGTTCACATTTTCTCTAACAGAGAACAACAGTCTAGTTTGGTAAGTTTACTGGGTTTTTTTTTTTTTTTTTTAAGATAGGTTTTAGCATTTGTACAACTGGGTCTCTAACTCCTGGGGTTGAGTGATGTTCCCTCCTCAGCTCCCAATTATGGGGACTACAGGTATAGGCCATTGTGCCTGGCCTCCTTTGAAGGAAACCTTTACCATCACTATGTGTGACCTTTGTCTCTTTTCCCTTTGGAACAATCAGTCCCTTTTACAACACTGGTGGCATTGCAGGGCATATTTATAGTTGCTTGACAAATAAATCAGACCTTACTAGGAATTTATTTATCCTTTATATTCCAAAAATGTCACTTGTTCCTTGTCAACTTTAAAACTTGTTGTTCTGCTGATAATACTGTAGCTTTGTAGCATTTGGGTATTAGGGAAAAAAAGTAATAATAAAATAAAAAGGAGTGGGGAAAAGAGTTGGAGCTTAAATTTGAATTGCAGGACACCGTGAATTCTTTACATAAGGGCGGCTTGTTCACAACTGGGAAATGGTTCTTAATATGCAATTTCTGGACCAGCCAGGGGCCCATCAACCTCAGAATGTGTACGAAATGAACCTTGTCAGGCCTTACCAGAAAATCATGAACTTGGATTGTAGCCTATCACTTTGTCCTTAAGTCCTTCAAGTCATTCTGAGAAGAAAGCTTAGAAGCTTCTAGTCTCCAGTTAAAAGATGGAAATTTGCCATCCCAGTTCACCTTGGATCCATATTTTCTTCTTTCTAACGGTTCTCCTTTGGTCAGCTGAGGTCCCAGGTGAGATTTGAGGCACAGCTACAGCGCTCCAGGGTGTGTGTAGCTCTTGAGCCTGTTTTCTTCTGCATATACCTGACTTGGAGTTGGGAGGGATTAACCCACCTCCACAAGCAGGAGCCTGAGGTGGAATTTGTCTAGGAAAGCCATCAGTTTGAAGCATTTCCAATGCTGCCTTGGTTGTCCAGTGATTTTAATCAAACACCAGTTACATTCTCTTATCACATACATGAATGCAAACAGTCCTAGCTCTGGACTCCCAGGAAAAGGAAAAAGTTAGAAGAATGTAGATTGAAAATGCATCAGCATGTATGTCTGCAGACTTGTGAAGTGCGCAAAAGTAATTATTCCTGCAGTAAGGTAAGGGTCATTAGGCTACATGACTTAGTCATGAAAAGAATATCATTTATTTATTATAGTACTGAGTAAAATCAGTTCTTCCCACGTAATTGTGGGTGGAAAGTGTTGCAGTAACTGTGAGCGAGTGCTCAGTATTGACTTGTGTGGTGCTGAGCGGTAACAGAGATGGGGAGGGGGGGGGCTTCGGGTCCACAAGCCATCCTGTTGTGTGCCCATAAAGAACTGTGTAGCTAGGGTTCATCGTTAAAAATGAACATGCCTGTCTTGATCCCAGTTTGGTAAAGTATAACCCGCCCCCCCCCCCAAGCCCAATCTGGTTTGCCACCAGTTTTTGTATCTTCTGGGAGCTAATAATGTTTTTATAGATGACATTTACAATTGATTTGGTAATGGGGAACACTTTTCTTTGAACACTAATTAAGTGAAATGTTATGTCCCCAATAAAGAGTTCCATTCTGCTCATTAGTGAATCAATGAAAAAAAAAGTAATTAATTGTCACTGTTACAGTTGAGTTCCATCAGTGGAAAAAAAAGGTTGTAGGAATTTGTTTTCTGTTTTTGTTACATAGATAGGTACCTTCATAGTATCCTTGGTCTTGCTGTTGCCTGCAAAAGCCTATATGGTACTTTATGGCAAAGTTGGCTGACTTTGAATTTCCAGTTATTTTCCATCCATAGCTATGGGCTGGATGTGGGAGGCAGATGATTTTATAGTGCGGGTATGTTGGTGCTTGGCTATATTTTGTTGTTCGTTCACGGAATAGAATCAGAAAAGATGAAACAATAGCTTCCCTTTGCTGTAACAGTTGTCCATCTTTGCCCTTTAGTTGGAGATGGAAGAGTCTAAAACATACTAGTTCAAGTCCTATTGTCTTAGCAAGAAAGCCAGCCTGAATGTGGCCAAATCCTTAACCGCATGCCTCAGTTTCCCCATCTGTACCATGAGAGACCGATTGGTTAATGTTCATAGCTTCCCCAAACATCCCTGGGGCTTATACATTTTTACTAGAAATGTAAAGTATCAATCCTCTGTGCCAGAAAGCTTTCTTTTCCCAGCATTTATTCTTACATTATTAATATAATTAATAGTCTCACAAGTGAACAATTAATCAGAGAACTAACTTGTTATGAAGGCCATTAAATATCTTGGATATTTCTAAAATAAAACCTACTGAATAGGCTATGTTCCCAAGACACAGAAAATAGAGTCCCCTACTGAGTCTGTTTGGAAATGCATGTCTAATATCCTCTAATATCCTCTCCTCCAGATAAGATTAGAGATACCTTCAGGCTTCCCTGAGCCAAATCTTCCTTAGGGACCATCCAGTTTGCATAAATGGTTCAAATTCTCCCCCCCCCCCCCCCCCGCCCCCCAAACTACTACTGGAATTTCACTTATGACCTTCAGGAGACTCCATATTAAAATTTAAGTGTGTTACTTAGGAAAGTAATGTTTAACCCTCTACTGGTATAGACTTCAACTCAAATTAGGTTTTACAAAAGTAGGTAGCTGAATAAGGGTAGTACTTAAACTGAATGGATTCAGGGTTTGGGGGGGCGGGAAGCCATTGGGTGATTGAGGTATTTCCCCCATCACTTGCAGCACCAGTGTGTGTGTGTGTGTGTGTGTGTGTGTGTGTGTACCTATCACAGTGCTTGAATCAAGCAAGCCTGGATGCTCTCCCTGAGTTTTTGTCCTCAAGGCTAGCCCTCTACTACTTGAGCCATAGCTCCATTTCTGGCTTTTTGATGATTAATTGGAGATAATATTCTCACAAACTTTCCTGTTCAGGCTTCGTACCAGGATCCTCAAATCTCAGCCTCCCGAGTACATGAGATTACAGATGTGAGCCACCAGTGCCTGGCATGCTCCTCTACTTATAAATGACTGTGTCTGTACAGGAGAGACCTTCGTAAGGTTCAGTGCCCTAGTCTCTAAGCAGCATTGTCCAGGAAAAACACAGCATAATCTTCATGTGTAATTAAAAAAAAAAATTGTGGCCACATTGAAAAATATTTTGTAAAAAGAGAGTGGAATTATAGTTAATGATTCAATTGATTCTGTATTTAAAGTATTACTGCAATCATTATGTAACCTTTATAAAGTTATTATGATGTTTTACTTGTAGGGCATTCTTAGACTTTGAAACCCAATGTCTGTGCCCACCACTGATCAATGTGGTCTAGATACTGCTGTGAATAGTGACTGAATAGCATAGTTCTGGAATATCTCTAACCAGAATAAAGGAGTAAGAAATGGTAGTTGATGAAGGCAGCAGTAAGATGGGCATTCTTCCCTCCATTCATATCTAAGACACATTTTTGCTGAAGATCAGTCCTAACTACAGTATATTAACATTTTCAGAAGAATATGAATATTGGAGTTAGACTGACTTCATCACAGTTGCCCTGAAAGTTGTGTAATGACATGGATTCCTTCTTCTAAATAATAGGTGTTATTTATTGTCTTAACCAAATTCATGAATGTTAAATGATACAATGTATGCAAACATAATACCCAATGAATACTTGACAATTGGAATGGCTGTTGCTATTATTTGATGATCTATGAGTACAATTGGATACTATCAATTACTGTGCAGTTCTTAAAACAGGAGAATGTGGTTATAATGATAGACAGGAACCACTGGTACCTGACTTTTAGTGAAAATCAACGTTGTTGTGGTAGTGAGTTAGCTTGTCAAAAAAGAGAATTTCTTCTTCTTTTTTTCTCATCCTGCAAAAAGAAAAAAATAAAGCAATTAGTGCAAAGCTCAGTGGATTGAGTGCAATATTTTTTCTGCTGATGTCAAGTGATCTTCCCACAATGACTTAATCAGAAGGCCTGGAGCCTCTGTGTAGGTAGCCCATGTAGTACAGCCCTAATAGGAAAAGGCCAGGACAAGGATGTTTCTTGAGGGAATATATTGAACTTGTTTATAAAGTCATCAGCATCCAGAAATACAGTATCCCAGTTCTCAAACAAAGGAGGATGATGGGAAATAATCATATGTCAATGTGATGAGGAGTTTTCTATACAATGAAAGAGATGGTGAAAAGTTTAAGATACAAGTAAAGTGGTAAATAAAGGCAAGATGTCTTTATACATTTTACACCAAATATTGGAAGGCTGTGGACCACACAGAGCAAAAAAAATATAGTGAATCATTAATTTAGCAGGCCATTTTGAATGTTGGCAGCAAAATGGCTGTGTGTAAAAAGCCACTACTATATTTTGAGAGTGCCTTTCTAAGAATCCTGAAATATTAATTATGTGGTCTTAATGTACTTGAAGACAAAATAATGTGTTAAGGGCAGCAAGAGCATAACGAAAATTAGGTATTTTCTGCATGTGCTTATAAAAGTGAAAAGAAACTAGAACAGCAGCTTTCCATTTTCCCAATTGGTATAAAGTTTTGTATTTCCCAAGTGAATTCATGCAAATTTATTGTCGATAATTGGTTAACACCGGCTTCAAGGAAAAAGGGAGGGAAAACGTAGACGTGCAATATGAATTAATTCTTTCCTTCAATTCACATAAGTACACTGAATTTCTGAATTCTAACAAATCAGAGGAAACATCCTCTAAGGTGATTTTTGAAAAGTCTAAGTTGGAGACTAGAAGTTTTCTTATAATAATAGTTGGGGAAATAAGAATGCCTTTGCTTTTTCCTTTGTGTGTGTTTGATGCTGTTTACAGGCATAGGTCGGTTTTCCCTGCTGATTAAACAATCTAAAGGCAGGAAAGTATTTAATACAGACTAAGTAAGTTTATTCAAAAGTTAAAGGAAAACAGCAAACCAGATTCACCTTAGAGAAGGAACCAAGCCTGGGAGTCCAGTGGAGTCCCAATAATTATTAGTATGGTGGTTCCTCCCATATCTCCTCCTTTGGGCTTTGGGCAGATTCCTTGATGACTAGTGTATGGGTTACCTGGGCTCTTTTCATTGGCTGAGTGAGAACCCAAGCCATTATGGGAAAAAGAAGCACCACGATGAGCCACACACATATTATCTGTTATCTATTACTTGTTATGTCCACCATATATTTTTTTTTTTATCTCTATCCACCTAATCAAGGAGGCCTACTCTCCTTCAGTGTGTGTGTATGGCGGGGGGGGGGGGGGGGAGGGCTAGTGATCTATCCTTGCTTAATTTCTGTCAATCCTAACCTTCTACTTCCAACACATGACTTTAGGTTTCAATGCTTGACAACAGGATAGCACACACATATTCGCCAGAGAATGTAGCATTCTCCTTAAAAAACAGAAAAATAACATACTATTTTGGTAGTCTTGGCACGAGTTTACCACAGTTGCATTTGCCAACTTGTGACTCTGTTTGTGATGGGCAGGGCCTAGAGACTCTGTGCTCTAGGGCTCTCTGTTTGATGTGGGATGGTCAAGCTTGACTCTCCCACAACCCAGGGCTTCCTCCTGCTACAGCCTGGGTTTCTGATTTTAATGGAAACCCCAGGGCCATCTTAAGCACGACCAAAAAGGCACCTTGCAAGCTGAACCTTATCTAATTATGCTATGTGTATAAACTTGAGACACATAAATCTCAGTCACTGGAGCAACTTGTTTTTCTAAGATGCTTTGGTCCAGTGAAAGACGAAAGCAAATAAAGGAGAGATTGATCTTGGAGCACTTTTATTGTTGGTACTCCACACATCATAAAGTTTGGGCTCGTTAAAGGAAATTCCATAAACAACTTTAGTTAATAAGAGTGAAGTAACTGTGTGCCTCTCTGAGCTGCTGCTAAACTCCCTTTCCGCTAGCCATCACGAGGGTGCAATGAAAAGAAGAAAATGACACGAGGATATGCAAGAGCAATGGGTAAGGCTGCAGCAGGAAGCCGGACAAATGCTCCTTGGACCAGTACTGCTTCCGGACGATCGGATGGATTTCTAGCATGGATGGTCACTTGGTGGTTAGGCTAATGGCAAACGTCCAATGGAGCCTTTACCCAGCTGGTGTTTTTGATGGGATACAACACCAGATAGACAGGATAAATGGTGCGAACTGGGAGTGAATGAATCCTGGTGGGAAGACTTTGGGCCCATCACTTATTTCCATTTCACACCTAATGTTACAGAAGACTTTCATTTTCAATGCCTGTTGCCTCTGAGTTTGATGGTTGATAGCTAGCATTTGTCCGTTTTCATTTTGAGAGGTGACGGTGAAGAACATAGCCATGCACTATTAATTATTTTTTATTATCAGGTTTCAGGGTGTGATTGAATTTTTCCATGTTAGTAAAAATAATCCTCAGTGTCCGTGAGATGTTTATAAAGGATGACATCATGGAAAGTGTGTCAGGTACACGAGGAACTATATGACCCGTGTTCTGGGCACGGGCCTCATGCGGCTCTGAGGCAAGGAGGCTGGGAAATGGAGGAAGATGGAAAAGAGGGGGTTTGATTAACTTCCAAATGAGCACAAAGTATTAGCTGACTTTATTGGTATCTACAGTTCATAGTTTTTATTGCTTGGCCCTGAAATCCTGGCCCTTGCCTTACAGAGTCTAGTTTTTTGTGCTTGGCTGGTTTTGTTGTGTTGTTTTTATTTGCTTCTTTCTGTAGCTATAATTAGGAAATGATCACTGACCAATGTTCTGTTAGTATTTGCACACGCTTTAACTGGTTGGTTTAAAAGACCAAGCTCTCAGATTCTCCAAAACATGCACCTAACAGTTCAGGCTTTGTGAGAAGAACACATGGAGTTGGAGCTGGTTGCTGACACGTACCAGACGCATGGCCTTATATCAGGAATCACCTGCTGGAGGTTGGAATTCCTGGTTTCTAAGGTAAAGGGAATAGCAGTGCTTTTTGGAAAGGGGCTGCTGTAAGCATGAATGAGATCTTGCATACAAGGGCCACCCGAACTCTAGAGCAGGATGCAGTCAACTTTAGATGTGTTTTTATGGTTGGATTCCACCACATTGAAGGGAGTGTCTTCCAAGGGGGCTCCTGCTTGTCACCTAACCAGAAGTGTTCATGTGATCCTTAAGGAGGGGCTATAATCAATCCCTTCAGGTTGCTTTGCCTTCATCTCAAACCTGGTAGTCATCACGGAAATGCTTTCCTGTTTTCCCCCTTTGCTGTCTTCCTGGTGGTTTAAATGTGTTTGTTTTTCTTTTCTCCTTCCCTGTAGCTTGCAAAATTGGATATTACAAGGCTCTCTCCACCGATGCCACCTGTGCCAAGTGTCCACCCCACAGCTACTCTGTCTGGGAAGGAGCCACCTCATGCACCTGTGACCGAGGCTTTTTCAGAGCTGACAATGATGCCGCCTCCATGCCCTGCACCCGTAAGTTGTTTGCTTGTCTCCTGTTTTGTCCCTGCCAGTGCTTTGCATTACCACTGAGCAGGATACCGCCAGCTTCTTCTCCTAGTATAACCATGCAGGGGGCAAATTAGATCAAGCATGCAACCTTCCTCAGTCAGAGCAGGAGGAATGCTTATGAAAAAAAAGAAGGATCTTTTTTGCTCTTTCTGGTTGCCTTCAATATATGCACAGCTGCCAACCAGCAACGTTGTAGAGCCGAGATTGAGTGCTCAGGGCTGTCTGACAGTGTAATTAGAGCTGAGATTGGAATTTATAAATGGCTTTACCATTGCATCAAGGGCTCAGGGAAGCTTGGCAGCTTGGGGAGGCGCAGGTAGAGGGCAGGATTGGGGAATGTGGTTTCAATGGAAAGAGACAGCCCAGTGGACACTGAGGTCATTGCTGAGATGTCATTACACTTCTTCCTCCTTTCCTCATAGTTTTGTATGCATAGCACTTCGGCCTGGATCCTAATAAATGCTTGTTTAATGGGAGTCACTTAATGAATGTGGGCTAATGAATAGATGAGGCCATCAAGCTTGATGTGAAGGGGAGGAGAGAAATCTCTTCTCACACATTGTTTAGACAAGATGGCTAGATGCCCTTTGATATACACTCCAGGCTCCCCACAGATCCTGTGACAGCCATGACAGTGACCGGGAGGGCAGTAATGGACCTGGGTTTCTCTGTCCCGTGTGTGTGTGTGTGTGTGTGTGTGTGTGTGTGTGTGTGTGCGCGCGCGCGTGCGCACATGTGTGTGCGTATACACATGTGTTTGTGCAAGTGTGCACATAAGCATGAGGGGAAACTTGCGTTTCTGGAGGCCTGGCCTAGTAGCGTAACACACAAAGTACACAGGCTTTGGATTTGTTTCTAGCTGAGTATTTTCTTTAGTAGCTGACTGCTTATTTCCCAAAGCATCAGTTTCCACGTCTGAAGGATGGGGTTAATGATCATACAACTTGAGTAAATGCTTGAGACCGAAAGTGTTCAAGACTAAGTTTCTAGGTGTGTTTGAGTGTGCATGTTTGGATCTGGGAATATTTGCCCATACATGAGATACCTTGAGAATGAGACCCAAGTCTAAACATGAAATTAATTTGTATTATATATACCCTATCCACGTAGCCTGAGGGTAATTTTATACAATATTTTTAGTGAGCCTCTGTTTTGACTACTACCTATTACATGAGATCAGGTGTAGCATTTTCCTTTTATGGTGTCATGTACAAAACAATAGTCCTTGACAAATTTTGGCTTTCCCTCTTACTATGGCTATTATCATTCCATTCCTTACCTACTACAAATTGCATGTTAGCTGGCCTGGGTCCAGCATCCCTGAATCTAGAAGCATTCTCTGGGCTTTGCGCTGTTGGAGGTGTTGTAAGGCTACCGTGTAGCCTGATTAGGTGCCACCACCTCTCAAAGGAGGGGCAAGCCATCTCAAACTCATGCTGGAATTGCTGCAACCTCGGGATTGTCTTTCGTAACAAGATATAGGTATTAGTAATTATAATGACAAGCTAAAGGTAATACCTACGTCATGTGTTAGTTAAGAACGTTTAGCAAGCCTTATCAGAGGGTCCACACTGGTACTGTCTTTGCTTTACAGACAAGGGAACTACTGGCTCAGAGACATGAAAGAACATAGCACAGACAAGACCCTATCTTAGTAGCAGAGCTGTGTAACCCCAAGACTCACAATTCCTAAGTCCTACAATGTTGTCTTGCCTGGTTTTTCAGATGCAACAGAAACTTCCAGAGATAAGGAATATAGAAAACCAGCTTTGCCTTATATGCATCACCATCAATGGAAGAATTTCTTCAGCACTTTGTTTTTCTATTGTTTCCTGAGGCTGATGGTCCTTTCTTTCTCTAGGTGACCACTATCATTTAACCTGTTCAAATCTTGACATTTTTCCTATGACAAAGTATTTCTTTTTTAAAATTCTATGTTACCTTTTGTTGAATTACCTGTTTTTGACCACACTTGCTGCCAACAGGTTTCTTGTGTTAGTAACTTGGGGCACAATGGCAAAATCAAGAACTACTGTGGGCTGACATGTTGATAGTTCCTCTTTTTTCAGGTCATGCAGACCTCCTACAATGAGCCTTCTTCAGGTTGAGAGGTCTGAGTGTGTTATACATACCATGAAATTCATCTTGGATAGCATAGTCACCCTCTATTCTTCCCCTAGGGTAGTTTTATTTGGTTATTTACTTACTTTGTGTTGTTGTTGTTTCTTTTATGTCAATGAGGTTCTGATTTGTTCTCTAGTATTCCACAATACCATCTGTCAACCACCTTCCTACCAGGGAGTTTAAGATGCCATAGGCTGTATGCCTGTGGTATTGGATCATTTGCGATGTGCATAAGACTGATGTGGTTAAAGGAGCCTTTGGAATTTGATTAATCTCTAAGTTGTTAGTTGTATCATCAGGGTAGAAGTGAAAGAAAACGTATGATAAAGGGAAACAAACAGTTTAAATTTTTATGTGATTTTTGTTGTGGTAGTAGTTGATTTTGCATTCTTATAAGATTCTTTTCTCAGGATTAGAGGAGAGACAATGGTTGTTTTTTGAGGTATGAATGAAAGGTCCCAGAAGAAACTCCTTACCCACATGAGAGTCAATCCTTTCTTTCCTGTTCTTGGAAGGCCACCTCTAGTTCTCTGCTTCCAAGTCTTTGGCTCTGGTAGTAGCTGCATCCCAACAATGTGGTCCCCAAGAAACAGTGCCAGTAGTGACCCTGCACATTCAGTCAGCTAATCAGAGTGCTGGCTCCAACCACTAATCAAATCTATGACAAGCAGAGTACTTAATTTCTTCAGGCCCTAGTTTCCTTATCTAAAAATGGATTTTCATATCTGTGCAAAGATATGAAGAATGGATTTCCATTATCTATTGCAAAGGTCTAGCACAAGGTAGTGATTTAATAAATGTTTGATCTCTTTCTTTTTTATCTCCAGCTGGTCACTTCCTTCCTTCCCCAAGCCTCCTCCTCAGCAGGCTGCTAATGCAAGTCTTTGGCCCTCTATCACTGATTTGCACTCTTGATTACACAATTAAATTATCTGGAAGCCACATTGCAAGGCTGGAGATATAGGGACAGGACTCATACACATCAGTATTTTCAAAAACTGGCCCATTAATTCCCTTGTACCATCAAGATTTAGACCACCTCCCTACAGAGTTATCATTTTTCACTTAAGTATCAACCACACACGTCGTATAAGACTTCCTTTGAGAAAGGAGTAGTCAGGGAAATGACCTTACTTTGCTAATTGCTATGCATATTGATAAGTCAGGAAGTAGAATCAGAATCTAGTTCTCAGCCCATGGCGCTCTCTCTTGATTTCTTCCTTCCTGTTGAATACAGTGTGCCTCTGTGGTCCAATACACTAACTACTAGGTAGCCATTAAAGCATAAAACCATATCCATTAAATGTAACGTTTAGCTTCCTAGTCAGGCTTGCTGCCTTGCAAGGGCTGTGGGACCTCATGGAGTTACTGGAGACAGTGCAGAGAAGATGTGTCTCTCATGGCAGAATGTTCTCTTACATGGTACAGCAGCAGACACTTTCATAGACAGGACAATGAGAGTTTCTCAGAAAGTCCCTTGTTTCGATCACCCAGGGGATGATCTTCTTTATCCTTGGCTTTTATCAGATTCTCTTGACAAGAGGTGGAAAGGAACATAAACATCAGGGGATCCTTTCAAACCCACTCCAGGCCCCAATCAGTCCTTAGCAGTTGGTGAAGCCAGGTGACAAACCCAATTCCCTTGTGCTGACAGCCATGATAATCAGGCCCCTTCTTTGTTCATTATGCCGTCTTTAACCCCAGCATTCCTATGCAGCCCTGCATTTAGTGATCGCTCACTGTGACGGTGCACTAATGAAGAAATAAAACACACTCTCTAAGACTCATTCTTCTACCCAAAGAGAGACTCTGCTCCACTGGCTTGTAAAATCAAGTTTTTGTTCACGTGGGGAACGATTAGACCAGGTGAACACAAGGAGCATCAGCTAATTTAGAAGGAGACGCCTAGACGTTCACACCATCCACAAGGCTGGAGGACGTTGGAACATTTTATAAGAAATGAACTTTCCCTTCAGGGGGACTTGGGATCGAGCTGCATTCGCCTCCCGTGGATGGCTGTGGCCGGGTGGTTTCAATGGCAGCATTACCTGAATATTTGCAGGAAAATGGCATCTAACTGGTTAGAAGAAGAGGGATTTTTAGAGCAATCACTTTCCTCGCCATCAGTCCTGGAGATGGAGCCTGGGGCTTTGCACACGTTTGGCAAGCACAGATACTCTGAATCCCCTACCCTTTTCAATTGTATTTGAGACAAGGGCTTCCTAAGTAGCCCAGGCTGCCCTGCACTTCCGATGCCCCTGCTACCACCTCCCAAGTAGTTCAGATCACAGGCAGGCGCCATCATGCTCAGCCAGAAGAGTGCTTCTTGGACAGTCTACATGAAAATTGTCTAACAAGTCACTGGACTTTGCCTGATACTTTGTATTTCCAGCATGTTCACAGGCGATGCTGAAGCTCTGGCATGGGAAATCACCCATCCTAAGGCAAAAAGGACTTAGATTCCCTGCCTGATGACACGGATCCACAAAACCTCTTTCAAGACTGTAACTTGCAGTCTCTTCAGGTCCACTGCTGAGTCTAGAAAGAGCTTTCAAGTGTTCCAAATACTCTCCCTTAGTGGAGAGTGAATATTTCATTTGTCTCCTAGATGTAAAAAAAAAAAAAAAAAAAAAAAAAAAAAATCTTCGTTTGGGGGTACGTGAACTACTGTACACTGTATTTTTTCAATTTTGTTTTTTGTTCTTCTGCTCTTTTTTTCTTTCCTTAGTTATTTTTTGTTTTTATTGTTGGTACTTGAACTCCGGGCTTGAACTCTCTTGCTTGGTCTTTCTTCTAAAGGCTGCTTAATTGGAGAGAAGATGCTCTGTCTTATCCAGGCTGGCTTTGAACTTAGGTCCTCAGATCTCAGCCTCCTGAGTAGCTAGGATTACATGCATGAGCACTTAATGCCCAACTCTTTCGTGGTTCTTTATTGCCCAAGATGAATAAGGAACATGCTCACCAGAAACACCTAAATGGTCTAGAAAAGGATGTAGCTTTCTGGCCATATTGCCACTAACCGGGTCATTTTCCTATAGGTAGGGATCCCATTGAAGCTGAGGGAGAAATTTTGATTTCAAAAATCCCTTAATAGTGGGAATTTTGGAATGTTTTATTAACGAAATGAGCACCTTTTAAATGCAGATCTCCTCCTCCTATTTCTTTATCCTATAGTTCCATTTCTCCTAGGTCTGGAACTTGGGCCCAATCAACAGTATTGGGATGAGTCCTCTGCATGCAAAATGGGAAGGCTTTTGAATAGGAGTCTCACAGACTTTCCTGCCTAGGCTGCCTTTGTACTTTGATCCTCAGATTTCACCCCCTCTGAGTAGCTAGGATTACAGGCATGAGCCACCAGCTCCTGGTTCTTTAGTTGCTAGTTAAGTGTTCTTAGTAAAGAAAAAGCTTTTCCCTTCCTGACAGGCCCAGTGATTTCACAACTTCTTCCTATATTTCAAAATGTCCTAAAGAAAATGCCTTATGAAAGTAGTTATTGACACAGTAGATTGGGAGGTAGAGAGAGGGGGAATAGCTAATTTGTTATTTTGTCACCTTTGCTTAGCACCTTCCCCCCCACCCCCACCCCAGGTGGTTTTCTGTATTTTTCAATTGGAAATCTGTTCTTGGGCAGATTTGCTCTTTATTTAACTTGTTTGATGAAACTTATTAGGGTCTCTTGATGGGGAGTACTTGATGAGTGAGAGATTATGACTTAGATTGCCAGCTTGAAGGGCCTTCCACAAATCTGTCTCCCAGTAAACGGGCCTTGAATAGTTCCAAGGGCTGTGCCAAACAAACAAAGAGATTGATTGATACTTCGACATGGCCTAAAATATTCCCAAATTGCAGCTTTTAAGACAATTTATAGTGGAGCTTAGAGCTAATGAGGGCAAATTTAGCAAGATCTACGAGGAAAGGTCCTGACGCGAGAAAGCTTTTCTTCTGCAGGTTTAGGCTATCAAGAAATTGAAATCGCTGAGCTCCAAACAACAAACACCACTTACTTTGTCTTTACATTTGCCTTTTCTAATTGAATTTAGCGTGCTGCTGTATTTCCTCTAGAAAGTATATTGTTTTAAAATTACCATTTCAGTTCTATTACTCAAAGCCCTCGCTCCTAATGCTTTCTGACAGTTATCAACATAATGAACCATAATGAAATGATGAGCAATCTTCAGTGGAAACCTAATGTCAATCCCAATCGTGCAGTGTGACTGTGTTGTTAAAATCTGAATGCAAATTAAAGTTACATCGTCCTTACTGGCTTCCAAGGTCAGGATAGACTTTTCTTTTTCTTTTACCGCCCCCCCACCCCTTTTTAAGTGCTTTAATTTGGAAAATCTCACATCCATTTTCAAACAAGCTCTTCTTGAAGGCGCCTCTTATGTTTAGCTCGCTTCTCTCCCCTGAAGATTTACTTGTTTAACCGTCTGGCTAAGGGAATTGGGGAGAGTGTCTATAGTGAGGCTTTGATTTATAAACCATAGGATAAAAGACTTATGTTTTTGTTCTACCCCAGAGCATATATTTCCTTTATAGTTTTTCCTTCAGAGTTGCAAGTAGAGAATAATATAAGAATAGGAGAGAGGTCTATTGCATAGAAAAAGTCTGAATACACAAGTTAGTGGAAAGGCTAGTTCTATAGTTAGTGAAAGAGTAAACAAAAAGATCAGAATTTCCTAAGTGTTGCTAATGAGAGTATTTCAGTAGATCCAATTGGTTGATATCTGAGCATTTCATCATTCATTCAATCAATTATTTTGTAAATAGATATGTTTGAAAAACCGTGGCTACCAGATATCCAGGGGAATTTCGTGCTTCGTGTCATATATCAAATTTTCAAAGCAAAGCACTATTCCGTATTGTTGGGATATGTGACTGTTGTTTTTTTAGGTTAGCCATGTGGTCAGTCAGTTGATAAACTATGTCTGTCCCTGGATTATAGTCACTGATCAAAGCAATCAGAGAAAGGTTGATGAGGGAGATGTAGCCTTCAATCTATTCCATTTCTAGGCTGCTTGCATGGAGCTCAGAAGTTCAGCATCTGTCATTAACGCGTGAGTAAATCGCATCCTTCTCCTTTTCTTTCGAATTGCCTTTCAGCATTTTAACTACTTAAATGGAAAATTACTTCTGGAGAAGCAAGTGCACTTAAAAAAAAAAAAAGGAAAAAAAGAAGACAGTTGAGGATCAGAGGGAAATCCCTATCTTAGCCCCTCCCCCTCCTGCTTTGGCATCAGGTAGGAATAAGCAGAATAGTGTGGACTCAACTAGAAAGTGCGTGGATTCCAGCGAAGAAAGCTAATGAATGCTCAAGTGAAGGTCTTAAATAAGCTTCCAGTACCATTTAGCCAGGTCATCAACAATTTTTGTATCCCCATGAATAATTAAGAGTGGCTCCCCATTCACCACACCCTGTCATTTCTGGATGGCATTTTTGACGCTACTCAAGGAAGTCATACAGTGCTTATACACAGCATGCTTCTTTGAAATAGGGTCAATTATACATTTTTCTGAACTCCCCTGTGGTGAGAGTTGAGCATCTTCTTTGCTATCAGCATTTTGATTTTTCTCTTGGAGGTCATTCTTGTTCTATCTGCTATCTAAATCCCCCCGCAGAAGGTGCAGTGAGGAGAGAGCCCCATTATAGGGACAAAATTGCTCCTTTTCTCCCTCCTGCGATGATCTTCTGTCAGGGGAAGAACCTTTATCAGAAACTTCTCCCCACTCTCTTGTGTGGAAGGTGGGAGACCACAGAGGGGACACCACAGAAGAGATGAGTGCAATCTGAACACTGATCAAGATACATGGGATTCAGTCGTTGATTTGCTGAATTAAAATTTCTTTGTACAACTACGGGAGGGAGGGAGGGAGCGAGGGAAAGAAAGAAAGAAAGAAAGAAAGGAAGGAAGGATGGAAGGAAGGAAGGAGAAAGAAGAAAAGAAAAAAAAGGAAGGAGAAGGAAGAAAAGAAAGAAAAAGAAGAACAAGTACAGTCTAAAAATGAATGCTAGCCAGTCATCTTCCTAAAAGGTCAGGAAACTAGGAGAAATTTAATTCTGAGTTGGAAACTTCCCACCTAATTAAAAATAATAGTTAAGATTCATTGTTTTCTTTTACATCAATTTTATCTCTAGGAAGGAGAGGGAAACATTTAGCCTTAGAGTCCCGTTTTTGATCAAAGCAGTAAACCTATCAGATGAGTTGCTTAACTTTTCTTATCTGAGTTTTTGGTCAGCAGATTGCTGTGGGTAATGAATACTTTTCTGTCTGATTTTATTACGGGGATTACATTTAAGATAAGATGTGAAAAAGTGTTGTGTGAGAAAGGTAAATTAACGTACAGCTCAGCTAATTCCCAAATGAAATGCCCAGCCATGCTTTCCTTGGTCTTACGTGTTGTATCTTCCTCCTGTCTGACTGAGAATTTATACAGTACTTCAGCCATAACCTAGTCAACTTAATATATAAATTAAACCCTTAGTAAAACCCAGGGAAGAAGAAAAACAAAACAAAAGATTCTTAGGGAGGAATGGGAAAAATAGAAATAGAAAAAAATAGATCATGGGAACATTTTCACACAATGTTCCTCTCTAGAGGAAATTAAGAACTTTTCATGACAGCAAAAAGTGGTAGATGTAAGCAAACAATTCTGTGTTATTTTTAATAATGGACAGCTCTGCTTGGGCTCTAGTCATTGCTAAAACATATAAAGGTTATTCACTGACCATGTATATCAGAAGGGATGTCACTGGACAGCGGTGTCTATGTAAACGAACCTGACAGCAAGGGCTGGAGGAAAGCAATTAGTGGTGGCAATGTATACAGCTGTCAGGGGGGAGCAGGGGATGTGTTTCAGTCTCCCCCCCCCCCCCCCACTGTTTATTCTGCTTCACAAGCTGTCTTTCAGCTGGAGAGAGATTAGCAACAAAAGCTTATGTGAAGGGTTGAAGGGCTTCATAGCTAAGACACTGAAGCATTATTGACAGTCCAAAAGTTGCATGTGGTTAATGAAATCGTATGAAATGGAACTTGAGACCCAGCGAGTCTCTTCCTCAGAACACAAGCCTTGTACTGGTTGCCTTGGCATTTCGGTGGGCGACAGTCGCCCTGAAATCCATCATGTAAGAGTTCCAATTTTGCCTGTGCTCTTGGGGAATATTTCTTGCTACTTCCAGAATTAGTTTCATGGCTCAGGCATTGAATTTTGAAATGGTGATTAAAAGCCAGTTAGGTATTAAAAATCTGTAATAGCTCTGAAAACTGCTCTGTTACATCAGCACAGGCATGTTGGCTCTTCCATCAACTGCTCCTTGTATTATTTGTATCGTAAACTGCATTTATTTATTTATTTATTTATGTATTTATTTACTTACTTACTTATTTATGTATGTATGTGTTTTTGCAGGTTATCCTAAGTTTGTTAATAGCTATTTTTTTGTTTTTTTGTTTTCTGGTTAGCTTTTCTGTTGTTGCTGTTGTGCCACTACCATGGTGTGAGCTCAGCCTCCAGCTTGCTTGTTCAGTTGGTGTTCTACCTCTTGAAGTATACATCCAGCCCAGCTTTTTGCTGGTAGTTTTGGAGATGGAGTCTAGTCTCACAAACTTTACTGCCTGCCTGGCTTCAAACTACAATTCTCTGGATCTCAGCCCCCTGAGTAGCAGGGTTATAGGTTTAAGGCACCAGTGACTAGCTTCTACTCAGCCTTTATAACGTACACAAAAGCTACAATAGTGAGGTTTCAAATGAGTGAGTTGAATTGGGTTGAGGAACCATCATTAATTTGCTCAGCAGATTACATGCTGTCTGAACAGCAAGATACTAAGCCAGACATATTGTTCTATGAGCTGGAAATATGTCTGTAATCCAAGAGAGAAAAGAGAACCTTGTTCTCCTGAAGCTCCGTATATAAGAATATATATGATAAATCAATCAATAAAAGAGATAGTTCAGCATTCTCATAGGAGTGTGGTGGAATGCATTGAGGCAGAAGAGGAAGAATCTTAGTTTAATATTGAGTAGTTTTTGTTGCTAGGTGGTACCTCAGGGATAAGGAATCTTATCCCTGGAATCTTATGCTAATCAAAGAGCCGCAGGTGAGATAAAAGTTTTCCTAACAATGTAACTTTTAAATTTATATCTTTCTTGAGTAGTAGTATATGTGAGCATATTATTTCCAGTTATTAGAAGATCACAGGCTTTTCAGTTAGCAAGATTGCCTCTGAAAAATACACTATGTATGGTAGTGCATACCTGTAATCCCGGTTTCACAGGAGGCAGAGGTAGGAGAATCAAGATCTGAGACTTTGTGCCCAGGCAAGTGCACAAGACCTCATCAGCAAAACATGAAAAGCAAAAGGAATAGGGCATGAGATGATTCCATGGTAGAGCCACTAGCAAGACCATGGATTCAATCTCTGGTACCAATCAGAAGAAAAGAAATGGAATTTAAGTTGACATGCTACTTGATATAAATCTCTTCATGTGTAAAACCCCTTTTCTGCTAAGCCTATATCTGAATGAAATCATCATAGAAGGTTTTCATCCTTTGCAAAGTTCCACCCACTTTTTTTTTAGGACTAAAGCACGTTTCCCTTTGCCTAGGGATGTTTGGGTGGGTAACATGGTGTGCTATTATGGGTGGGTCATAGCTCACTTGTAGTTCATGCTGGAGATGTTGATGGCTTGAGGTTCAGTGGTAGCTGGTGTTATTCTGAATGATCTGATTAAGGCTCTTAGAGACACACAGGTGTGTACACAGTGGGATGTTCTGAAGAGACTTCTTTACATCCACAGACAAAGCAGCAAGCGTGTTCTCAAAAATGCCCAGGAATTCAACTTGAATCTATAGGAGAAAATAATTAAGATGTGGAATTGTTTCCTTTGATGGCTTAGAATACTATACTACCATTCTTAGTTGTTTTTCTTTTCCCTAAATTTCCTTACATAGTGTGTGGCTGGCTCATTTGCAGAAACATGCCTTTTCCCAGAGGGTAAGAGCATGTGTTTGGTTAAGGTGGATTAGGATCCTTTTTGTGATACAGTATATGATATGATATATTATGATATGATACAATAGCCCTCTGCATCTGCTGTAATTGGGCTACACTTTCTTTGGGGCATCATACTGTCAAACTCCTGTCAGCTCAATGCATGTTGACATTCTCCTAGAAAATAATAATTACCCATTGTAACACCTTTCACCAGTACCTGCTGTGTAATGCAGAAAGTATTTCACACTAGTGAAGAAAATGGACGTTGATTTAATTCATCAACAGTGGCGCAAAATGCAGCCACCCAGTTCTGTCAGAACAACAAAATAACTCAAGAAACAGGCTATGTTATTTCATATCATTTATTTTTTCTTAAGTCAATGAAATTAGGTGTAACATATGGGTTTGAGAAAACAGGGCTGTTTACTGGAGTTTATAAATATATTTATTCATTGTGAGTTCCTGGACTGAGCTCCTATAGAAGCTCAGATTGTCCCGAAGGGCCCTAGAATTACATATGGAGTTTTGAGAATATCAGAGCATCTTTTGGTCATGAAGTTACAGCGCTATTCTCAAGTTTTCTATAGCAGTTATTGACAAACTATGGCCTGAAGGCCAGTTTCAACTGCTGCTTGGTTTTGCAAACAAGATATTCTGGGAGCATAGCCCTTCCAGTTTGTTGAGGTGTTATCTGTGACTGCTTCGAGGTGCCATGGCAGAGTTGAGTAGTTGCTGTGGAGACCATATGGCTCATAAAGCCGAAAGTATTTACTATCTAGCCACATAGTAAAATTTCTTCACAAAGGAAATATGCTGACCCCTGCTCTATTCATAAATTAAAGATTATTGCATTTGACTTTTGTTTCTAGTAGTATAGCTATTGTCTGTGCCACTAAATTATATTAAAAACGTGAAGGGCATTCTAAACCTGAGGGCTTTAAAGCAGTTGAACATGCCAATCCCATTCCTGCTGGAAGGAGATGGAACCCTGAGCTTCCATGTGAATACCAAAGGTGGTTTTCAAGTACAATCCAAATTGTAGAAGGAGAACATTTTTTTTTGCATTAAATGTATTTAATAAATGTGTATTTTAAAATGTCTCAATTTGGGTAATGAAACTAAAATTATAGTGAAAAAGTAAGCACTACAGTTCTATAAAGGCTAACAAGAAAAATGCCAGACTTCTTCTGGAATGTTAGAATTCATTTCCATCAGAGAGAAAGTTTTCTTAACAAAGTTTTAATTTTAGATCCCCCAGCTTGTAGTGGCTGGTTTCATGACCTGTAGAAACAGGTCAGGGCAGGAGCTATAGACTATATCCCATGCACACACAATTCCTGGTTAGCCTCTTTGTTTCCCCTAGATTTTTTTTTTCTCCTTCTTACAAGTTCCCAGGAAAACATCAAAATGAATCAGAGTAATTATTTCTTTCTCCTCCTTACAGCGAGGGACACATCTAGAGACCCTGTAGATAATTGTTCAATAAACAAATGACTCCACAATCCCTCTGAACAAAAGTATTCACTACACTTTTAATTTTAGTTTAATTTTATTGTATATATGTTTAATTTTATTGTGTATATGTGCCTGTACTGGAGCTTGAAGTCAGGGCCTTTTACTCCCACTAGGCATTTTTTCTAAGACTTGCCCTCTACTACTTGTGCTGTAGGTCCACTCCTGGCCTTTTGCTGATTAATTGCAGTTAACAGTCCTTCAGATTTGTCTACCCAGCCTGCTTCAAAACAGAATCCTCAGATCTCAGCCTCCTGAGTAGTTAGGATTGCAGGTGTGAGCCACAGCACCCAGCTCCAGAGTCACTTGAAAATGGTAGAAAACAGGGACTTCATTCATAATACAGAGATAGCCTTTATAGGCCTAGTGCTAAGAAACCTTATGTGATAGATTGACTGGTACAATTAATTCACAGACTTCATATAATCTGTAGATATGTGGGTGTAAGATGCATTAAAGGACTTGTTCTACATGCTGCATCCCTCCCTCCCTCCATCCATCTATCCATCCATCTTTCCATCCATTCTTCTATTCACCAAACATTTCTTTAACTTTCTAAGAATTCAACAGTAGGAAATGATGAAATAAAGACAGCATAAATTCTCTAGAGAAGCACAAAGACACAAAGGGATAGGAACAGATGATGTGGGACCATTGTCAGATTAGCAAAAAGCCATTGAGTATCACAAATGAACAAGGGTGTATGAATAAAGAACTAAAATGGGAGCAACCCCAACACCATAGTTCACTTGTATGTAGTTCATGCTGGAAATGTTGATGGCTTGAGATTCAGTGGTAGCTGGTGTTATTTTGAATGGCCTGATTAAGGCTAAGAGTGAACAATGATGAAAAGCATGAAAACTTGCTGCTTACAATGACCCTCCAGCCTCTTGTTGACAGTGTACATTCAGGAATTGTGATGTAGGTGTGGAAACTAGGAATTAGAACACACAGTACACTTTTCTTTCTTTGTGATAAACCTCCTATAGCCATCCCAAGGGAGAACTAGGACTCCTCTGTTAAGAAGAGAGGGATTTTTTAAAGGCAAACATTAACATGCTACATATAACATGTGGCCCATCATTTCCTCCCTTCTTCCCACAATGCCCTGGATTTCCCCTCTACCAATGAGAAGAGCGAGGACGGTACAAACCCAAACCATCAAGCCATCAGTACAAAGCTCAGGGGAGGAAACATGGAAGAAGCCCTCTACTATTAAAAAAAAAAAAAAAAAATCTTCCAAAGGGCTCTTCTCCATGGAGAATCTGATTCACTGTTTTTATTTCCCTACGTTCCTTTTGCTTTTCAATAAATTTGCCCTGCCTTCTTTAAATACTTTCCGACCTTATAACTTTGGTCAGCAAAGAAAAAGAAACTATACCCCTAAGACTGTATCAGTCCCTTGGTGTCCATGTAAGACTGATTCTAGGACCACTAAGGCTATAAAATCCTGAGGACGCTGTCATTCCTTACCTAAAATGACATAGTATTTATATATCATCTATACCCATTCTCCAACATGCTTTCAATCATCTCTCAGTTACTTATAATACCTATAATACTTATAATACAATGTTGGTGCTATCTAAATAGTTATGCTATGCTGTTTAGGGGGAAAATGGCAACAACAACAACAAAAACCTCATACACATTTAGTACAGACCCAGGTTTTTTTTCTTGAATATTTGTGGGAGGGGAGCCCATAGGTACAGAAGACCTCACTGTACTTGTAACTGGAGACTGACTTGCAGGTGGGCATATTTCTGATGAGAAAGGCAATCATTGGGTCAGAAATTTAATTGCTTCTCGATAGCCAGATACAAACCTCACATAAATGGAAGGGGAAAATGCTCTAAGTTAGGCCTTGTCTTTCTAGATGCCTCGAGTTTATTAAACGAGGATTCATGTTACTCTTTTTTTAGGCATTACTGCAAGGAAGTGTGTAATGAGACTTTGCTGTAACCGTGGACCCAGATTGGCTTTTCGTTGTATCTGAGTGTGTACTTTTTGTTTTCTCCTCATCTTGAGAAGAAAATGTTTTCCTTCCTGAGGAAGCAATGACTTCTCACTGTAAATGAGAAACACACTTGTTACATGTTTATCGTCCTTTTAATTGGCAGGAGTTATGAAAATGAAACCGCAATCCCACAGACACACCACCACCACCACTATGACTAGAGTTTGTAAGGCATATGTCTTTTCCCTAGTCTTTGCAGGCCAACTTTATAATTATACCAGTTGGATATTCCCTTTTCCTCTTTTTTACGCAACTCTACCACAGTCCAATTTCTGCTACTGTGTTCTCTAATCATCACTTCCCTGAGAGCTGAACACAAAACACATGCAGTGCAAATCTCTCCAAGGCCTTCCTGGAGGCAGTCTTGAACTTGAATTTGCCTTGTTCTCTATTGTCCCTTGGGCATCTTCCTTGAGGCCTTCCTTAAGAATCACCCACTTGTTCCAGGTTAGCCCTTACTTTTCAAATTAGCACCCATCCCCATTTTGATATCATGCAGCATCTTTGTGTTTGGTTTTCCACGTGGCATGGTTCTGTCTCTGAGTCCTGTGACCATTTAGTTTTCTGCTCCATTTCTCCCCTGTTTAGTCCTACCAGGCTCTGTCCTACATACTAATGAGTGACTTTTTGCTTCTGCTGTACTTGATGCATTGTGTCACATTTTCCCATGTGAAAGTGGACCAGGATCTTTGGCAAGGAGGCTAATGGATTTCAGAGTCACTCTTACTTAACCCTGGAAGTCACAGCAAAATAAGACCCAGTGGATGACCCATTTTATAAACTAAACCCTAGCCAGATTCAACCACAGGCTGGGGATGGATTTCCCTATAGTAGCAAACATCATAGAATTTGAATGGGTTTGAAGGCTCTGTCTTTTTCCTACTTAGGCTTTTTTTTTTTTTACTTTTTTACTTTTTAGGCTTTGGGCAAAACTTGTAATTATATTGTCAGCATACCTTTACTGGGAAACACATGCTGGGCTGAAAATTACCCCAGAAGAGGATAGCATACTTTTGAATTTTAGTCAAATGTTGTTGCAAATTAGATTGCATGAACTTTTGCTATTATCTGATCCACTTCTCAGTCTCATATTTCCTTGTGTTTAAAATGAGGATATTTGACCAAATGATCTTTAATATCCTATCTGGCTTTTAAAGTCTGAGATTTTTATAATCATTCCATTCATTTATTTTAAAATTATTTATTTATCCATATTATATTGCAGTCACTATGCTAAAGGCCATCAATTCAATTTTGAAATCTAAACAACAATGAAATTCATACCTTCTTCCTCAGGGCTATTGCAAAGAAGGCTCACTTTTAACACAAATTTTATATAACATGTCTATTCATTATTCTTAAAAGATTTTTCTCTTAAGGTTGATGGGTTAGGGAACCAATCTTCTGTCCTTTGCCTTGCCTTCCCTTCCATTCCCTTCCTTTCCCTTCTCTCCCCTCTTTTCTTTTCCCTTTTTTAAAAAAATTGTTTTGTGCAGGTATAGTGGCACTTAAACTCTGGACCTAGGTGCTATCTCCTAACTCTTTGTTCAAGGCTAGCACAATACCAATAGTACCACAACTCCACTTCCAGATTTTTGATGCAATGAGACAAGAAGCTCATGAACTTTTCTGCTTTGGCTGGTTTTGAACCTCAGTCTTCAGTTCTTTGACTCTCTGAGTTATAGGCAGGCAAGGGCCATAGGCCCCAGATCTAATGTTAAGAGAAGCCGAAGGCAATTAGTCCCTGGAGAAGCATGAAAGAGCCTGCTTAACCTCATTAAAATTAAATCTCCAGCTAAGCTGTATAAAGAGAGGGGAGTAGATGTCTAATGTGAAATGTTACCACCCAAATCCATTGGTCCCATGTATTGACATAAACTGGGGAGTAAATACTGAATATGAGTCTTTATTCCTTCATTCGCTGCTTCAGTTCTCTCTCACTGACTACTTTGGACCCTATGTTCCAATGTGATTGGCAGGGTACGAACATCAAGTTCACCAACTTTCCCTGAATAACAGGTAGAATGTCCTTGAAATATATGTTCATTCTAAATAGTACAACTACCATGATCAAAATGGGAAAGAAAGAACTTTCCAACTCTGACATTGAATAAATTATTTTTCATTAGAGAGTGACAGGCATCTTTAAACCCTTTGAAACTGACTAAAAGGAAGAGAGCTCTTTATTCTTCTCCTAGCTTGGTTCTTCCACTTGCTATATCAGTTAGGTGACAGTTTCTTGGCATGGGAAGGGTCTTTTATTATGTGCTGAACCACACCATGATTTCGTTACTGACCAGTTATTCTGTCTCCTAACATTCAGTAGCATCATTCTCATGTCAAACTCCTTATCAGTAGGAATGAGCATGCATGTGAACAGCCGGGTGCTGTAACCCTGATCAGTCTAAGGGTGGGAAACAGTGTCTAGTTGCTAGGAATAGTTCCAGCTCAGCTCTGAGATCTCTCAGCAGCTGTATCTTCAACATCTCTGAAACCATGTTAAACCAGTTCCTACTAATTGCCTATAAATGACTTAACCCTCAAGTGTGTGTTGGACTGTGGAGGCAAAGCCATATAGTGCTGTTCATTTAATTGGCGATGGATGACATGCTATACTTAGGAATCATAATTTGTCTTTAGAAGAGATTTCAAACTATTAATTGACCAGGGTTCTTGCAACAGCCCCTGGGAACTGGAATCCTACTTGTATACCCGTTTTTCAGAAGATAAGATGGAGACTAGATAAGTTATGCCATTTCCCTGCCAAGTCAAAGAGAAAGCCTGGGCTTGGAGCCCATTGTTGTAGAGTTGCTTCAATTCTCTAAGTGGCAGTTGATGACATGTTTGTTTGCGTCGGCATCAAAATGACACTGACATACACAGCCTTCTCTCATATTGTACTTTTAGAAGATCATTTGCTGGGTTTATTTATTTGCTTTTGGCTTTCTTTGCCAAATGAGCCCATTTTCCTCCCTAGAGCTACAGAGGACACTACACACTCTGAGAAACAGCAAAACCAATCTCAGCTCTTAGTGTGATGGTATGCTTTTCTTTCTTTTCCAGGCCCACCATCTGCCCCTCTCAACTTGATCTCTAATGTCAATGAGACATCGGTGAACTTGGAATGGAGCAGTCCTCAGAACACGGGTGGGCGGCAGGACATCTCCTACAACGTGGTCTGCAAGAAATGTGGAGCCGGTGACCCTAGCAAGTGCCGACCCTGTGGAAGTGGAGTGCACTACACTCCCCAGCAGAATGGCCTCAAGACTACCAGAGTCTCCATCACTGATCTCCTGGCACACACCAATTATACCTTTGAGATCTGGGCAGTCAATGGAGTGTCCAAGTACAACCCTAGCCCGGACCAGTCAGTTTCTGTCACCGTGACAACTAACCAAGCTGGTGAGAATCAAATCATTTCCACTGTCTCATCTGGTTGTGTGCAGGTGGTCACCTTCGAGTGCCATGTCAAGTCCTGTGGTTGAAATGGAAACAATTATAAACCTTAAAGCTATGTTAAAATGCAGGAGATTCCTGGGACATTAAATCATTTGGCCAATAGAGTGTTTTGGGTGATACCATCTCCATGGTGTGTCCCATCCTATCCCAGCTGGTAGAGAGAAGATGAAGGAGAAGTCAGTGTTTGGTTGAGAGAGTGGTGACACTCTAGGGAACAGACTCACTCCTGCTAGGCTTCATATCTGTAGTCCACGTTCATTGGAAAATCCATGGCTGGACATCAGAGTGGTTACAGATAATGTAGGATCATAAAATTGATTTTTTAAAATCAGTGTAAAGTGCTGTCATGATATTTGTCTGCTGCATTGTCTGATAAACATTAGTAGATACAGTTTAGATTGCTAATATAACATGTTATAGGCAATCTACCAGGACTTGTTTTAGATTCACAGCAGACAGATGACTAGAAAAAAACAGTGTGTGAGCCAGGCACTGGTGGCTTACACCTGTAATCCTAGCCATTCAGGAGGCAGAGATCTGAGGATTGCAGTTCAAAACCAACCTAGCAGAAAAGTCTGTAAGACTTTTATTTCCAATTAACCACAAGAAAACCAGAAGTGGCACTGTGGCTCAAAATGGTAGAGTGCTAGCCTTGAGCAAAAAGGCTTAGGGACAGCACCCAGGCCCAGAGTTCAAATGGAGATGGGTCTCAAAATCTTGATTAGCAAGTCTTTTCAAAACTCCAGTCCAAGCTCTGACTCCTGGCTTGTTTATATTCCTGGGAAAAGTGACCACATTATCATATGTTTTCCATCACCTGCTATCTGTTATTCCTGATCAGAGATGAAGAGTTCCAAAAGGACTCTGGCTTATCCTCTTAAGAAACCCCTAAGACAGCCTTAACCACAAGGATTATAAATTGCCCATAGTCCTCTTGCCTCCTGTTGTACTGTTCTCTAAATGAATGTTTCTGGAAGTCATACCATATTTAATGTAAAGTGTCTCTACTAATTACTTACTATTGTAAAAAGTACCTCAGAGTCTCAATCCAAAGCCATTATTATATTTTTTTCTATTTTTCTTTACACTCTCTAAGAACTTGGGAAGGATTCTGAACGGGAGCTAACATCCTACCAGAGCGCATCTTCACCTACACCATATAAACTCGCTTTTTTATATATATGATGTGAATAAATCATAGAGTTAGGCTTTTATGTCTTTGGCCTTATTTTTCTTTTTCTGCTTTGGTAGTACTCAGATTTGGAATTCAGGGTTTACCACTTGCTAGGCCTATGCTCTACCACTAGAGCTGCAGCTCCTGCCCTTTTTGCTTTTGTTATTTTTCAGGTGGAGTCTTTGCCCTAGCTGGCCTAGCTGGTCTTCCCAGTCTTCCCATTTAGACCTCCCATGCAGCTGTGGTGACAGACTTTTCCCACTAGGCCCAGCATAGTAGTGGAAATTGAGTCTGTATTCATTCAGTTGAGGCCTAAGCTGGCCTCAGAGACCCTTTTGATCTCTATCTCTGGAATTATAAGTGCGAGCCACCACACTGAGCTAAGCTTAGGCTTTTGTTGTTATTGTTGTTGTTGCATTTTTCAGGTTGAGGACATTGTCCTCAGTGGCTTCATTTTTCTACGAAGACTAGAACAATTTAGGAGTTTTGTTAACATCATATGCACTCTGCTTGCTGCTTATGCAACAGTGCAATGCACTTGTCCCACAGATCCTGACAATGAGCCTTGGGACTCCTGTTGTCCCGAGGGGAAGAGGTTCGTGCAGAGCAGAACTCTGCATCCCAGGAGAACCAGGTCTATGCAAACCCACCAATATTCTTACTGCAGCTCCCGTGTTATACCTTCTCCATTGTTCTCACACATAGCACAACATTGTGCTCTTACCTGAGTTAAAAATAGGAGCAGACCTTTTGAGACCACAGCTATCCAAGGTAAAGTCTGAAGTCATTCTCTTTGGCAGAGCAAAGCCCCTGGGAGAGATGCTGGGAAGGCTTTGGCTTCCACAGAATTTACAGAGACTTCCGTGATTCTTTGCATATGTAAGGATTCAAGCCAAGAGTTTATGTCAATTCTTAACAGGCCAAAAGGTCCAAAGAGCAAAATGAAGGCCAAGAGACCTTCCTAAACCTCACTAGAGTGGAGCTGGGGGAGGTGGGGGGATAGCAAAATCTTATTTTAAAGGTACATGTAATTCTTTTAGACCAAACAGGAAAATGGGCAGGTAATTTCTCTCAAACAGTGAGGTTTTTCCCCCCCTTCCTCTGCCATAGCGAGCAACCCTGCTGGGAGGTTTCCCAAATAGGACACAACTCTATCTCCTTATTTTAATTTTCATGAAGGGTAATGCTGGGAAGCTGTTGAAAATTAAAAATAAATCTTTCACTAAAGAGACCTCCTATGTGGCCAGCCAGAGAGCTCTGTGCTTAGTAGAGAATTATATATGTGCACAGCCCGGTCTCATTATCTCCCCATAATTTGAATCCACTAATTCAAAATTATCGGGATAGTTTATCTTTGATTAACAAACCCTTTCTTCATAATAGTGCAAATTAATAATGTAGGTCAAATTTCTGGGTAAATGTAACAACCATAAACTATCAAAGCTCCCCTAAGCATATTTACATATACACAATTATATTCTAATTGCAATCTGGTCCTATCATTCCATTAAATTAAATTCCTTAAGGATCTCTGTAGGTAATGATGTCTCTCACTGTCTTTGTAATACATACTATTAATGAATGGATTAGTACCTAGAGGCTAACCTAGGTTGTCAAACATAGGGTTCTTTTTTTCTCATTGACAACACCAAACACAAGAAACCTAAACATTGTTTATCTTGTTCTCACCAAAGTGAGTACTAGAGTAGTTTAAAAGCAAAGTGACTTACCCAAGCTCACCAAGTCAGGAGGAAAACTCAAAGACTAAACTTCCTCTGGAAAGTAAAAAAGTTGTTTTCCTTGATAGTTTTTGGTAATTATTTAGCAGTTGTTCATGTATTCAGCTTAACATTCTTCTCCTTTGTAAGACCAAGCTATGTAAAAATTCCTACACGGAGATTTGGGGTTAACAGGGCTTTAATCATTTCATTGTAGAGGGAGGTGTGAATGAGCCCTGGTCTCCTAAAGGATGCAAACCATTCTAACCCCACTGGGCCTTTTGATGATCTGCAGGGGTTCATAACACCCTTTCTTTCCTTCCTGGGTTCAAAAACCAATTGACACAGAAAACAAAAGATAGGAGGATGTCTATCACATTACTGCTGATAATCTGGCTAAGGGATTGGTGCTTTGTATCTGTGGCCAAAAGGGCTTTCTTTGGTGGCATCTGCCCTTCCCCAGCTGGCTGATTGCAGGCTCCCTGCTAGGACAAAGTTTTTGCCATGCTGAGATGGTGGAAAGAATGCTCTGCTCTGGGAAGGTTACTAAGTATGCGAGAGCAGAATGGGTGGTGCTAACGGAAGTAGTAACCCTTGGCCAAATTATTTAATGAGATATCACCCCCACCCTAAGCCCCATTCTTGGGGAGCAGGGAAAGAGAGGTGGGAAGGATACCAGGTGGGAGCATTTCTCTAGCTACAGTCACTACTCAATAAACCTAGCGGAAGAAACTCTTGGAAAATGCCTCCCAGAGCCGTTGTCCCTCCTGGCAGAAAAAAGAAGCTTGTGCTTCCTGCATCTTCCATCCTGTAACAACGGCTCTGGCTTTTGTTCGGGAGGAGAGAGAGTTCTGATGTTTATGAAAAATGGATAAGCAAACTGCTGGGTGATTTGTTTCCTGGATGGTTTTCCTTCAGTTTACGTTTACTTAAGTGGACCATCTTGGGCAAATGAATACAGGATGTCTTCCTGGGAGGGAGAAATACCGTGTAAATGAACCAAGGGATCCTGGCCAAGCAATAGAATATTTGTTGTGAATAGTTCTCCTTTAAACAAAAAAAATGCTATGGTGGTAGCTCTCACTAATATCACACATCCCTTTCTACCCTGGGGTTAGGCTACCAGCTGAGACCGGAACACACATGGAAGGTGCTTGTTTAAGTCATTAGGAACCCGATTTTTCGTTGAGTGATATTCTGCTAACCCCACACTGTTCCCACAGCCAGTGACATGGCCTGTAACCCTGCTCCAGAAACTTCACAACGGGAGAAGTCTGATCATCTCCCTCTAATCAACTGCAGCATCCTGCTCAAAAACCAACATCTGTAATACACTGAGTTTGGAGGAGTTCAAATATTTGGTGGATTACATAATTGTTTGAAGCTTGCTAATCTCTTAAAACCGTTTCCAATTCTCAAACTCCATGAATGCAAGTATATAGCTATAAGCGCTGATCTTGGAGTTCATAAGTCTGAGCTCTGGAACATGATGTTCAGAAATGGACATGATAATACATCTAAATTTTGCCTCTCTTCCATCCCTTCCTACTGCCAAGTATTTGCTTTGAAGGGTAAAACAGTGAAATAGCCATTACCTCTAGCGTGGATTGGAAGTGATTTCTGCCCCTTCCCCTCTCTCCTTCCCCCATTACTATTACCATTGCCTAGGGCAGTATCTAGGGTCATTTCTGGTTCATGTACATTCAGTGAGAAGAGAGGCCTAAACATTCTCTAACAGGCGGGGCAGAAGAATTACCTAGTCCAGTCTCACCATAGTGGTAAGATTGTGGCACTCTGTGGTAACAGTATGTCTGAAAACAGATATCATGGCTTCTGAGAAAAGCTTGTCTTCTAAGGGTTCAATAGTGAACTGGGATAGTCTTGGGCTGGCTGTGGTTCCACACAGAAGGTAGGCTGCATCCATGTTGGCTTGGTTGCTGTGTTCTACCTGGAGAGCATAATATTCCTATTGCAGTCTTCAGAGGACAGGCGGTTTATGAGGAGTCTCTTGGGGTTTTTCCTGAATCCCTTCCCTGTTGTTCTACCATTTGATGAACTGGTACTTCTTGTTAGACTGGCATTGTTCTCCAGGCCTGGACAATTCAGACCACACCAAATAATAAAATGGCACACTTTGTAATGTCATTGTACAGCCTATCGTGGTAAGCAGATACTCTATATCTATTTATTGAGTAACACGTTTATTTGCAGTAAAAACAAACCAGTTAGCTCTGTTTGTCAAGTCATGATCAATTTAATAAAACAAAAATAATGAGAAAAGAAAAGAAAATAACTAAGTGCAAGAGCACACTGTCTTTTATTACTCAACTGGTAAGTCCCCATTCTCTTTCTCTGCCATCTCTTAATTAGACATATTATGTTATTTGAGTGGGATAATGGGGAACAGTGGGAATTCTAATCCCCACTGGGTATAATTGCTACCTGTCTTCTAGACAGTTGGAAGAAAGCCTCAAGAAAATGGTGGGAGAAAGGGGAAGTTAGGTACTGTAGGGATGGCTCAACCAGGTTTCAAAGAGTCTAAAGTAGAGATGAATTTTATGTGATGAGGAAGGGTAAAATTTTAAAAAAAAATTATAAAGACAAAAATACAAAATCAGGAGCAGAGTTTTTGAAAAGGTCTTTGTAAATTCCTTTGGTTTCATTACATAAAATGTCTGCACCTGACCCAAGTAGAAGGGAATGAAACCATCGCGTAAGAACACTATTGCATAACTATGCTTGAGGAGCGTGCGGGAAGAAGGAAGAGATATTAGGATGTCCAGTGAGCCTGGTAGGCAGGACATTGAAAGACAAGCTCTTTCAAGTGTGTGGGATTCTGGCCCCCTAGCTAGATGTGAGGGGTACTGCTGAATTAGGCAAGAAGTATTGTTAGAGAGCAAAGGAAGATACAGAATTCACGCGGATGGCAAATTCCAGCATCTGTAAATAAACAAAGCCCCAGCCACTTGTTTTTTCTATATTGTCTGGGAGGGCTTTCCTGTGACAAGGCCACAGTTGGGGGGCTGTGGAGTGAAGGGCCCACAGAGTAAACATCATTAACTACCATGTTCCTTACAGAAAAAAAGCTAGTTGCTCTCAGCACTGGGGTTTTACATCAAGTAAGTCCACCAGCCATCAAGGAGATTGAGAGGATATTGAAATGCCTGAGGCCAAGGATGTAGCAGATTAGTACTTTAGTTAATCTGTAAGAGACTATTTTATTTGTTAGGTGTTTTGTTTATGGAAGGAAGGATGTACTGAAGTAATTAGGATTTCAAACATGTTTTTGCTTTCTTGGACTATGAATCTATTCCGATTGGCACTCAGGATTATGCGTCATGTGTGCACATGCTGTTCCCGTTTTCTGATAGAGTGGTGTTCTGGTTCTCTTTAAAAGTTTGCATTTGTAACACTTTGGGTCTTAGATGCTGGCAGCAATTTTCTTCTTAAATAATCATATGCTGTGCTCGTTTATATTATCCCCTCATGGAGATGAATTCCTGTTTGCCTTTGATCTCAAGTAAATCATGTTATTTTCTCCTTACCCCGAAGAAATGTGAAAGAAAAACAAAACAATGGAACTGAGTGAGGAACTGTATCTAAAGGCCCATGTAAAAGTCCGTCAAGCATTGTGAAGCAATGCTATTGAGAGATGGCACTGAAATTTTCTTTGTGCATCCTTAATCATTAGTATGGAGTCATTAGGACCTCAAAAGTGGTAGAGGATGGAAGACCATTTCACACCTAAAGAATTATATGCCTGAGCAAGCATACAATGGACTACAGAGGGCTCAGGTTATGGTTTTCTCATTAACAGCTCTGGTCCAGCTCTGGTCTCTTGGTTTAATTCATAATGCTTATGAAATATATACACACAACATGCAGTGGACTTGTGGTGTCTTGTGAAAAGGAAATGGTCTCTTGATTTTTCTCTTCATACTGTAAAGCATTGTTCCCCTAAAATATTATGAGGTTCCTATAATTAATATGCATCCTCATGAATTAAGGGCATAACTTAGGAAGAGCAAAGTAGGGGATCTACAGAATTTTAGCTTTGTGTGTGGCACCTAGGTTCCTGAGTTTGTATTTGAGGAGAGAGAGCATGTGCCACAAGGAGGAAAAAATAATTACAAGCCTTCCAAAAGAACCTCCTAAATTACCCAACTTCAGGGTTGACTGAGCAGCAGAGACAAATGGCATGTCTATAGAGTCTGGTGGTAATTATGGGATATAAGTAAAAATTAGGTCACATTTTTGTAAAGAGGTAAATATTTCACTCTAAGAAAATGGAAGTTTTATTTATACACCGAGGACTGAGAACACTATTTTTCCTGACTCCCTTTGCTTTGCTCCTCCATAAATACACACACAAGTTCATTTGTGAGAAGAGAAATCCATTCACCTGCCTGCACTTGGCAGGCTAATTCTGGTTCCTGTTTTCATTTCTCAGTGTTGTGCTTGTTACATCGAACACTACATCAGCTTATGCAATCTCTGGAGAAGCCATCAAGAGAGCTGAAAAATAAGAGCCTTACTGAGTGAAGAAGTGAACCATGTAGGGCTAGCAAGGGTGTGTGTGTGTGTGGGGGGGGCTTCTAAGTTATCTAGTGTGTAAAATTAATTACCACCTCCTCAGAACCATTCCAGTGTCCAATGTCTAACTGATTATCAATGAAAAGATCCAGGAAAAAAAAAAAACTTTATCAAAACTTTCATTAACCCTGACTGACATATTGAAATAGTCCCGCCCCTTACACAGCATAAAAATCCTGCATTGTAAAATCTTAAATCTACAGGACTATTGAAAGGTGAGTCCCCATATCATCTCAATGTAGAGCCTTCCTTTGAATCATGGCCTAGTTCTAGAGTAAGAACACATCTATTTGGTCCCCAGGTGAAGGCCAGTGAGTATTGTTTTAGGCTGAACGTTTTAATCTGGCACGATAAGCAAGACTTAGCCTCATCCATGAGTTCTAAAAATATTCCTTTTGTTTAATGAGCTTTCCTCCTGGTGTCTACTTTCCCTGCTCCTCTCCAGACTCCTCTGGTGATTAATCCTCCTTTGTTTGTGCCAAGGAGAAAGAGGTAAGGAATGAGTTCTGGAGACTCCACTGCTCCAGAGAAAGAGTGCAGGACTTGAGTGTGGTCACACCATAGCTTCGGTTGGGAAAGGTCCCTTGGGGCACATGCTAAGTGCTCGCAGCATTAGTGGTGCTGTGAGAAGCCATCAGCCACCCAGTGGAGCTGAAAACCAGTGACTACTGAATTCCCACCCTCTCACTTGGGATGCATTGGGAAATCTGTGCTTAAGGAAATAGGTTTAGTTCTTCTCTGAACCATCTTTAGCATTTTGTTATGGGTAGAGTACAAGGCCGCTTTCTAAAAATCGTAAATCTCCAGCTTGGTTTATGGGAGAATGATAGTGACTTGAAATATTTAGTCTTCTTTTGCTATCACCCTTGGGAGATGCCGGGAAGAAAGGGAAAGGGAAAGGGAAATGGAAAAAGAAAGGAAATGAAAGGAAGAAGAGAGAGGGGAGGGGAGAGGTAGAGGAGAAAGAAGAGAAAATTGAAAAAAAAATTCTGATGAAAGCAATAGGATTGGTGATTTATTTCTTAATCTAGGTGAATTTTTACCTAGGAACCTTTGTTCTGTGAGGTATGCATACAAACAAGACTTCCAGGTCTCTGTGGGTGTTAATAGGGACCTGCCATCCACAGGCCCACTGTGGATAGAAAGCTTAGATTTGGGTGAGATTCGTCCATTAGAAGAAACACTGAAAGAGGGCAAGCTCACAATGGCCCCCAGAGAATTTGTGTTTGTCTAGATAACATACTGCAAATTGTAAAGCTGCCTCCCAAATCCTCTCTTTCTCTCTCTCTCCCTCTCCTCTGTCTCCCTCACTCTCCTTCCCTTCTGTCCCCCCAATATCTTTCTCTTTTGTGTAGGTGTGGGAACATGATTCACTGCATATTTTTGATTATTGAAAATGATGGAAACACAGTTTTGTAAATTGAGAGGCAGACAGAAGTGATTAGATAGTTTTTTTAACCAAAGCTAAGGTTATATGTGCTGCAAGTGGCAGAAATCTTTCTTTTTTAACATTTATTTTTATTTATTTATTTTTATTTTTTTCGCCAGTCCTGGGGCTTGAACGCAGGGCCTGAGCACTGTCCCTGGCATTTTTTGCTCAAAGCTAGCACTCTGCTACTTGAGCCACAGTGCCACTTCTGGCTGTTTTCTGTATATGTGGTGCTGGGGAATCGAACCCAGGGCCTCATGTATACGAGGCAAGCACTCTTGCCACTAGGCCATATCCCCAGCTGCAGAAATCTTAATGAAGCATTCTCTACTCTTATCAAGGTAACTAACAACTTTTTTTTTTTTCATTTGAAGATTCCTGATGATGCTAAGTGCTGCTGGCGGGGGGCTTTCCTTGAATCCCACTGAATCTATTTCTCATCCTGTAAGGTTCTCAGGAGAAGCTAGAAAGCTTTAAAATATCTTGTTAGGAAGCATTTATTCTTCCAATGCTTCTGGAGACATGGTCAACTTATGTCTCATTTCTCTCTATTTAAAATGGAGGCATGGATAAGTTATTATAGAATATAAAAATAGGGGTTCTTGTTGCTTTGTTTTCTATGCAAAACAATGGCAGAACCCATCCTGCCTTGTGAAAAAGGTGTCTCTTTGTAACTTGGAACAATGGACTAGGAACTTTGAAAGCCTAAATAGCTTTTATAATGCTCAGCATATAGGCCAGTGGGGAGAAGTTAATACCTGTGTGCTCTAAGAAACTGGGAGAGAGATAGACAGAGAGAGACACAAAGAGGGTAATCTGAAAGAAAAAAAAAATGTGTTGTTTGGACCAGAGCTCTTCAGATCTCACTGTAACTTTCAAAGGTATACTTGCACTGAGCAGGATGGCTTTTTCTTCTTCATCAATTTCTCCTTCCTCGATTTCAGAATAAACACAAAATCACTTCCAGGTAAGGGATTATAGAGAGCATGCTGGAGCAGCATCTACTCAGGTCTTTTTGAGAGACTGCTGTGAGACTATTTCTAGGTGGGGCACTGGTCCAATGAGATCCTTCCAGTACCAGGATTTAGGGACTCTCTCTTGGGTGGCTCCAAATCTACCAAAGTTAACACTTCAGCAAATTGTGTTTAAAGAGAGGCTCCAGTGAGATGCTGCTGAACCCTTGTGTGTGTGTGTGTGTGTGTGTGTGTGTGTGTGTGTGTGTGTGTTTGAATAATCCAAAAATAGTGATAGCTTTGCTAATACATTCTTTGTTATGCTTTGTGACTACAAAAGTCATCTTGAATTCTTAAGCACAGATCTCGTTGAAGACATCTATTGGCCTTAATAACATTTTAAAATTTTATAGCTCAGTTGTTTCCTCCTTGGTCTTATAATGTCTTGCAGAAGTTTAAACTATCTGGCATATGCAATCCAGTCTCTGGCTGATACCCCAAAATTATAAAAAAAAAAAAAAGATATTATGGTTGCCAATTCCCAGGCTTAAAATCCCTTCTCATAAATTATTCTCTTGCTCCTAAGCTACATCACAGATTTTAAGAGAAATGTCAGAAAGATAAAGTTTCAAATGTGAAGGCTGCAAGAATATCATTTCATGACCACATTTTGGTGGGGGGGGGAGGGGAAACTTAAGGCATGTGGTGACCATTTGTCTATGAACCATTTTCAAAAGGTACTGCTTTGTAATTTAAAGCCAAAGGTCTTTCTTTTTTTCCCTCTCTCTACCAGTCGTCTCTTTGAGCTTGCCTGTATCACATGCAAGAAACTGGACAGGAAAGATGACTATACATACAAGAGAATATTCTGTGGTTCACAGTGTCCCTTGAATATTTGAATATCTTGTGATAAAAATTTCCCCCATATATCAATACAGTGGAAACCAAAAATTAGGACTAAGATGAGGAGTCGCAGAACTTCTCACTAGTGTCTGTCCAGTTGTTCTCTCTCACTCTCTCTCTTTGTGTCACATACACACACACACACACACACACACACACACACACACTAGTTTACCACCCATAGGATCTCTTCTCAATCTTGAGTCACTGTTCTCTTAGCCAACTGATAATTGGGACTTATGTCAGAAACGTTCAAGTGGCATCCATTCCCTGCAAAAGATTTACCTATATATTGCCTCTGACTATTTGGCCCTATACTTTTATATTTCAATTAATTAGTTGTCAAATATGGTGTATTGATTCTGCTTTTCTCTCCTGCCTATGTGTTTCAAATGCAAGAAAAGAAAGATCATTTGCTAAATATGAGTTTCTGAGTTGGAAAGTATACTGTCTGGTAAAATGCGAAGGAGCCTCTATTTCTGAATTTATAATCTCCGATGACTTTTTTTATTTTTTAATGAGCAACTCATGTAAGCTTTTTAAATGACCATTATAAAACCTAGGTTCCCAGTTGCTTTTGTGTATGTGATAGTAAATGGAATGGCTTGGAAGATGACTAATGGGACTCTGAACCTTTCTGTCTTTGGGTCACTTTCTTGAATGTGGACTACATCCTAAGTGCCCCACAGCTCCACCATTTGGCAGCCACCAAGGACTATGTTAATGGAACTGGTCCAAGTCCAAGTTGTAGTCGACAGGTGTTCACATCATAACTGACACTAATTGACTTCCTACTCTTTCAACTTGAAAGACAGTGGACCATCAGTGAGTCGGTGATGGGAGAGGAGTTGCGGATGATGTATATCTATTCAGGTTCCATTGAAACCCAGGGAATTGAGCTCCCTGTATTGGCACTGACCTGGGTCTTTGTAAGCATCAGACTTGTCTCTCACGGGTTCCATTAGGTTGAGGGGGAAAAAAAAGTCTAATTTTAAAAGGTTTTCAAAACGGCTAAAGATTGTTTTTGGAGGTCTCATGCATGCAACTTACATGCTATTGTTTTGCTCTTTTCATTTTACCTTATGGATTAGATACTTTCTATGGAGATTATTACTTTTTGAGGGATTGATTGCCAGATCACTTATCTATAAATTAATCTATAAATAATATCCTTTAACAGAGAAGTTAGATTGAGTAATCTTCATGCCTCGGAGAAGTGAAGTTTTGGGAAAATGACATGTGACCTTTTTATCAACTTAAATTGCAAAGTTTGAAAGTAATAGGGCAGGGAGAGGTTGCAGCCATTTCCAGTACAATTTTTTGGCTTTTGCAACAAGTTTCTGAATGCAGAACAGCGTATTGTTTCTCCAGTTGTACTCTGGTCCTTGACCTGAATTGAAGGGCATTATTAGAATTCCTAGTGTTGCTTCCTTGAAGTTTCCCAGGTTCATCTGTTTGCTTTTCAAACTTTAACTTCACAAATGATTCGAATGCCCCTGTAGCAAAGGGCAAATCCACCATACTCCTGAATTAGTTATCACACTTAAAAAAAAAATCAAAATGACCACAGTGCACAGATCAATTTATTGAAACTGACAGCCTCTTGTAGGGGGATGATCAATGCCTTACTTCTTTCTAAAAGGCTTTTCAGAGGTAGGAAATCATCAAGAGTCTGATATAAGGCAATGAACGAGGCTTTTAATTGGTCAGTTTCTAGAGCAGGCTTTTAAGTATTTCTGCCTGTACGTGTGGAATACCGAGTGTAGGAAAGTAAAAAGGCAAGAGCAAAGATTTACTGGGTGCATCCATCATCTGGGCTTTTAGAGTCTGGATGATGAATACATGTTTAATTGGGACTGATCTAGATGCTCCGGGTGTCAGAAAGCTAAATGTCTTAGCATTGTCTCCATGGTTCTCAACACAGCAGGACGATTAGCAGCTGTCTGAGGAACAAAGGGAACCTGAAAACCCAGCACAACTTTTCATTTTCCAGACTTGGAAGGCCTAAAGCTCTCCAGTGGAGTTGACAGCTGAAGGAACAGAAGCTTTGATTCCCTGACGTTAATCACCTCCCTTTCTCTTGACTGTACTTCTGCTCAATAGAAGAGGACGTTTCCTTACATATTCCAATTAATTTTGGAAAACATTATGGACAAACCATGAAAGACCTACCTTTGGCCAAGGCACATTTATCTCACCTAACCATAACATGCATACAAGGATTTCAACTCAGTGTTGAAATGCCACATTCTCTACATAGTGAAGCCCAGTAAGAAATAGAAACATTTAGAGAGACAGAAAGAAGAAGAAGAAAAAAAACAAAACCATGTATTTTTGTTGTTGCCAGATTTATGGTTTTCTTATCTTGAAACAATTGTCTTGCTCAGGCAAATTCTGTTAAATTGCCTCCCAGTGGGAAGGCTTGTTTTCCTGCTTGCCTTAAGCTGGCATTCTTACTTAACAGGAAGCACACACATTGAATCCTGCCATGTTTCTGTTGGCAAGTGTTGGGCTATCCTTGTCAGAACCTGCCAACAAATTTTAGGAAGCAAGTAGAAAGTAAAGTGAGCAGTTCCCAGACGAAACAGAACACACTCGCCGTGCCACAGAGATACCTGAGTGTCTGTTAAGGGATTCCCTGTTCATTCTAGTGCACATAGACCTTGGCTTAGAGTTGGATTTAGAGTTGAACTGTCATTCGCTTATATAGAACAAACCTTAGGACTATACATGCAGATGTGAGCTATCTCAAAAGTAAGGCAGTTAATTCAACACTGCATTTCCTTCTCCACAAGGAGCAGGTTATAGATGAGGTATTAAGAATTCTGTTTAGTTGCAGAAATTCTGATTTGCAGAGTTGTTTTATTATGACATTTTAAGCCTCAACCCCCCTCCCCCGCACCAGGGGATACTAAGGATTGCAAATGAGTCTAATAGTAGCTATGGAAATTTATCAATATTCTTTGTTAATATTGATATTTGTTTTAGAACCTTCTTTTGTTGTGACACATATGCACATTCAGAAATGTACACAAGGGCTGGGGATATAGCCTACTGGCAAGAGTGCCTGCCTCGGATACACGAGGCCCTAGGTTCGATTCCCCAGCACCACATATACAGAAAATGGCCAGAAGCGGCGCTGTGGCTCAAGTGGCAGAGTGCTAGCCTTGAGCGGGAAGAAGCCAGGGACAGTGCTCAGGCCCTGAGTCCAAGGCCCAGGACTGGCCAAAAAAAAAAAAAAAAGGAATGTACACAAGACTCTAATGTGCAGCCATTGAATTATTTCAAGGCAAACATCTGAACCCTCTTCAGGCCATCATCTAGGCCAAGGATCAGAACAACAGAACACTTCCCACCATCCAGAAACTTCCCTTGCATATCTACCCTAGCCCTAAGTCCACACATTGTTGCTTTACAAGTATTTATTTGTTTGTTTCATTCTCAACTCTGATCTTTGAGTGAATTAAAATACGAGAAAGTTCATCACCATAAGCTTTTGTGTTTGTCTATGAAGAAGGATTGTGACTAGATTACTGGAGGTTTCTGGCAACCACCACAGTATGTAAAGCCATGAATCTACACATGGCAGACTGCGGATGGATGTACTATATTGCCCCTTCTACCATTTGTATGGAAAAGCAAGTCTTCGAACCTTAAAGTCCAATTTATTAACAGGGAAAAGCTAGGAAGAGACTAAATGCTTGCTAGGTATAGATCAATGGCTCCAGAACCAGGCTTTCCCATTTGTTACCTATAATCTATAATTTGACATAAGTTATTCAGATTATGTGTACTTTATTTTTCTTGTCTTTTTTTGCCTGTCCTGGAGCTTGAACTCAGGGACTGGGCATAGTACCTGAGGCTCTCTGTGCTCAAGGTTAGTTCTCTACCACTTGAGACAGCACTATTTCCAGCTTTTTCTGTTTATGCAGTACCGAGAAGTCAAACCCAAAGCTTCATGCATACTAGGTAAGCACTCTACCACGAAGTCACATTCCCAGCCCCTTTTCTAGTCTTTAAAATGGGTTAAATAATAGTACCTCTCTCGTAGGGTTTTGTGAGGTGAGGTTTTATGAATTTATTCATGTGAGTGATTTAGAACAATACTTGACACATTGTAATTACCTAATAAATGTGAAGTCCGTGTGTGTGTGTGTGTGTGTGTGTGTGTGTGTGTGTGTGTGTTATAAGGGTAGGATCATATACTTTGGTGTCAGGCTGAGCTGGGTTTTAAATCTCATTTTATGGCTTTGGTCAATGAATTTAATTTCTCTATGCTGGAGTTCCCAAATCTGAAATGTGAAGGTGATCATCATAACCACTTCAAAGAGTGTGAGGAGTGAGAGATGATGAAGACATGCGGGTGCCCTGCAGAAGAAGCTCATCTTTTTCATTCATTCACCATTCTCTGTGTTGCTCTGACTCGCATGGCCGACGTCTACACCTTGGTAAACTGTTAATTCTGCAATGAAGACTAAATTAAGTCTTTTTGAAAAAGCCATGTGGACAGCCCCACTGTCTTTACCCATGTAACTTTAACACGATGTTAGCCCAGTGTTGTGTTAGTCTGCTGAATCCATTCACTATTGGAAGACTTGTGTACAAAATCGCTGACCTCAGTGTGGCATGCTCCAATTTTTTTTTTTACAAACAAATGGGAGACTGCTAATCATTCATGACTGGGAACTGGAAGGGCTGTGGAGGCCGTTCCTGGAGCTCCAAACCACAATCATTCTCAAGCAGGCCACAGTACATAGCACTCCAGTTGACTTCATTATATAAGGAAATTCTATTTTTTTTTTCAAAATGGCCCCACTTCATTTTTGCAATCAGTGTGTTAACACAATAGGGAATTATTCCTTGCTCATATCATGAGAACTTGGTTGTGATGGAGAGGAGAGCTAGCTTGGGGCCTCCAGGATGGGACTAGGTAGAGACCAGCTTCTAGCTGGAAGAATAGAATCACAAGAGAACTATTTGTAGGTCAAATTTAGAACATAAGTACTATCTTTATCTCATTCCAGAGCCTCAAATGCGGGCATCTAACTCATCTGAGATACAAGGGAATCTAGAAATGCAATCTTGGATGGAAAGCTCCATCCCAGAAAGAAATATGTAGGAGAAAGGAACTCATGTTTCTGGACATTAGCCAAAGAGGCCACTCCCCCCACCTTCTGCATGTAAGCACTTGGTGTGAAAGCTAAGAATAGCATCACTTTCTATTATTTAAAATTCTGTGGCTACCTCTCTGTAAAGAATTTGCTGGAAATAATCTGCTGCCCATCTTTGTGGAAAAAACAATATGCCACGTTACTGCTTTTATCTTTGGTAAAAGGTGGGGAAAAACCACTCTTAAGAAGTCTTGGTCTTACATTAAACAACAATAAATATAGTGTTAAAGACTTTGCAGAGTTTGGGTGCTGATGGCTCACATCTACGATCATGACTGTTCAGGAGGCTCAGGTCTGAAGATTGCAATTCAAATTCAGGCCACACAGAAAAGTCCCTGAGACTCATCTCCAGTGGCTCAAGTGGTAAAGTACCAGCCTTGAAGAAAAAAGCTAAGTGACAGTATCTAGGCCCAGTATAAGCACGTGTACACACACACACACACACACACACACACACACACACACACACACACACACACACATTAAATCCTTCAAAAGGCATTAGTATGCTCTGTTCTACATTTGTTTAAAATGTAGGCCATGGCATCATGTTGGTGGCTCACATCTGTAATGGTACCTACCCAGGAGGCTGAGATCTGAAGAGTGCAGTTCAAGCCAGCCCAGGCAGGAAAGTCCATTAGACACTTATCTTCAATTAACCACCAAAAAAAGAAAAAGAAAAAAAAGCTCAAAGTGAAGCTATGACTCAAGTGGTAGAGGGCTCACCTTGAGCAAAGAAGCTCAGGTACAGCACCCAGGGGCTGGAGTTCTTTGTTACTCATCAAATAGGAAAAGCTTTTTTTTCAATTTTTGGATAATGATGGGGTATTATTTTTTTCCTTTCTATATCTTTTGCTTTTGTTTGTTTTAATAATAATTACACTTCTTGACTCAGTCAATGTGCTCAGGATTAATAACGTAACAGCTAAGAGCTCTGGGGTAGGCAGCTGAGTTTTTACGCTGGTGTTGGACTAGAGAGAGTGGTCAAGGATTGAGATTTTTACTTAAAAAGTAGCATAGTAATCCCAGCTGGGTATCTACAAGCTGCTGAGTAAGATAAAATACAGGAAGAATAACTGCAAAGCATCCATGACATATTGAAATTGCTTAGTGATTTTTGGAGCTGGAGGTGTTGTTAAGCCCATAAGGAGAAATCCATCTCTCCCTTTGGTGGGATGTAGAAGAAAGCAATAAATACTAGCCACACAGTTCTTAGCATCTCTGAGATATAAAACCCTTAATCGTGAGGATGTCATTAGTACTTTGAAGCTTAATTTTAGTGCCTGACAGCATTTTAAAATGCACAAACCTTTGATAGAAAGCAAACCAGAGTCATGGCATTGATGAGAAAGAAAGGAAACAACAACAACAACAAACACCCACAGTAGCTCTAAGTATTTAAATTTGAATCAGTTATTTGCATTAGGCAGAGCTATGGATAAACTGTGGGTTTATTTTTCCTTGGGAGAAAGACCTAGAGTAAGCATCACCTCTTTCAATCCAGATCCTGGGTAACTTGGAGAAAGCCAACTAATGGCAAGGAAAAATGGTCTTTCCTTGGAAGGCTGGCCTTGTGCAACCACTCAGGCTTCTGAACTGTGACAAAGGCTTTTCACTCTTCCATGCCCACAGGCTCCAGACCTTTCAACGCATCAGTTTAGTTCTTGCTTTATCTTTCCACCCCCACCCCCTAATCAAATACAGCCATCTATTTTAGCTGTTTCCTCTGAAACACATATACCCCCCAAGTTCCTGTAAACACTTTTTTTTTTTTCTAATCCATTACTAGTGATGCTGTACCGGGTTAGGGGGTGGGGGGCAGTTTTGTAGCTATAGAGGTCAGAGTCTCTTTCTCTCTTTCTTTTCTCCTTGTCTCTTTCTTTTCGCTTCTCCAACCCATTTGGGTGCCACAAGTACCAGACTGCTGCAGTAAAATGACTTGTAGGTGTTTAATGGCAAGTCATTGAGGAAATGAATAAAAGAAAATTATACCATTTACATCAGTGGCGAGCCAGGAGATTTGAACCACAGAAAGTGAAATGTGCCATTTTCTTAAAGGGAGCTGCCTCTGTTTGACATCAAAGCATCTCCTGTAATTCTTTCTTGGGAAATGTACCACTGTTAGAATCATGAGAGTGAGAGAGAGAGAGAGAGAGAGAGAGAGAGAGAGAGAGAGAGAGAGAGAGAGAGAGAGAGCTCTCAATCTATGCTGTTTCTGCTGTTTCTGTTTATCCAACACACACACAGAGATAAAACCACATGTGCCTTCAGAATAGATTGTGGCTGGCTCTTAGACCAGAAGTAACCACAGGTACCAAGAAAATGGGGATTCTATGAAGAAAGCCAGCTCAGTGTCTCAGGAATATATGGAACTTTTGATTCCAAAATAATAGGGGGGAGGGGGAGGGTGAAATGTATCTCAGTTTTCTGTTAGAAAGCTCAAATCATGCAACTTCTAAGCTCCAGTGAATTTTTCCTTTTGCCTTCTATTAGGGTTTGCTTTGCCCTTTTAAAAAATAGTGTTTTACTGCAATTTTACTTGTTTCCATGGGTATGTGGAAAGACAGTCTGTTCCACATGCTAACTCTTTTTTTTTTTTTGGCCAGTCCTGGGCCTTGGACTCAGGGCCTGAGCACTGTCCCTGGCTTCTTCCCGTTCAAGGCTAGCACTCTGCCACTTGAGCCACAGTACCACTTCTGGCCGTTTTCTGTATATGTGGTGCTGGGGAATCGAACCTAGGGCCTCGTGTATCCGAGGCAGGCACTCTTGCCACTAGGCTATATCCCCAGCCCACATGCTAACTCTTGTTGCATTTACTCTGACTACAGCCTGTCCCTTTCCCTTCCTTATTCTTGAATATGTCGTTCTGGTATGTGTTCCCAGGCACAGTGCTCCGCGGTATCTCCTGGCATTGACTGGCTGGCGTGGTCCATCTTAGAAAGCTAACTCTGTTCTGAGATACTTGGAGATATTTGAGGGTTCTATCTGGATTCTGGATGATGATTTGAGAACTACCTCATTGCTTGTGCTTTTTTTGGTAAATTTGAAATGAAGAGAACTATTTGTGTGTGTCTTACAGGTACATGGGAGAGATCACTGAGGCCATTGTTAACACCTTCTTCAACCTAAAGAGCAGCCCCTCAAAATGTTGTCTATAACAGGTGCACTGGAGTCTCTTTTAATGCACACTTATATTTGATTGACATTTTGCAGTCTGCATAGCCAAAATGCACAGAAGTATCCCACTGCATCTTAGAAACAGAGATCCCATTTATAATTGGAATTGTCATTTGCTTCACTTCCATTTGTCAATGGCTTGGTGAAAACTAAATAGCAAAATTAAACCCGCAGAAGGTCATCTGAAACCAGTGGAGATGGGAAGTCATTTTCAGGATGGCTATGACTAGCACTATTTATTCAGGGAATGTTGTGCCATCTACAAGAAATCTTTAAGATCAGTTTAACATTTAGTTCACTTTTATGTTTCAATGTATGCTCTATGCACAGTACACTAGACATCCTGACTATTTTGGACATACAGATGAGCAAGGCAATGCTTATCCATAAGACTACATTTTAAGCCAGGCATCTGTGGCTCACACTTGTAATGCTACACATTCAGAAGGACCAAGGTTCAAAGCCAGCTCGGCAGCAATGTCCAGGAACGCTTATTCCCAATTAGCCACTAAAAAGCCAGAAGTAGAGAGGTAACTCAAGTGGTAGAGTGCCAATCCTTAGCAAAAAAGCCAAGACCCAGCACCCAGACCCAGAATTCAAACCCCAGTAAATGTATAAGGAAAAAAAATGCATTCCAGCTGGCTTATAAGCTTGTATTTGGAAAGCAGAAATTTTTACAAATAGGAAAATTGAGATGAGAAAGCTTAAGTAACTTATCTGAGATATCAAGTAAAATGTCAGACCCAGAACTGTTTTTTAAATTTATTTTATTAAGGAATCATCTTTTTATTTATTTATTATTTATTTATTTGTTTTTATTATTATTATTATTATTTTTGGTTTTTTTTTGGCCAGTCCTGGGCCTTGGACTCAGGGCCTGAGCACTGTCCCTGGCTTCTTTTTGCTCAAGGCTAGCACTCTGCCACTTGAGCCACAGCGCCACTTCTGGCCCTTTTCTATATATATGGTGCTAGGGAATTGAACCCAGGGCTTCATGTATATGAGGCAAGCACTCTTGCTACTAGGCCATATTCCCAGCCCCCAGAATTTTTTTTTTTTTACCAAAACAAAAAAAAAATTAAGCTCCAGATTAGAAATGTGGAAAGTAGATATGTGGATTAAACATTTTGTGTTGTTTCTTTGCTTCAAATATTCTAGAGAAGGAAGGCCTTCAACCATACAGGACCAGGCCCTGAAAATTGCAGTTGTATGGACAGCCAGTGGATTTTGCTCATTTATCATTCTGTTTTTCTGCCTCCTCTGTATGCCTGCAAAGTATGACTATACCTCATCCACCTTGCTCCAAATCTTCCTATGGTGATTTTCCATCCATAATGTCCTTATTTTGGCTGCTGGCCCCAGCATGGTCTTCTTCCAGCCAAGTAATGGTTAGCATTCTCATCTAAATGCCTATTTAGTTCTACTTTGGATTGTAAGTTTTTCAAGCAAAGTCTTAAAGAGTATTTGCTGAATGGCTGAATGGATACATATGTCAGCATGATTTGTAAATAAAAGAGGAAATGAAAGACATGCTTTGAATTAAGAACTTCTAAAATCCCCATGAGAATCAGCAGCAAAAAAAAAAAAAAAATGGTCTCAGAAGAGTAAAATTGGCATCTTTTGGTCACTGGAAATTCTGCTGCCAAATTTGGAAAATTATGGACTTTGTTGAATGAGGCCATAAATCTTTCTTTGAAACCTACCCTTTGGTAGTGCTTGCCTTTGTGATTTTTGCATCTGTCATCTTTCTCTAACCATGCTCCTGTCAACTGGTCCAACCAGCCTTTCTTGCTGTGTGCTAGAGCTAAATTCTAGCCATTAAACAATGCCTGCTTCCCCCCCCCCCCCCCCCACCAACGACAACCATGTTCTTTATGAAGGAAGTCTGTGGGTAGTTAGGAATGCTTTATTAAACTATGATGCATCTCTTTCTTCCTTTTGCTGAGGGTGTGTAGCTCAGCCTCCATCTTTTTCCTGGCCCCATGTGTGACTTTTCAGTAGGTGTGTGGTGTATGTAACAGTGTGATGACAATTGCCCTTCTCCTGCTCCTTCCTCCCCAATACTGTAATTAGAAGAATTTTCAAATGTCAAAAGCTAGGAAAATGGGTACTTGTGTTAGAAAGAGTCTTTAGATAAAACTATTACAAAGCGTTCTTGATTTTTGTCCCCACCCCCCAAAGTACAAGATGGTGCTTAATTTGATACTGAGGATTGTATTTTACTGAGTTTTGCATAGCCTTTTCCTTATTCCCTGGGTACTTGTTAAGTGTGTGCCTGGTGAATGAGTCAGTACTGAGGAAGAACTTGTCCCTACTGGCTGTTGGAATATAAATCAGAGAATGCAGGAGCAGCTGAGAAACTTTTATTCTAATATGCCTATGATGTGCTGGTCCTTTTGAACTAAAGCATTGGTTTTTTTTTTTTCATTTCCCATTTTGGAGGAGGGGTTGTTTTATCTGCTATTTCATCAGTTATCTCTTTTCTCATCTCAGAGAGCACAACAATGAAATGTTGGGATTAGGATCCAAATATTCCTAAACAGGAGTCCAGAGAGGCAGTCCTTTACAAGTGTGGAAATGGCAGAGGTGTTTGAAGGAAGAGTTGTTACCTGGGAAGTTACATAATATTGAATCACCCTAGGTGAAAGTTAGTTCCCTCGCCCCCCACCCCACCCCCATCAATTTTCTCTCACTAATTCCAAGTATTCCATGGTCACTTCTATGTCCCTCTCTCTGTCTCCCTATCTCTCTCCTCTCCCTCCCTTCTCCTCTCCCTCTCTCTCCTCTTTGTGCTAGTACTAGGGCTTTACAATCTTTTTTTTTTTTTTTTTTTTTTTTGCCAGTCCTGGGCCTTGGACTCGGGGCCTGAGCACTGTCCCTGGCTTCTTTTTGCTCAAGGCTAGTACTCTGCCACTTGAGCCATAGCGCCACTTCTGGCTGTTTTCTATATATGTGGTGCTTCATGTATAGAAGGCAAGCACTCTTGCCACTAGGCCATATTCCCAGCCCAGTACTAGGGCTTTAACTTGGGCTCATGCTCTGGCCTGGCTTTTTCACCAAGACCAGTGCTTGAGCCACAGCTCCATTTTTGGTTTTTACTAGTTAATTGGAGATAAGAAGTTCATTGGCTTTTATGCCTAGGCAGATTTCAAATCTCTATCATCAAATCTCAGCCTCCTGAGTTGCTAGGAGCCCAGGCATTAGCCGCCAGCACTTGGCTTAGTCTCCCTTTTTAAACAAGGCTACGGAAGGGTCAGAGTGCCCCAGCAATCACCAATAAAACCTTGTTGTGTTTTCAGATTTTATTCATTTTTATGATTCCTGCCATCAAGAGGAAGTGATTGTTGGGTTAACCCCTGGGAAAATATGGCTCCTACCCCTTTGTTCTCCCTTCCTCTCTAGAAGTCCCCTCCATGCACCTGTGCCCAGGTAACTGGAGAACCTGGGGGCAGTGGGAGGGCCCCCAGGCTCTGAAGTCACTTCCTTTTCCTCTGAGGTCACTTCGGCATCAGCTGAGGCCACCCCCCCCACCACCCACCCCCACCACCGTCTCCCTACATATCCTCTCTGCCTGCCGGAAGTCCCACCTCTACACACCTCCATCTGCTGCAGGCCAGCATTCTGTCCTGGTTCTGCTGATAAACACTCCTCTGCAAGAACAACCACGTGGAGGTCTCCTTCCTCCATCCCTTATAGTGATACCAGGGTTCAATGCATGCTTATCAATGGGGGAAGTTTCTTTTCCAACATTGACAGAGTTGAAAATTATGTATTTCAGAACAGTATCACTGAAATCGTCCTATGAGTTGCGGAAGGGTGTGACACAAATGGGTGGCAGGAGAAGGATGATATTGAGGACCCACAGGGTCCAAGGAAGAACTGGGGGGATCCCATTGCCAAATGTCTCCTCTGGGGAAATGAGCTGCAGGGTGATGGCTTCCAGATGTAGAGCTGGCGGCTGTGTTGGAAGCCAGGGATGTAGCTTGGGATATGGAGGACAACCAAGTTGCTTCCTTTCTCAAGTGGCCATTTGTCAAAGCTGGACTTTTCTCAAACCAGTGTTCTTAGCAGGGGAAGTCCGAAGCTCTTCTTAAAGGGTGCAGAGAGAGCACTTCTTGAAGGGTGCAGAATGACTTCGCCATTGTACTACAGGGTGGTTGTATGGTTTAGGTATGTCACCCAATCTCACTTGGCCATGTGTTGCTTCTGTCACTGTGCCCCAGTAAGATGTTCCTGGTGTGCTGGTAGCTCACACCTGTGCTGGTAGCTCACACCTCAGGAGGCTGAGATCTGAGGATTGCCATTTAAGGCCAATTTGGGTAGGAAAGTCCTGAGACTCTTTCTTTCTTTCTCCAGTTAACCACCAAAAGGCCAGAAGTGGCGGGGTGTGTGGCTCAAGTGATAGAGTCCTAGCCTTGAGAGGAAAAAGCTCAGGGATAGTACTCTGTCTCTGAGTTCAAACCCTAGTAGCAGCACAAAAATAAAAAGAATTCAGGCTTGACAACCATATAGCATAATGCTTTTTGTGGATTAGAGTTAATTATTCTACTTTTCTCTGGCTGCATTTCTGTAAACAGTTGGCAGAACATCATTAGCTCAGCAATTTTCTGTCTCCCTCCTGCCATTTAACTTTCCTTCTGTCCTTCTTGCCTCTCATTTGTATTTCCACTACAGTTTCCCATTTTCCTGCATTTTTATGATATCTGAGTTCAGGTCCACTATGAGTTTATTTTCACAGTTATACCGATGTATTTTGATGTATTTTCTGAATATTACTACATCAGAAGTATTCTATTAACTAACATGATTGTATTATATTGCCAGCTCCCTGTTTGAGATTTCCGAGCCCCTTGATTGAGCTCATATCCCCTTGAATGGGCACAGGAACGTTGTTACTTCAACTCCTCAAGTAGAAATTGGATTCATTTCCCCTACCTACAGCAGTTAGTGATAACCCAACTAGAGCAAAGCCGCCGTCCCAGCTCATCAGTACACTAGGAGGGCAGACCAGCCAATTCTTTCCCAAGGAATATGTCAGTTATCAGAATCTAACCCAGGACCATTTCTGAGAGCAAGTTCATTTTATAATTTTATGATGTTCCTCCTGCCTGCCTCCTTTCTAATGGCTTCACTTTTCGATTTCATTTCCCAATCCTGAACATTGGAGTTTAAAGAGCCCCCTTTTTATGGAGTGTATGTTAAAGTGTTCTGTAAAGCAATATATTTATTACCTGCAGTGAAATGGCTTTTCACAGCCAGGCAGCCTTCGTAGGCCCCTTGCTCCCTCCACAAGTAAGTTTTGCTCCTTGTGTCTTAAGAGACAGTAGCTCCATGTCTACTAGAGCAAAGAAAGACAATGTGTGCGCTCAGGTGTGCATCTCTATGGGCTGTACCTGTCTGCATGTGTGTGTCTGTGCTTGTGTCTGTATCTGTGTGCATATGTATCTCTCTCTCTCTCTCTCTCTCTCTCTCTCTCTCTCTCTCTCTCTCTCTCTGTATGTGTCTGTGTTAGGGGAAGGGAATCTTAATACTTCTAATGAGCACATTTCCGTTTTTCATTCCCTCAGATGCTCAGTGGCTTCCATATGTCTGCTGCATGCAGTTTTGTTCATCCAATTCAGTACTGCTAGCCTTGGAGTTGCCTTTGATGGAGAACATGTGTATCCATTGCATCTTTCACTTACGTTTATTCCTGAGATCCAATCTGGAAGAGCTTTGGAACTGAGAAAGATAGAAAAAATCAGTGTGTGTTTGTGTGTGTGTGTGAGAGAGAGAGAAAGAGAGAGAGAGAGAGAGAGAGAGAGAGAGAGAGAGAGAGAGAGAGAGAGGAGAGAGAGAGAGCTCATTGCCATCCTGATGTGTTCCTAACAGAGATGTCAGACTGTCAAATAGCTGTCTCTAGGAAAAGCCCCTTCTGGATTCCGTTTAGTGGGGAAGTACCCTCTTTTGTGACTGCCATTTGTCCTATTGGTTTCTCTGCCGCCACCTGGAGACCCATCAAATATGGTTAATCTGACCCATTTTCAGTAGCAATTTATTTTACTTTATTGTTTTCTCCTGAGTTTAGAGATGGTAGTCTTGTATGTACTGGGGAAGGACAGAAGGCTGATTAATTAGTTATTAATTTGTTGTTCCTCAGGAGACGCTTTTGGATGATTGTTTTCACATATTACCACAGTTAGAGAACAAAAGTGAGGATGAATCCCATCTGGGAAGACCCCTAATCTCGAGTTGCACAGGGCAGCTTTGTTAGATAAGATTGAGGATTTCATGAATGCTCCCTCTTCTCCCTGGCCATTACACAGCTACATCAGCCCTCGTCAGTCACAGCACCACTTGATAACAATTGGCTGGAGATGACACCACTGCAGAGGAAAAGCAAGCATTATCAAGCTGCCTGGCTTTACACGTCTCAAGTGTGGCCTTCCTTCCCAGGCCCCCAAACGTGCCCAGGAGGACTGCCTTTGTGTCTCGCTCAGTGGGAAGAGGAAGGCTGGCAGTTCAGCAGGCAAAAGTGATGGTTCAACTCTTATGAAATAGCTGCAGATTGCCATTTATGTCCAGAGAGAACAGCGTTTATTTTATTTGTGTGCTTCATGGTTGTATATAAACTGAAAATTCTCCCTCTAATGAATCACTCCCTTTCTTTGCATTTGGAAACTGTAAATCCTTTCTTTGCCTTCTAGCATTCCCTAGATTGCCTATGGAAGACTTACAAGTTCCCGTTGTATAACGTTAAATATCAGTAAAATGATACGTAGAACACTGGAAGGTAGGATGAAAGGCAGTCTACTGAGCTTAAGAGGAGGATTTACTGACGACCATCCTACCTTGAAAAAAACCAACCCAGGCAGCCCAGGATTGCCGTGACCTCCAGCTTTATATGAGACATGGGAAGCGATAATGGGGGTAGGCCCATGGCCCCACTCAGCCACTGCCTGACAGATGGTCCTTATAAAGATAAATTATATGCAAAACAAATATTTGGAGCAAATAATTTTTTTAAGATATGCTTGTACTGGAGAAGACATTAATGTCGAAGATATTTCTACACGATTGTTTTTAACGAATAATCCTCCAAAATATTTTTAACCCTAAAATAAAATGCCTTCTTTTCCTGACAGCACCATCATCCATTGCTTTGGTCCAGGCTAAAGAAGTCACAAGATACAGTGTGGCTCTGGCGTGGCTAGAACCAGATCGGCCCAATGGGGTTATCTTAGAATATGAAGTCAAGTATTATGAGAAGGTAATCCTCTTTCCTTCCTTTCCCTTCCCTTCCTTCTCTTATTCTTTCCTCCTTCCTCTCTTCCTCCTTCCTCCTTCCTCTCTTCCCTCCTTCCTGCCATCCTTCTTGTCCCCTTCTTTCATTCCTTCCTCCCCCCTCTATATCCTTCTTCTTTCCTTCTCCTTCCCTTTCTTTCCTCTTTCCCTCCCTCCCTCTCTACATCCCTCCCTCCCTTCTTCCCTCCCTCTTCTTTCTTCCCTCCTTCACTCTTTCCTTCCTTTCTGTCTTCCATTTAGCTTTTGACCAGTTCCAACTTATGAAATGCCTGTGCATATCAATAGGAAATGTATTTTGCTTATCTATAAATCTGAAGTTTATTATTTCGTTAGTTATCTTGAAAAATTGAAAATATATATTACATTTAATAGAACTGTAGTTATTCTTTCTAGTAATGGAAATGAAAACAGCTAAGAGGTCCTAATGTATAACCCTTCCATCAGGGCGACTGACTTACAGGAGTGAAGTAATGATGTATTTAAACACATTGCTGCTATTCAGAGTGATGGTATGGGTTCTGGTGACTTTTAATAAAAAATTGGGGGTGCAAGATTGCATTCTTCTGCCCCTAAAAGTTATAGGAATGTATTATTTTTACAAATAACTTGTCATTTAAAGGATGGAATTTTAAAGGGAGCTATTTGTGTTCAAGGCTATCTAGAAAATGAGCAATTGCGTCTTTTTTTAATAAAGATAATCACTTATTGGATTTTTATTAAAAGCAGAAAAGAGATTGGCCTCTTTCTTATTAAAATCAGATTACCATATTTTTGGCATTTCTTAGACAAAAAGTACACTAAAGACAAGGGACCTTAAACTGCTCATTATGGAACTAGAAGAACACCAACCATCATTCAACATTTTTTTCCACAAAAGATTATCAACAACAATCAGACTTGAATTCTGCATTTCTTTCAACATCTACAAAGTAGTTTCAACATTAAAGACAATGCAGGCATTATGGAGACTCTATGTATCTCCATTTACTTTCACTTCCCAAGATTGGCTCTGCTTCAATATTGTGTCTAAAGTCAGCAGGAGACTTAACTCAGCTGCCTTTCCCAATTGTATCTCCTTGGAATGTAGGATCAGAATGAGAGAAGCTATCGTATTGTCCGGACAGCCGCCAGGAACACGGACATCAAAGGTCTGAATCCTCTGACTTCCTACGTTTTCCACGTGCGAGCCAGGACAGCTGCTGGCTATGGTGACTTCAGTGAGCCCCTGGAGGTCACAACCAACACAGGTAACAAGGACCACCACCCGGACCTGTGCTCGGGTTCTTTTAGAGTGCAGAGTGAATCCCACTAACGTGAACTCTAAAGAGCTTTCTATGAGTTTTGGTTGGCATCCATTTTGTTGCAATGGATGTGGTATGAAATAAGAAAGCCAATGTTTGCAACTTGGGAAATCTCATGCTATTTAGGGAAGAACCATTTTTCATAGTATATCTGATCTGTCTTTTCATATGAATAAACAATGTTGCCAATTTTGCTTTCTCATTTGGAACCTTCTATAAACCATGAAAAATGGGATTGCTAAACTGACTAATTGAGGGTTGCATAGCTACCCTACATTAAGATAAGAACTTTTCTTCCTGAGAACATTAAAGAAGGAGCCAAACATACCATTTTTTCCCCGCACTTATTTCCTGGAACCCATTTAAATCAAGTCAGATCAGTTGTGTGTATGTTTTTAAGCCCACTTTTGAAAAGCATATCAAATCTCTATGCATTGTGAGTTGGATCCAAGCTGGGGTATAAGATTCCTTACAAGCTAAAATTGGACCTATTTAATAAGAAGATGTTAGGGCAGAATTTTTAACATTTGTTATAGAAGATGATTTTATTGGTAAATTATTAAATATAATGAGAATGAAAGACAATTCGAAAAGACAGTAGGGCTGAATCAGAGGAGGAATGAAGTCCTTGGTATTTTCCAGCAAGTCCACAGAGAGGACATCATAGGCATCAGAAGGCAAGTTTTAAATAGCTAGGAGAGAAAGAAAAACATTTGTCCTTTCTGAAATTTTCAGGTGTCTTTTCTCACCAAGAAGTACACACACACACACACACACACACACACACACACACACACACATTCATTTGCAAGAAGAGCTATATGTGTACACATACACCTATATGTTCACTATGGAAGTGTAAGGTGATGACATCAAGGAAAAGGCATCAGAGTATCTTTACCATGTAGAATTTAATAAGTCTTTAAGTTTGCCATGCAATGATAGAAAGATAGAAAGGAGAAGGTATTTGTCTTATGAAGGCTATCTTACACAGTGTCAACAGAGGCTTTCAGCAATCCCAATAGCTTCAGGATGTTGAATATGGGGGCACAGTTAGAAGTTGTACCTCTCAGAACCTTCCCCCATTTGACCCCTGTGTGATTGCTGTTCCAGTGCCTTCCCGGATCATTGGAGATGGAGCCAACTCCACTGTTCTTCTGGTCTCTGTCTCTGGCAGTGTGGTGCTTGTGGTCATTCTCATTGCAGCTTTTGTCATCAGCAAGAGGTAAGGACTGAAATCACTCTCTTGTATGTGCCTCACCTCTGGGTTTTATGGGGAAGTTTTTTGTCTTCTCTACACAAAGCCAAGGCTTATGATTAGCATCATAAACATTGTGTTTGCATGCCAAACTCCTTCCTTGAAGCTTTGATCTTCCCATGGCCTTCCTAGAGCTGACAATGGTAGTCTATACTGCTGTGACTCTCAGAAAAATCCAACCAATGCCATGAAACTGAGCTGAAGGGAAAACCAATGGGAGATGTATTGCTAGTTCCAGCTGTAAAGTGTTACATGTTTCCCTTTGTGAAGAGGGACTTCACTGTAAGTGTCCCTCTGTCCAGAGGGTCTTCACTAACAAAGGTAAAACAAATAGAAGAAACTCTCCCATTGGTAGTGAAAGCAATGAATCCTTTCTCTCTGCCTTCCCTCAGCAAAGATCCTCAGCATTCCGAGAGGCTCTCCACTGAGCATGGGATCAGCATGGCATTACAGATTACCTATCCTCTGAGGGCTTACAACCTAGCTTGAGACCGACAAATCTAGAAAGGCAAGAAAAAAAATATCAGTAGCATTGAAAGCGTATTCCTTGGAATGGGTTTTTCCTACTGCTGTTGCCTCCATTTACTTTTCACACTGCCCCAATACTCTGGAGCTGCTCTTAATCTCATCAGCACTCCACCTCTGGGCCTTCATCTGCCCCATCTCTCCCCTTCACGCCTTACATACCATCCACTGCTTTACAAGGTAGAGTTTTGATCGTTAAAAACGATCCCCTTAACTATAAAGCTTTTTGTCTCATAGAAGAGGAGAGTGGCCCAAAGGAACATGTAATCATGGTTTAGGGTCATTTCATTGCCCTGGTGGCCACTAGAGCTACTGTTGGCATCCCTGTAGCCCTGCTTGGCTCTCAAGCAGTGGTTGTCCCACTGTCCCTCGCTGCCTGCTGCTGTTGTCGTCAGTGTCACAGCAGCACCTGGGCTGTTGTCACTGCGTTATGCCAGTGCACCCCCAACCCACCCCCATGCATTCATGTCACCATGGTGCCCATTCAAAAGAGGGTGGCAACCACATGTACCAATTTGCATGGACGGCGCCAGTGCTCACATGCCTTTCTTACCACTGTGCTCCCACCTTCAGTCTTCAACATGTCCTGGTGCATAAGAGCTGAATTGCTGAGCCTAATAGTAGCCCGGTGTGGAGCAGTGTCACATTCTCCCTAGCATCTGTATTTGTGAATGAGTTTGTTTGTACTGGTATGAAGTCTGTAAGGCAAGTTGTGTGCGAGAAGTGAGTTGAATCTCCACAAAGATATTAAACTTTGGAAATTAGTCAAGAAGAGTCTTTTCCTTGTTTGGTGTCATTTGAGTTTGCCTCTGTGCTTGTGCCTTGAGTGTAACATGTGGGCAAGTGCATGTATCTGTGGTATTTATCCATCCAGTATTTGGGAAACAGGGGATTGGGCAGACATTTCAGGGGAGTAAGGTGTTCTTTTTTTTTTAATGTAGTTCTGCCTTGGAAATGTTTACAATGTCATTAAATAATGTTTGTTAGGCTATGAAGACATTTAAAACTGGTGTGTGTGTGGGGGGGGAGGGTATCAGTGGCCACCATCTCAGAAACAACTGGCTGAAATCCAGCTTCATGTGATGCTCAGAACACTCCCCTTCAGCAAGGAGAGCTTGTCCCAGGTCCTGACCATATCCTTCATGCTGTTTGGAAACATTCTGTCCCTAAATACAGTAAACTGGGGTGTTTAGAGATAAATCTTTTCAGTATGTGATTCTTCCAAATGCTTTACCGAAATCACTGGCTTAGACCAAAAAGAAAGGAAAACAAATGTGAAAATGTAATTCAAGGAGTGAAAATTGTTAAAAGTCATAGTGATAGAGAATAGCAACCTCATGCTTGATGACCTCATTCCCTTTCTGATTTCATTGATCACTTTATGACATAAGGCAGGATTTATAGCAGGATGCATTGGGTTTTTTTCCAGTTCTCAGTCTCCCTCTCCCTGAGAGGATTGAGTCTGTCGAGTTATCCAGTGATGATTCCTGTTCCTTCTCCCCATTAAAAAAAAAAATGTCACTTCACAAGGCTGATAAACATGGGTTGGTGATTGGTCCTCAATGGATCACTTTTTAGAAAATGAAATGTCAACCCTTTGCCCTCATATTGATTCTTCTTTAGTGCTGGCCATAAAGCTGTCAGGGGAAGGGCTGCCTGGAGCCAGGTAGCTGACAGGTTTGCAGGAGCTGATGCACTCTCAGCCAATTCTCCCATGCGGGTTGTCTGTCTCCTCTGTTATCTCCAACTACAAGTGTTCAAATGGGGTAGGTACAGGTGAACAGAGAGGAGACAAGTACTGGGGACAAAAGTTAGATCCAGGGCTTTCATAAAAATACAAACCAAGGGCAATAGGTGGTATCCTGGAAATCCTGTTGCCAGACTTGGGCAGCCAGACATATGAGAAAGCAACAGGATTAAGACATCTGAGTCTACCCAATCAGGTGTGTCCTTGGGCCAGTGGAATTCTGAGGGTCACAAAATAGTGGTGCCAGGGAGGAAGCTAGAAACGAATTCCATCTAGCAACGCCTTGAACTTGAATTTAGAGCCTTGAACCCTATCAGTGGCAAGGAGTCTATAGAAAGGAGACATTTTTCAGTTTTTCCAGGAGAAAAATCTGTTTGTTTGGTAATTTATTACGTAATGGCAGGCTCACAGTTGGCATCGCACTGGATTTTGAAATAGCAATTGTTGTATTGATTTTATTGTATTCTATTTACACTGACAAGTCTGAGCTTAAGGTCAGCTGTGATTATCCACAATGGATATGTTTTTGGTGTTTGTCTTGGGGCCAACCTGAATGTGTAAGCACTTGGGGCTCTCAGAGAAAGATCCTGTTACTTGATGTATAACCTTTATTTACATATTTGACAGGAGATATTACATAGAGTGTGTTCATTTAGATGTGTGTTTATACTGCCTACATGATGTCAAGTAAATTAATTTACATATCCATAGGCATCATTGATCTGTGTCTTCTTCATTCCTCAAGCTACCATTTTGGGGTGGAGTCAGGCTTGCAGTTTGCATAATTGCACCTGTCATGTAGTTCAGAGGGATTACGTTGTGATGCTGTCACCAGGACTCTTATCCTGCAAGGAACTATTTCCTTAATTATATATTTAGATATGTGTGATCTTCACAGTGTTGCCACTTGCTTTACTGCTTTTAAAAATGATTTCTCTGGAAGGACTGTTAACATTGGGGTTATAAGACACAATTAGAAAGTCATAATGTCCAGGGACTAATGGCTGAGTCTGTGTGAATTTTCTTTGACAATTCCTTTGAATGTCAGTGGTTCCATCAGTTCACCTTGAAAAATATCCTAATGTAGTATGAATTCAGATTGTTTTAGGATAACTTCTTTTCCCCAATAATATTTTATTGTCCAAACAATACAAGAAGAGTTCCTGAGGATTTCGCTTTATTATTTACTTTGAGAAAACTTTGGTGGCTAAGAGGAAGTATTAACTTGACAATAAAGCATGCATTACTTTTATATTAACTTTCTGATGATTGCTAATGATACTTGGATTCCATTTATACCAGGGTTAGGAAGTGAAGGCATAACGGAGACACATATATCAACTCTTGGAAATTTGTGGTCCGTGGATGAATGATAAGTCTCAATACCCAGAGTTGGTGACTTTTGTGTTCTTATTGAAGCTTAATATTTTTCACACTGGAGCTAACACAGTTGGAGTGCTAACATAGTTTCTTTTCCTCTTACATCTGTCTTCCCCCGTGCCTTAATTTTCTTCCCTGGACTAAGATGATCACATAAGAATTGAACACACTTAAATGTTAGCCTAAATTGGCTGTGATGAAGTCATGTAAATTTCACACTATTAGGGGGCAGATGGCACCTCCGGAACACTGCTAAACAACTTGCAATTCCAATGATTTCAAAATGTTGTTCCTGAAGGACAGTTAGACATCACTTAGTGTGAGAACAATATCAGCATACAGAAAGGGAAAAAGGAGAATGGGCCTCAATGAATCTTCATGGATGATGGGCTTGAGCACTGACAAGGATTCTTCTAGAAATCTAGCTTCTTATTATGTTGCTTATCTCCTTTAATCTGCACTTTAGCCAAATAAATTACTTACCTTTTACTAGTTAGTTTTGGAATGATGAATCCTATCCATCAAAATCTGACCACTTGATCATGACAGTTCTATTTTGATAAAAGCAGGCTCTAGTGCTGTGGTTTGTTTTTATGGAATCGTCAAGGTGCCAGAAAGAACACATTGGCTGGGAGGGTTCAGGTTGGTTAATATTCTCATTAGTGGGGCCCCGGGATGGCAGAGAGGCCCCAGCTCCCTCTTTCAAATCTTCACCTGCAGAGCAGCCAGGCCCTTTCCTGGAACCCATGCTGTGAAAAGGTTTCCTGTTCCCTACTGACCATTCATCCACTTACCCCTCTCCTCCTTCCCCTTTGGATCAGCCTGTCTACAACTCTGTAATTAAGAAAAATCTTCCACAAAGCTTTGCTTCTGACATTCATTCAGGTGATCTGCCTCAGATGTTGGCTCTTCTTTGGGCTCCAGGGTTGCTCCAGGCAGGCTATCCTAAGAGTAAGCATCTTTCTTGGGACAATAATGAGCCACATTGTCCTCCTTTGAGCCACAAGGAAAGGAAAGGGTCACCAGGTGACAAAAGTCAAGAAGAATGTGGACATTTTTGTTTTCAAGGTATTATTAGAGAGCTAATGGGCTGCAATTAGCCTTTGAACAATAATCCTCGTGTTTCCTTTTTTGGCCTTCTCCGTACCCTTGTAGGGTTCTCTCCCCCAAATAACACTGAGTAAGCAAGTGCCTTTAAAATAGACACCCTCACCACTCTTGCAATGCCTCTTTCTATGCTGAGAAGTCTGAGGAAAGGATGAGAAAATCAGTCTTCTAATTAATGACCCCTGGCATTTGTATTTCCTCTGGCTTTGGTTACCTTTAAAGAATGTTCTTGATGTAAAACAGAAAGCCATGTTCCTGGGCAAATTAAGGCTGAAGGCTTGTATGTGCACGGCAGTCAGTTGGGAATGTGGCTCAGTGGTTAGGCACTTGGCTAAGCAAGCACAAGACCCTGTGCTTAGTCTCCAGTCCTGCTGTATTCAGGGGAGTGAGAAAATCCACCAAGCACTGTTCAAGGTGACAAATGAGTTTTATTAGTCAGTTTGCAACTGCCTTGCCCCAGGCTACTCCAGAACTAGGAGCAGTCACATCTTCCAGGGGGCTAGTTTCTTTCCTTTCTACCTTTCCACAGACTTCTCCTGCCTGCAGGCCTCTTGTTCTCCACAGGCCTCTGTTCTTCATAGGCCTCTCCCCTCTCTGGGGGACTCCACTTTCCACATGGCTCTCCCCGTGGGCCTCTGGTCTCTGCAGGCCTCCGACCTCCAGGAGCCTCAGCTCTGAAGGCCTCAGGCTCTGGGGCCTTTCACGGGCCTCTGGCTCTTCTCGGCTCTGCTCTACTCCTCTGGTATCCACTCTCCTTGGGCCTCGGCTCTGCAGGCCTCTCCTCCCTTCCGCCCCAGAGCTAGGCCTCTCTGGCCTCCATTCTCTGCAGGCCCAGACTCGGGCCTCTCTCAGCTGCTGGTGGGGTCTTGAGATCTCTCTCTCAGCTGCTGGTCTGGGCTTTGGCTTCCCTGTCCGAAGGCCCAGGGGTCGGGCCGCCTCTGTCCGCAGGCTTGGGTCAGGCCTTTCCGCCCCACAGGCCTGGGGTTCGGGCCTCCTCCATCCGAGGGCCCTGGGCTGGGCCTCTCTGCCTGCAGTCTGGGGGTGGTGGTTCCAGTCCCCTCAACGTGCTCTGCAGTGGGGCGTGG